>NC_059431.1:36728369-37358091 GCF_021028975.2 Sphaerodactylus townsendi
GCAGGCAGTAGGCGACGGGATTTTTTATGGTCGATGATAGGAAAATGAAGCAGGCATCCACCTTCCAGGTAAGTTATAAGCTTGGGAGATGTTGGGCTAATAGCCAGACCTGGTCTCTGACATTCAGGTCTGCTCCTAGGACAGGTTATGCTTGCTATCAGGTGCTGTCTTGTAGGTCAATTTGGCTTGTCACAGTTGGTCTCAGAGTACTTTGTATAGTGCCTGAAGTTCCTAGACCAGACCATTGGTTGCAGGGATTGCAGACAGTGGTGCCACATGAGGGATAGAATCAAGGGGTTGTTTCCAGTGTTTGCCATGAAAGGTGTCTACTAGATGGACATATGCAATGTACTATTGTAGGTGAAATCGGCTAGTGGCAGAAGGTCAAACCACTCATCTTGTTGGTGGTTTAGGAAGCACCATAGGTGTTGCTCAAGGATGGCATCCATCTGCTCAGTCTGACCGTTGGTCTGGGGGTAATGCACAGAGGATAGATGTACCTGGGTCCCCAGGAGGCAGTGTATACCCGCCAAAGCTGGGAAGTGAACTGTGTGTGCTGCTGGCAGGCATCGGTTATGGGGTAGTCAGGCTGTCCAAGTTCAGGTCAGGCAGACGGCAGATGTGTGGTCAGGCAGGTGGCAGGCAGAATATTAGGTCTCAGAACCTTAAGCCAATAAACAGACTCTGGAGTACCAATCAGCAGCGTTTATTGATGAGTTATTCAAGCACCATACTTGGCAAAGCCAGTTCTAAAGAAAATGGCATTTGCAGACACATATATCATCCCCTAACAAATCCTCCCTCTTAACTTCCTAGAGCAGGGGTAGGGAACCTGCGGCTCTCCAGATGTTCAGGAACTACAATTCCCATCAGCCCCTACCAGCATGGCCAATTGGCCATGCTGACAGAGGCTGATGGGAATTGTAGTTCCTGAACATCTGGAGAGCCGCAGGTTCCCTACCCCTGTCCTAGAGTAAGCCTCTGGAACTGAGACCCAAGGTCTGCAACAGACAGCGGAGCCACTTGGTCTTCTGCCTGAACAAGATAACAGTTGTAACTCTTTTCTCATGGGACAGGAGATGCAGGGAAGCCTAGTCTACTACAAAGCATGCAAAGCCATATAATAGGTCAAGAAAAGAATGCACAGATGGCACTGGTAACATATAGCAGGCTGCTTACATATATCAAAGAGGCATTGATTGGTTATATCTGGTGATTACATGGTTTCAAGAATGCATTTCATTTACTCAGATACGCATCTTCCTGACACAGAGGCATGACCAGGCAGGTCCGAAGTCAGGGCAGGTGGCAGGCAGAGGCATGGTCAGGCAGATCCAAAGTCCAGAAATGGAAGCAGGCAGACAGACTAGGAACCAAGGTTCAGAGGAACAAAGCAGGAAGCTAGGTGGTTGCACCCAGGCAAAGCCAAGCCCAAGACAGGGTTTATGTAAGTGGATTTTATGGCAGAAAAAGGGAAGATCCTCTCTCTTCCCAACTTTAAAATAATAGCTTTTATGGCAAATAAGTCTGTTCCACAGGACTGGACTAGATTCGCCAATTGCCTTGAGAAAAAATGTCTGGGTTGTTATTCAAACTGTGATGGATTTATCTCTATGCCATGAAAAAGCCATGGCAACCCTAGACTGGGCTATTAGTCTTGCCTCAGTAAGGATCATTTGCAGAACTACAGAAGCTCAAATGAGTCTTTCCTTACAGTCGCAGAAAAGTTAAAATATTGTATAATCACTTTAAAAGCTTCTGAAAATTTTCATTTCACCGAGTTTATTTTATCAATTCAAGAAATTTGTTTTATGTATTTATTCTTAAATTTCTACCTGCTCTTTGCCTATCAAACTGAGCTCAGGGCTTGTGATACATTGCATGTAATACAAATATTTTGGAAATTACTTGCTATATATCAGCTTATCTTCTAATTTTTCAAATACTACTGCTTTTTGCGGGGGGTGGGGGGGAGGGAATGGGACTGGACCGGACATTTCTATCCAATAGCCTTTGGAGCCTTTTTACACCTACTTTACACCCAGTACTACCTAATCCAACTGAGTCTATAAACACAACCTTATTACATTCTAAGATTCTGTGAAATGCAGACCAGGCCTTTCTCTAATACAGTCTAATACATTTTCCTTTTCCCACAACCACCACTGCCCACCCCCTTTTATTTTGAATAATCAGCTTGATGGAGAATTCTAGAAAATGTACCCACTATTCTGTGATATTTATCAATGAAAAGGTACTACTCAAGTGTTGTTTTAGGAATTTTTAATGGATTAACATGGCTCTGACCAATCTTCATCTATTACACAGAATATAAATAAAATTACTTTGGAAAATATATTAGATTGTGAATATATTACACATAAAATGTTAAAATACAATACACAATTTATGTAAACACAGTTATACATTATTTATGTTTAGAAAGTGAAAAAGTAACACATTTATATTTAAGACATGGTCAGCAAAATTCCTTCATTTAAAAAGCACTGAGAATAGCTTCTTAAACTTTGTAAGTCTCATTATTTGAAGGTTAGCTATACAAGTACATTTAATTATTTCACACTGGTATAGGAGTAAACTGGACAACACCAGTATTAAGTAAAAAGTGCATCTCTCCTTTATAGTGAAGTTAATTCTTCTTGAAGGAAAGCAAGGAATGCTTTTGGGCTGGAGCACTAAAAACATCAAGAGTGCAATCACTGTCTATCAGGTCTGTTTTACAGACTGTTCCAAGGAAGTTCTTAGATGCTGGCAAACTCTTTAAGCGTATAAAGACCACCGTTAAAGTTTTGTTTTCTAATTCAAATGAGAAGTTGTTATTGTTGGCTGCCTTGTGTTCAGTCTACAAAATTAACATTAAGAATTCTAGTTGGTTTTGTTTATTTCCTAAGATAAATGAAACTGGCCATTGGAGAGCAGGCCTCCTGTGTAAAATAATAGGAGTTAAATCTTTTTTTTAAGGAGTTGAAAAAGACAAAGCATTTTTTGAATGCAATATTTTCAAAGTACTAAGTGTACAAAGGACCATCATGTCCTCTCATTTTTATAGTGCCATGAAATGTAGACGGAGTCTTAAAGCTTGGCTTTCAGCCCAGACTACCAACAAACAAAAGTCCAAAGTAATCACATCTTATTTATGAAGTGGATGATCTTTTAATTACAAAGTCAAGTCAAATCCTTTCATTTTTCTTTTCTGTCCAACAGCTGTGAAAATGACATGTTAAGAGTTAGGAACATTTAAAATCAAACTTGGTAGTCCTTTAAGAACACCTAGTGAACGTAGCAGCCTGAAGACAAAAATAAATAAATATTAAGTTCACTTCCATCCCACAAAATATGACAAATTACTATAGGGTAATTTGCAACTAGAATATTGATTTGGCACTACAAATTCAACTATACATAGTGTAAATAATGGGAAAGTCTGGGTGATATACTCCCCACCCCCTGCCCACATTATCATGCTATAGCAGTAACCAAAATATCCTTAAGAAAATAAGAGTCATCTAAAAAATGTGTCTATAGTACACTTTGAATTGTTTGACTTGGCTTTTTTGGCGATGGACTGGGGACCCATTGTTCCAGATCTACAAAGAAAGAAATGTGCATGTAATTAACTAAATTAAACAATGTTAGTAGCAATACAGTGGATAAATTCTGAAGACTAAAATACAAGTTCGCTCATCATTGAGTACCTACCGTTTTGTTCCTGTTGTGGAATTTGTACCACATTGTTCTCTGTCGAAGTTTCCTGAGGAAACAAATGTTTTAACTAAAAACCAGAACATACATTGTGAGAATTATGTATAACAAGTGGAGGGAGGAGAGACTGAAAGCAGGGGAAAGGGAGAAAGAAGCCCGTCCTGGTCTCTGGAAGGCGTATCTGCTCAGTGACATGGGGTAACCCAAGTCTCCGGGCGCATGCCATCAGGTCATGTGGGGGGGCACAAGATCACCCCCCCCAAGTGACCAGAGAGTCAGTCTCCTGATGGAGGCACAACAGCTTTGCTGGAGCAAGCTGTTCATCTAATTTTTACAAGCCTCCTCCAAGGCGCCACCCTCCCTGTTACAGGGAGCCAGGAGCCGGGAACCGGGAACACCCCAGCTCCGCCCCCTATGTGCAGAGCCCCCATCCCCAGGCCTGCCTGGAGATCCAAGACGTGGCCTTAGCCCATGCATTTGAGTAGGCCTAGACCTGCCTTGAACTATCATTTCAAGTTACGGTGAGCATTTCAAAAATAACTTGAAAAGATATTCCAAGGCAGATCTGGGCTTGCTTAAAGCAGGGAGACAGGGCCACGTTCCTGATTTCCAAGGTCAGTGCCTTGGACTATGTTTTCAAGTTATAGTGATCATTTTAACAACATACCCATGAGCCTTTGCAAAATATGAGTCCACCCCCACCCCTGGACTGGGTAGTAAATTGACTATAGATTGGTACACTATTTGAGAGGTTCTGCCTACAGATAGGAAACTTTGCATCTTAATACTTTCAAATAAAGTGCATTATTATTCCTTATATTTATATCTCATTTCCTAAAGCAACTTTTCAAGTTTCCAGAAGCAATTTTTGTCTTCCTGAATAGAAGACACAAAATACCAAACACTTCCTTATGAAAGTTTATTTGCCATGTTGTATCTGAAGCACTCAAAACATGCTTTAAAAAAACTTATATACAACTGATAAAACTCACCCATGCTTTTTGAACTTTCTGTCAACTCCTTGATAATACCTTTATTTAAACAAACATCCACATGTTCGTTAAACAAGGCAAGATCCTCCGTATTCTGTTTTACGTTGCAGACTGGACAAACTAAAGATTTCCTGTCGGCAGTGGTGGAAAAACATGGCAATTCGGTTTCTGTACAATTGGACTCCTCAGAATGTTCTTTTTCCACTGATAATAATTTAGAAGAAATGTCCTGTTCTGCAGGCATATCAAATATAATGTCATCAGGACATCTGTATCCACTTTGACTGCCATATTCACTGCATTCCAGTGGAGGGAAAACATCTATGACAGAATTGTTGACTGTATGTGTTGGCTGCATTTCTACACACAGTTCACTTGTTTTATTGCTCTGGCATTTATTCTTTTGGTTTTCCATAGACAAATCAGTCTTGTTCTCCCTGTCTTTTGTCATTTCTGCATTCTCTTTTTCAACTGTTTCACTGAGGCAGCTGTCAATGTGCCTATTAAATGCTTCTAAACTGCTATCTGGATGCTCTTTGAAACAAACAGGACAAATGAAGATCTGGTGGTCATTATCTTTTGCTTGTCCAGTGGCTGCTGCTGACTTTCCATCTTGTGGGTTCTGTTTGGTTGAAGACTCATTGACAGAAGTTTCTGGATTATCTTGCTTTCTTGTAGCTCGCTTTTTGTTGAAGAAACTTTCTCTCTCCGGCGCTTTTGGAAAAATGTCCTCACTAGATTTCCCAGGAGGGCACCTAGAAGCAGAATCTAAGAAATGAACAATGCTCCTTTGTTGGTATTTCTTTTCTTCTTCATTTAGAAAACCCGATACTCGTACACCTGAATACGATAAACAAGTCATGCAAATTTGATTTGTAACAGAATTTAAAAGCCTCATCAATTAACACCTTAGTTATATGCAATTTGTTTTTTGCAAATTTGTTTTTGCAGATAGACCATATAAATAAAAAGTACTTTGTAAGTCTAAAAGTTGCATGCTATTCTAATCATATTAGGAACAGATTCTGTACAGTGATATGAAGTGCCACAAGTTTCATACAAAAAGGCTAGTTGCTAGAGAAAGCATTTCTCATAGAACACTTATCTATGAAACAATGACTTCTTGGGAGCTCTGATCTTTAAATGTTAAATGACATTTAAAAAGAAAACCATCGAATGTGGAACTGCAGTTCTCAGTATATAATACAGCAGATGTAATTTACTTTGTATTAAAAGAATTAATTGCATTAACCTTATTCTATATTAATCATTTATCTTTTATACTATTGGAACATTTTGTAAGGAAGTGCTTACTGGCAAGACATAAGTAATGGGACATGATGACAATGAACCCTAGACAAGTAGCATCTTTAACTTGAACACTGGGTCTGTTGTAGATGCTGTGTGAATGCTTTCAGTTGTATCTATGCAAATACAAAGATCTGGTTCTTTTTGCTTTTACAAGTACAAACTGAGATAAGTCCAAATTCTACTTGAACATATAAGCAACTGATAGCTATCATTATTAATGTGTAATGGAACACGAAAGCTCTCCCAAAAAACAAGGTGAATGCAAAGAAGTTGCAGAAAGAATGAGAAGGTTGTGAATGGAAAATTAAGAACAGCATGTTTATTAAGAATGTCTCTTCTTAGAGATAACAGCTACGATTATAATATATATGGAATTCAAACAATCAGACTAATTTTTATTACCCATCAATCGGAGACGTAAGGGCTGTGGAGCCACAGATTCCATTTCTGTTTTCAGTAATTCTTTGGCAACAGCAAATATTTCTTCTCCAGTAGAAACTGAAGTCAGAACTGTAGTAGCTCTTGTTTTCATTTCGAAGTTTACATTCTTCAATTTTAAAGTAACAGTTCTAGCCTATTAAAGAGAATGCATTTCCTCAAACATACTTTCTGCAGAGTTATAGGATGTAGCACTCAAAGCAATCAGGAAGTGTGTATTCTGGGTTGCATGTTCTTATTTTTATGCAACCCTTCTGCAGGAGGTATACATTTCAGACAGTCATAATTTCCAGCATTTATTCTTGTTGCATTTTTAAACTCTATGGATGTCAGCATTTGATAATCGACCTATACAGAGATCCACTGAAGCACATATTCCTGATCAATGTACAGACCACATCTCCACCCCTCCTGTCTATCAAAACAGTGGGAATTTTGCTTTGGCAGCTAAAATTAGTAGAACAGTATGTTTGGTAGTTATACTTGAGTAATGGAACAAAAATGTCACAAAAGAAACAAAATCGTTGTATTTATATATGTTAAAATATGTTAACCAAGAACAGTATGTATATTATTTACAAACCTACCACTTTCAGAAGGGATAACTAAAATCCATCTTTTAAATCAAATATATACTGGATTATCACACCATCCAATCTAATTTTTAAAAATGCGTTATTTATAGTCCTAAATAGTGATAGTTTGGAGTCAAGATGGATTGCACAAAGTGAGTTAATACAATGGACAAGATGGGACATTCAGTGAACAGTGCAATTGGAATTACGGTTGTAGAACCAACCAGAAGTCTAAAAAACAAAACTGAAGCAATGCATAAGACACATTAAATGATGCATTCATGGAAGGATCCTAGTTTCAGCAAACTTTGCATAGTCATGTAGACCGCAGTCCCTAATAATTTAGCCAAATAACTTTGTGAAACATTTTATATAGTACAATTCTACTGCAGATGCAGAAAAGCCTTTTTGAATTATTCCATTTTGCACATTTTGTAGAAAGCCAAAAGAATGTTCCATAAGGTAGGGTCACAACAAAGAATGCAAATGTACTGGCAGTTGCTGATTTTGCCCATTTGCAAATTGGCCCACGCAGAAGGCCCTGCTCCAACAATAACTACGGAATTTAGGCTAATATAATGAACAAGCTTCTATTCTCCAGAGGTATAAAATTTGACATGCTGCTGTGCTTGGGCACTCCCTCCTTCCTTGGTGTGTGGAGCGCAATTGAAAGTTTCCTGATTTTAAAAGCTTTTGGTCAACCTTTGTTGGTCTCTAAGGTCCTACTGGGCTCAAATCTAGCTGTTCCACTGCAGACCAACATGGCTACTCTTTTGTATACCATTAGAATTATACCTGGGCTCCACTGCTTTACTTTACTTGAGCAAGTAAGTAAAAACAAGCAAAGGCATTGTGATTTATACATACATGCATTACGCAAGCCACTCAAACTTGACAACTTAATGCTGGTACCTGGACACACTGGGGATTATTTCCTCCCCATAAACTAGGATTCTAAACCATGATTTAAACTCAATATGTAAGAAGAGAGCAAATTTCATTTTGCCCAGAGGGCCTCGATTAAGAAGCCATTACAAACTGTGGTATGATTCAAGGCTCCAAAAACTAAACTAGCCAGACAGCAACTAGTCAAGGGACTCGTACAGAGATCTATGTTTGTAATGTCTGAATGCAGTCATTGACTTTTTGTTTGGTTTAGCACAGGGCAAAAGTAGTCCATTATGCCTCTCAAAATATATGTTTAGATAATCTGCCAGCTGCACATTGATAAATTATCAGCACTGTGGGCAGTCTGGAAGACAGGGAGTCTGATGAAACGAAATAAAATGTTTTTCAACAGACTGAGTGAAAAACTGTATAGAGCCAACCACGCTGAGTAGATTGTGTTCCTTCCGTTTCTGCATTAACTGACTTGTTTAAAATATTTATACCCTAGTTTTTCCTCTTAGGACAGAACCCAAGGCTGCTTTCGTATACCATTAGAATTATACCTGGGCTCCACTGCTTTACTTTACTTGAGCATCATCATACAAGCAAAGGCATTATGATTTATACATCCATGCATTATGCAAGCCATTGAAAAGTACAAAAGAACACAAAAGACAGTTTCAAATTAAACTGAAATCTTAAAATGTTTATTCATCATCATGTGATAAAATAAAGAAAATTAATTAATATTTTATAAGTGAGAAAGCTGGAGGGCTTCTTTCAGAGTCAAAGCTAACAACTGAAATTCATGTTTTTGAAACTTTTATAGAAGGTATTCCAAAGAATAGCAGCCCTTGAAATCTGTTCAGAAATGTAGATAGTTTTGAATGTTGCATCTAGCTTTTTGACAGAATACAGACAGAACACAGAGGACTCTCCACAAAGCCCATAAACAAGAGTTTACTAGTAAACTTCTTATCATGACCACAGTTCATGTGGAGTTTAAAAGCTCTGAACTGCATGGTTCCAATATAACTTCAAGAACAACCCTTTATTTTTCCAGTGAAATCCTGAAAAGTGACTTAAAACTGGCTCATTCTTGAAACACTATATGTACAGATATATAAGCATGCGTCAAGAAGTGTACTCTTTTGCCAGGTTCTACTATTGAAACTTTTCTTCCAGCAATCCATACAAACCCTCAGTAGCCACTAAAAACTTTGAACCAGAGATAAATATTATTTATTCTGTGGCCTGGTAATTATTACATGTCCACAAAATCTTCAGAGATCGAGTGGCCCAGAGAATCTGAATAACTAATAGCAAGTAGTTTCACAGGATAGCTATATTGGTCTACAATAAAATGAAGGGAACAAAGAGAGCTTTGACTCTCACAAGCTCATATCCTCAAGAATCTTGTTGGTTTCTGAACTGCTACTGGACTGTTCTGATAGCAGCTAGAATTCTTTTAGATGTCACTGGAACTGTCACTCCAACTTTCCTCCATTTCCTTATAAATATGAAACAGCACAGCTGAAGTCTATTTTATTAAACTAGTGTATATACAGTATATTTTATTAAACTAGTGTCTGAGTTGCAATCATTATGAATTAGATAAGGAAGAATAGTACATTTTAACTGTACGATAACTTTATATATACCCTTCACCAGAGTATAAAGACTTTTTTGCTAATAGGCAATCTTTTCTAAAAACTACTGTATGTAAAATTACTTGAACTGTTTTTGAAAGACACAAAATAACATTAGTTTAAATAAATTCCTGTGTAAATAATTCCTATTACTAAGGAACAGACAAAGAAAAATAGCCTACACTCTAAATTTTAGAGACTCTTTTAGTCTAAATGTCTTGCCTAAAGTGGGCATATGGAAATGGCCCAGGGAATAGGGAGACAGATACAGAAGGCCAGAGATTACTGACAGCAGAGAAGTGGAGATGGAGGATAGGGACATCAGCCACTTTGCACTGCCATTTCCAGGGAAAACCTGAAAGTGATGTCACGCCTCTGGGAACTGCCAGTAACCAAATGGTTTTACCATAGAGTTTCCAGCAATTTCTAGATAGACATGACAACACTTCTGAGTTTTCCTCAGACAAAATGTCACACCAATGGCATTTTTTCTTTCTCCTGCCAACTACTGGAGTGCAGACAGGCAAGGCCCACTGAGGACAACCCTGACAGGTATACAGAATGTAATACTTTATCACACAGTTACCTACTTTAAGTCCTTCCTTTTGCAAATCCTCAGCAAGGTCGCTGCAGAGTTCTTGACACAATCTGTACTGTTCTGGAGCACTTATTTCATTAAATGTCCTAGACTCCCAAATAAAAAAAAATAGCACTATATTACATCTTGGAGTATTTCCAAACTAATACTGTCCTCAAACATCACAAGGCAGCTTGACAGTTCTCTAGTAACCCATGTGCTGTAGTCAAATTATAAAAAGCGATACAGGATGAATTTGGAAAAACTACTGAACACAATGATTTTATGTGACCATTTCAGTGTGGCCTCTCAAAATTAATTCATTAACCTCGCCACATATAATGCAAAATGATTAAAGGAAAATATCAAAAATATAGTTCCGTTGCATGCTGATGATGCATAACATAAATAGGAAGCAATGCTTGAGAACTAATATACAGCCAAACAATAGTTGAGTTCTTTTTATAAGCATCCTTTTTTAAAAAGTTCTTTTCATAGATCTTCCTGAACCTTCCATTATACTATTTACCTGTTACGTTTACAAAATGACCTCCTGAGCAGCTCTGTTTTACATATTTGCGAAATGAAGAAGTGTATATGGGAGGGGCTTCCTGACCCTCAGGCAAGCCACTGCACAAGATGGGGCCACAACAGAGAAAGCATTTGTATAAGCAGCTATCAATATTCCATATTTGCAGGGTGGCACCTACAGAAGGCCTTGTTAATAAAAGTATCTCAGTAGTTTTGAAAGACTTTTTAAAATTATATTTTCTTCAAAAATATTTCTTCGTAACATGTATTTTCGTGATATCACAAACCACAGTATCACGTTTGAATGTCTAACCGGATTAGGCCAAATTATGCAAGAAAGCCAAAGTTCCCCTTTTATTCTAATGTGGGTTAAACCTTGATAAAGCAAAGTCTTCATGGGAATACATGCTCCATAAGTGTTCAAATGGGTTGAGGTTGTATGAAGACAACTGCCTCTTTCCCTTGAATGAAGGAATATGTCTTTAGAAAAAAGAGAGGCAAGCCATAGCTTCACACTTCACATAAACAAAATGTTTGCTACTTGCACAGTGTTGAATTCATGCTTCCTTCAGTAAGAAAACTTTGCAGTAGTTTTACGCATCAGGTGTAATGGTGAGATTTTTCACATATGACTACATACCTTTCAGTGCTCATACTTTTTCTTTCCCCATCCCTTTAGAAAGGAAAAAAGATATAAATGTAGTCACACACTATTTTTTAAATGAAACCAGATCTGTTTAAATAGTGTTTGTCTTCAATAGTGTGTATTTCACCTTGTGAACTATATCCTTTAATGTTCTGTAAAATATTCATTATACAAATAAATTATCAAAAATAAATAAAACTATCCTTAATATTTATGGGAATTTTACAAGAGAAATTGTTCAAATAAAAAAGCAAATGCATTGTTATCCTCTATAGCAGTGTCTCCCAACCTTTTTGACATCGCAGTACCCTTGACCTCGCTCTTCATATCTCAGGGTACCTTTGAGTGATTTTTTTTTGCATTTTTTAGGGTTTTTCCTGGTTTTGGCCTGTAGGTGGGGGGAGTGGCAAGCAGGGGGAGGGGAGGGAAAGCAGCGTTGACAGCCGCCTTGTTTGTTTGCCTAAATTCAGCATGGATTGGGGGGATTTAAAGGGAGAGCTACCTTTAAATCTACCCCCCCCAATCCACACTGAATTTAGGCAAATAAAACAATGTTGGTTTTCAATCTTGTTTAAAGGGAACCCATGAGGATTCTAAGCCCCCGCCTTGGTATGTTCCTTATAAATATGAAATGTAACATGCTAACAATATTTACAAATCTAAAGTTACACATAACCAGTTACACATAAAATACCTTTCCAAGTGTGTGGAACCCAAACCAAGTGATATTTCCAGAAAACTGCGCCAAGATATTTCAGAAAAGAGGAGTGAAATTAGTGCCCTCTGCTGGTATAGGTTAGCGCAAGTCACAATTCCCAGGGCTTTAAGCATTTTCTCTGTAACTTTTCCTATGCCAGGCACCTAGAGGGTAACCAGTAAAATGATAAGCTTCAAAGTAAAATACTTTCAGGGGAAATGAAAATATTTTTTAGATCTACTGATTCTCACTTATCAACTCAATAATTGTGTTCTTGGAACGAGATCAGTTTGTTTAAACAATTTCACAAACAGAAAGCATAAATAGCTACATAACTTTGTTGAGTTCTGCCTAGTAAAACTAATACATTTTTCTGAGGTGACATTAAACCAATTCCAATATTTTAAGCAAAAAAATAATATGCACAAATAAAAAGGTTTCGTTCCATCAAATATGTTATGTCTGGTGACCCAAAAAGGTACATTGATGTTTTCATGAATGATAGCTAATAATCAGGAGATTTCCACATCTTGTACAAGGATCCATCACAGTTTATGTCTCCAGTTTTATTTATTAATTTAGTGCATTTTAATTCTGCCTTTCCTCCAGGAAAGCATACATGTATCCCTCAGCTCCCCACAACAGCCCTGTGAGATAGATGAGTTAGATTTGAAAGGAAATAATTGAGCAGGTTGCATGGAAGGCAGCAATGGGTCTACCTAATTTTACTCCAGTAGAAACTGCTACATCACACTGGCTTTCTTTCAGAAAAAGTGAGCACACAATGAGATGGCTGAAAGTGAAGCACCTGCAGATGTAGCCCCCCTCTGCCTCTAAGGAGACAATGTGGAGTAGCAGCACTGTGGAAGAGTCTTTTGCTGCCACTTATGTTATATCAGGGTATCCGCAAAGTAAGGTAATATTACAAAAAGAACACAAATCTCCATTGCTGTCATCCAGAGGACACTGACCTTGGTAGTCCAGTCCTTGCATTTTCATGCTGTTTGGGGAAGTGGGGAGAATGCAACTAGATATTTCACCTTGTTCCCACACAGGCAGAATTTCAGCAGCAGAGAGCTTCCATCTACTCATCAGTGATTTATGTGGGGGAGATAGAGAGAGAGGAGCTACATCCTCTGAGCCTTTCAACCTTATGTGACTGTAGTAGATGAGCAGTTAGGAGAAATGCCAGTTGATACACATTGTTGTCATTTCTTTACATGTTCTGTTTGTTGGAGGAAAGAGGTTCAAAGGAGAGATCCTAGAGAATCCCAGGTTCAATTAAGGTCTAAGCAAAGTTTTGTTGAGTCATACAGATCAACTGTCATGTATAGCTGTCCATGATCTCAACACCTGCCTTTCCTAGCCAGCCAGCTGGAGGGACAACTTTGGTACCTGAATGGCCAAATCTGTATCTCGGGTTAAAAAAAAGAAACCAAAAAAAAAAGAAAAGAAACAAAACCCAGAAAGGATTATAGAAGAGAAGAAGAGTTTGGATTTACATCCTCTCTTTCTCTCCTGCAAGGAGACTCAAAGGGGCTAGCAATCTCCTTTCCCTTCCCCCATCACAACAAACACCCTGAGCGGTAGGTGGGGCTGAGAGAACTCTGAAGAACTGTAACTAGCCCAAGGTCACACAGTTGGCATGTGTTGGAGTGCACAAGCTAATCTGGTTCCCCAGAAACCAAGTATAACTATGGATAATAATTACCAATGCATTTTATAGTATGCAAGTTTTGTTTCATGTTCCATGTACATGTTCCATGTACTTTAAATATAAAATAATTTTCTTAGCTAGTGTAGGCTAAATATAGGTATGAAAAAAGAAAGTGGTAAAATGAAAACCTAGAAAGAGGGTAAAAACACCAGATAAATAAATAATTCTAGAAACGCTGCATGGCAAATTTTCAAGCATTCTCACCTTCCTAATAGGTAAATCTTTGATGAAGTTCATCACAGCTTCCCTTTCTGGGGGGATTCTGAACTGACCATTAGGTTTATTCTGATCACTGCACATTTTTGCCAGCATCATATTTGGAGCAATACCTAAGCAAAAAAACAAAAACAAAATAAAACTCACATACAAAACAAAGCCTTCTTTGAGTTCTACTTCCCATGATTTCAGAGACAATGATCTGGAATTACTGTCAAAGAAACAGGTCCTTATGAACTTTGACTACCAAAATGCCTTAAAAACATTTAAAGACAAGAATTCTTGCATACCTTCTCTTTTATGTTAGTAATGAAATCGCAGAAAAGTGATCAATATGTAAATAAGATAATATAGTTGCACATGAAAATTAGAACCAGATTTATAGAAAATATTCTACAACTATGGTTAATAAAACTATAACTAATATGGGAGACAATAAAAAGTAAAACTGTATGGAAAAGTTTTGTCTAAATCTAAATAAATGATCCAGATGACCTCCAGTCAGGCATTTTCTTCCAGCATAATCTACCTCACAGAGCTGTAATGAAGCCATGCATACAGAGACATAGCTCCAAGGGGGGGGGGGGATGCATGATGCTCCGAGCGCACGCTCCTGTGAGGGTGTGGCGAGGGTGTTCTGGGGGTGTTCCAGGGTGGGGCAGGGGCATTCCAGGGCATGGTGGGGGTGGAGAACACACTGATGCACTGGGTGCTTTTCCCCCCTTGCTATGCCTCTGCATGTATGCAACTGTGGGCTCACCTCTGGAAGGAGAGGCAAATACACTGCAATTCTATATGGAGCTACATTCTTTCTAAACCTATTTAAATGAATGGTCTCAGAAGAATTCAGTTGTGTTCTGGATTGCACCATTAAACACACTCAGGAATTATGGTTCTAGAACAGCATTACAGTAACTTAAAAGAAATGGGTGTTCTTGGTAAATCATAGTCAATATTTAGTTTTTGAACCTAAAAATCACATTCTTTTCTAAAAACCCTGAGAATTTGAAAGCTGCTCATATAATTTATCTGAGGGTATTCACAATCTGTATATGTTGTAGTGTATCCAATTCCTAGAAAGGAATGTTGGTCCTAGAGAAAGACTATGCATAGGGGCCTGTTTTCCCCACCCACATTTCCCTGTCATCTTGATAATTTAATCTCTTCTGATGTTTTCCCAGTACATCATCCCAGTTGTAGCAAATAACTGGATGAATAAGTGAAAACATATTTCAGGGATTTAAAGTCAATCAAGATTAAGCAATAGTAACTCATTCACCATTTACCCTGGTACAATAAACTCCTAAAACAGAGCTAATGCTCATGGGATTATTTATCTCCTTTCCTGCAAGATGCCTCACTTTTACAACAAGGATAACTATCTCTAAACTGGTTCCTAAGTACCTCTACTTGTCACACAGCAGCTACTGCTATAATTGCTCCCATTGTTCCAAATGTTGACTTTCAGATCTTATCTTTCACTAACAGAAAATCCTGTGATGGAATCTGAGACTCTTTTTCCCCTGATTTAGTCCTCCATTACATGTAATTATTATTTTTCCATTTACTTGACTTTCAAGGAGTTACCCAGTAGTGGATTTTAATGTATGTTGTTAAGCTCTTGATTTCCCAAAGAGGTTAATGTTATATATACAAAAGGATATTTGTAATTTAAAAAGGAAAACAGTATTTTGTCCATGAAACCTTAAGTGCCAAATTTTGTAGAAGGATAGTAAGGTTACATAGACAGCAACTTTCTTTCCCCCTCTCACAACTGTCCTGATATTAGAGTCATACCAAAATATAACAGAACATTGCTGCAAATTAAAGACAGCTGCTGGAGAGGTGGGTGGGACATGCAAATACACAAATGACTGCCCGAAGAGCAACGGTTACTGGTAAGCATCATGTGTTTTACTTTTTGTGTGTGCCTAATTCTGATTGGCGTAGACTAGCAAGTTGATATATTGGGGGGGGGGGGGGGGGGGTGTATGTGTGCAAGTGCTTTCTCTTCCAAAGGATGCATCTGATATCAAGGGCATAGTGCTTAATGAAGGTTGAAGCCTGGGTTCAAGTGGCTGTTCTGCACAGCACAAGCACAGCACAGGAAAGATGAAACTGATGAAAGCAGAGGGTGTGTCAACAGCTCAGATGGAATGACCTCTGAGTGTCCAAAAAGAAGCTTTGGGGCCAGTTCATCACAAGGCCAGATGGTACCTATGACCCAGCGGCTGAAACACTGTGCAGATATTTTGTAACTTTTCTTTGGACATGAATAGCATATGAAAAGATTATGGTTTTGTCTGAAGAAGCCATGTGTCTAACAGTACTGTCCTAATGTCCAAATAATGTGAAACCCTTTCCACTTCTAAGGCTGGAGCTTGCAAGAACACAGGGAGAAAGAGACCCCTTTGAATGCTCTTGCTTTTTATTTTTCACCTGTATCTGAGTATGAGTCATCCTCTTGCCAGCTTTTAGCAACTTAGAGGCAGCACCACTAAAATGGGAGAATGACAGACAAATGACACTTTGATGATATTTGGAATCAAAGTCTATATTGAGGGATCAGCCAAGAGAGCCAAGAGAGCATATGCTGAAGCCAATTCCTCAGTCATATTCTGTTAGGTGATCAGTGCCCTCTGCCAGAGAAGAGACCGGAGTCATAAACAGATATTTTCCCTTATTTGTTCCATAAACTTCAGGCTACAGTTGTAAGATACCTTATTTTTCTGGCTGAAGTACAGAAGGCAGCAATTTTGGTCATCAGTAGGAAGTTTCCTATTATGCTGACAGCAGGGTTAGAATTTTTCTTCTAAGCCACGACTGCCAAAGTGCTAATGTGAGAAGAGGGTGGAATATAAAAACAACTATATACAAAGCCCAAGAGCCAGTGCGGTGTAATGGTTAAAGCATCAGACTAGAACAGGGGTCGGCAACCTTTACCATCCAAAGAGCCATTTGGACCCATCCACAGCCCCAAAGATCTACCGAGCTGGAGAGGCAGCTCTGCATGGAGCTGCCTCCAGTTCGGCTGCTCCACTCATCTTTCCTTCCAGCGCTGGGAGGCAGCGGCGCCAGGCAGGGAAATTCCCTCTGCCCGATGGACCAGGCAGCCGCCTGCTCCATGGGGCAGAGGGGGGATGGCGGCTGTGGCCTGCCTGCTGCTGCCGCCTCTCACGCTGCGGGAGGCAGCGGCGCCGGGCAGGGAAACTCCGCCTGCTCAGTGGGGCAGAGGCGGGATGGCGGCTGCTCTGGAGGGACATGTTCACGCTATCCTCTGACCTGCAGGGGTCGGAGGGCAGCATGGGCGTGTCCCTCCAGCCCTCCAGAGCAGTGCTGGAAGGAGAAGTGAGTGGAAGGGATGCGAAAAGCGGCGCCCTCATGCACGGAGCCACCTCCGGTTCAGCCCCTCCACTCACCTTTTCTTCCAGCGCTGCTCTGGAGGGCTGGAGGGACACGCCCATGCTACCCTCCGACCTCCAGGCCACACAGAGCTGCAGTATAAGGCTGAAAGAGCCGCATGCGGCTCCGGAGCCGCAGGTTGCAGACCCCTGGACTAGAACCTGAGAAACTCAGGTTCAAATTCCCACTCTGCCATGGAAACTTTCTGAGTGCCTTGGGCCAGTCACACTCTCTCAACCTCAACACTGGTGAGTATTTGGATGGGAGACCTCCAAGGAATACCAGGAACATGACGTGTAGGCAGGCAATGGCAAACCACCTGTGAATGTCTCCTACCTTGAAAACTCCACAGGGTCACAAGTCAGTTGTGACTTGACAGCAAAAAAGGGTTAACTTCAGTAAACTTTAAACACTGACTGTAAGACTAATTATGAATAAAACTTTTTAAACCTCCCCTTCCCCCCAGAATAAAGAGATGGAGTTGTGCTTCTGAAGGCAGAGGCCTTTGGTATCTAAAACTCAGCTCCAACCATTTCTAGATCGCAGTTCTGCACAGATTCAAAGTCCATCAGTATAGCACAGAGAGAGCTAAAAGTTGTAACCAACAGATTTCCCAGCATTGTACAAAAAGTGCCATGTAACAGCCATTTATATTTATTTAGGATATATCTCGGAACCTTGCATCATCCCAATTCGTTGTCATCAACTGCAACAAAATGTGGATGGAAGTCAAGCCATGGGTATAACATCTGTTGTCAATGAATAGCAACAATGGCCATGCTGGTAGCGGCTGATGGGAATTGTAGTTCCTGAACATCTGGAGAGCCGCAGGTTCCCTACCCCTGGCCTATGGTTTCCCTCAGGAATTAGAAGGGCCAGTTTACCCTCAGGAAATAAGCGGGCCATTATTTCCCATGGACAGCCAAACCTTGAGGGATTCCAGAAGCTCACTCATCAACCTGACCTCCATTGTCCAGGTGTCATGACTGTTTCCAATACCAGCAGTGGGGACATTAACTTGAAAAAAACACTACAGTGCAGAGCTGAAGCTTCCAGCAGGACTGATGCTGGCCAGGTAAGTACAGCTAGATTTGAGTACACTAAATGCAGGTTTTTCCTAGAGCACATCTGTAGTGGTTTCTGCTGTTTGTCTACATTCTTACATAAAATTCCCTCCTCCTCAAACTGACAATACACAAGGAACTTCTATGGAAAGTGTGACCCATATGTCAACACTCAAACCTTTCATGAGTGGGGGAATCAGGATTGCACTTGCTTGCCCTGTAGCCAACATTCACATTTGCCTGCATCTTTGCATTGTGATCTGAAGATGTTGAGCCCACATATATCCAAGTAGCCTGTACACAACAAAATTGAGGCACGCACATCACAGAAATAGAGGCCCACATATGGCAAGTTCTATGCACCATTACAAATCAGGAGTGCAACGAGCATACATCAAGTGTAGGCTAGCTGGCATGATCCTGATTCTTCAACAATTGCAGTATCAGAACATCCACAGGGGTCTTATAATCATGGTTTAAATCATGATTAATATAAAATAATTGTTAGCTGCCTTGAGCCCAACTTCAGTTAGAAAAGGGAAGAATAGAAATCACATAATAAATAAACAAAAACAATGAACGCAGAATGAAAAGTGAACAGTTAAATCTAGCAAGCAATGCTCATTATTCTTTATGACCCATGTCTGTTAAATATATAAAATGGAAAATAATCCAAGCTGCAATATGAAGGCAAGGTTCATTTACTGGTGCTTTTGCAAAGTAAACCTGGTTCAACCAGAAGGCTTCTGGAATGTGGACTTAAGCCTGAAGATTCACTAAACTGCTTGTTGTTGTTGTAATTAAAACACATGACTGTGAGATAAACAATTTTAGCAAACTACTGTCTATGTCAGCTAATTTTCAGTCCATCACATCAGAGAAAAGCAATGAACCTGCTTGTAAACTGTGAGGTGTACACGTACATTATGAAACTCAAAGACATTACTATTCACATGAATGTGTTTACCAGCGCTGGCCGTCAGCCCAGTTCTTTCTTCAACCCTACAACGAATTTCCTTCACAACTTCTTCTGCTGATATCCCCAAACCAACTGAACTTATTTGACTTGTTGATTGCTGGTGGTCTTCTGGGTGCAGCACAGGAGGATCCACAGACTGCTTATGCACTGGGTCATCATCAGACAAGCCTGGGGAAGAGGGGTGTGCTTGTTTGTCACAAGTAACTGGACTGTGTTTGTCTGGTTATGGCAAAGGGAAACCAGCCATCAGAACTTATAAAAAACAAATCTAATAGTTAAATTTCATTACACGTTTAGTAACCAGAACTTGGATTTTTTAATACACATATATCAAGTTGCATCATCAACTCTCACGTATTGCTGCTACATAAGACACACACTCCCTGTCTGGTGGGGAAAGTGGTGAGGTTAGCTAGCATCGCAAGAAATGAAGTGTATTTTTTAATGTACACTCCATCTAGATCAGTGGTTCTCAACCTTCCTAATGCTGCGACCCTTTAATACAGTTCCTCATGTTGTGGTGACCCCCAACCCTAACATTTATCCATTTTACAGATGGAGAACACTGATGCAGAGAGTCTTAGGCGACCCCTGTGAAAGGGTTGTTCGACCCCCAAAGGGGTCCCGATCCACAGGTTGAGAACCACTGATCTAGATGGAGTCATTGCTCAGTGATGGGGTATAAACATTTCAATGTGAATAAATAGATGAGCTGAGTGCTTACAATAAAAAGACAGAAATCAAAAAGCATACAGACAAATATATACATATGAAGCAGAGATAATATTTCTTTAGGTTAAAAAAAGGCTTGCATCTCCAGTAAAGTCAGCCAGAGCTTCAGCTGAATCTTAAATGGTAGTCTCACCATATCTGCTTACCAAAATTCACAAAACTGTGCATCAACTAATTGGACTAGTTGAGCTCCTGTTCAGTTTTTTAGTGGAAATCACAGAATGTAAACTACTGGGCGACTTGATGAATTTTGCATTGGGTAGGAATAACATCCTTATAATCAGTTAGTTGGCAGTGAGCAAGAATGCAATGAGATAATTGGCGATTGCCATCAGCACCTTTCAGAGTCAGTAGCCCAGCAAACAGGAACTGGCATGAAACTCCCTCCACTGAAAAATTAAATGTGGGCCTTCTTATACAGAACAGCTTGCCAAACATTAGAATTCTGGGATGCGGCATTTGTCTGTTGATCCCATTAATAGATGCAGTGAATAACTGATGTGTTGTTGTTTTTTAAATTCACACATTTAAAATGAATAAAAGTTGAAGTTGTGGGTAAATAACTATCTTGTTACAGTTGGCCCAAACATCTCCCTTTTTGGAAACATTAATTCTATTAATGCACTATTAATGCCCAAAGGGGACCCGACTAACTGAAGTAGCATTACAAGAAAATTACTAATAATTAAAATTGTATTTTAAATACTTTAGAATGACACAATGAAAGCAAGATATGATTTTTTAAATATGGAACTTCCAAACAATTGCTTACCATTTACAGCAAAACTGTGTGATTCGCTGAAATATTTTCTTTTGTCTTCCTGCCAATTTTTTCTTTCTTCTAAGTACTCTGTTATGTTCAAGTATGCTTCATCAAGACCCACGGGCATAAAGTGAGGATCATATTCAGCTAGTATTTCCCTAACCTTGATAAATATAAATTCAAAACAAAAAAATTGTGCTGCAGTGGCAAAAAGTCTCCCAGTCTTTAAAGTATTATACAGTATCATTCATTCTTTTAAATTCCATTATGATTGATTAATGGTGAAAAGAATTTGAAGGTTTACATTATTTATTGCCATCCAAATCTGTATCATTTCTGGTTAACTTTTAAACTGATAAAACATGCCAGACCTTCCCTCTGTAAGGCTCAGATGTGATACTCCCTTCATTATCAATGTGGAGCACTAGTGCTTTGTTGGGAATCTGTTGCTGACTATTACCACATACGTTTTAAATTTGTCCAGCAGTACACTTTTCTCTTTAATTAGGTAGATCACAATACATCTTGAACAGTCATCAATAAAGGTCAGCATATATTCTTCCACTAGGGCTTTCAGTTTTCAATGGTCCACAAATATCACTGTGTATCAGCATTAGAGACTACTGTATTTGGTGTGCCTTGGTGCTTGTTGAAGCTAGGTCGGGTTCCCTTTGCTTTGATGAAGCAAACGTACCTCTGTGAATCAGCACATTTGCTCATTTACATGTCTTTTGTTAAGTTCTGGCTCTCATGTTAAATAATTATTAATAATTGTCTCTGTATCCCAATCTCCTGTGCCATACCCTGGAGTCACCTTTGTGATTGCATTGCCAAGTTTACTTTCTGTGTACAGCACTCAAGATTATATAAATGCCATTTTACAACAAAGCTCTGTCCAATTAAGTCTCTTTCCAGAAGACGCTCTTATTCCTTTCTTATCAATTGCTCTTACAGATATAAGATCATTCGCCAGCTTCAGGACAAACAAACAATTAATAACAAGGACTTCTGAAATTTCACTGTTGGGAAGTGTGCACTGTATGGTCCCAGAGCCCACATCCTCATCCCAGATGGTATTTCCATCTGCAACATTTTTCTTTATTTTGTTCATCTAGCGCCGTGGTGATGAACCTTTGGCACTCCAGAGGTTATGGACTACAATTCCCATCCCAATTGGCCACGCTGGCAGGGGCTGCTGGGAATTGTAGTCCATAACCTCTGGAGTGCCAAAGGTTCGCTACCACTGACTAGCGTTTCAAAGAAATTCTGATCTTACACATATGTGAGCTAGGCTCCAGAATCAATAAATCAGATATCATGTTTTGTGCTCCCTAGTGATACTACAAAACATTTCTCTATTGGTTGCTACTTACCTTTAATGAGCACCTTTTTTCTGCTTACCCCCTCCTGCTTTGGAAAACTTTTCTCTGGTTAGCACCTGAAGGGCAATTTCTCCTAATATGTCCTCACTTCCTACAAGAGTAGCATATTATCCTCCCTTTGTCAGAGCCGTTTGGCTGCTTTCTGATGTTCTGATTCTCACAAATTCTTCCTTAAGCTGACCAATAGTGTTTTTAGAAACAAATTATCTCTAGCTGCTATTGCATGGACAACACATGATTCTGGCAGGCTGATTAATATTAACATCATATCATCATCTGGAATTTTCTTTCCTGCAGCTCTTAGCTGCTCAGCTCAATCTAGCATTTTGTTCAGATGTTCCCAGAGGTTTTCACCTCTGTGCATTCTTAAGCTAAACAAGCATTTCCAAGCATACATGATTTCACAAGCAGCCCCTGTAATTCGGCCCCACAGATTTGGCAGTTGACATTTTAATGTCCCTTAACAGTTCCCAGTCTGTTAAACCAGAGATAATGGCTGCTGTACCTTCAGCTGGTCAGTCAGTCTGGGTAAAGGTCCACAGGCCTTTTCCAGTTAGGTGGGTCTTAATTCTTTCTCTCTAAATTTGATAGTTGCTCTCCATGAACATATCTATCCAGTGACCATGCTGTGCATGACAAAAGGTTGCCAACTTCAATGCTCTGTTCTTGTCCGCTTGTGCCTCACTTGGCACCTAAGAGTCTCTGACAAATCTTTCTACGTTTAATCAGATATGTGCATAATCTGGACCACCATAACCCCTGTTGCCAAAGTAATTAACATAGCACAGATGCACAACTTGACTGGAGCGTAGATAAAACCTTATTCAGGAATTATCATGCTTCAGAATAAAGAGACAGATATAGGGTCTTAGCTACATCACTAGCTGACAGAGAGAGAGAGAGAGAGACTGAGAGTGGAACTTCCAAGAAGAAGAAGGATATTGCCCTGAGAATATCAATCTGGAAACAGATAAAAATTATACTTAACAGAAGGTGCTAATATCAGTATCCTATCTAACTGTCTTCTTGCTGCCTGCTGCAAGGTCTTCTCTTTCCTTTATATAAAAATATTGCCCAATCCAACAGGAAGAACCAAACCAGTTATATAAACCATTATTTTGTATCATCCCTCCCCAGCATATCTGTGATTGCAGATAACTATATACTTTATTCAGAATCAAAGCACTTTGTGAAAATATGAAACATGACACTAATTAGTCTGGAATTCAGAAAATATATATTTCAAATATATGTGACACCTGATAAAATATGAGATTGCAGTGGAATACATCACTTACCTCTTTACTTACTTCTTGGTATTTCTTAAAATTTAATGGCACTATTGTAAGATGTGGGCAGAGTTTCTTAGCAATGAATCCAGGCATAGCTGCACGGACTCCAAACCTCCTAGCATGATAATTTGAAGTGGACTTTAAAAAAGACAAACCACAATTTAAAATCAAAGAAAGCACTTTTTTGACTTTTAATAAAATACTTCTAAAGGTGTGTATTCATGGCTATAATCCAGTGCACACTTAGACTTGCTCCTTACTCCCCAACAAAACAGGAACAGGGATATTCCTGGGGAGAATGGGTGGGGCTAAGGGAGCCTAGTGGCATGACCTGGGGGATAATGCTGAGCAATAGGCTCCAGATTCATTGTGCCACAAGTGGAAAGCAAAAACAGCTGTATAAAAACAGATTGCTCCAGATAACAAAAGCAGAAAGGCAAGTCAAATAAATATAATATACCTATATTACATGTCAGCTATTTAGAATACATTTAGTAATGGAACCAAAGTTACTACTCCAAAGTCAGTTACTGCATCCATGGAACAGAGCATTTGTACTAATAAAGGAAGTGCCTCTGAACATATGTAGACTGCTTTACCATGGTCTCTGTGCAACGAAAACCTCCCCTACTCTCATAAATCAAAATAAAGAACCAAGGTCTACAGAACAAAAACACGCATCCCACAGAAATTAATGGCCCCAAACCTCTGTGAGCACCGATTCCTGCCTCCGTGAGTAACAGAAACAGAACACATTTGTTCTCTTCTATACAACAATCAGCATCTTGTTTCCCCTCTACCTTCCACAGCAGTTCACAGAAGATTGATCCCCTCCCCAAATTATCTCTGCCTTTTTTTGTTAAAGGCAACATCTTTTTGCCTAGTCAGCTTCCTCCTTATGATTTAATTTGTGCCAAGAATTCAGCAGGGCACAGCTCAGGAGTTCATTTTCAGCACTGAAACCGAGTGCTGGAATATGAAAAGAAATACTGAGAATGTATAGAGTGCGCCTGGTTACAAAGAAAAAAGGCAGGGGCTAAGGGTACAGAATTTTAGGGGACCCCCCCCCCCACAACTCATCAAAGGACCCAGATAGCTGCACAAGATATAGCTGGGGAACAGTAGTGGCATAGCTATTCTGATAAAGTTTTGTGTGTGCGCTTCTAAATGTGAGGGGGAGGGGCAGGGGGAGTTTTGGTCTGGGAACTCATAGTAGCTCTTGGCAGCTCTTAATACATATTTTGCTGAGCAGTGAATAATTGCCATCTCTTGCCTCTGAATAAAGAGTTGGGTGAGGTTTTCAAAAATACGGTTTTCAAACCCACATATGCTTTGCTTACATTAATTTTTTTAAGCAGCTAAACTCCTGGTTTCCTCTTTTCAGTACCATTTTGTCCTTTCAGCACTAATGTTAACTCTTTGCAGCACATTGGAAGAAGGCATTTTTTAATTTTAAAGTTAATTTTTATACATGTAAAAATCAACACATTCCTTTAAAATGATGTCTTAATGCCAGCTTTGTTGCCTGACTCAGTTTGAACTTACAAAAGTCAATGATCAGCAACTGTAATATTCTGGTATCATCATAACGGGGGACATCAAAATATGGAAGTACATGTACTAATTTGGGACATAGCTTCTATGTGACACCTCGGCCCCTTCTGCACACGCAAAATAATGCGTTTTCAAACCACTTTCACAACTGTTTGCAAGTGGATTTTGCTATTCCGCACAGCTTCAAAGAGCACTGAAAGCAGTTTGAAAGTGCATTATTCTGCATGAGCAGAAGGAGCCCTCATGTCAGCTTAAGCTTCTGATGTCACAAGCACACATAATGCAAAACAACAAATTAAAAGAGAGTCATTGTTTTATAATCAGAATTTCTGGAGGGTGAGTTATCCAATTGAAATGAGACAGCTGGAGGATATGATGCTCAAGTAGGATGCCAAGCACGCAACTGAGTATAGCGACTGCCCAATATCACATACATGACACCTCTGATTCATAGATAAAGCCTGACAAATGCAAAAAGACAATGGTCATTGTGGCTGACCTGAAAAGTGACTAGTCAGAGATTTGTGCTCCATCAATCCTACACTAACTAGCAATTTATTAAATATAGTCAGTTTCAAGGCAAACATTATAGTTTGCCCACAGCAAGTATGGGGTATTATGTTCAGAACATGTTTTTTTTTCCTTTAAGACATATAAAATGATCTACAGAAACAAATCAGAAACAAGGAAAAAATATATGCTCTCCTAAAGGAAGGACAGTTTATGCACCTGGTTCTTGAAGAAATATCACCTTCCCCCTTACCAGCATGCGCAGTGATCCCACTGCTATAGGCTTGTCCCTTAATTCAGGATTGTCTTTCATTTCTACTGCTGCATAAAAGGCATCCATGTCAATGTGTACAATAGCGCTGCTGAGGTCACGGGTCTGCTCCAGCTCCATTGCAATTTTATCGATCTGTGTTTAATTAAATGTATACAATTGTTTAAATTCCATTGTATTATCACTATGGCATACAATAACTGTTACCAATATAACTTCATAAAGAAAGGTACTATCATATGCAGAGATTAACCGAAAATATATTTCTGGAGGATCATGCCTTGTAGGAAAACAGCATCTAATTTAGACACAATAACAAATACAACTTTGGCATTTTAGAGACTATGTTAGGTCTGCTTCACAGTGTAGAGGAAGACTGGCCTCTGCTACTTGCTCTGGCTCATGCTATTGGATACTATATCATTTGTGTGAAGCTGTCTTTATTAAGAAACTAAGAAGAGCCATGCTGGATCAGATTAAACCCACATCAAGTTAACCAGTTGCCTCTAGGAAACCCACAATCCTCCTCCTGCATGTGCTCTGTAGCAATTGAAACCAGGCACACTGACTCTGGTACTGGAGAGAGTAGAGATCCATCATGACTAGTAGCCACTGAGAGCTCTGTCCTCAACAAATTTGTCCACTCCCCTTTTAAAGCCTTCAGATTTAGTGGCCATCACCACCGCCATTATTGTGGCACAAGAAAGAAGTATGTAGATTATACAGAGGTCGGGGACCGATTCGCTTTGATAATTTGGTTAATGATAACTGCTGCAATCCTGGGGGACAGAGGGGCGGAGAAGTACAAAGGTCAGAATAATTCCCCCAGAGACTTAGCATAAACCTCATCTGTGCAACTTCTGCAAAGCTACTAGATGTGTGCCAGATGTGCTCTGACAAACAAGGCAATGAATGACAAACAGATGCACTCAATTCTTTATCCAGAGACACCTTGCTTTTCCCCAACCCAGCCAACCTGTGCGCTGAACACCTATGAGAAAAGACAGCAGTGGGATTTTTGCTGACATGCTGTCTGGAGAATCAGAGGTAGTCTACTGTTAACAACATGGAACATATTTTTTTAAAAATCAATACTGTGGGTATGGACCTTAACGACTTTGAATACAACCCTGGAGACTTATGTTTATAATAAGGAAAAAGAACATCAAATGTGAAATTCTCTCCCAGAGTTTTTCTTTTCTATTTTCACCGATCAGGTGATACACTGTAATAAGAATTAACATAATGAATAAAACACTCACAAAATAAAGTAATTTACAATAAACAGAATTTTACTGTGCAGTACTCATCATTGACCTGCTAATGTTTAAAGTCAAGACTACCTGGAAGGGCATGTACCAATTGGCGGCTGCCTCGATCAGAACAAAGGAAACAACAAGAGATTCAAATAGTTTCTGGGAATGTTGAAGGTTAGCAGACCTAGAAAAACCAGTTGAGGAACTCCTGAAGCTTCATGGCATTTGGACAAGAGATTGATATAGCTCAGTGAGGCAAGAACACAGAAACTTGCTTTTGTTTACTTAACATCAAATCCTTCATCAAAACTATACTGCATGTTTATACATGAGGCTGATATCATTCTTTACAATAACAAATGAAGTCTTGAAGAACACAGGACTTTTATAATCAGGTGGCAATCTTTTGAACATTTAAGTAATAGCAAACCCCCTGAATAAAAAGGCAAAGTCTTCCAAATTAACCAGTACTTTTCTGATAAAATCAAATTAGACAAGGATGTATATAACTGAGATGGGCAGTACTGATGAAATCCTTCTACCGGTTTCCCCCTCTATGGTTCACAACTCCCAAAACAAGTAGGATACTACCTGCAACTGTGCTTTCATAATCTGTTGGTCTGTAATTTTACTTTTTAGCTTCAGGATTTTTTCAATTCGTTTGTTAACTTGTTGATCCTTCTTAAGTTCATGTTCATAAAACTTAGAACCCTGCCAGAGAGATTCAGATTGTTCAACGTTGGTTGTTGGCTGTTAGAGTTTTTGAAAAATTCTACAGTATTAGGAAAATAAAAAATTAGTTTCATCTGATCGCAAGGTTTGCTATCCTAGTGCTTAGAGCAAAGTACAGTGGCCAGACAAAGAAACAGCAGAACTATTGAATGAAAAACACACACCTTCAAAGATAAATTGAACATCCGTGAAGATTTTCAAAACGTTCCTCTACACATCCACACACACATTTATTTATTTGGATTATAATATATTATTTTTCGCATGGCACTGTGGATCCAGACCTTTGTTTCTGCAGACACAATTATTTCTGCTCACACAACCTGATTTATCTGCCCCCCCCCCCACACCCCTCTGACAGGATTTCTGGAGGTATTTTGGCCTGCCACTAGCAGGGGAGGGCAGGAAAATCTTTTCACTCATAGTCTGGATCCAAGTGCAAAGCTAAATTTGTTACACATAAATACCAATGAAAGTACTGAAGCAGTGCAACATTAATAACCATGACAGATAATATGCACTGCAACACTACTGCTGTGCCATAGGCAGATAACTATATTTGAACATTCTGGAATTCCTATTGTTCCCAATGAACTTAACACATAAATAAGCATGTTTGAGATTAGAGCACAGGTTAGCTTTCATTTGTAATGACCAGGGCAGATCTTCACGCTAACTCTGGCTCACAATTTACTTCTCCACATTTGAACAAAGCTGTATATCGATTTGCAGACCTTCACTATGCCAAAATGGAGGGACAGAGTAGGAGCTATCCTGCCCTCACAGTGAACTCGCTGCAGAAAAAAGCACACAAGCACACAAAATTGGCATCAGCCACAGGCTGCTCACTCTCCAACTTTACACCCATTGGGGACCAAGTTTCTTGCAGTAAGGCACAGTCAAATGACTTTAAATAGTTAATAAGCTTGGGATCATTGGACCTGGTTTTCCATCCTGCAATATTCCAAGAGATGAGACAGAATTTCTAAGTGAGTACTATAGAAGGAATGGTTGAAATAGATGGTAGTCATTGAGATTTCCGTAATTTGATCGAGAATCTTGTAAGAGTCTTTGAATATGCAGTCAATAGGGGACCTGATGCAGACCACATAGAGAGCCAAGCCTTGTTTGGCATTACAGAAGTTTGCTGAGTACAGCGAGTATGGGAATTCATTTGGTCATTTGATAGTTCTTGATCCTTGTGCAATGAACAGGAGGGAGATTCGTTTAAAACAGCAGGGGACGGCCAGGCCTTTGGAATTAAGCAATTAGGCCTTTGGACAAGAGTTATCACTTGACATAAAAGGGAGCAGCGTACTAGGAATGTCAGCTAACTTACTAGCTTCTCTCTTTGCTTTTAATGCTTGGCCAGATTATTGCTCCCAATGTGAAAACATGTTTTAATTTTTGCCGATAAACTCACAACTAATCTTAATTTTAGTCAAAGCTACCTGCCAGAATGGGCTTCCCCAGACATAGAAGAGAAAAAGAGGACTCAAAAGATTATAGTCTTCCTGCTACAAAGCAGATAATTTTATTCTACTCAGGTGCCAACAGCAAACGGACTTGCTGCTCATACTCAATATATTCATGCTGTGAAAACACACCCAAAGATAGAAGGCACTAGGCAGATGTTAGCCCTCAGCTGGCTTGGGCTAGGACGACGGGTGTGAAGGGAAGCAAGAGACTGCTTGCTTCCCTTCAGCCTGGAGCCAGAAAGAGAAGGAAATAAACTGGTCTCTGAGGTATGAGCGTACATGCACCAAGTCCAGTTGCTGCCTCTGAAGATCATTTAGAAAATGAGGATACTACCCTTCCATTTAAATTACTGGGGAAGGGAGAGGAAACTGGCCTCTGAAAATGATCTGCCAGTCTCCTCCCAAAAATACAGCATTACTGCTCTCAGTGGAAAATGACATAACAGTACTTCTTTCATTATACTTTGTAGTCTCGTATACAAGTTTGTTAAATCTTTAAGTTGCCACAAGAGTTTTATGGAGACTAGAATACTCCTCAGTGGTAAGCATCAGAAGGCTGTGCTAAAAATGTGTCTCACAACCCCAACGTTCTGTGGGGAGCTCTGCTGGAGGAGCACATAGGTTATAATTTAACTTGTAGCCATATAAAAATGACCAGCATACTTTGCCTTCTAATTGAACAATGCAGCCACACAAATTTAAAACACCCATCCACCCTGTGCTCTTTATTGAGTACAATCAATACCTGTGAATAGCTAAAGCATTAGAGAAAGCTTATACAAACAAACCTTGGAAGCTTCCATTATGACTCTGTTGATCTTTTCTTTATCCAATCCTTGCATTCCAGCTTTGTTATCATTGAGGCCCATTCTAAGCAAAAGCCCCGCTTGAGAAGACACGCAACTGTTATTTGGACTATCCATTGCTCAGTCATGTGAACAGTTTCTCAAAGCTTACCCTGAAAGAGACAAACTGTATGATTTTGATCAGTCTGTTTTCAACAATAGTGTAATTTAAACATTGTTTATGTAAACAATTAAACAATTACATTGTTTATGTAAACAATTATGTAAAACAATTATTATTTAACTGAATGCAATTTAACTCCAAATATAATCAGCTATCCTGAAAGAAAATCTAGTAGTATTAATAACTGAAGATTAAAGCAGTAGACAACATCTTCCTACAAAAAAGGTCACATTTATCCACAGTATTTTGTTCTGTACAAAATGTGGAATTATACTTTACACTATTTTAGAATCGCTTTTTAAAGCGAAAGCTTTTAAAAGTTCAAAGTTTTGTTCATACTAATTTTTTTTCATGATAAAAAGTGAATTTTGGATTTCCACATTTCAGAAATTAAAGACACCAAAATGGCTAGTTTCTGATAGTATATAATTGAGAATTATGCTTAGGTTACAAATAGCAGACATTCCTCTAACAAACAAGTCTCAAGGACTCTGTATACCTTTTCATGTAACTGTTTTTGTATTGTAAAGATAGAGGAAATAGTTATCTATGATACACCATCTTTCTTAGCTTTTCCATAAGACAAAAGAAGAAGTACGTACCAATCTTCAAAGAACTGCTAACATTTCCCTTTTATGCCAAAGGTAATCATAAGGAAATGTCCTCTTTCATTTTTGGAAGTGTCACTTCATATGACACAGAAGCCTAGGAATTTGCTGATTCTGAAAAAGTAGGAAGTTTGGAAGAATAAGTCAGCAATTCTGGAGATTTTTCCCCACATGCATTTTTAATCTTCGGATAAATTCCTATAGAAGCAACGCTCTGGCAGCTCTGAAGTTGCTACATTAGTCAAAATTGGAAGGTTCATGTTGTTACAATATTTACTAAGAGCTCTTATATTGAATTATCAGTTCTCCAATTCTTCATTTTGCTGAATTCAGAACATCTGCTATGCTCATGTAGATTTAGAAATACTTTATTTATAGTATTTATAAATTGACAGAACTCTATTCTGGACTGCTGTTTTCTCTCATCTCAATAGAGAGCCTCTGGATGGATCAAACTGGATTTTAACCTGTGAAGTGTCTGCTCATTTCATCAAAAAGTGTTTACCAATGTTGGTTTAATAAGCCCCCGTTTCTTTCCAAGCTTCTAACTCTCAGACACTACAAGAATCCAAGAGAGGCACGTGTCTGCATGCAAGTCACATAATCCTTTTAGACTATCAGGAGCATTCTTTTCAGTCTCTGGAGTTTTGCAATTTAGAAGAGACTCAGTAGAACACAGGATTCTTGTCAGTTTCAATCTCCCACTGGCCTGCAAGAATAGTAATACTGACAAGGAGAATGGTGTGATTAGCTTGCATGTGCTCAGGAAATCAGCAGGCTTGGTTTGCCTTAGGTCTTTCAGTTCAATGGTTACAATTATGACATTGTTTCAGCTGGTGTTGTAGGGAAGTAACCATCACAGGGAGTTTAAACATTTTATTCAGTTCTAATAGGAAACTGTTAGATTCAAGTCTAGTAGTACCATAGAGCTCAACAAAATTTTCAGCATATAAGCTTTTGGGAATCAGAGCTCCTTTGGACAGACATGAGTAGGAGTGAAGAGCTGAGTCTTTTTAAGCCAGTCAGAAGGAGGGAAGTCGTTGTAAAAATGCTTGTAAAGGATGCAAAGATACAATATACATTGTAATTATTAAGGAAGGGGGGGGGGAAAGCTTGCGGACAGTGCTATTCAGTCCTGGAGGGTCCATTGTTCTGAACTAGTAAATTTACACAAGTTTAGCCATCTTATGTTGAAATTTCCCCTTGAAGTTTATTTGAGGACTGCCATTCTTTGGTCAGCAATAGAATGACCTGGAATAAAAAATTGTTCTACGATTGATTTTTGAATGCTGCAGTTTTTAATGTAAGATTTATGTCCATTTATTCTTTTGCATAGGGATTGACCAGTTTGTTTAATATAGAGAATGGAATTGCACTGCTGACATCTAATGGAGTATATAACATTGGACAATGAACAAGTGATGGTATGGGTGGTGTTGCTACATCTGATTACCAATTCCATAGCCTACTTAAGCTGATATTTGAATTTAACACCATTTGCCTCAACAGGACAAACAGCAAATGTTTTAATGGGCTGTGTTTCAGGTTGCTCATGGAATTTGCATACCTTGGTTGGCTTTTTTCCCTAAGTATGACAAATTATTGCATTCACTGTTTACAACAGCTTGAACACGATCCCTTAGGCTTTCAGAAAAATAGGTCATGGTATTGTTCGGCAAACAGAAGTACGGTACAAATCTTAGCTTGCAGCTATAAGAAAAAATCACACAAGATGCCTTAAGAGTAAGAGGATTATGTTAAAACATTAAGTACAAGCAACTGTAATTTACAGGGGGAAAGACAGAACAAAAATTAAATTGTAACTCTGACTTTTCATTTGTTTTTTTCAAAATAGTAATAACTCCCCCCAAATTTATTTATTTATACTTTTATTCTACTCTTTCTCCAACAGCTGGAGATATTACATATGGTTCTCTTCCTAGTTGTTAGCCCCACAATAACCTCCACCTGAGATTGTGTGATGGCTCATGGGCGCCCATGGGAGATTCATGGAAATCCTTGACTCTTCGTTACAAAAAAATAAATAAATCAGAAAGTACACATCTTTTCCTTTCCAAGATAAAAAGAAATTTGCATGGGTTGCACAGCAATAGGAGTGAAAGCTTCTGACCCTTCAAAGCTCTCTGCAGTTGAATTTGCCCAGATCAATAGCAGCCATTCATTCTTATGCAATGATACACATATATATAACTAGGGAAATGTCGCCAATCGAACTGTGCAAGGCTGCCATTTGCTCTCCAAATATGCTATTGATTACCATTCTTTGTTCTTTTTAAAAAATTTCCCTAAGGAGTGACATTGACTAGAAGAGGCTTGATGAGGTGTGGAGTCAATTTCTTCTGTCTATATCTGCACTGTGAAAGCATCCACAATTAGGAGCACAGAGTGGACTGCCACGACAGCCACACACACACACTCTCATACCCCACTCAAGTCTCCCTTTAATCCATTTTTAGAAATTCCATTATGCCTTTTCAGCAAGATTGAAGGAGGCTCGCAATTCATGATAAATAACACAAAAATGTGTCGATACCAACTAAGTTATAAAACAGACACAACTGCATTACTAAGGCCCCTTCCACACATGCAGAATAATGCGCCTTCAATGCACTTTCACAATTGTTTGCAAGTGGATTTTGCTAGTCCGCTCAGGAAAATCCAGCTGCAAAGTGGATTGAAAGGGGATTGAAAGGGAATTATTCTGCATGTGTGGAACGATTAGGGCTGTGATGGATGGAAGGAAACTGAGGCAGCACCTGCCATCTCATCCTCTCACATCATTTTCACAAATTGAAATGGCCAGGAGTCCAAATCCCACAGTGGGGTAAACAGGACCCCCTACAGCTGTCCCAGTTTGGGAAAATGTTCCGGAAAGGCAGGCTGAAGAGCCTCCTTCTATGCTGCCTTTCTGAGCCACATTGAGTTCTGGAATGTTTGGGAACATTAGTTCCCTGATATTACATGTCACTAAATGTTGGGTTGAGGATACACCAATTCAATTCATGGCACACATATAATCTAATCTGTCTCTCAAACTGGGGTCCAGGAACCCCTGGAAGCCCATCAAGGTACTGAAAAAGATCTACATGTCCTTTGCAAAGACAGATTGCGAAAATTGAGTCATCTTGATTTTAAAGGAAAGGGGACACCTCAAGGAAGGAGCCAAAATCGATTTTCCTCTCTTTTGGATGACAGGAGTTTATAACATGTTGTCACCCACAGTCACTTAGCTTCTAAGTCATCAGCCAGAATATGGGTTGATTGGAGTCTGGACCTAACAGCACAGACCTAACAACTGTAGCAGATTAAGTAGTACCAAAAGCAAGGTATACTAAAGTTATGATGGTTACAACTGGGAGCAGCAGTGGCATAGTGGTTAAGAGCAGGTGCTCTCTAATATGGAGAACCGGGTTTGATTCCCTGCTCTGCCACTTGAGCTGTGGAGGCTTACTTATATTAGCCTCCAACAAATGCCAGCTGGGTGACCTTGGGCTAGTCACAGCTTTTCGGAGCTCTCTCAGCCCCACCCACCTCACAGGGTGTTTGTTGTGGGGAGGGAAGGGAAAGGAGGTTGTAAGCCCCTTTGAGTCTCCTTACAGGAGAGAAAGGGGGGGGGTATAAATCCAAACTCCTCCTCCTCTTCTTCATATAAATGAACTGATATTCATGTTTTTTCCAGTACCAGAAGAAAAAGATGCAACTTTGCATCCATAGACCATAATAGCTAGTGGCAGTTTTTAATCGAATACTAGAAATCAATATTTGGAGGAGCTGCACTACTTTGTGGGGGCGCATCCCAGTTTCCCTTCCCACACTATATTCTCTTTTCCTTTTTTGAAAGCTCCCACAGCCTCCTGCCTTTTCCTGCTTTCTTCTCTTGTTTCTAGCCTTTTTCCATCCCCGGTCTTCAGCTTTCCTGCTTCCTTCCCCTGGCAGCCTCTTCCTGGGGGAGATCTGTGGCAAAGTTGCACAGTGCTGGGTGCTGGGCTGGGCCCAATTGTGTGTTGCCAGTTCCTGGGCCAAATTCCATTGTGAGAAACTGGCAAAGACCTGAGGACACCTCCCTTTCTCTGTCTCCCATCCCAACACTATTTCCTCTTTTCTTCTGTCGGATTCCTTCTCTCCTTCCCACTCACCTATCATTTATCTGCCCTTTATCTTCATTTATTATTATATTTCTTATTTGTTTACTTCACTTATACCCCATCTTTCTCTCCAATCGGGGACCCAAGACAGCATACATCATTCCCCTCTCCTCCATTTTAGCCTCACAACACACCCTCTGAGAGTGTGTGATTAGCCTAAAGTTACCAAGCAAGCTTCCACAGCAAGGTCAAATCCTAATTTGATTGGGGGGGAAGGGGGCCTACTGCTTCCCCTGCTTTCTACTGACAAACCAAGGTTGAAAGTTTGCAATACTGTTGTGTGGCCGCTGCCATTCAAGGTATTCATTTCTTAAAGATACAGCTGCTGCTTTTATTACTTTAGAGGGTTTTAACCACCTAGATGTTTTAAAGCTGGAAGACTGACAATGCAATACTCAATGGCCCTTGCTCCCAAGAAAGTACTCTTAGACTTAAGCAATCAGACTTGTGCAACAAGGGGGAAGCAAGGAAAACAGCTGTTTCTTATTTCCTGCTAGCTGTTTCTTCTTTGCCCCAGCAATGTTTTCATGACTAGACTATCAGGGCAGCCCAGCTGTGGGCAATAACGTAACCAAGCTCATCTGAGTTTGGTACCAGTAAACCCACACCATGAAAATATTTTTAAAAATGTATTAGCTGACTTGCTGACTACTTAATTAAGTCCTAACACAGTGCAGTTGGTTCTTAAAGCATCAAGTTTCCAGAGCTTAATACAAGCATCTTTCTGCCAGCGGGAAGGAGAAGAAAGGAAGAAGAGACCATTCTTCTTGTTAGTTGCACTTGTGGAGAAAGTTGATCCTAACATCCTGACTACTCACAGTCATTATAGGGCTGTCTTCATGGCAGCTTCCAGAGAAGGAGTTCACTGCCCCTCTCCCAGCTGAGATTCTCAGCTGAAACACATAATCCAATTAAGCCTGCCTGGAAACATGTCCTTGAGAGGGGCTGATATGGGGGAGGGCACTCTGCACCTGCAAAAGACAACAAAACTAGCTCAAGACGAAACATTTCTTCAAGATGGATTTTTTTATACAGACATACAGTAGCTAATTTCTCATCTCCTTATGTTAATCTATTGAGGGTTTTTTTCTCCTGAACTGTTGCCAGTTTGTCAACATACTCTTTAAGGGGCAGCCAACCACTAACATCAGACAGTGATAACATAACAAAAGCTAAGCAGAGGACAGCTACTCTATGTTAGTATATTTGTGCCAATACAACACAAACTATTATTGGCTGTGTATATAGCTCAGTTTATCAGAAGTTAATAGTTTCTATACATGCCTGGATCCATCAGAGTATTTCCATGGACAAAAAGATTTCCTCTAAAAGTGTACAACATTCTCATCTACTGTCGCAGGCCAAATTACTCCTAAAACACAACATGGGGGGGGGGGGTGGACTGCAGGGTTGTATGGGGAAGCAAGTCACAATTTGCAACATCTTGTGAAAATTATTGATGAATCCAAGCCATAATCTTCACCCATGATTTATAAATTTCATATATAGTGGCCAGCATTCAAGTTTTATTTGGTTAAAATAGGTGGTTTCCACACATGGACAGGGTTGTGAAGTTAACTGTTTGCTGTGGCAACTGTTGAGTAACTACAGCAGCAATGGGCCTTGGATATGGCTGGTTTTCCAATGCCCCAATTCTGAAGCAGCAGTGGATCCCCACCACCACTAGGGTTTCACAGTTTTTAAAAAATTGGCACTAGTTACATTGTCATAATGTTTATAACTATCTGTGTATCCTTTTCTGTGAAATCCCGTTTCATTTTTTTCTGAAAAGAATTATTTCTCTAGATCCTGTCTTCTTAGAGATATAAGAAAGGCAGATCTATGCAACAAAAGGATGTAGAGATTAAAGTTATCTTTTTCTATTTTTTGAGAACTAATATTTCTAGAAATTGTTACTTTAATGATATGTATAATCAATTTTAAGGTAATAAAATTATTGCAAATTCATATTCTATGGTTCTGAAAACCTCCCATTGTAAAAAAAAACCATTAAAAAGCAACTGCTCCATTTTTCAGAAGAGTGGCTGGTGAACTGCTCTGGGAGCACCCCAAGAACCTGTCTCTTCAAAGCAGCTGCAACAACAACAGCCACAGCTGCTCAGCACAGCAGTAAAAAAGGTAAAGTGCAGTCCCAACCACTGACTAACCGGCTCCTTGCCTCTTATAGTAAGAGGACACAGACAGCTAGTGGGCATACTCAGCCTAGTAGGCTATCTTTACAAGCAGCTGAAGGGGCTTATGAGATCAGCATCTGCTACCATCCAGAGGCTGTCGAAGTTCACAATTCTGAGGCAATGTTGGGAAGTGAGTGTCTAGAAAGATGAGTTTTTCACAAAGGGGTATGGATACCATTTGCAGCAAACTCCACGTCTTATCTCAGAGTTACTGAATTTAATACTGGATTTACCTTTGCAGAAAAAGTCTGTAATTTGAAGAAATTGCCTAATTTTTTTTAAAAAAATTAGAAAGTAATTTTCCTTTTACAGGCTACATACAAAGTATAATGGAGCCAAGTTTCAACTTAATAGCCTACAGAAGTATAATTGTGCCAACTTTCACCTTCCTACTTAGTCAACAAGGCATCTATCTTTGTAATATTCCTCCTGTATAATTAAGATAAACTTATTTATAGGGCTAATATATTGAGCCATTGTTATGATTCTTAATATTTATTTAGAGATATTTTGAAAGGACAAATAGACAAGCCAGCTCCATAAATTAGAGAAAAAAGATATGACACCAGTATCTCAGGGTCCCTGCCACTGCCGCTGGCTTAGTGGGGGGCAGGCCAATGGCGTGGCCAGGGGAAGTCCTCCTGGCTTTTGCCAGTGGCCTGTATTTTAGATTTAATGAGAATATGGTTGAAGTAATGTATATAAACTATTAATATTTGCTTAGGTGGATACATATGTTATGAGAAATGTTTTTAGAAATTAATAATGTTAATTATACATCAATGTTTCTTTTTAATACTATATTATGTTTGTTAGAATGTACTTATCTTTGGGACAATTGTAAAACCTGTTTATAGAATATTATAGAATGATTTGTATAATCATACTGCCTCTCTTAGCCAAGAAAATATCAGTCTTTTCTGCTGTTTTTTTCTTTTTGTTAATATTGGGGGAAAATTTTTAAAAAGAATTTTAGATATTTTACATCTCTATCCCCAGATCTCTAACTATTCCATGCTCACCACTTTCTGATTTGTCTGGATTAAGAATGGGCCTTTTTCAATTCTTTGTAACGGCTTTCCTGCAGGATGAGTCAGGCCCCTTCACTATGAGTCTTCTGAAAGGTATGCAAGCCCTGACTATTTCAAAAGTAATTTCTCTTAAACAGTCATATTTCTATTCATTTTTGCAGAAACATCTATGTATCTTGTCTGAGTTAACAGTATCGCAATGAGTTTTAGTTAATGTAATTAGTAATTACTATATGTTTTAATTTGTTTGAAATGAGCCACCTTGAGCCTTTTGGAAAAGCAGGAAACCGATTTTAAATACCCACAGGAAGAGAAAAAAGAGAAAAGAGGTGGCGGCACACTATCCAAGGGCAGGAAAATGGGTGCAAAGGGAGCAAAATGACCACTGTAGCCATTGTACCCAAACATATCCATTTTCCATACAAGTCAGAGAATATTTCCACCATTTCACCTGTGCGCGCAAATTAATTTTGCCATATTAACCATCCATTATAGTTCAGAATTCCATTTTCAACAGTGGTCAACTAAATGATTTATGATATAATATTCTTGTCCTGCTTGTTGGAGAGGAAAATATCTGTATACCCACAAAAAATGACTGATTTGAGAATCAATGCTCTACAGTTGTGCCAGGGATGGGGCTGCCTCCCAGCACCAGGCAGCCTGTTCCACCCCACTCCTTTTCACAAATGCCCACCCTGAAGCACCCCGCAACCAACAGCCCTGCCCCTGGACTTACCATAGGGAGCAAGGACTTCCAAGAAGCCAGCAGCTAAAAGGAACAGCAGAGAAATAGCAGGAAAGTCTGAGCAACAAGAGCAAGCCTCAACAGATCCAGGAAACAGGGTGGAGGCAGCACAACCCTAACCTAGCTGCAATCAGCAGCCCTCAGCAGCCTAAGAGAGTGGGGCAGGGCTGGCACAACCTCAGCCAGGCAGCAATCAGGGAGGAGGACCAAAAAGGCTGAAGAGCCAGTCTCAGGCCAGCAGGACAAGAGATATAGCTCACCAGTCACTTGGAGGTTGGAGCAGGGAGGGAGGGAACTTCCTAGGAGGGATAAAAGGGAGGCAGGGTAGCAGGAAGGAGGTTGGTGTGGTGCATGGGATCAAGTTTGCAGAAGTACTGTTAGTTGCCTGATGGAAGTAAAGAGCTTATGGACACAAGACAGAATCGTGCCTTGTTTGTTTCAGAAGGGTAGCCATGATCCTATGGGCCAAGTTGGCTACCTTGCAGAGGGGCACTCACAAGTTGCCAACCTGCAGTCCATGAACTGTACACAACCCCAAACCCTACCAAATTTGAATTCAGGTATAATGAACATTTTACAGTTAAAATAACATCATTTTCAGAAGTTGCTAGAGATAAAGATATTCATATCTTCTTGCAGATTTGCTTTTTTAATAAATTACCTTGAAGAAAGCCACACCCATATAAGTATCATTGACCATTTGTGAAGAAGTTGACTAGAATAGCAAATAGCACAATCTGTGGAATATCATCACCCACCCCATCTCTTCAGAAATTACCCATTTCCACTATTAGAGACTTTGGGTCGCTAACCTCCCTACAACCAGACAATTGGGTCTCTAACATCCCTACATTTGCAACATAATCACACAATCAGACAGAATTCTTGAGATTTACTCAGTCATAAGGCTCACTGGGTTCCATGGGACTTACAGTTCTAAGTAACTGTGGGTAGGAATTTTGGAGGCATTATGTAATATATTTTGTTAGGGTCAACCCAAATATCCCCAAACAGTGTGTAAACTTTCTAGTTAAGAATGAGCCATTATGATGGCTTCTTCTAAGGGAAAAGGAAAGAAAAAATGTTTTGCAAGTTATGATGGAATTTTGGCCAGTTGCGATAAAAGGTATGCTCGCCAACTTCCAGGTGGAGCCTGGAGACCTCCCATACTTATAATCTCCAGTCAATACAGACCATTTCTCGTGGAGAAATGGCCCCTATGGCATTGTGGTCCATTAGGTTCCCTCCCCCAAACCCCACCTTCCCCAGACTTCACCTCCCAAAATGTCCAGGAATTTCCCAATCTGGAGTTGGCAACACACAGTATTAGACCGTGGCTTATTCTGCTGAACAGTCTACATAGAACTGCACCATTAATTTCTTAGCATTGATGGTAGCTGCCCCCCCCCCCTTCCTCCTCTTCCCTTTTTCAAGAAACTACTAAAGCCCAGATTCCTTCGTATGGGAAAAGACCTTTGAACAGGTAGCTCTGAACTAACAGTTCCTCTGAGACGACCGTTTGCGTCCGTTTTTCTGGTCTTCTCTCGTTATTTGAAAACAGGTGAAAGAGGGGCAGGGGATGCTGGAGGAGAAAAAAGAGGGACCGTCTAGAAAAAGAATGCCTTCCTCACAAGCGATAAAGCAGCCACAACCGGTGAACACACCTTAGTCTCAGCCACCTCCCCAGCCGCCTGTTAGCGAAACAAGATGGCGGCCGGGCGGCCAGACTTTGAAAGAAGGAACGTCGATCATTATAAAAACGACCAATACTGCAAGAACCCGCTCTCCCAGAAAGCACTGCGCCACAAGCAACGTCTTTGCAGACTACATTTCCCATCCGGCAATGCGAACCGCCTACTCTTGACCGGGAGGGGGGGGTACGAGGAGGAGTTGGTAAATAGTGGCGGAGTAAGATGGCGGCGGTAGTAGCGGTATTGCTTTGAGGGGCGGGGGGTTAAAAGAGAGGGAAGCGGAGAGTGTGGCCGTAGTGCGGATGGCGGGGAAGCGCTGAGGAGCTGCGGCGCCCAGAAGGGGAAAGACCAAAGAAGGGCTAGGAGCGATCTCAGACTGAGGGCGGCAGCCAAAGCCCCGAGGAACGGTGTCAGTCAGGTGGAGCCCCCCGCTCCTGTCGCTTTCCCTGCTCGGTGGCCGTGGCTGAGGGACGCGTCTTCTCTATGTCGGACAATCAAAGCTGGCACTCCTCCGGCTCCGAAGAGGATCCCGAGACCGAGTCTGGGCCGCCTGTTGAGCTCTGCGGAGTGCTCAGCAAGGTAAGCAGCCTCGGGCGGAGAAGGGGGGGGGGTCGTTGCTTCTTTGCCTCCTCCTCCTCCGTTACCTGAGTTTCTGCGGAGGCGGAAAGTGGCCGGTGCCTTTTTCGTCTTCGTCGTGGTGGTTCATGGGGGGGGGGGGGGCGTTGAGAGGCACGCCTGTGGCTTTCCTTTGCAAAAGGGCAGCGATGGCGGGGGCCAGGCAGGCAACCCTAGCTGGATAGATTGCTCTGATGGCTGGTGGAGGGGGGAGGGGGAGAAGAGATATAGTAGTCTGACTTCCTCCCCGATTACCGGGAGAAAACCGCAGCTTTCCTAGTTCTCCTCCGCTGCACCCTCTCGCACAACAGGCACGAAGCTCTCAGCCTCCCCCGTCGCATTCCGGGAAGGCGCTGCTGGGAGACCTTTTTTTTAAACGCATTATAGGAACGGATTCTCTCCTCTTTAAAGTGAAGCTGTCGTCCTCCCCCTTGCCAAGTGGAAGGAGCCAGCCTGCTTGGGAAGATCGCTTTCCAGAGAGCCCACCCACCATCTTGCTCCCTCGGTGGTCTTAAGGAACTTGTTCACACAGCCTTCCTGCTCGTGGGGGTGTTCCTGTTGCCCCCCTCTTGGATGCAGTGAAGGAAAAGATCAATCCATTCATCAGGTTCTTTGCAAGAGCCTGGTAATCCTATCCCAGGCTGCACTTGTAAGCACGGCTTGGCTGAGTACAGCTCCGGATAAGGAACGCTCCCTTCTACTCGTTGAATCTGCAGGAAGGGAAAAGGCTAACTTTGGCCCGGGCGTTGGAAGCAAAAGCGCCCCGGTTTATTTTTCTTCATCTCCCCCCAACACGTTAAGGAAACGGAATCACGTGATGTGCTCTCATAATGCATAATTGTAACATCAGAGAGGAGTGGCTTGATCTTTGCTCTAAACATCAAAGCAGTGCAATAAAATCGACCTGCTGCAGGACAACTAAGTGTAGGGAGATGGAGAAGAAAGAAACTATTCCTCTGATTGAAAGCCTTTTCTTGAAGGTGTCAGTATTTGTCTGCTTTGTCTCTCTTTCCATTTGTGCTGTTAAAAATGTGACCTTTGACATGAGGTTGCCTTAATAAAGCCTGGGTTTATCAAGCAAAGTGTCAGGTTTAGGCAGGATTGCTAAAGGTAGCTTGAAACCTAGATGACTGTTGTAGCATTAGTCCTACTATAAGTATGTGTATATACTAATCATTTATCTTTTCATTATCATACCTGTGTTTTTAAGTCTTCTGTCTACTGAATCAATCAACACAAGCAAGCCAAAGTCATGCGATTCTTAACTTATGGAACATGTTTTGCTTAAGAAAACCATCACTGGGTAGTTGGTGTTCATGATGCTTTGTGAAATTTGCGTGCAGACTGCAAATTGTCAGTAATGTTCTATGTTAGAAGACAGAATGTTGCAAATGAGGACTTTGAACTGCATGATGAGAATATTGCACATGACATTTGGTTCCAATCTCAGATGGAAAAGACATACAGCCCTTTGGAGCACTACTGCTTTCTAGATTAATGTCAGATGTTAAATGGCTGTTACGTGTCATTATTGTAGCCCAGAAGTCTAGTAACATGTTAGCATTGTTCAGTAGTAAGGAGGTTGAGCGGGGCTGAGTTTGGTGCAGTTTGTGAATGCCTAGTTGCTGTAAGGAGCTCCCTGTGTCCTAGTGGTACAAGAAGAGGCACTGGAAAGGTCAAGGGTCTGCAGTCAGATTGAATTGTAGTACTGGCAACCTTTGGGGATTACAAGAAGATTATATGCAGTACAATACAATACAATACAAGAAGATTATATGCAGTACAATACAATAGTTACTCAGCAATATTAGCACTTTGACACTACATGGCTATCAAATGTTAAACCTCAAAGTGCATAAATGCCTGTGGCTGATTAAGAAAGGCACAGAGCTATTGGTGGTTTGCTGTTAGGGTTAGCTAGCATGTTATGGAATATTTTTTCTCATTCTCATCAGTAAAATGGTAGGAATTTAACCTGCAAGAGGTAATGAAATCTGTTTCCTGTGAATTTGCTCAATACTGATGTCTAGTTTTGTGTTCGATCATTTAGAAGTTTCATTGCTAAGTGATTCATGCATTAATGGGATTTTGTACAACATAAGATGAATATGTCAACAGCTTTTTACTTGTAGGTTTGCTTCTTCCACTTTAATGTACTCTTGGGCTGGTTAGGATTCTTTATTTGGTTAAAAGGTAATGAAGAAAAATATAACTCTTGTGAACATAAAAAGCCTGCTTCAAAATCTTTGAAATGGCGATAACTGGTGGATCCTGCAAAGTGAAAATATTTTAGTATTGAACAAAAGAAGGATATAAGATACAACTTGTGGTTAATCTAGTATTCTTGACAGTGGCCGGAACCAAATTGATGTTCAAGAATGAAAAACTCCTTGTAATAAATAATTATTGTTCACTCACAGCTTTGTCTAACATCATGATTTTAGAAGTAGAATACTGTTCTAAGCATCTGTAACATTTAAGGCTAGATTTAAATTTACTAGCATGTTTGCTATCAGTTTTGTAAAATATAGAGTTTTTTAAAAAAGTGTTTTATTCTTGTTTCTAGTCTGTGTGGTTCATTTACTTGTGAAAGTGTTATTTTCTGTTTAATTCATCCACATACAATTTGTAGTGATAGATATCACGTGATACAGATATTACATGATACAGTATTTTCCTGTAAGGCAAAAATCATGATAATCATGTGCATTTCTTCATAGTTTGATCCAGATTCTTCTGATCTTAGCTGCTGCTCTTTGTACCTCCTCTCATTTGACTGCATTCTTAGGAACATTGACAAAAATTGGACTCTGTATTCCAAAAACTACTGCAGTTTTGACTGAATGTTTTCTCCCCATCTCATTATCAATAATTCCATTTGCCATTTAAGTAGTAGGATGTGCAGAACTGATGACCTAAATTACCAATTACCAATAATGAGTGTCTTGTCTTGTCTTTGTGATAGTGTCTAACTTAAAACTGCATGTTGTATATATATAATTCATCAGTGATAACTGAGCCCCATGGCAATGCAACTATCTGCATTAAAGTTCTTCTGAAAAGAGTGATATCTCAGAGTTTAAAAAAAATTATGGAAGGAATTTATGTAACTTCCAATATTTTGCATTTCATTATTTTTGTATTAGTAGCCTCTAACACTTCACTGATCACATCCTTCTAACAATGAGTGTGAAACATGAGTGTTCCATTACTGATAAACAAAAAGTTGTTGGGGAGAGGAAATGCTGCATCTTAGTTGCCTACTCTTTTCCCCTACCTACCCCCCCCCTTCTTTCCAGGAGAAAACCTAACCTGCATACTCTCCTGGAAATGGTGTGCAATTAAGTGGGTTTTTTCATTACTCTTGAAATCTACATTTATGGGATGAGAACGCTAATCAAGTTTCTAGAATACACGTCATGCAAAAGATTTACTAATCTATTCACTGTTGTTCTTGACAGTTTTGTCAGATCTCCTTTCATGAGCAATTTGCTTCTAGCCATTTGCTGTCAGATTAAAAGAGCAATCCTACACAGGTATACTCAGAATCCTACTCAATAGGACTCACTCCTTTGCTCCTGATCTGGACTGTTGAGTGAGGGTTTGGTGTGGTTTTTTGCCTCAGTTGGCTTGCTGACTTGGCTCACCAGTCCAGCCCCCCCCCCCCCCCATGCTGTTCTGGAGCCAGCTGAGGCAGCCACCCCCACCCCCACCAGCCCAACCAAGTCACATTTATGTCATATCTGACCCTTGTAACAAATTAGTTTGACTCCCCAAGTCTAATACTTATGCTGCATTTTTAGTAGATTCCTGTTTTTAAACGATTGCAACCAGCTATGTGGATTATTCAGTGGCTTAGTCTTTTGAGTTAAAGTAAAATAATTAGTTTCAGCGATTTTGCAGGTTATGGGTGCATGAATGAATAGATGGGTCTGGAGTCCCCTTATGAAATGGAAACATATTTCTGGAAAGGAGTTGGAAAATGTCATGTTAAAATTAACTAAATGAATCATTAAGGTTTTGATTAGATCATGTAAACTCTCCTGATGTTAGAGGTAATTAGGTTGTTACAGTTAGACATTAAAGGGCTGAAGCTCAGGATTGCTGATTTTGTAGAAATGACTGGTAGCTTTTACTTGTGCAATCTAATTACTGGCTTGTTGCCTGTGTTGGAAGTTAAAGTAGAGTAGGAAGCTTCTCATTCTTGAAACAGTCTTTCTGGGAAAAGCCTTTTCCATTCTGTCCTTCCCCTTTTCCTGTCTGCATATAGTTTTAATAAAACTTTGTGTTTATCTCAACAATCTACTTTCTGATACCATACATGCAGGGTACTTTGCTACTTTGTTCTATCAGCATCATTTTCTTTTTCAATATAAAGTTTATTAATTTTTCACATAACAGGAAAAGGATACAGGAGAAAAGATAATAAGTATACAAACACAACAGATGGATCTGCACTGATTATCAGTTATGCTAAAGGTACATACGGTACAATCTAAGATTAAAAAATCTTGAATTTACCCAATGTTTTCTGCCATCGTGGAATTATTAAATTTGAACTTAATTATCAGTATCTGTACACATTAAATGGATATGCGTAAATTTATTCTCTTATACTTCGAAATCATAAAAACTTTTAACTTGGATGGAACTTTACATTTTATAGTACTCAGAGTAGAACTCCCATTTTTCTCTGAATTCATGTACTGGTTTTCTGTTCATAGTTAGTTTTGGCTTTCAGTAACACTCTTTTGTTTCAATCTCCCAATTCTCTGGAGCGGGATCTCTGTTGTCCACTTTCCAGGTGGAGGCATTGGTAAATCTGGCTACAGTTATTAGATACAGAAATAGTTCTTGTTGCTGCTTTGGTAAGTTTTTTTGGCAGACTGCCCAACAACATAATTTTAGGGTCCATTTGAAATCCGATCTTTTATTTATTTTTGCATTTCTGTGTGGATTAATATCCAGATTTTTAAAATATATGGAAGCATTAGCCAGGTTTTTCTTGACATTTCCAACATTTATCTTTTTTAACCATTTTCTTGTTAACCTCTGGGGTTTTATACCACCTGTAAACATACCAATTTTCTTTCATCAGTTGACTAGTGGTAAATTTAATATGTGTTTTCCACAGCTGGAAGTTGATCTCTTCTTGAAAGTTTTGCATCCATTTTATTATACAGTTTTTAACTTGTTCTGTTTATGAATCATATTTAAGTAATAGCTTATAGATTCTTCCCATGAAATCTTGTTTTTGCTGATCAGTTTTGTTCAAATTCTGACATTTCTCTCAGGACACCTCCTGTTTTAAAATTTCTCCTTAGCAATTTGGAACTACATCATCCATTGAACCTTTTCCCCTTAATTTCTTGCCAAGGTTTTGAATATTGATCATTTCTTTATATAATATAAAATCATTAATGGGGGGGGGGGGATCGCATCGTAATAAGCTTCTTCAGAATGAGTCCCTTCAAAACCAGGTTAAGAGACAAGCACAAGTTGCTCCTCATCACTAACACTTGAATATTCTATGAATTTCTCCATCATTGAATGCAGAATGATAGTGTTCCCAAACCAGTACTGGCAAGATGGAAAATGCATGCTTGATGAACTGGTCTGATTCCACAAAATGGAGATAAAACCAGGGAGCTCACCTGAACGGTGGGCTGTGATCGAGATTGTATGCAGTCAATGGAAGACTGATTCTCACTTTTGCATTGTTGGTAGATTCTCTTGCATGTGCTCTTTAAATGTATGTAACTGTTTATGTACAGATCAGTGTGTAATATGTTTATTGTAGTTAGGGTATAGTTTGATTTTGGTCTTTCCAGGTTACTCTCTATACCTTTTGTTCTTTTTTGTTTCCCCTCACTCTAAACCATACATTTTTTAATTATATTCACAAAATGGTTTGCTTCAAGGTGAATATATTGTTAAGGAAATAGAATGCAAGAGAAAAAAAAGAATGGATTGAAATCTGGGGTGTTGATCCTAGACATTAAAATTTTTACATGGAGTGCTTTCTCTCCATGTCTCTTTCAGTTAGTGTGGTGTATTGGTAAAGTGTATGGCCCCATCTGCACATGCAGAATAATGTACTTTCAATAAACTTCAGTGCACTTTGCAGCTGAATTTTACTGTGCGAAATGTACTTACAAACTATTGTGGAAGTGGATTGAAAGTGCATTACTCTGCATGTGCGGAAGGGGCCTAAGAGCAGGATCTGGGATATTCTGCCTGAAAGCCTCATTCTGCTGTGTAACTTGCCGTACGACCTTGTCTCATCATAACTTCACAGGGTTCTTGTATGGATAGAACTGAGTACATAACAATGCACTTCTCAGAGGAAAGTGGGAATAAAAATGTACTGAACGGATAACATTGCTTGTAGATGGTCATTTTCCACCTCCAGGATAAATCTTGCTTCATTTTTAAAGGCAATTGAAATTTACAGCAAGAAAAATTATGCACCAATACAGTGGAGTGTTTGGGGTATGTGTCATAGACTATAATGTAAGCTATACTTATTAGAGTGGTAAGCACTGTTTAGCTCAGAGGGATTTCTTTCTGGGTGAACGTACATATGATTTCACTAACGTATTGAAAGTAACTTTAAAATGCAGTAAGCATGTCTGCTTTTTTAGATTCCATGTCTAATACTTCATAAAGCCTGCCATGGATTTTGGCTGTATAAAATTGATTTAGAATGAACTAAAATGTTGCACACAGACTTAATGGGAAGATGATGCTGTAGAATACATATTACTAAACAATTTTCCCCTTATTTCTGAAGTTTTTTAAACATTTCTTCTTTTTTAGTGGACCAACTACATCCACGGGTGGCAGGACCGATGGGTGGTCTTGAAAAACAACACTCTTAGCTACTATAAGTCTGAAGATGAAACAGAATATGGCTGCAGGGGTTCAATCTGCCTGAGTAAGGCTGTTATTACAGTAAGTTGCTTTCTTTTTGGTTACACAGTTTCTTTAGATGCTGCATTTCTAAGGGATTATAAATATTGGCAAATACAGCAAAAGCAGAGTAACTTTCTGTACAACCTTGTGTCAGTGTAGTGTGGTTTGTATAAGAAATTGCAGCGATTTTGTAGATCACAGCGGGGGCAGCTTTTTTTGCTGTTTGGAAATTTTATATGTTTTGCTTGTGGAATACTTTGAAACGCATAGCCATTTGATATTGATTCTGAAAAGGCCTTGGCTAGAACCCAGAAAGATAATTGTGCTTTGTGTGTTTTTTTAAATGCAGTGGTTGTCACTATTAGACACAAGTTGCTATTTAAACAGTGGCTTTTCTCTTTGGCAAAAGGAACATTGCTCCAAAAATATCACCTTGAGTTACAGACTGCTTTGAGCCTGGCCCCTGCTCATAGCTAACTTTTCCACTTGATTCCTGTGCTGTGTTTTGAGAAAGTCACTGAAGGCCCAGCTGCATGCACCCCCAGTATCTGCAAACAATTCCTGCATGCATGGCCAGCTGCAAGCATCCCCAGTATCTGCATACATTTCCTTCATGCAAGGCCAGCTGCAAGCATCCCCAGTATCTGCCAAGAGCCACTGTCGAATGGGTGCTCCCAAGTAAAATTTCTGGAAATGTTAAAGCCAAGGGGGAAAATGTGTTTAAAAATGAAATTTGGTGAGAGACTAACACGTATGCAATATGGTCTTTCCTAACAAGTGTATGAATTTACTGTTTAAATACTTTAAAATGCATCATTTATAACAAAGCTTGTTATATTGTATTTGGTGTATTTATGAATTTAATAGTATCAGTGTCTTTCTTGGCTTTCTATCAAAAAAAGTAGAAATATACCACCTTAGCATATGTACCTTTATTTTTGTCATCTGAGAGGTAGGGAAAAATTAAGTTGATAATAGAATACACAATTCTGTGGAAAATAAAAGAAAATGTATTATTTGGACAGAACGACTATCATACAATCATAATATATGAGGACAACCTGCATAAAATACTTTACTATAGAACGCTTCCGTAATGTATTATCAAATCCATTGATTCATATAAATTGCCCAAATTTTATTTGAACTAAAAAAAACCTCCAGATACTCATGAAAATGTATATGTCTACATTATACTTAAGTATTATCATTCTTTCTCTTTTTTTACTGATGGGGTTGACAAGGTAAAAAGTAGTTTACTATTATCTGTCAATACAAGAGGTGGTTTGCCAGTACTTGCTTCTGCATCATGACCTTGGTATTCCTTGGAGGTCTCACAGCCAAATACTTGCCGGTGTCGACCCTGCTTAGCTTCTGAGATCTGACGGGATTACCCTAGCCTGGGCTATCCAGGGCAGGGCAGTTATTATACATTAAAAAAAATGATCCTAAACATTTTGAGTTACATAATCATAAAAAGCAGTTGACTCATCCCCAATGGAGAAAAATAAGACTGTTTTTAAAATGTTCTTCAAAACCAAAGAATTCCAGAGTTTTCCATGCTATGTACTTTGAATGAGAAAAAAACTGGTTTTCAGAAGCATTTCTGTTATTCCAAAAGAGAAACTACATTGGTGTAGGGAGGTGGTCAAGATCTCCTCAGCCAATCATGCTGCAGGCCCAATCAGAATCAGGTTCTCACAGCATTTTTAAATCACTTTAAAATGTCAGTGGTGTCCTTAGGTTAGAACTATGGACACCATTACATTTAATTTGCCCCTAAGTTTGTGGATCCACTTGGGAGCAGCTGTACAATAACAGCTAATTCTGGGTACATGTGAACTAGCCATAATGTAGCAATGCTAGATAGATTTTTCTGCAAATGCAATATGTCATTGCAGTTGATGAGAACACCAGACACTGCAAAGTCAATATTGTGGATTGTATATAAAGCACATGCAAATGTAATTGCTTGCTACTGGGGTTACCGCAGAACCTATTACTTTTCAGAAGCTACATGGAAGAAGAAATTTTGGAGGCTGTTTGTAGTTAGTAGGTCATCTGAAATAATTATGCTGGATAATCTGCTGGATAATTATGATAGTAAAATGTCTCAAAATTAAGAACAGATTGCTGGTCTCAGTGGTCCACCTAACCTAGCTTTCTGTTTCATGGCTAACAGCCACTGATTAACCTATTTCCCATGAATTTGTCTAATCTCTTTTTCATGACAACAAAACGAGTAGTCACCACTACATCCTATGGCTGAGAATTCTACAAGTTAGTTATTCTTAGAATGAAAACTTTGCCTCCTTTTGTCTGCCCTGAATTTACTGCCTAATTTCCAGAGGTCGGCATTTCCACTGAGCAGCAGGCCTTCATATGGATAAAGGCAGTCTTTCAGATGGTCTGATCCCAAACTATTAAACCGTAGGTTAATAAGAGTTTCGCCATTTTAAACTAATCAATAAATCAATCACTTTTATCTTGCCCAAAGCTTCTCTTAACTGCTTCTCTTCTAAATACAATAATTGTGTGTTGCTTCTTTTATTTTTTGTTTGTTTGCAGGTTTCTGGTACAGAAGCTACATTTTTAAAAACAAAACTTATACAATATCATATCTATATAGTAATAGCAAAGTAGGCCAAATCTGAGGATACTTAGATCTGATGACTGGAGCTGTGAATAAGCAAGGCAGATCTTTCTACAGACCTGAGCAACACCTCAGGTTTGTAGAAAAATGTGAAATCATTTAAAAAATTGTGTGAGGGGAGGGTTAAAAACCCATAAATGATAAAAGGAACACCTGTCATGTTAGGCAACAGGTTCCTTCTGTGACTGTTGCTAGGCAACCACAGGATTTCAGGTTGGGGGATTGTGAGTAAAAAGGCAGAGAGAAAGGACAGCGTCCTTTCCAGGCCTGTGTTGATGTTTAAGGCAGGACACATTGATTGGGGCTAGGCCTGACTAGGGTTGTCAGTTCCAGGATGGGAAATTCTGCAAAGAAGATCTTGTGGTGGAGTCCAGGGAAAATGGGCTTTGGGAAGGGAGAGGACTCAGCTGAATATAATTGCATAGAGTTCACCCTCCAAAGCAGTCATGTTTTCCAGGGACCAGATCTCTGTTGTCTGGTGTTCAGTTGTAATTCTGGAAGACTTGAAAGCACTTGCATGACTCAACTAGGCCTGGCTGCTTGCCACTATTCAACAGCAACCGACTTGTAAAAGCCAGTGCAGTGTAGCATAGCAATTGGAGCTTCAAAGTAGGGTCTGGGAGACCCAGGTTTGAATCCCCGTCTTGCTCTGGAAGCTCACTGGGTGATTTTGGACTAGTAAGCATACTTTCAGGCTAACCTACTTCAAAGGGTTGTTTGGATAAAAAGGAGAAGAGAATAAAGGGAACTACTTTCACACCCACTGGAATAAATAAGTAGTAAACATAACTGACGGTGGAAGGCGGATAAAAGGTAGGTTGATGAAGAGCTGAGAAGGCGAGAATGAGGCAAGGAAAGTGGAGAGGATATGGGGCAGTGGTGGCGAACCTTTGGCACTCCAGATGTTATGGACTACAATTCCCATTAGCCTCTCTTTTTTGGAATTGTATGTCCATAACATCTGGAGTGCCAAAGGTTCGCCACCACGGATATGGGGGTTGCCGGGGTGGGGGAGAAAAAGAAGAAATAGCGTAGGAGGGAAAGTGAAGTGCCTACTCAGAGAGTGACAAGATTTAGAAAGACAAGGACAATGACAGATATGGAGCACTGAAGAAGGCATCGAAAAGCTTTAGTTACACGACTAGCTTCTGCTTGCTGATTGTTTCTCCGCATTGGGGACAAGGCTCCTTTAAATGGACTCCGGAAGGAGATCACGTAAGATTTCAGCCACGTAAGATTTCAGCCAGAACAGTAACATACTTTGAAGGATAAGAACAGTAACATACTTTGAAGGATAAGAACTTTGTAAATGTCAGAAAAATAATTCCATAACCATTAATTTGGATATGAACACATGAAGAGCAAGATTGTTATCTTTCATGATACGTTGGACTAAACCGGGTGCGAATTGATTAAGCACGCAGGAAGAGACTACAGCGCTCCTTCCGAGGGAGTCTATTCGGAATAGAAATAGAAATAAGCATTGTTTATATTGTATTTTATGTATGATGAGAAATATAAGTGTGTAATACATTGAAGCCACTATAGCAGCATACGTGTATCTTGTATAATTTTTTCGGTCCGTTTTTTGACAAAGTGAAGTGCCACCCCAGGAGTCTTGAGGATTCTCTATGATGCAAATGGGCCTGGTCCAGGAGCCAGCACCACACAACTGAGCAATGTTTTTCCTAGGCAGAGGCTGCTAGGAGGGAGGAGAAGGAAAGCTTGAGATAGAGAGGCAGATAGTGTAAGTTGGATGTTGGGCAGGAAGGAGATAGGGTTTCCAACCCCAGGTTAGGAAATCTCTAGGCCCTGATATTTGGGGGTGGGATTTGAGGACATGATGGACCTTGACGAATTTGCCTTAGACTCTATCCTCCAAAGCAGCCTCTATCCTCTTTGTGAGTTAGGTTTGCCAGCCTACAGGTAGGGGCTGGAGATAACCTAGAATAACAACTGATCTCCAAATGGCAGAGATCAGTCCCCCTGGAGAAAATAACTGCTTTGGAGGGTGGACTGTATGGCATTATGCCATATTGATTTTGCATCCTTTCCCAAACGTCATCATCCCAAAGCTCAAGGAATTTCCCAACCTGAAGCTGGCAACCCTAAGGGGGAACTGATCTCTGTGTTGTGATTCCAGGAGATCTCTAGGCCCCACCTTGATATTGACAATACTAGAAGAAGAGAAGGAAGTAGAAAAATGGAGATGCTATGAGGACTTTTAGGGAATGTAGTGATTAGATTTTCAGACTGGGGCCTAAAATCCCTATTCTGTTGTGGAAATAAACTGTGTAACCTTGGTCTAGTTCCGTGGTGGCAAACCTTTGGCACTCCAGATGTCATGGACTACAATTCCCATCAGCCCCTGTCAGCACAGCCAATTGGCGATGCTGGCAGGGGCCGATGGGAATTGTAGTCCATAACATCTGGAGTGCCAAAGGTTCGCCACCACTGGTCTAGTTTGTTGTCATTCTAACCTATCTCGCAGGATTATTGTGAGGATAAAATACAGGAGAGGAGAATATTGTAAACTGCTTTGGATCTCCATTGTGGAGCAAGGCAAAGTTTTAAATGAAGTACCTCTTAGGATGGAGGGGTAAAAGATAAATTGGATGGGTGTAAAGGAGAGAAGGAAGTAATGACATATGAGGATATGGGAGTTCCGAAGATAAGAAAAAAAGGAAATAGTGTAGGGAGAGGATATGGGACAAAGTCTGTTGCTTCCCACAATTCTTTTCAGGTTCCTCCCAGTGCAAATGAACCTAGCTCGGCTTTCACCACACAACTGGGCCGTAGTTTTCCAGGGGATGCTCAGCTTTCACCACCGACTGGGCCATAGTTTTCCAGGGGATAAACTGCCAGGGGAAGGAAGGAAAGCTGAAGACAGAGGGTTAGATATAGTTGGATTAAGAGAGAAGGAAGCAGGAAAAAAAGGGGGGGGCTATTGGGGCTTTTCGCAGGAAATGAGATTCCCCTTTAAATCCTTATGGGTCCTCAACTTGTGGCAATACTAAACCATAAAAACCAAGAGCTAGGAAACAAAGATTGTGACATTATGTGGCACACAGGACTTGGGGCAGCATATGAGAACCTGTTCACCACTTTGTATAATTCTGCAAGATTATTTCATGCTATCATCTATATTAACATGACTGTTTGAATGTGCTATTCACTTGAGACAGGTGGTTGCCACCCATATTTATACTAGGACTATAATTTACTTGCATCATTACATACTGTTATACAAAATTTCACCTGGATTTAGAAATGGATAAGCTGAATTCTGCTTAGTTAATGTTTACTGTAGCCCAACATCTTCCTCAAAAACTATTCCAGACAGCTACTGACACATCCTCAGGATTGACTTGGATATGAGAGTTCTGATTTTTTTGGGGGTAGGGGGGGCTCTGTTAGTTTGTTTGCCACATGTTCCCCATTCATGTGGAGGTGCTCTTCCTCTCATGCAACAGGGGGTTTAGATACAACTTGTTACCATTGATTGGTCACAACTCTATGTACTGGTCTACAACAGTTCTTACCTGCTGCCCCAGACCTGATTTTTTTCTGGATCGGATGCTGCATTGCAGAGGATATCACTCCCCTTTACAACAAAGACTAGGTGTTTTCCCCCTTTTTCACGTCTAAAATTCATAGAATAGGAACAATTTCTTTGAAAAGTTTAAAAACACAATATGACCTGACTGGACAGTAATTCTGAATTTTCTAATATCTTCTTGATTTTTAATACTTGCAGCAGCTTTTGAATGTCTAGCTATTCTAACTAACATGGGCAAACAAGGACTAATTTGATCCCACAGCTGAATCTCTGAAGTTTTCTTTTGGTTAACATTGATAATTGTATTTTCTAAGTGTATTGTTAATAAATGTACTTTGTGGAGCAATTGTTGTCTAACACCTGAACACTCAAAGGGGCTAAGTAATCCTTAACATTCTGAGGGCAAGTGCTGCATTGCTTTCACTGCAGCGTATAAGTTTCATCTTTTCAAGGTACAGAAATCTGTGGGGATTTCCTGTTGTCATAATGTGACAAGCCTTAGGGAAGAGGCCCACAACTTTGTGCCCATGGGTATCATGGCACCCATCTCCACCTTTCCTGGTGCCTGTCAAGTGTTTAGAGAAAGGGGCAGATTGGGCTTTTGTCTGGCAGGACAGGACTTCTAATTGGTCACTGGAGATTGACTGGTTCAAGTTAGGGTGGGGGTCATTCAGTGCACAGGTTACCAGCAAGTGTTCTGACAAGACTTCTATTGAGCTGGAGGCTAAGGCCCTTCTTTCTAGAGTCCTGCTGCTGCACAATATATCTTATTGGAGAGTTGAGGGAGTAGTGGATATTCCTCTGATTTAAAGAAAGTATTAGCCTTGTGGAACACTCACTGAGGCTCCATTTCAGAAGCCTCAGTGAAAAGTACTAGTTTAAGAGTGAAGGAATATATTTCCTTATTTCAAAAGTTATTCATAAAAGATTGGATCTTCAATCCATCAGCAGAAGGTGCTGAGGTGACTTTTTGCCACATTGCCCTCCCAACAGTTTTTTCTGACCCTGAGAAAGCAAATTACTGGAACTGTGGAACCTGAAATTCCCCTTTCTTGCATCTTCTGTCAGCGGAGCTACACTGATGAAGGGAGGAAGAAGGATGGAGGAAGGTAGTGATTTTGTTGCCTCACCTCTGCAGCCTCCTGACCACGCAGGTCATGCAAACCCAGGAATAATTTTTTGCAGGATGAGAAAGAACTGCCCAGGGAGGGGGAGACACAGGAAAGATCTGTGATCTTTCTGCATTCATAGATTGTGAGATTGCGAACCAAATCTTAGTATATTGTGTATATATAATATATAAAATAGGATGATTTTGAAAAATCTGTTAAGGGATCAATTTGTTGGGAAATATGGAACTTTTGTGTTCATAAACTTTATTTCCATAGTATTTATTACTGTTTAGGTTGACTGCATATGAACAGTCAGATCAGTTTCAGTTAAAAGCATTGGGATAGTTTCACTTAATTGAGATTGACATCCACAGACATGAAAATAACCTTAAACATTTTTCGGTTACACATCTTGTTAATGTTGTTTACAGTGGTGTTTAAAGTACCTCAAAAGTTGATGATACAGCTTGTTATAGACAATTCAGCTGTTGATACATTCTCCATTAGCTCCATTGTTTCAGTCATAATAAGCTTTCAGTTGTCTGTGGTAGCTTTTTGTGCCATTAACTTGACATCAGTTTTTGCAGAGCCTTGTGAAATAAATGGGAATAACTTTAATTTTAAAACTTGGAGATCCAGGTCATTCATCTAGATCTGTGATATATTGCCTACTTTAACCTTAAATGTACATAGAAGTTTACCATGATTTGTAAAATTGAGCATTGTTCTCATCAGTCCTCGTTTGTATAGTTGAACCATTTCCCAAGCACTTAGATTTAGACTGCAACAAAGATTTCCAGAATCTTCCCAAATGTCAGTTTGCCACCAAGAATTAATTTGAGCCACAGTTTTAGATGGTTGGAAGTAGCCTTGTGGCATGAAATATTTCCCTTTCCAATTGTATTGAATTTAATCAGCATGAACCTTAAATTGCCCCACCCTAGAATATCTGAAATAGACAAAAATATCTGAGTTGCTAGCTATGATTTAAAGCAAGCTTATGCTCTGGCATATTGCTGGAAGGTTAACATCCATCACAAGTATAAATATTTAGAAGTTGGCTGGGCTGTGGCTCAGATGCGTCAGAAAAAGTTTAGCTAATTAGAGTCGAACAGCATTTGGATATCATAAACAAAAGAGGGTAGTTTATGAACTTGGCTTGTTGCTGTGTTGATGGGGATTCCCGTTTTTGATCCCTACACCTACACATCTTAGCATGGATCTTGAAAATGAGAGATCAAATTTCCATTAGACATATCAAAATGGTAGTGAATCATGCTGAGGATTTGAAAAGAATATGAAGTTAACTCCTCCATCCATGATGCAATCAGCCCATCTCTGGTAAGAATCAACCAGAGATCCATTTTCCTTAAAAATCCTGGAACCTCCTCCCTGATAAATTGGTCTAGATGAACTACCTGGATCTCCAAGATGATAAGCAACAGTCTAGTTCCACCTCCCCACCCCCCAGATTCTTATAATGGTTGTGCAGGAAGGTTTCTTCCCTGATTTCAGACATGTAAAGTATCCAGGAATTGGTACTAACCGTGACTACAACATCCCTGAAAACTCACAGCAGCTAATATCTAAACTCAATCTCCCCAAAATAATATTTCCAATACTGTATTGCAAATAAAGAAAACTTGCCTCCACAATGCTGTCAAATACTCTTTTCAAACTGGCCCGTTAGCCCTCTCCTGGCCTTTGTAAAGGATTGTCAAGCAATGCTCATCCCTTTGTTAAACCAAGCCAAACTAGTATTTTGAGTAGATAACCTAATCACACCAGGTTGATATAATCATGCCCATTCCCCTAAAATTTGAAACTTCCAATAGGATTCGGTTTCTACCTGGAGCCCAATCCCATCACAGCAAATACACTGTCCCCTGTCTCAGTACAACTAAAAGTAAATGAAAAGTTATCCCTTCAAGAGCAGGCTTTTATGTTTTTCAATCCCCCCTACTTTTCTCATCCTTTCCCCATAGGCAAGTAGTTTAGTAGAAAAGATTTCATGGTTTTTTAACACTCTTGTTTTTCCTGTCCAACTCTGAGTCTAACCTCGGTTTCTCCTCTCCTGGGTTTCACAGGGCAGGTTGGAGACCCTGGAGGAACAGCTGCTTGCCAACTGCCAGCCTTCCTCCTGGTGCCCTCCTATTCAGATAGTGCATCCACAACTGCGGAGGCCTATGTGGTACAGAGAACTTCTCCTCACATCTAAGGTTCAAAAGTATTTATTAAAAATAGAATGGTTACAAGTCTGTTTTAGCACTGCACTAGATCGAGCATTGAGTGCATCCAGGACTTCATCTTCCTAGGATCAAAAATTGACCGTAGTGGAGAAGTAACTCCTGAGATAAAGCAGAGAATAGCATTAGGACGTAGCGCAATGCTGAACACGGATAAAATTTGGAGAAGCAGAGACATCAGCATCAAAACCAAGCACAGGCTAGTCCAAGCCAACATCTTCCCCATAACCATGTATGGGTGTGAAAGCTGGACTATAAAGAAAGCCAACAGAAGAAGAATAGACGCTTTCAAGTTGTGGTGTTGGCGAAAACTACTGTGCATACCATGGACAGCTAGGATGACAAATGCAGAAGTCTTGAGCCTCATAAAACCAGATACATCATTAGAAGGGAAAATAACCAGGGTTACAGGCCCTACTAGGTTATAAACCTGCACTTTGACAAAGTTTAGGACTTTACAGTGTGTGTGTGTATTCATTCTATGTTTATATTAGAAGTAAAATTGCTTCATTTTAAATTGGAATTCTAAAAAAGGCCTTTGAGCCCAAGTGTAGCTCATCACATACATTGACGAATAATCTTAAGTACCAGGAAATATTACCATTACTAGTTCAGAAAGGCTAACCCAGGGGTCCCCAAACTTTTTAAACAGAGGGCCAGTTTACTGTCCCTCAGACTGTTGGCGGGCCTGACTAAAAAAAACTATGAACAAATTCCTATGCACAAATGATTGTGAAATGTTTGATTTCACCTTTCAGCCTTTCTGTCATGGTCTACTTTTAGAACAGTGACCAAAATATGTCAAGTACAGGGTGGGCTCCAAATATTGTTGGGGAGGCTGCGGAATACCTTCCCCTGTAAAAACAAAAAGCAGAACTTTCCCAATGAAACATTCCATCTAACCCAGGATCAGGTATCTTCCTGGGTTCTTTCCTCTCTAGCAGCCAGTGAGCGATTCGCCAGCCTGGCTGATGCCAATGGGAGTGAGGCGGAACAGAAAGCCTGAAAGCAACACATGGAGTAGCCGAGAGGGAAGGGCGGAGCAGGCGTTGCCACATGTAAGGTTTCCAACTCTGGGTCAGAAAATTCATGGAGATTTGGGGGTGCCATCATGTAACTGCAATGAACAGCCGTTGGGGCCGGTTCCTCCTCTCCCTTGAGCCCCCACTGCACATGAATGGAGCCATCGCCGCCATGCCTGGCGGGCCGGATAAATGCCTTCAGGGGGCCACATTTGGCCCTCGGGCCATAGTTTGGGGACCCCTGGGCTAACCTAATAGTAACTGTTACTGCAGGCTTAAGTATGTTCTCTTTCCCCCATTTCTGTTAGCAGTATTCATATAAAGGGCTATGGAATTTGCTAATTGTCAGCACTTGATAATGGAATGCACATCAGTGGCCTTTAGTCAATGGAAAAGGGGGCAGAAGGGGCAAGAGTAGCTTTTGGCATGTACGAGGGTTTGGGAGGTCAAGTACCGGTAATGCTCACAGGAAGAAATCTTCATAATGGAGAGCTGCAGGTTGCAAGAGGGTCCTCCGATGGGGTTGATGAGAGGTGCTTGAGGCTAGCGTTGGTGCAGACCCAATTTGAGCAGTCAAGTGGTGGGATGTTGATGTGGGAATTGAAGAAATGAGACCAGTGGAGGCCAATTACTGTTCCCTCGCACATGATGGGGGAAAGTTGGAGTAAAATCCTGGATGTGGTTAATGGCCCCCAGCTGAACTGATCATACCCCTCCTCCAGTCCATTTCTAAACAGTTCCGGATATTAAGCACATCTTTATAATCTTTTGTCTTTGGATAAGTATTTTACGGAACATTCTTGAGCTACTGAATTAGATTGGTCATGGGTTATGAGAAACCGAAGTATTAAAAGGGAAAAAAACAGGTGACAGCAGCATTTACAGGACTGAAATTGAATCACAAGTGATTCTCTGTAATGTTTTCTATTATGCTTATATTGGGAAAAGCATTGAAATAAAATCTGTGGCCAATAGACAAATTTTATCAAGCGTTTGTTGCTTTGTATCAAGCAAGGGTTTTTTTAATGTGTTTTGGTGACGTCGGGACTGTCGTTTCAGGATACTTCGGTAGCTTGCTGATACACTTTTCAGAGGCATTTCATGTTAAACAATATAAACAGAGAAAAAGGAAGGGCAGGCACTTAAAGCATGAAAGAATAGAGAGTAAATCTCTTACAAAAGTGGCTGTGTGAACACTGTCATATGCCAGAGTTGTTAATCTAGGGCCCCCTCCCCCTTTAGCTCCAGCCCTTCACAGGCAGGTCTGTGTAGATGAGAGGGGGAACAGTCTGGAGTAGTGATCCATGCATTTCAAGGAGCTATCAGCAGAAGAGAAAATTGGTCATGCACCTTCATTTCTCTGTGTTATATAGATGAGCTGCATTATACTGAGACAAACCGTTGTCGGTAGATTTTTATCTACCCTGCCTGGGGAGAGACATGTATTTCTTTAAACCTACAAGATTACTAATTGGAGGTGCTCGGGATTGAATCTGGGATTTTCTCCATGGAGAGCATATGCTCTATTCCTGAGCCATGTCATTCTACATGTAAGGGATTTCTCACCAAAGATCCAGAACGGCTTGATCATAAAATTTTACAGGGGAAAAATAGATGATTCCACCAAGAAAACTAAACATGAGAGACTGATGAATTGGTGGGTATCTTTGGATTTATAAATGCAGAAATATGCAGCTTGTCAAGTCAAATGGAAAAATAGCAATAAGTCATACAGAAAGGAAAATATAACTGTTTAGTTGTACATAAAATGGAGGGAGGGAACTAAGATGGACCGCATTAGATCATTTTCACTCAGAAAATTATGAAGTATTTTACTCTGGAAATGACAAGCCCAGAAGAAAGATGTTGCTCTAATAGTGCTCTAAGGAAGATATGCTGATAATCATAGATGACTGGAACGCAAAAGTAGGAAACAATGCTGAATCCAATATTTCAGCTACAAGCTTGAAATGTATTAGGAAAATTCTGTGGGGACAACAATTTGTTCACTCCAAATGCATGTTTCGGGCAACCAGGATTTCAGGAAATCACCCGATGGTCAATAAAGAAATCAAATAGATTACATAATCGGAAGCAGAAAATGGAAAAAGCTCTATTTTCTCTGCTAAAACAAGACTAGAAGCCAATTGTTGTATAGACTGTGAATTGTTAATATTGAAAATTAAAATAAAGCTGAAGAAAAACATCAAAACATTCATAATGGCAAAATATAATCTAAACAACATTTCTGAAGAGTTTAAAGACCATGTGAAAGAACAGATGTGCATTGTCAAGTTCAAGTGGACATGAACTAGAACAACCATTGGTACTTATCAGTGAAGTGTCCTCCTCCTTTGAGTAGAGGAGGATATCTGGGGTGTTTTCCACTGACCAATCAGGGAGGCAGGATCAGACTTTTGCTTCCTTGATATCTTGGAACATGCCCCTTTGTTCCCCAGTTCTGGTAACTCGAAACAGCAGTCCTGAAAATCTCCAAAATTCCTAACTGTTTCTTAATAAATTAAAAACATAAAAGAGAACCAAGCAAGAAGAAAACATTTGGAAAAGAAGAGTCTGAACACGTTTTAGCTGATAAAAGAAGCAAATAGGAAGCAAGATTGACCAGAAAAACTTACATACAGTTGCCTGGCAAACATGACAGGAAAACAGTGATTTGAGAGGGCAGATATCCTCTTGCACTCAAAGGAGAAGAACTCTTCACTGGTAAGTACCAATGTCCATTCTCCATTTTAACTCGAGGACATCTGGGGATCTCTGGTCCATCTCTGGTCCATATTTTAAGCCTGGGTCTCATTTTCTGTATCCAGCGCACGTTGAAGTTCTCTTGTGACAGAACACTGCATCTGCTGAGCTATCTATGTTCAATCTATAGTACTTAACAAATGTTCATAAGGAGGACCATGTGGCCGTCCTGCATATTACTTCAACTGCTCAGGGGGTTGCTTGCAAGATACTCTGCATCTGGGAACCTTTCCAGGCTTGCAACACTTCCTGAAATTTTTTATGAATCAGAAACATATACTAACAAATCACAAGCTTCTCCAGCATGACCCCAATGTTCTGTCTCATATGCTTTTGCCCTAGTACCAGTTGTCCTTGGCAAAAGCATGAGATATCAGGCATCCTGATTTGTAATCTTGCTGCATTTTAGGCAGTGATTAAGATAACTGTTGCCATTGTAGGTGTCTTATTTTCTAGATCTATATTAATGGCCTTGTAGTCTAAATTTCCTTGTGAAAGGTTGAAGGTATTATTGTAATCCTCTGTGTTTGAATGCTCCTCTTAGGAGTGAATAGAAATGGTTAGCATAATTCTTCCTAGAATTTTTCCATTGCAGTGTTGTCTTTCTAAATAAACCTTGTGATAGTTATTACCTTTCTAAGTATATAGGTGGTATTCTGATTTCTTGCTTTTCCCTTTATTCTATGTTGTAGAATTTTGCTGGCACTATCTGTTTCTCAGGTGACATGGTTTGAAATTATGTTTTGAATTGTAAGGGCTGTCCAAGAAAATGAAGTTGGTCAACTTGGGATAATTCGCTGTTAACATTTTATAGTCATTTTATAGTCTGTTGTAGTTTATCTCCTTTACGCTGAATTCTGATTGTCTTAATTACCTTTTCTTTTTCCCGCCCCACAGCCCCATGATTTTGATGAGTGCAGATTTGACATTAGTGTAAATGACAGTGTTTGGTACCTGCGCGCCCAAGATCCAGATCATAGACAACAATGGATAGATGCAATTGAGCAGCACAAGGTATGGCATCTGTTCCTTAGCAATTAGTAATGCTACATGATTATGGACAATTCTCCAGGGTTCTTCTGAATAGCTTGAGTAACATTTCTTATGGAAGACAAGTGGTAGTGTGCTCAACCACCAGCAATGGCGGTTCAGAGGCAACTTTGCCATTGCCTGCCTCTCTGTAGCAATCCTGGACTTCTTTGGTGGTCTCCTATCTAAATACTAACCAGGACTAAATCTGGCTAGCTTCTGAGATCTGACTCAATTGAGCTAGCTAGCCTGGGCTGTTGAAGTCAAGACCTATTTTACATGCTGTTATAGAAATGAATGGAATGAAGATTTGTTAAAGATTTTGCTTATGACAAATATGGAAATTATAAACAGTAATGAGATACAAGGGAGTGTTGGGAATCTACCCAAGTCTAAAGGCGATAGAGCTATACTGTAGCAGAATAGTTCAGCAAGTCACGTTAGAAAGGGAAACGTATAGGACGTATGATCAGTTTGCTGCATTTATAACCCTGTTGTTGTTTCATTTCTTTCTATTAATGTAATACCATTATTTCATTGTTTAATTACATCAACTGTATCATGCTCAATGTGCTATGTTCAGTAACGTTTTGGCAATCTTAATCCTAGTACATTGCTTATTCCGTGTCTCTTTATATTGACCGCATCAGTCCGCATTGTACTACTTTAGATGTCTCTTTGGACTATATACATTGCGTAATCCACTTTGAGACTCAATAACTGACAATAAACTAATAAATGATAAGGATAAGGATAAAATATGTATTTAATTAATTAGGTTTAATATGTTACCTCTCCCCTTTCAAGCTCAGGGTGGCTCACAGCATTTCATGTAACAATTTAAAACATTTGAAGCATTTAAAACATCACAATGAATTACAGTCCTAATTTCCTCCAAGATGGTGGTAGAACAATAAACAAATCAAATTGAGGGTCGATGGTGGATTTGATGGACAAGTGGGATGCCAGATAGTACCATAGCTGCCTAAACCATCTGCCCAGTAGAACAACTCGGCTTACAGGCTCTGTGGAATTGCGTAAGATCCTGCAGGGCCCTATTTCATTGGACAGAGAATTCCATCAGACTGGGACCAGGGCTGAGAAAGCTCTGACCCTGGTTGAGGCTAGCTGGACTTCCTTTGGGACAGGGACCACTAACAGATTACTTTTCAATCTTTGGGGAATGTACCAGGAGAGATGGTCCTGTAGATATGTGGATCCCATACTATTTAGGACTTTAGGATCCCAGACTATTTAGGATTTTAGAACCTTGAAACTGATCCAGTACTCCACCTAGAGCCTAGAGCCAGTAGTCCACCTAGAGCCAGTGTAGCTGGTGGAGCTCTGGTTGAATATGTGCCTGCCGTGGGGTCCCCATGAGAACCCTCGTTGCTGCATTCTGGATCAACTGAAATTTCCAGAACAGGCCCAAGGGTAAACATGTGTAGAGTAAATTGCAGGAGTCTAATCTGGAAATGACTGTTGCGTAGATCACTGTAGCAAGATTGGGTTGGGGAAAAATAAGGTGCCAGCTGTTTCACCTGGCGTGGATGGAAAAACTGTGTACAAACCGTGTGTGCTACCAGGGTTCCATAATTAAGGAGACGTCCAGGAGCACACTCTTGACAGTCGGTACATCTTTCAGTTGGACATCATTTGGGTTGGCAGCTGGGATTCCCTGTCCAACCTGCATCAACCGGCCACATGACCTCCATTGGATTCAGCTTCAGCTGGCTCTCTCATCCCACCACAGTCTCCAGACAGCTGGCCAGAACTTCTGGGGCAGCTTCCTGATGACCCTCCATCAGCAGATATAACTGGCCAGCGTTCACATACTGGTGACAACCCAGTCCAGACCTCTGTATTTAACCTGGCAAGGGGTCTCATATAGATGTAAAAAACAGCTTTATCTCTTGTGTTCAAATTGGCAGCTGATAGTACAGTTCAGAAACAGATTACAGAAAGTATTTGGGTTTAAATAAATCATTTTTGCCTATTAGAAGCGTGTGGGGGAAATCCAAATAAGTATGCACTGTTTAAAATTTGTGTATGTTTGTAAATTCGTCAGTTTGAAGAATTTTAAGTTGGGGATTTTTTTTTCAAAGCCATAAATGTATTTTGGCATGTTGTACAGGGTTTTGGTCTTGTGATTTTTGAAGGGCAGGCCAAGTACAACAATGAATTAAGACGTCTCTTGAATCTCTGAAGATTTTGAAATGCTGCTTGTGATACATCCTGGCTGTGTGCCATTCAAAGAGGAGGGGGAAGTTTCACATGCTACGCTCAAGGTCTTGGCATGGCTGTAGTTCCTCTTTGGATCCCAGCTCATGATTATACTATGTGCTGTTACAGTTTCATTTGCTTCAATGTACGGTAGTGTTGAGCAATAAATGTCACCGTTGCATGAATAATAAGTAGCATTATAATGGTCTTCTAATGAATTAGTGTCACCTAGCACAGGCCTACCATCAGGTATAAAATATAATCTGAAAGAACATGCTGAAATACTTCCATGACTCCTCAGGTTCATGTTTCAGTCCAGGGAGTTACTGCATAGTTGGGTAGAACAGTGTATTCTGGCAGGAACATCACAGACCGGTACATAAGTGACCTAGAAGCTAGCTAACTTGGTGGTAAATCTATATCTATAAACGCGAAATACCACTGACTGACTCATCAAAAGAACTCAAAAACCACTGAACCTACAATGTTGAAATTTGGCACACTGGTTCATTAGGTGCTCACTAAGAACGGATTTCTCAAAATATTCAGTTTTACTCGAGTTATTACACATTTACTGTTATAACTGCTCATCTCTGGCCATCTGCGTGAACATTCTAAGGGCAAACCAGCCCCTCAGTCCACAGACATTCTGCACGAACATTCTAAGGGTGACAGTTAAACACCACCAGCTTCAACAAACAGGCTGCAAAAAAGCATGCTGAATGTCACCCCGAAGTTAACAGACAGGCTGTGAAAAAGTACTCCTCCACCCACCCTCATGTTAACAACACCGCTACAGCCAAATACAATCAAAACAGATTACAAACCACACTATCACCTTGGACTACTAAACATTTGTCGGGTTTTGCATATGGACATCAGACTGATTACTGTGCAGACAAGTTTACTGCTCTCAGCCTCTGATCACCCTGTGCATGGTGTTGTGCTCTGAAGTGGCGGGATGAGTCCCCAGGAATGTGCTGCAGTGGCGGTACAATCCAGCTCCCTGCCCTTCAACCCTACCCTGAACCTCTTCACAGCCTTCCCACTCATCAGCATCCAATGGCAGAACACTTCCTTTCTGCATCCTGAAAATACAACGGCTGCTTTCACTTGACGTCTTTTGGAGCCCACCAGGTGAAAGAGCAATAACACATTGCATTATACAAAGACAACTTCAGGAAGCTGGGCGTCATCTTGATTTCTCAGTGATAATACCAGGATATACTATTTTTCCCCCTTAAGATACATATTATGGATGAACCTCCGTATAGATGGCAGTAACAGGCAACAGTTTCCGAGATGTAAGCAGGTGGGAAAACTGTTTCTGTGGCCCATACCTGCGAGATGTAAGTAGGTGGGAAAACTGTTTCTGTGGCCCATACCTGCAGTTCTGTGCACACTTAATTTCTTCCACATGTTCCTGATTGTGGGGAAAATTAATAGCTAAGCAGCTAACAATGGCTTGCCACTTTTTTTTAAAGCAAAGTTCTTTGGAAAAGGGGAGTTTAGCATGGATTTGAGGGTTGTCCCATTCCAGATTCTCCCATCCATCAAACAGCTATCCCTGCCCCAGAGTTTCAGATGTATTTCAAACAGGCTGTGCCATAAAAGGGATGGGGTAAAACCAGCACTATGGAGCCGGGAAAAGGGTTGGATGCCTCCTATCCTACTGTGATCTAAGTTCCCTCTCCAGAAAAGCCTTCTCCTTGTTTCTTTAGGGTAATTAGAGCATTGTTATACATGGGTACAGTTTGACTTTGGCTCCTTGGGGATATGTCCAGGAGACTCACAGCTGCATAATAATGGAGAGAGGGGGCTTTAGTGCATGAACCCTATGAGAAATTTATTTTTCTCTGCTGAATCTTACAGATGGGCCACTTGTTGATGTTGTTACCTGCGCTTGAGAGTTTCTAATTGTTATAGAAATAATTGCCTTTTTGTCAGGGAAGCACATAACGCTGACTGAAACAGGAAATGTAGTTAAAGTAGCTGATATACTGAAAATCTTTGTTTGTCCTTGGATTTTGAATTGAGGCAGGAACGTTCCTGATGATGCTGCATTCCAGGGTGTACACGAGCTCCCTTTTTGCTTTGGTTTTAAACATCCCAAATCTGTGCCCAGGGGGAAAACTGTTACTATCCAAAGCAGCATACAGCCTGTTACTATCCAAAGCAGCATACAGCAGAAACACACAGAACATTAGATTCAGTGCAAACTTTTGTTACGTCTAATTCTGCTTCCACTGTTTATCTGCGTGGGCAATGCAGAGTACAGAATTCCTCATACCTGACTCTCTAGCTTCTGAAATATTACCAAGCAGCTTCTCTGCATGCTTATTCACAGTCCCACAAGCCATTTGAAAAGATAGTTCATTTTCTGAGGCCTGTAGCTCTTGGAGCTAAGTTACATTCCCTGTATTATGTGGTTTCACAGACTGTGGTGACCTTCATATTAAGGCCAATGCATTGATTTTAAGTGTTCATCGACCTCTTCAAACTTCTTTCTTAAGACTTGCCATGTGTCTTAAACTCACTGCACCTTTGTATGCAAGTTTTATCATGAAATGTTGAGGTCTAAAGCTGTCTTCACAACAAAATCTTAATTGCGAGTGTGAGCTAAGATTTTGTGTTAAGAAACTTGAAACAGTACAGGATTTGCTGCTGAAAGCAGACATTGGTAAGCCTCTAATCGTTTAAAATTGGGTTACCTTGAAAACATTAAGAGTCCAGTAACTGGAATGTAATGAAAGCAGGATGAAGGTTACTTTTGGACTTTGACCAATAATAACCCCAAGCAGGTCTTTAACTTTTTAATTGCCTCCATCTAGTGGCCATTAATGTTTGTTGCATGCAATCCCTGACAGGTTGTTTCACTAAGATTTTGTAGGTCTGTTGTGAGATAATATCTAGTCATAAGGTCTTTACAAATGACTATGCTGTATTCCCATAGCAGAACATTCTGATGTGTTCTTATATAGAAGAATGACAGCCTGCAGGTAAAGGGTAGAGTTATATGTAAGGGGAACACCGTCTACACTAGCACTATAGATATAATCAAAATAGTGACTACCACTATTATTTATTGTACCCGACAGAGTACTTGGTCTAATGTTCTAGAATAATTTAGCTAGCAAGAGAAATATAGCAGCTGCCTCAAGCAAGGCATCTAAAGTTTTGTTAGGCGTGTGTGTGCCCTTCTTATCTAGTCTTTCATCTCCAGCTTTGTTAATATAAAGACTGCCTTTTAAAACTGCTCTCTGCTTTACAAGGGACAATAGTGTTCTGACTAATGCTAGGGAAATAACTGATTAGCTGTTACTCTCAAAGGGGGAATAGATCAGTGGTGGGATTCAGCAGGTTCGCACCACTTCAGCAGAACCGGTTGTTAAAATGGTGCTTGTTAACAACCAGTTGTTAAATTATTTGAATCCCACCACCAGAACCAGTTGTTAAATCATTTGAATCCCACCACTGGAATAGACATATTTTTGCTTCTGTATCCCATTTGCTTGGGTACCTCTAAGATGTTTTCTTGGTTGGTCCTGATAAGATTATAGCACTATTAAATCTTCAAGAAGAACTAACCTGACACCACCTAGTGGACACTTTGAGTCAAAGAATCCAAGTGGCAGTTTTGAATATTTTTTTTTTCTAGAGCATCCCTATCGATTCATGGTCACAGATTGCTTTTCATGCAGCATATTTCCCTATGGCCACTAATGTAAATGTAAGCCTGTTGGAAGAGGTGAAATAAAATGGCCTGTATAACACACATATCAACTTTACATACAAATTTTGATCACTACCTGTAAGCAGGTATTTTCATTCTTGGGTATGGTTTTGTTATAAAAGATTACTTTCTGTGGCAGTGATACTGTATATGATATAATTTAAGAAAAATGTCTTTCAGTGGGAGTGTTCAGTTGTACAAGGGCTTAAAATGATTTTTTTCTAATATGGGAAACCCATAAAGACTGTTCTTTGTGCAAGCGGTGCTGCTTCCCATGAGCCTGTGCTTTTCTCTGAAGCATTACTGACCCACTTAAGGAAATCCTTCTCTGGCAGTTGAGTAAGCACAGAAGGCTTGACTCAGTTGAATACATTTAGCTTTTGTGCTGCTGAATGCTGCTTCCTTGATGATGCGTCTTGTTGCTGATGGACACCATCGCCTGAGCCAACAAAATATTTCACAAGGATCATGTGGGTTTTTCCCTGTCTGTTGACCTATACCTATGAGACAGCTCTCAGAAAGGAATAATGGAGTCTGCCCAGAGATGCAAAAACCTGGTGAAGATGTTGCAGCGTGCTTACAATGTCAGTTTTGTGTGTAGCTTTTGGGCTACACCCCATGCATAGATAGCTGTGAAATTGCTTCTGGATGTTCAGCATGGTAATTGGCATTCGTGTTTTATGTTAAATAGTGATTGCTACAACAATCATTTCAGAAGAGTAACTCACTGCTTTTCTGTTGAGTAGACTGTGGCTGCCTAATTTTTTTTTTTTTTACCTACCGGAGTATATTTATACTTGGGTGGAAGAAGCTTTTATCAACATTCATCTCTTTTTCATGGAGTTATTTCTGCAGTGAATAACTAATGATCTGCTCTTCAAGACATAAAAAGTGCGGCAGTCATCTGCCCTGGCTTAGATGTTGCAGTAATAGGATGGTGGGGCTTTGCATGATGTGTATGTGTGTTGTTCTTCACATGTTTTTATATGTCCTGTTAATGCCTGTATATTCCTCTAGGCACTGGTTTCAAAAACGATATCCTTTGCTTTGCTTTTTGTCAAGCCAGTCCCAGGGTGCTGAATAACCTTTCTTGCATACTTCTGTCTGTGTAATTGGCACTGGTGTTTTGTAGTGTGCAGATGTCGACATCGTAAAGTTTGCAGTTCAATCCTAAACAGAGCACCCCCTCTCTTTTGAGCTAATTGACAGTGATAGAAGGGTGTCTTTCAACTTTGGTTTGCCGATAGTTTCCTATGTGTGCTGCTTGGTGGCTACAAAAGTGAAACATGTTCTTTGTTATAACTCTTCAGCAGAATTAAATTGTTCTTCTGTGTAGTCTCTGTGCATGAGGTTATCAATTGAATGTACTACTATAGCAGTATAAATATGTGTTCCACTTCAGATTTTATTTAGAAAATTGGCTTGACAAAAATTCAGCATTACAAGAGAATGCAGAAACATAAGGTATCCAAATCTACGGGATCAGCATTTTTAATTTGACTCAAATTGGGCCCCTTTGTGTCCACATTCCTTTTTTTATGATCTTAGAAAGAAGGGGAAATAGAAGGATCCTTGTAGTGTGCATACTAGTTATAAGCAGCAGCATTGCAATGATGTTGACTAGTTAAGTCTGGAAGTCTAGAAGATGCAGGTAAAACAAAGAACTTATTGGCTGGCTATTCTAATTGAGTGCTTTGAGTTCCATTACTCTGATGCTGAATTCACACCAGATCTATATAATATCTCTTATACTGCACCACCATCTGACTTGCCCAAGCAAAACATGCCAATAACGTCTTCATTATGCATGTTTTTATTCAGTAAGCAAATCATCTTTTATCCTTTCCTGGTTTTATGTTTCCATTGATGAAAGCTTCAGCAGTTTTTAGACCACGGAAACACTGAAGCAATTCTTAAATGAAACATTTATTACTCCTAGATTTCTTTTCAAAAACTGACTATACTATATATGTGGTTGCCATCTATTTCTTGCTATTTTGAGATGCAGTTGGTAGTTGTTTTCATTTGGGTGATCTTAAATATGATCCCTGTTAAGTTGTTGGCAGACGTTTTTAAAGACACCTAATTTTGTGAGGGTTCACTTACATAACACAGTTTTATCATTAAAGTGAATCCAATTATTCCTATGGTACACTCTTGCAAGAAAACTTTTTTACCTTTGGTTGTCATCCTCTCAAAATAGTACCAACTGACTATGTACATTTACAGATCATCTGCTTAGTCATGGAGTGTTGCAAACTGATCATTCCTAAGTGAACAGCGTTCGGAAATTTCTTGTGTGATGCAAGCAATGTTTGACCTAAGAAGCAGTGTGGAACTTCATTGTTATGGCAGTGCTCATGCAGCAGTGGTCCATCACAAACCTTCAGTGTATCCCCAGAGTCTCTCTTCCCCTGGTTGCCAAGATCAAGATCTATGAATGAGGACAGAAGAGAATTTATAAGCACATCAATTCTGTCACTGTTGTGGCAGGTGAGGGGGTGGGAGAAGAGTCAAAAGCCAGAGTTGTGGTTGAGAAGAGAAGGAAATGAGGGAAATGTCACCTGCTGATCCTTTCTCAGACATCTTGACAGTGTGTCTCGGAAGCAACTTTCTCTTTTGTTTCATTCGCTGAACTGTGCAAAAAACAATTTTCGTTCATTCTAGTACCAGGTATCTTTTAGGTACCTCATACCTGATGAAGTAGCTTTTGCTTTGATTACCTTTCTCAAAGCAAGTGAATTAGTAAGTAAAGGCGAATCAGTTTTGGAGAATCTGTTTTATGAAATTGCTTCCTGTTTCATAAGTAATGTATATATTGTTCTCTTTAGACCGAATCTGGCTATGGATCAGAATCAAGTTTGCGGCGCCATGGCTCCATGGTGTCCCTTGTGTCTGGAGCAAGCGGGTATTCTGCAACATCCACTTCCTCATTCAAGGTGAGTGACAAATAAGGAATATGATGAAATAATGACAAGATTGTGTTCTAGAAATACTTAAGGAAGTTACTGAAGATGTTCTACCAGTACTGTTTTTAAAATAAATTTAGTACAAATTCAGGTGGTATTAGTTTTTTTTTTTTTTACTGCCATTTACCATGGAGGTCAAATCCCTAATATACCGCAAAGGACAATAATTATCTGCAGTCACAAAAAAGGGATAAAAATGATCAAAATAACTATTGTCCTATTAGTCTGCTATCTGTGTTGGGAAAAATATAGGCCTATGTCCTATTACATTGTTTACTTGATTGGAATTCCCTAGAGAATGTTATTGGTCCTAAGCAAGCAGACTTCATTAAAAGCTGATCAACAATTGATCATTGTATTCACAATATAAATCTGGTCAAATAGATAACCTTCAACATTCTCTAGTTGTAGGCTGCTTAATGTGACAAGAGACCTATAAAACCTCTTATTTGGGACACTTGGTGATAATTTGAGGTTGTTTTTTTTAGCAATTTGAATATTGCTTTGGAAATTGCCGTTTTTCCCCCAGTTTAAGATTAAAAACTTTGGACTGTTTTATGTTTGTATGTATTCATTCCTTTTTTCCTTAGTCTTAATCTTAGTGTGACAATGTTCAGAGCCAAATTGGATATATGAGTAACATCATTAAAATAAAGAATTCTCTAATTGAATGAGCAGTATTACAACTTACCAAGTTTTTAAAAAGATAGTTAATCATGGGGTCAGGAACTGTGTACTATATGGCCATCTCTTTCTTTGAAAACTCTTTTTACCACTTGCCTTTTTTGGCAAAGGCACAGGGCACAGAGAGCTCATGTCTTCAGCGGCTAGGAAAACAGCAGAGCTTCACAAACCCCAAGCGTCTCGTGTTCTTAACAGCCTTTGGAAATATTTTAGTGTAGCAATAAATAATAGAAGCATGTGCTCTGTATTCTGCTGGTAAGTAGTCAAGCCTCCTGTGAAGGAAAAGAGTGGATTGCCCTTTTCCCACCGAGAAACAGGGTCCGTGATCCAGATACTTTCAAACAGCTGAGTTTTAAAATTTTTATCAAAAAGAAAGAATTTTTTTTAAGTTTCTCTCTCAGCTCTACACATTTCCAAATAGGGGGGAAAGGCAATACAGTTGATGAATTGAATCTTAGAAATGAATCTGAAGTCTCTAGCATCAGGTCAGGGTGTTTATGGCATTCTCTCCTCTAGTCCAGGAAGAGGCAGATGACCCCCCCCCCCGCCAATCATTCTTTGTGAATAATACCTATCTGTTAGGTTTTAGCTGTTGCCATTGCAAAAGCCAATTTCCGTTTGTGTAAACACATACACAGTTTACAACTGTACTGAGGGTCAAAAGGTTGCATTGTTTACGACCTCAGACCAAGTGGTTGCCCTACAAGATAAACGATTTCTAAATAAATTCAAGGAACATATGTACTTTTTTCACACCTCCCAAAGCACAGAAGTTTGTTTTTCGGCATGCACCTTTTTGAAGTAGTGTGCAAGCTGTATGTGGATTAAATTGCGGCTTAATAAATGGGAAAGGAACAGAACAGCTCAATAATCGAAGTGTTTTGTTAAGTATAGCAGAGGGAATCACATAAGGCAATTCCTCTGAATTTGAGTTTAATAAGCAACATGGATGTTCCTGTCGAAAACAAAAAATTATATCTATTGCTTTGAATGGCTCAGTTCATAAATTAATGTGAAACATGCATGTTGGTTATATGGTCTATGATATGTAATATTTTGACTGAAACTCAAAAGCTAGTTATATTCCATAGATTGATACTTAGGCAGCTCTAGTGTCATTGACAGAGGTGTAGCTAGGCCAGAGTGCACCTGGTGTAAACTCTGGCTTTTTTCGCCCCCCCACAGCAGCGCGCCCCCCCCCCCCCGCGGCACCCCATTCCACTTACTTTTAGGAAAGGAGCAGGCCGAAGAAACCTGCCTGCGTTGCCTGGGCCTGGTGGGAACTACATTTCCCAGGAGCCCCTGGGGAATATAGTTCCCACCAGGTCCAGGCAATGTAGTTCCCACCAGGTCCTAAAAGTAAGAGGGGGGTGCGCTGTGGGGGGGTGCACTGTGGGGGGGTTTGCCGTGGAGGGGGCAGGGGGGCGCTGCAGAAGGGGGGAAGGGGTGATGTTTCTGTCCCCCACGTGACCAGAATCCTACAGCACCCAGTATTCCCAGGTGGTCTCCCATCCAAGTACTAACCAGGCCCGAACCTGCTTAGCTTCCGAGATCAGACGAGATCAGGCGTATTCAGGGTGGTATGGCCATAGGCGTGTGACCAGAATCGGTGCGTTGCGTACCCCCTGCCCCCTGGTGGCTTTTCCACTAGTCATTGATCACTCTTAAATACTGTATCTTACCTGAGATTTGTATCAGATTGTTTGTAGCCTGCTCATAACATTTAAAAAATCCAAAACCTTTGCAAAGGCAGTTTCCATTGCACGTTGAAATGTGCTTGTGGCCCTTGGAGTTCTACCATGCTCCCATTGATCTTAGATATTCCCAGTTCCATGTCCTTTCTTGCACCACCTCCTCCTCTTCTCTACCTTTCGCAATTTCCTTTTTATCCTCATTTTGTGCCCTCCTTTTTTTTCTCTTCACTCTTCCTCCCTGTCTTCATAGCCAGCTGCTTAGCTAGGTCTGTCTTTCTCTGGCCATAATTGGCCCACCAGACAGGTTCACATTTTCCAACCTGTGTACTTGGCACTGGCAGCATCATGTTCACCCTGTTTGGGGTGCTGTGTGGTTTCCGGGCTGTATGGCCGTGTTCTAGCAGCATTCTCTCCTGACGTTTCGCCTGCGTCTATGGCTGGCATCTTCAGAGGTTCTGATAGTAGGAAAGCAAGTGGAGTATATATACCTATTAGAGTATCCAGGGTGGGGGAAAAGAACCATTGTTAACAAGTAAAGGGTGCAATTAGCAAGCTAGATTTACATGTGTTGAGTGGAATCCACCCTGTTTGCTGGCATGCGTGACTTCAACCCTGCCAGTCTTTTGCCATGCCAAGCCCTTCATGTATATTTGGGCCATGGTGGTGTGGGCCTCTCTGCAGGTGGATTATCATAGAAAGAGAGGGAGAAGAAAATCCCATTTCTTTTGCATTATTTACAGGGGGAACCTGAGAATATTTATACAGAAGTATTGAACTTTATGGGGCTCCCTCCCTAGTAAATGTGTTTAGGGTTGCCGCCCTAGACCCTATATATACTATTTATTTATTTATTTATTTAGGCTTTTATACCGCCCCATCCCCGAAGGGCTCTGGGCGGTGTACAGCATATAAAAAGACAGTATAAAACAGGTTAAACATTTAAAAGCAGCGATAAGCCCAGAAATTTGGTTTGCACAGTCTCAATGGATTGAGATATAATTAATAAATAGTTAATTGGCGCCCAGTGTTCCACATTTAAAATTCTCTCTCCCCTAGGAAGGGAGGCATGGCGAGTCTCATTCGATGGTATGTGGCCAAGATGTCAGGGCCACAGGGAGGAGGGGGCACCATTAGCGGCCGGTTTCTCCAAAGGCCCGGCAGAACAGCTCCGTCTTACAGGCCCTGCGGAACTCCCCAAGGTCCCACAGGGCCCGGACAGCTGGTGGTAGAGCGTTCCACCAGGCCGGGGCCAGGGCTGTAAAGGTCCTGGCCCGTGTGGAGGCCAGCCGCATCGCTGAAGGGCCAGGGACCACTAGTAAATTGGCCTCCCCCGACCAGAGAGGCCGTGTAGAGACATATGGGGTGATGCGGTCTCGAAGATACGACGGTCCCAGGCCACGTAAGGCCTCACTATAGTGAATACCAAGATTTTCACTAATTTCAACAAGAGAAGAAAATGAAACTCATGGCTGAATTAACTGGCAATCCTTAATTATGAAACAATTCTAAACTCCTGGGAAAGTCTGCAGGTGGGAAAATCTGAAGTTGGCTGGGTTATTTATCTATTCTCTAAAGTCTCTTTTCTCATAAATTTTTCTTTGCCATGCTTACACGCTTGCTTTTATAATTCATTATTCCTACAGGTTCCTGAAATAATTGAGCTGATTCTGAACCCAATCTTCCTTTTATACTCAGACACGCATTTTTTGTCTTTGTGAAAATAAGAAGATTTAGTAGTAAATTTATTTTTCAATTTCTGTGGCAGTTAACAGTAAGAAGTTGTTCCAACAAAAAACCACTGAAAGGCTTAAGGCATCTCGCCAAATTCATTGAGACAGTCTTTAGGGCCAGATCTCATTTAATCAGGCGCATGAGGGGCTCACCCCAATACAGAAATAATTTTTAACAAAGCAAGGCCAGTGCAGATACTGCTATAGGTGGCCACATCCTGTTCAAATCATAACTAAATACAGAATAAATGAATGTGGTGGTGACAGACGGTAACAGTTTTAAAAGAAAGAAAAAAATCTCTCTTTTCAAACTGTTACCAGTTTGAGTTGCTAGTTAATCATATCTGCCAGATAGTCAAGCTTATTACTTTGCCTGAGCCCCTTCCCAGAATACCCCCACAACATCAGGAATGCTGTGGGACAGATGCAACACCTGGAAGGACCTTCCCTTTCCCCCTGAAGTCACAAAGTTGTCCTGTGTGAAAGGCAAGTAAGCAGGTCAGCTGCCCCAGAGCCTTCCAGCAGAACCGGTTGTTGATGGCTTGAGAGAAAGGAGGCACCTGAGAATGTTAGCTAGCACCATGGGCTATTGAAAGCACAGCAGTGACTTAAGGCATCAAGTTTGGCCAACTGAGGCAGGCACGGGCTCCGAAAACATCAGGTATGAGTGGGTGGAGCCAGATAACCAAGCTTTTGTTGAATTTATAATGAGTCTGGCTTCTAAACTTGCTGTGCTGGGTCCTTGATACAAATAAAATTGTCAAGGGCTGCTTAAAAATGCTTTTATCATGTCTACCAGTTCAAATGATGTAATTCATGATAACCAGAAAACTGCTCTACCACAGAGGCATAGCTCCAAGGGGGGGGTACATGACACAACGGGCGTGCACACCCCTGTGGAGGTGTGACGGGGGCGGAGGACATCGGATGCTTCGGATGCTTTCCCCTCTTACTACGCCTCTTTCTACGCCTCTTCTATACCATGATGATGTGTGTATGCTTTGATCAACATGCTCTTTAATGTTTGAGTAATACCAGCTCAATATTTGGTTTTGATTCCTGAACTTTCAGAAGGGTCACAGCTTGCGTGAGAAGCTTGCAGAAATGGAAACCTTCAGAGATATCTTATGCAGACAAGTTGATACGTTGCAGAAATACTTTGATGCCTGTGCAGATGCTGTCTCCAAGGACGAACTTCAGAGAGATAAAGGTATTTCATTGGGGGTTGGACTAGGTGACCTTCCAGCTCTATGGCCTGAGGTCACAAGGCATAATGTTCTAGGATTTCATTGAATGATGTTTTAGTTTCTAGTTGGCAATCTTCTTAGCAATCAAATAATGGGTTGGATCCAGTCATCTTTCTGCTTCTGATAAAGGGAGAAGTGGTTCCCTTTGACCACTGAAAAAGGATGCACTGAGCATCATGTACAATAGTCTCATGGAAATGGCTGTAGTGTGGATGGGAATAGAATGAGATTGTGGGGGAGGGGTGGGTTAAGCTGGCTGGATCCAGCCCAGTGTTATATTGAGAAAATGGACTGTTTTCTTACATGTCTGGCTCACTTGCTGTTTGACTCCTCTGTTCCTTTCCGATTCCTATGTCTGCTTTCTTTTACGTCTGATATCATAAATTACCCACCTTGTACCCTAACAAAAGAATGGTGGACTTAAATACTTTAGATTAACCACATATTTACTCTTGAAAGTATGGAAACTTTAAAAATTTGACCTGTGCATGGATGCTTGGCCTGGTATGCTATCTTTGTTCAGTAATTCAATGTAAGCTCACTGTTTCTATGCGAACTTACCTTGAGAAGGGGGTGGTTGTAAAAGCAAAGTTCTAATGCATCCAAGATATTAAATAAGAAATCCAAAGTTATTTCAGTCTGGTCTTATGCATATTTCTTAGGAAAGGAATCCCAAAGAGGTCTGTGAAGCTTGGTTTCAAGAAGATATGAATACAGTTAGCTTAGGAGCAGAAATACTAGAATACACAGTTGAGCAGGAAGGAATTTTCACTGTTTGCTTTGATACTGCTTTTACTGGTACTAGCCAGCTATTCTTGTATTAAATCTTGATATTTACAGTACATTTGTAAATGTAGTGGTGAGGTCAGCCAATGTTGCTTTCCCTTCTCCTGGGAATTCAGAGGCATAACATTTCTTAAGTGTGTGAAGTCATGGAGTGACTCATCTGAGACGAATAGTGCACTACAGCATATAATTAAAAATCATTGGACTGTTCTTCTGAACTAATGTGTTTGAGTAATCCCCAAGTAGAATGGCTGTACGACCTCTTGTATTTAGGATACCACCTTTCCTGTCACACATATGCACATAAAAAAGAAATGTGCATTTTTAATGTATGAGAATGTTTTTTCTGATTTGCCTACATGAAACTTATTTCCATGCTTATTTCTATGCTGCCACAGGAGGTGGTGATGGCCACTAACCTGGATAGCTTTAAAAAGGGCTTGGACAGATTTATGGAGAAGTCGATCTATGGCTACCAATCTTGATCCTCCTTGATCTCAGATTGCAAATGCCTTAGCAGACCAGGTGCTCGGGAGCAGTAGCAGCAGAAGGCCATTGCTTTCACATCCTGCATGTGAGCTCCCAAAGGCACCTGGTGGGCCACTGCGAGTAGCAGAGTGCTGGACTAGATGGACTCTGGTCTGATCCAGCAGGCTAATTCTTATGTTCTTATTTAGGAAAGCAGCTTTTAAAAAAAATCTTCACTAAAAGCAGGAAGACTGGTTGACTGACCTGCCAGCTATTATTGAGGCATGAAGAGTGTCTCCACATCTGCCCACCCCGTTGCTCTTGGGATACTCAGATGGATGCTTCAAAAATCTCTCTCTATCTCTTTCTTGTAGTGGTAGAAGATGATGAAGATGATTTCCCCACAACACGCCCTGATGGGGAGTTTTTGCATAATAACTGTAGTAAAGAAAAATGTGAGTACATGTAAATTTATTCTAAGTATTTCAGTGGTAAAATAACAACCTAGGAGCTAATTCAAAAGTGCAAAAATGTAGATTAACTTTGAGATCAGAAATATCCATCAAAAGGCAAACAGTCTATTTAATGTATTGTCGAAGGCTTTCACGGCCGGATTCAACTGGTTGTGGTGAGTTTTCCAGGCTGTGTGGCCGTGGTCTGGTAGATCTTTTTCCTAACATTTCTGGCATCTTCAGATACACCTCTGAAGATGCCAGCCACAGATGCAGGCGAAACGTTAGGAACGAGATCTACCAGACCACAGCCACACAGCCCGGAAACCCCACCACAACCAATCTATTTAATCTTTGCACTTTGGAGTTTTAAGTGTTCAAAAGTCCTTTGTATTTTTCCCTCTTAGTAACAGATGCTGTAGAGACATAAATAGATTCAGGATGTGGTTGGGAAACAAGTATTAAGCCATTCTCACATGATTACTTTTAATATTCAAAATGCTTTGATGTGTTTTTCTTGGTAACTTGGAAAACTGGTGTCCTAGAATGAAGCACACAGATTGTTTCATAAGTTGGATAAGTAACAGACAGGGATAATTGTTGAAGGCTTTCATGGTCAGATTCAACTGGTTGGGGTGGGTTTTCTGGGCTGTGTGGCTGTGGTCTGGTAGACCTTGTTCCTAATGTTTCGCCTGAATCTGTGGCTGGCATCTTCAGATGATTCACAGAGGGAAATCTGTTAACCACTGTGTCCAGTACTGGACACGTTAGGAATGAGATCTATCAGACCACAGCCACACAGCCCGGAAAACCCACCCCAACCAAACAGGGATAAATTTAAAAGTCCCTTTCAAGGCATGATTTTCAGGCTTCTCTGCCTTCGCCTCCTCCATATTTCATCTTTTACGTGCAGAGGCTTATTCACTGCTTGTTTGCTTGACCTTTGTCCTTTGTTTATTACATTTGGATGGCAGAAGTGAGGTTGATTAGTTTGGGAAGGTAATTTTTATCTTTCAAAGAGTGTTTCCCATCCATTTGTGACCAGCTGAGAAACACTCTTGGACCTGCATGTTGTAGTCCAGTTTCTAGATCCCTATCAGTTTGTTTTACAGCCTTGTTCTGGCCCTGAAACTGCTTTCATTGCCATAATTAAGGACCTCCTAAATAGTCTTTCCGATCCTTCCAAAGGTCAGAGTCCAGAAGATAGTGCTAAGAGATTGTAACTCTTCTCCCTGACCTTAGAGGTGTAGATTTCACAAAGTCCCCTCTTGTCTTCAGTGCTATGCAATATCCTGAATATATGGGTGGTTCTTTTTATTGAGGAGGATTTGGGTTTTGTTGTGGTGACACATCTTGGGTGTTGAGGAGCATTGCTGGATTTTTCTTCTTGATTATATTTATCTTAACACTCAGATTTTTGTCTTCTGACAGAAGAGTTCTAATTATGTTTTTAATATACATCTTTTTAAATTTTTGTATTTGAATAGTCATCCTCGCTTGACTATTTTATACCAGAAGATGGAGCTGTTCCAGTCCCTTCATGGCCAATTCCCTGTTAAGCAAAATTGAAGCTAGAACGAGAGAAATGGCAACCACATAGATCATGTCGATGCCCACTCGTTGCTGCAGTGATGTTGATGTTGCAGGCTCCTGAGTAATTGGCACTGTACTGTGAACGGGCTCCATCCTTTCCCTACTGGTGGGCAACTGGATAAAGTCAGAAAAGTTACAAGAACAGGATTGAGTAATATTCAGCCGACGTCAAGTGAGCTGCAGCACTGTGCACATGGTGCTCGTCCATTTCCCATACCTCCAATCCCATATACTGTAGGTCCATGTGTCAGTGGTTTGGGCACTTGCTTCAATCCTTGTTTGAGGCCTGAGATCCTCCTTCCTTGCTTACTGATTTAGAAGAAGAGTGGAAGTTCAGTTTTTTATTCATTTATATCTGGAGTTGCTCTCCAGTAAGACCCAAAGCAGTTTACATGGTTTTCCATTCCTCCAGTTTATTCGCACTGCAATGTAGGTAAGACTGAGAGTATGTTACTGGCCTAGTAGTCTTCCATGGCAGAGTGAAGATTCAACCCTAAGTCTCCCAGATCATGGTCCCGCTGCTCTAACCACTATACCATACTGGCTGTCATACTGGCTTCAGTTTAGTGTCTGTTCTCTAAAATGGATTGGCAGTTAGAGTTCTGAGCAGAGCTGTGTTAGACACACTATAATAACCCTTGTTCTTCTTGGATGTTCATGCAAAAGATATTTAGAGCGAAGTTCCCATCACCAAAGTTGTCCTCACTAACTGGGGGGGTATGTGTGTTCTAAGTATACCCATAATAATACCAGAAAGATGTAGCCCCCATGCTGCTTTGTTTATCTGTCTGGGGTTTATGTGGTACTTAGCTGTGATTAGCAGCAGATTTTGCTGTTACCCTGAGCTGAGCCATAGCTGAATGGCAGAGCAGTTGTTGTATTTATTTCACTGTATTCACTGGCATAGCATTGTGCTGGTTCCAGGAGCATGGGACATACCCAAGGGAGCTTAGAATGGAAACTGAACCCTGTTTCTCCTTAGTGGGACCTATTTCTGGCCCCTGCACTCCTAGGTCTGTGCTGGTGTGAGGCTTACTTAATGACCTGAACAGTTTCTCAACTAGTTTTAGGATTATGCAGAGGCGTAGCAAGGGGGGAAAGCGCCTGGTGCACTGGTGTGTCCTCTGCCCCCGCCCCGGAACACCCCTGGAACGCCCTCGCCACGCTTTCACAGGAGTGCGTGCCTGGTGCGTGCCCCCGTCCCCTTGGAGCTACGCCTCTGGGATTATGCCATTAATAACTCTGAATTTTCAATGAAGTTCATAAGCAAGTAAAAAACAATCATAAGTTAGAACATTACATTAACATATATTCAAATTAAGCCAGGAATACAGCAGCATATGTGAAAAGCACATTACAGTATTGTAATCTAGAATCTACAAAGATGTAAATGATGGTGCCAATATGCATTTGATTCAGAAGTAGTTTAACAACTGGGTAGGCCTAACCTGGCAAAAGGCTCTCCTACTAACTCATTATCTTAGATTCCAGAAGTGATACTCCCTCCAAGAAAAGAACCTGATTCTGCAAAACTGATTATTCAAGGAGAACATTTCTACTAGCTTGTATGTTCAGATAACATCACCTCTGTGTTGCTGGACTAAATTATGCTGTTCCTATTAGTGGGTTTTTTTAGTTTATTATATAATACCTAAATTTATTTTCCAAAGTTTTTGGCTTTGTGGTGTGCCAAGGGACCTCAACTTCAGTTGCCCAATGCATAGCAGTGGCTTTAATCTTCCTAGTAATCACCTACCCTTGAAAAAAAATGAACTAAGCATCCTCCACCTGTTCCCTGAGCTCTTTGGAACAATCGCTGTGCTCAGGACTCTACTGAAGGACCAAAACTCTCTTGCTGGATCTCCAAGGTTTGGCACCAAGTGACCAAAGAATCCATCCTATTTCTCCAGTCTTTTGAATTGGGTAGGTCTTGTGGGGAAGAGGTGATGGTAACCACAAATAACAGCTGGATATCCAGGCCATCCAAAAGATCCGATGTTTCAGTTTTCCCAAGCAGTTCATCATTGTGAGTGCTGAAGCTTTTATTATTCATTCAGACAGTTTGTTAGGTTCTTATGTTGGAGGTAGGTAAAGTCACATTCCAAGGACATAAAGGGCTCACCGTCTGCTCTTTTGGGGAGACTTGGCAGTTCAGGATCTAGAGCTCCTAACCAGAAGTGGTTGCCCGGTTACTTTAAACAAACAGGCCTCTTTCTACCTAAAAGAGGAAGAATTCCGGAAGAACAGAAAATAAAGGAAAAGAGGATAAGCAAATACTTCCTTTTTTCTATAGAACTAGTTAAAGTTGAAAAGAGGTTTATTTGTAATCATGGATATCAATCCAAGCTGTCTCTTTCAAGGCGTGATGGTGTGTTTCTCTGCCTGCATAGCCCATTCTGTTCTTTTTGGTAATTACAATTATTTTCAGTTTTCCAAAGCAACGTTCCACGTTTAGATTTCCATTCAAGGGAATGGCGTCCAATTCAGAGAAGTCAGTCACCAGTTGGCACCACCTTCTGGTAGACTCAGGTAACTGGTTCGAAGTGGATGAGCGTAAAGGTCGTGAATCTATAAAAGATTAGCAAAATCTTCGGAAGAAAATTAATGATTACCAAGTCTCCTCTCATTGCCTGTCACACTGCAGGCTCCTGCCTTGCCCTCAGTGCTGTTTCCTGAGTGTCTGCTGACTCCCAGGAACAACACTCTGAGGGTCTGATGAACTGTAACAGGATGGAGATGTCCCTTAAACGTTTGCAGGTGGCTGGGTACTTCTCTGCATTAAAACAGCTGAAGGCAGTTTTGAAAACATAGTCATACTTGAGATGTGATACTTGTCATACTCGGAGTAGTCATACTTGGGGTGATACCACTATTTCTGCCCCAAGTATCAAGGACTACCTGTGCTACAGTTGATACTTAAATACCAGATAAGTGGACTGTTTTCATGGACAGCTTCATGTGCCTCCAAGGACAGGGAATCTATTGCTTGCAAAAGGAGCTTGTGTGGCGGACCAAACTTTACCAGACTATAGTCGTAGCAAACAGCCCTGTGATGACTGGCATGAAGATTCTTTTATCACTTAAAGTAGAGTAGGACCTTCTGCCTCTATCCATCCCTTCTCCTTCATATTCAGAGGCGCAGAAACCTGCCAGTTGGGATGGGGTTGGGGCTGTACCTGTAACACAGTGTGATTTTATGACTTTGGATGCTGTACTAGCTGCAGAGGCATGTCTTATTTTATTCATGCATCATCCTCTACTGCTTTCTGTATCTTAATCAATATAATTGTCCTTGTTGATCATAGTTAATTATGTATAATGTTGTCATCTATTGCAAAAAAACCTTGAGTGGTGTATTGTTTTGGAAAATACAACCAGCAAAAGAATGTGAAACAACGTACCCTGCTATTTTCCTTTTGTTTCATTTACATCAGTTCATTGTTTGTTTTTCTTTTGGGTGATGATTCTTCATGTTAGCATGACTTATTGTTGTGCATAATTTCCCAGAGCTACTATTTCCCTCTATCAAATAAGCACATCTCTGAAACGTTACAGAGGAGGGGAGGGAAAGAAGGTGAGTAGTTTTTTGACAGAAATCCCCATAACTTTTCAAAGCCGGTGTTGAACTTTAGAGGCTAAAATATGAGTTGTGAGTTAAGAGTCCCTACTAGAGATCTTGCCTCCACCATTAATTTACTGACTTGCACAGAGCAAGCTTAGAAGCTTATCTGCTTAGGATGGCACTGTAAATGGCCTTGGTAGGAATGTATGGGAACATCTGCAGTGTGGTTAAATGGTGCTGGCCTAGTCCAGGAGTCTGCAACCTGTGGCTCTCCAGACGTTCATGGACTAGAATTCCCATCAGCCCCTGCCAGCTATTGGCCATGCTGGCAGGACATCTGGAGAGCCACAGGTTGCAGACCCCAGCCTAGTCTGAACTATTACCAGTGATGTCGTATGCTATAATGCAGACAAGGAGTCATCTACCTAATGATGTCACAGAGCAATTGCATGCCCTGGGACATATGATGAAATACAGTCTAAATAACTGTAGACCAGGGGTCCCCAAACTTTTTAAACAGGGGGCCAGTTCACTGTCCCTCAGACTGTTGGAGGGCCGGACTAAAATAAACTATGAACAAATTCCTATGCACAAATGATTGTAAAATGTTTGATTTCACCTTTCAGCCTTTCTATCATGGTCTATTTTTAGAACAGTGACCAAAGTATGTCAAGTACAGGGTGGGCTCCAAATATTGTTGGGGAGGCTGTGGAATACCTTCCCCTGTAAAAAAAAGCAGAACTTTCCCAATGAAGCATTCCATCTAACCCAGGATCAGGTATCTTCCTGGGTTCTTTCCTCCCTAGCAGCCAGCGAGCGATTCGCCAGCCTGGCTGATGCCAATGGGAGTGGGGCGGAACAGAAAACCTGAGAGCAACACATGGAGTAGCCAAGAGGGAAGAGCGGAGCAGGCGTTGCCACATGTAAGGTTTCCAACTCTGGGTCAGAAAATGCATGGAGATTTGGGGGTGCCATCATGTAACTGCAATCAACGGCCGTTGGGGCCAGTTCCTCCTCTCCCTCGAGCCCCCACTGCACATGAATGGAGCCATCACTGCCATGCCTGGCGGGCCGGATAAATGCCTTCAGGGGGCCACATTTGGCCCCCGGGCCGTAGTTTGGGGACCCCTGCTGTAGACCAACAGCCCCTACGTCAGTGCATGTGACTTGAATATTGTATTCTACCATCTTTATTATGTTCACATATTTTTATAGCAGCCTGATTCATATTTTTTTAAATAGGTATTTTAAAAAATTGGAACAAGCTTAGCAACAGGCAGCTAATGCAGTATGAGGCATTCAAAAACACTGTAGCTAAGGAGAATTTATCCGGTTAAGTATTTTAGGATAATGCCCTTCTGTTTCACAGGTCATCTTTAGAAACATGACTACTTTCCCTCAGACACTTGAAGCATTTTTTGCCAGCAGACTGGAGCGCAGCTTTTGGTTTTGAAATACTGCATCTGTTGATTTTTCAGGTGGTTCTGTTTAATCAAGTCCCGCTTTAAGCTGTCAGATTGCTATTGTCAAAGAGTATTACCATTCCTGCCACCCACATGCTGTTTCAGTGCTGAGTTATACAGCACAGAAGAGAGGAATTGAGAGAGCATGATAAGCAGAGATGAAGCTGAGAAGGGCATTTCTCTTGTGCAGTTTTTTCCCCCCATTGCTTTGCAAATGACTGAACTCCAATGCTGCTGTCCTTAACTCCATGCCGAAGGTGCAGCACATGCCTTTTTGTGGTGGCATATTCATTTGAGTAACAGAAGCTTGTACTGATAAATGCCTGATTTGTTTGTTTTAGTGTTTCCATATGTAACGCCCAAAGGAATCAATGGTATCGACTTTAAAGGGGAAGCTATAACGTTCAAGGCAACAACAGCTGGAATCCTTGCTACACTTTCCCACTGTATTGAGCTAATGGTAAAACGTGAAGAAAGCTGGCAGAAAAGACTGGATAAGGTAAGGTCCTATGCTGCTCCTAGTATCTGCCTCTACTGCAGGCTGTATTGAGGATGGTAGAGTTCCACTTGCAGTTATGTACTTTAAAGATGTGTTTGGGAAAAGGCGTTTCAGTAGCAGCAAAATAGCCTGTTGCTTCTTAGTCTTTCATCCAGCCATCCCCTGATTGTCTTCTGTGGATTGTTGCCATTATTCTTGATATTTCTTTCTTACAAATTAGCATTTAAGATTAAAGCACAAGTAATGTTTAGATCTGTTTAGGAACTAAGAACCACTACACATTTTAGGTGCTCTGCTCATAACATTTGGAAATGTTTACTGCTATTATTTCAGTAACGTTATGAAGTATACTTCAACATTTAATGATGGGAAGTAATTCTGTGGTTGGTAGTGATAATTATTTATCTGAATGTAAATACTCTGAAGGAATGAATCCAGAACTGACAAGAAAAAGCACATTTTTTTTTTACATTCTACAAAGCTCTTGATCAACATGATGTTTTAACAAGTACCAGTTCTTGACAGAAGTGTTTTAAAGGTACGAGTGAAGTGCTGGTATGTGTTGGACTTTGAACAGTTTTACATGTGTCTGTTTCTACACCTTTATTTAAATAATGTACCTGACATTTGATATCAACCTTTGACCATACATGCTCATGGGCGCTCGCTCTCTCTCTCTCTCTCTCTCTCTCTCTCTCTCTCTCTCTCTCTCTCTCTCTCTCTCTCTCTCTTTCTCTCACTCGCTATTTTGCAGATAGGAGGAATAACCAGCCAACTTCCTCACACACACACTTTTGAGAACTTTTGTTTCAGTGACAGAGAGGCCATGTGTGAAACAGGCTAGACCTTATCTCAAACGCATTTTAATTTAATGTCCACCAAACTGCACGTAGAAGGCATCAGTGGAAGAAAATCTTTACTCCCTCCCTCCCCCGCCCCCAGGTCTCTTAAAGGCTATTTCTGGGGATTGGAGGAGCTGTATATGTCATGAGGCACATGGGGGGTGGCTGCAGAAAGGATAAGGAATGGGGTTAAAATGTTCTCAGTGTGAATGGAAAGCTTGCTGTGCCATACAGGAGTGGAAGAGAAGTGATTTTACCACATTTTTTCTCCTTACTTCACCATCATCCCACCTGCTGCTTTGTGGCACTTTATCTAGAGCAGTGGTGGCAAACCTATGGCACTCCAGATGTTCATGGACTACAATTCCCATCAGCCCTTTCCTGCATGGTCAAATGGCCATGCTGGCAGGGGCTGATGGGAATTGTAGTCCATGAACATCTGGAGTGCCATAGGTTCACCACCACTGATCTAGAAGGTGTCCTCAACCCCCAGCATCCATTCTTCAGAAAGTTCCCAAGTGGATGAGGAGGTAGAATAGAATAACTTGAACGCTCAGTTCAAGTTAGAGTAAATGCAGAGGTGTAGCAAGGGGGGAAAGCGCCCAGTGTACGGGTGCATCCTCCGCCCCCCGGCCTGCCCTGGAACGCCCTCTTCACAAACACACCCTGCCCCCTTGGAGCTACATCTCTGAGTAAATGCTGCTGTTGGGTAATTTGTAATATATTGCGCCGGAGTTCAAATAGTACAAAAACCTGCCAGAACTAATTTATTTTTCTTTTTTTATCCTTACCTGCTTTCCCCCCTGTATGTTTTTAAAATTCTTAGAGGAAACCAAAGAAAAACATAAGAATAGCCCTGTTGGATCAGAGCAGTGATCTGGCTAGGCCAGTATCCTGTCTCACACGGCGGCCAACCAGTTCCTCTGGCAGTACAACAACTGGTTATATAGGCTGAGGCATTCCTGATGTTGCCTTGTAGCACTGGTATTCAGAGGTTTTTGTGCCTCTGAACATGAAGGTTTTCTTTAGTCACCATGGCCACTGAAAGACATATCCTCCAACAAATCTGTCTAATCTCCTATTAAAGCTGTCTGTGCCTGTGGCCATTACTACATCCTCTGACAGCAAATTCCGCATTGATCACTTGCTGTGTACAAAGTATTCTCTTTTGTCTGTCCTGAATCTAGTGCCCATCAGCTTCACTGGATACTCTAGAGTTCTAATATTCTTCTGGAGAAAGAAAAATATCTGTCAGCTCCCTTTACCTTGTGCATAATTTTATGCACCTCTATCATGTGCCTCTCCCTTTCAATCTTTACTTATACAGAAGGTGCTCCAACCCCCCAATCATCTTGGTTGCCCTCTTCAGTACTTTTTCCAGCAATGTCCCTCTTGAGATACTGACTAGAACTGTGTATCAAATGAAGCCACTCCATAGATTTATACAGGGGCATTAATACTGGCAGTTCTATTTTCAATCCCGTTCCTAATAATCCCCAACAGAAGAAGAGGAGGAGGAGGAGGAGGAGGAGGAGGAGGAGGAGGTTAAGAGTGGTGAACTCTAATCTGGAGGAGGAGGAGGAGGAGGAGGATTTATACCTCACTTATCTCAATTGTGAGGAGTCCCAAAGTTGCTTACAAACCCATTTCCTTCCTCTCCCCACAACGGACACTTTTTAAGTTAGGTGGGACTGAGAGAGTTCAGAGATAACAATGACTAGCACAAGGTTAGCCAGCAGGCTTCATGTGTTGGAGTGAGAAAACCAACCCAGTTTCCCAGATTAAAGTCCACTGTTCATGTGGAGAAGTGGGAAATTGCACTCAGTTTTCCAGATTAGAGTCCACCACTCTTAACCACTACACCACGCTGGCCTTTTTCACTACCTTTTTCATTGCTGCAGCATACCGGGTTGTCACTTTCATTGAGCTGTCTAATAAGACGCCAAGATTTTTCATTCTCAATCTCAGCAAGTTCAGACCCCACCATCCAATATATGAAGCTGGGATTTTTTGCTCCAGCTCCTTACACTTAACAGAATTGATCTTCCTCTGCTACATTGTTGCTTACTCACCCAGTTTGTGAAGATTCTCCTGGAGCTCTTGAGTCATCCTGTGGTGTTCACCATCCTGAATAATTTTTTGTTATCTTCAAATTCGGCCACTACACCATTCCCCCCTAGTTCCAGATCATTAATGAGCAAGTTAAATAGTACTGGCCCCACTAGTGATCCTTCTGGCACCTTACTTTTTTCTTCCCTTCATTGTGAGAACCATCCATTTCTACTCTCTGCTTCCTGTCATTTAACCAGTTTTTAGTCCCTATTAGAACCTATCCCGCCATCCCATAACTGTTAGGTTTACTCAGGAATCTTTGGTGAGGTACCTTACCAAAATCCTTTTGAAAGATCTACCAAGTCAGTTATCTACATGCTTGTTCGCTTTCTCAAAGAACTCCCAAAAATTGTTGAGGCAGAACTTTTCTTCAGAAGCCATGCTGATTTTTCCCTCCGTCTATGTTCCTCTATATACCTAATAATTCTTTGAGTACATTTTCTAATAATTTCCTGGTGACAGATGTTGGGCTAACTGACCTGCAATTGCCTCTTTTTGAAATCAAAGCAACATTTACTACTCTCCAGTCTTAAGCAACTAAATTGTAGAAAAATTGTTTTAATCTGTTTTTCTGTGTCCATATATTGTGTTTGTATATAACTTCCAGATAAGTAATAACTATTTAGCATTTTCTTAGCTGATATATTAGTTGCTATAAAAAGCAAATGAACCATAATTTTCCACCAACTAAAACAGGTCCTGTTAGCCACTGTATCAGGTCCTTACAGATTTTCATTGCATTTTTATTGCATCTTACATCAAGATCTAGTAATTTTTGAAGGTGCAATTTTTGAAGGTGCAATCAGATTATGTTTAAGTCTGCTTCAGAGTTGTAGGCAATATATTTCTGTCCTTGTGTGTGTTCTCACAGGAAATTGAAAAAAGGAGGAGGATTGAAGAAGCATACAAAAATGCCATGACAGAACTTAAAAAAAAGTCCCATTTTGGAGGGCCAGACTATGAGGTATGAACTGTATACAGTTTACTGGTTTAAATATTTATCCTGCTTCTTGAATTCTCAGAAGCAAAATTTCAGTATCAACTGGTCCTGAATCAAGAAGATCCTCCTAAGGCATGCTAACCATTGTACTTCTTATTAAAGTTTTCATCATCAAATTATTCACTGACTGAACTATAAAGTTGCACATAAAAGCCCTTTCAGTGCAGAATCCTGTTTTGTACAGGGGTTAGCCAGATACTACAGAAAGCTCACATTAGGGGCTCAGATGTCAAAGGACCCCTTCACATCTGATCATAAAGGTTCTGTTTAGCCACAATAGCTGGTAATTAGTGATGGACCTATCCTCCATGAATTTGTCTAATCCCCTTTTAAATCCATCTGATGTCGTGGTCTTCAATAAATCTTATTGTGGTAAATTCCAGGAGGCACGTCCTTTTGTCTGTTCTGAGTCGACTTCATTGAAAACTGCCAGCAAAAATCATCAGAGAAACATAGGAAAGCATAGTTACTCCTGATTCAAAGTGCTGTCCTCATTGCATAATGCTTCCAAAACAAGCATTTAATAATTATTTCTAAATCCAAATATCAAGGTAATTAAAATGCAAGAAAGAACTTTGAAATAGGTATCGTGATTAGTGTGTGTTGCTTATGCCTTTTATGTAAAATAACTGGGAATAAAGGGGCAAGAAACTAGTCCATGTGTGATAAAAGCTGGCTCTGTTATTAGACAAGAATGGTAGTGTGTACTAAGAATGGTAGTGTGTACTAAGCAGTGTGTCCATGAGATGACTCAAGGCATAAGCCTGCTCAAGTCAAGCACATTTAAGTGCTACTGATTTCTGCACAGAATAGTTAAGGTAATCGGATTTAAACAGCTCTGATTGCTTCTCACTTTGTACTACGGTAGTGGTAGTAGTAATGTCTAACTTTATCTACTTTGAGCATCCACAAAGTAGGCATGCACTGACATCCAGTTGCCCTAAAACTAAGAGGGAACATTGGGCCTCACCATTTCTGAAAACATCCTTGTATGCATAGAACATATGCTTTCTTAGTTGCATGTTATTTTGTTTCAGTTCTGTTATGTCATATTAATGACTATACTAACTACTGTTTAGTGAGTTGATTTTTATCAGCAATTCAGCCTGGTCTTAAATTTGAACTGCAACCTTAAAAAGTAGCAGAGCTCTGTATTCTCCGCACCTTCCCTCCAAATGTGAGGTCTAAAATCATTATGAAAGATAATAGTGTTAAGTGAGTTTGAAACATGATGTTGCTATTTTTAATAGACATCTGTTAGAAATACAGTTTTTGCCAAAGCTATACAGCATCTCTTATTGATTTATCCTTCTCTTATCTTTGCATAGGAAGGTCCCAACAGTCTGATTAATGAAGAAGAATTTTTTGATGCTGTTGAAGCTGCTCTTGATAGGCAAGACAAAATAGAAGAACAGGTAATTTTCACGCTTAAATTAAGTGTTGCTAGATATCACAGGGGAACTGTATTAAGGTCTCAAGAATACACAGCACCGTCCAGTACACATCTCTGTAAGTTAATGTGCCCCATCTAATATTTATAATAGTATTCTCCTGTAGCTTAGTGGATCACTATTGGAAATATGAATGTTTGAGAGTGTGGACTCATTTTTTTTTAGTTCTTTTAAGTAACTGAGCCCACTGAACTTTGATTTGTTATGGATTTAAGTTCTGTTTTTCTGCGTTCTAAACAATTTACTTCAAAATTAGTGCTTAAAACCCAGTGACGTCTGCTGTGTATGTGGCCTTGCATTTGTATTGTGGGGTAATGTGTTGGTTGAACCATAGAACATCGTCTTGGGACTGTTTACCTTGACTTGTTTCAGACAGAACAGCCAAAGTATGGCTTGGATATCATGAACAGACTTGGTGGACTGCCTGTTTTCTCCCGCATGTTCTAGGTTTCTCCCTCTGTTCCCCATTTACTCAAACCCTAGTTTGAAAGATTTGGTTCTCTTGGCAAGCTATGGTTTGTGTCAAATAATAAGCAAAGGGAAAAAGGAGGAACAGGATGGCTTACATGAGTGGTCCGACTCCATCTTGGCCAGTCCATCTAAACTTCATTATGCTGTTTCAGCATCAAACCGCTGGTGCGTGGTAGTAAATATATATTTTCTGACCAGTCACAGAGTGAAAAAGTCAGGCTACACTGGCCATCATCTTTGCCACCTGGTGATGCATATTCTGGCGTGGGGACTCACAGATTTGTTCAAAAGGTAAGATGATTTCTAGGTGTTCCTTCACATGTTCCTGAAGTTAGTCCGTTGTATTCTGACTAATGTAACTGAACTTTCGTGATGTAATCTGTGGAGCTTCCTACTTGGAGTGAATAAAGTCATTCAAAATGCTTTTGATTTTGGAGGAAAGAGCGGCTTTTCTTGGGAGTTCTTCTGATAAGCAATGCTGCCTCTATTTTCAGCTTGTTTTATATCACAAAGGTCTTTCAGAAGGCTTCTCTTACTCCTTAAGCAATAGTTTTTGGCATTTCTGGGAATATACATATTTCACAGGGTGATGTTGGAGCATAGTAGGTGCTTGAAGGCAGCATTTGCTGCTGTGCTCACTGCTCTTGGTGCTTGTGTTTTTTTTCCTTTTCTTCATTATCTTGTGCTTGGAAGTTGATACTGAATGCTCTGTTGTGCTTTTGTTCTGATTACCTGGTTTTTTCTTTGTCTGTCTCTGTTAGCCCTATAGTCGCTCTCCTTCCATGTCTTCCATTGATCTAGTCAGTGCCTCTGATGATGTTCACAGATTCAGCTCTCAGGTACTGTATAACTTACACAAAATGGATTTACATATCTCTGCACTGTGTGTCCTCATCTTTATTATCTCTGTTCCTCTTCTTATATTAACCGTTTATGCTTCCTTAAAACCTGGCAGTAGTTCTCCCAAAGATATTATATATCCAGAATACATTTGCCTTGTGAAGGGAACTCACTTAAAATGAAACACCAGGTACAAATGGAAGTATACAAAGGGCTTTAATTCTTTTTGTCTTGTGTGCTTGCCGCTCCATGCTACTGTCCACTTCTGAAAAACAAAGCCATGTTAATGTGCATAACCTAAATTTATTAATTTCTTCTAAGATCTCTCAATAATTCTCTTTTTCAAAGTGCATAGCTTTTTATTGAGCTGTGGAATACCTTTGTCCTGGCAGAGTTCAGAATGCAATTTCTACAATTCGCTGTTACGTTGGTGGGGGTAGGGGTTTGATATTCTGATATACCAAGAATCTTACATCAAGAATGTTAGTGTGTCAACAAGCTATCTTTTCAGTAAGATCAAATTATGGATATCTCCAACTGCCTTATAAGGTTCGAACGGTCTTTTAAATTGTTGTGCAGTTGAACAGCTTTCTCCCTTCATGCCTTCCTCAATCACATTTCTTTGAGGCATCATCCTCCCAAAAGCATTTTTGAAGACATTCTGTATAAAACTTAATAATGGAACCAACAAGGAAGAATTTTCAAACATACGGTGAATCCATGATAGCAATCTGAGCTGTCTCACAAAAGATCTAGAAAACTTCCAGTTATCACAGTTCTATCTTCCTGGTCTTGGAATTTTAACAATTATACAAGTATTTGTACATTGACTATGGTATGTTCTCATGCCAAGCTGTTTTATTTAAAGTATTTATCATATGAAGAATGATGATAAAATTCACATTTGAATTCTATGCATCTTAGCACAAACCTTTGTTTCTATTTTTATTTATTACAAAAATTATAATAAAAGCAGTATACAAATACAAAAAATATGGCATAAATGTAGACAATTGGTTATACATCACTTCCAATAAAAAAATTTGCTACCAATTCACAAGTTGTGAGATCAGAGTTGTCCAGTAAGAAAAGGAGTCTGCATGAAGCATCCATTTCATTAGGTGTCAGAGAAAACATATTAGAATACTTTAATCTAATATTTGCGGACTTAGGGCAGCAGAAACAGTTGCTGTATCAATGTTTCAGTTTGTTGTTCATTAACAGATCACATCCTTTTACTCATTTCTAAGCTGTTAAATCTACCACGCAATAAAGCAAGAGGGAAAGACGTTAAAGCGAGCAAGTGTGAAGGCTCTTCTCTGATTAGGATTAGTTAAAAGGTACAGGTAGGGAGCCATCCTATTTTGATGTAAAGGAATTGAGAGATGTAGGGGTGAACAACCTTTGTTTCTATTCTTTGTAATCGCCTTTCCCTTTTTTGTTACCACATTTTTTACCGCATTAACTGGTAAATGAAGGTTAGGTTGAACACAGGACCCTTGTAAAACACTGACAGAGGCAGATTTTTCAGTCCTTTAAAATTATCTGTGAGATTATGTGTAGTGGGATGGAAGTAAGATTTAACTGATCTGTGGTATTCACATGCCTTATATGGATGTATGAAATAGGTGGAGTAGAGATAATTGTTTCTCATGATTTGCAGCACATAATGAGGAAAATTCTTAGAATTACAGCTTTTCTTTGGAAAGTTCTGTACTGATGCTTCCCAGCTTGACGTAATCAGTAATCAATCACTGGAGCTTTGTTCAGTAAACAAAATGTAAGAAGCGGACTGCTACCTTGGCAGTCAGATCAGAACACCAGAATCTGTCAATGCGCTTTTGACTTGGGGAGGAGTTATTTGTCAGTGACAGAGCACATGCCTGGCATGTAGAGAGTCACAGGTTCACACCCTGCCATTTCCAGTGTAAGAATCTGAAGTAGCAGCTATTGGGAAAATGCTTGTCTGGCAGAAAAAGGAGACAAGCGATGAACTTAAATGAACCAGTGGTCTGTCTTTGGGAAAATAGCTGCATATGTTCACATGGTTTTGTACTTGGCCTTGAAGTAATTAACTTCTAGACTGGCTTTAACTTATTCCTAGTTTAAAAGCTTGCAGTTACTGGTTATTGATAACCTCTCATTGTCTGTCTGGGATCTTGCAAAGGTCATGTAATCTGAATCAACTTTAGCATGGTAGGCCTTAACACTGGCAGCATCTTTACTCCCAGTCTTTCTCTAACATTGTATGAATGAGACTGTGCAATGAATACTGGCATGCGTATGTTGAGGTTCTGCAGAAGTGCAAAATATGGTATTTGGTGCATGATTCAGCTTTTTGAGAATCTCTGCCTTCTTTTTTAAAAGCTTCTAAGCTTTATTATTGTGAATACATGTTTTGAAAGAATGTGGGGCCAAGTGTCTGCCAGAATCTCAGAAGCTGAAATGGTTTGAGAGGTCTCGGGCACCACTCCAGAAGAAAGAAAATGTGAACAGTAGTCACAGAAGTCTGATTTCCTTGGGGCAGATTTGGGTTGCTCAGGTGCGGATTTTTTTATATAGCAACAGGTTGACAGAGCCTTGACCAGAGTGACAAGACATTGCATCACACATCCTTACAATAATAAATACTAGTTCCACAGTTCCTCCATTACTTTAAGAGGTTTTATGTGATAATCCTCTATGCGTACATTGGCTAGAATATGCAGATGATGTGATATAAATGATATAATTAATGTGTACTTTTTGTGTGTGCAAAGGTGGAAGAGATGGTGCAGAACCACATGACATATTCACTACAGGACGTGGGGGGTGATGCCAATTGGCAGCTGGTGGTTGAAGAAGGTGAAATGAAGGCAAGTGGAACACTGTAACACTAGGTTTAATTTTCATTGCACTACTGGAAGTATGGGTTAAATTGGTTCCATTTCTTAGTGATAATTAAATCTGCAAGTTGCTTGATGGCAGAATATTTTTTCCTACTGACAGATATAGGTAAGTTATTTGTTTGCAGAAGCTGGTCTCTTTACCAACATTTCCTCAGGCATAGTGCAGAATTATGTTCACTGTGGCTAGTCTGTGAAACCAGGATTTGGTCCTCAGACAACCTTCAAATCCTGGTTTGTGTCTTCAAATGCTGGTTTCATCACCTTCATTCTTTCCCCTGCAGAAACCATGTTGATTGCTATCCTGGCCTGTGTTGAAGTAGCAGCAACACTGGGGAAAGAGCTCTGATTAAGCTATGATTAAATCAGGATGTCTACAGTTAACACTTCATGTAAAACTATAGTTAAGGCAAACTGTGGTTATTAAACCAAAACAAATACTGGTTTAATATACCCTATATCCTTCAGATCAGGCATGGTGAAGTTGTTAAGGTGTTGGATTAGGACCTGGGAAACCCAGGTTGAAATCCCCACTCCTGCCATCCAACCTTGGGATCTACTTTAGGCCAATTACACACTCTCAGCCTTGACCCTGGTCGGTATTTGAATGGGAAACCTTCAAAGAATACCAGGGTGATGCAGAGGCAGGCAATGGCAAACCACCTCTGAACATCTCTTGCGTTGAAAACCCAATTGGATCATTGTAACTCAGCTGTGACATGATGTGGAAAAAACCTGTATAGTGGTCCATATTCTGTATTGTCCATGTATTAACCGTAGCTAGTTTAAACTGTGGTTACATGTTGTATCTGAATAGTCAGAGTTTCTGATAACAGATTTGATCATAATCTGGTCTGCGTAGCTAAACATAGTCAGAGGTATTGAATGCTATCTATTACACATACCCTAATTTTCTTCCATTGTGGAGCCCAAAGCAGTTCCCAGAAGGTATACCAGCCAGGTACCAATGCAATGCAGTCTTGTATTGTTTCAGCAAAATTGCTGTATAATGTGCCTTCTGACCATATCCAGGGCTGCAGTATGTTTGACGACTGTAACGTTGATTACACTGAAATCAGACTAATTTGAGGAAAGACCAGTAGTCGCTTGCTTGCCTAAAACACCTACTGATTCAAAGCAGGGATGGAATTTGAACCTGTACCTCCCACTGTTCCTCCTTGGAGTTGCACATCTCCTATATTATTATGGTTCATGTTAATCTTTGATTTAATGGTTTACAAGCAGTAGCTATACTGTTAGTTTTCCTGACATTTTAAATCACTAAAAAATTTTGCTCTAAGTTTGCTTGTCTATTTTCATTTTCTTCTACCAATTTTACTTCATTTGGATTGACTTTGAAGCAGCAGATTCTTTTTAAGGTCAAGCAAAGCAAATGTTTGAGAATATATTACATGAGCACCATTTTTACGCTTTGTTCAAAGGTGTACAGGAGAGAAGTGGAGGAAAACGGTATTGTTCTAGATCCTTTGAAAGCCACACATGCAGTCAAAGGAGTTACAGGGCATGAGGTCTGCCACTATTTCTGGAATGTTGATTTTCGTAATGACTGGGAAAGTAAGTAATCCTTGTTGGGTCCATTGGTCTGGCAATTATATACAAAATTATTTATTTATGAAGAATTGTTAAACAAAAAACATTAATTTCCTTGTTTGGTTTGTCCCCTCCCTCCAGCAACTATTGAAAACTTCCATGTTGTGGAAACCTTAGCTGATAATGCAATCATAGTCTACCAGACACATAAGGTAATACTTTCTGCTTTTTATATGATATGATTTAGTTCAAATGTGCTTAAATTGCTGAGCATATATAATAAAGAGAGGAATTATCCTAATTATTAAAAATGCTAATGACTTCTGAAAAGCTGTCCCGTTTGCCCAGTTCTACACAGGAGGACAGATGTTATAGAATTTTTCATGATTAGCACTCTTTAGAAGACCTATTTAATTTGTTTTTCCAATATATGAGGCTTGATCCAGACTAGCGTTTTTGCCTTGAATGAACTAGAAAAGAGCCTTAAGTGCGAGGATGTGTCACTGGCGACCAAGATTAACATTATTCTTACTACAATATTCTCCATTACTATTCATGGATGTGAAAGTTGAATAATGAAGAAAGCTGAATTTGGTGGAGAGTTTTATGGATAGCATAGACCACCAAAAAGATAAATAAGCGTGTTCTAGATCAAATCAAGCCCAAACTCTTCCTAGTAGCTAAAATGACTAAATAGAGGTTTTGGTCACATGATTAGAAGACTAGAGTCACTGGAAAAGACAGTGGTGCTAGGAAAAGAGGAAAGCGCAACTTTTCAAAAACAGACTTTTAAATAAATTAAATAGTTATTAATAGTTAGCAAGCTTAGAAAAGCTGCTTTCTCTTGGCCTCAGTGCCTCTTATACAACATAGGGATAGTATGAACTGGTTTTACAGTTGTGAAAATTTATTTTCTCATGACTGGAACAAAAATGACTTGTTTGCTGTGTTTGCACACTCACTTCCTCTTCCGCCTGACACATGACTGAACGCTTCCAGGTTTGGAAAACCTTCATCCAGAGTTTCATTTGCTAAGACACCTGCAGGTGTCTGGGATAAATTGCAATTTGTACCTTTCTCACAAACCAGGATTCCAAACGAGCATTATATGCAAAACGTTTAAAGTATTCTAAAGTGCTGTATGAATGCTGGTTATTTGCAAGTACTAACAGTAACAATCCCTTTTCTTGTAGAGGGTATGGCCTGCTTCTCAACGAGATGTGTTGTATTTGTCAGCTATTAGAAAAATACCAGCTTTCAATGAAAATGACACTGAAACATGGATTGTCTGCAACTTCTCGGTGGATCATGACAGCTCCCCTGTGAGTACCACCTGTCAGTCCTCCACTCTGAAACCACATCTCTGGGACCTTCTAGATAAATAACACTTTTCATATATGCTATTACAGAAAAGGGAAAACAATTATTAAAAGCGTGGAAAGGATGGGAGCTAGGATGCGTGGCAGAGTCTGTTTCTTTGAGGGACAGTACATGCTGTAGTAAGTTCCTTAATTCATTTTAGTAACCTAACAGTGAAAAACCTGCTTTTTTGACAGTTGAACAATCGATGTGTTCGTGCCAAAATAAATGTTGCTATGATTTGTCAGACATTGGTGAGCCCACCTGAAGGGAACAAGGAAATAAGCAGAGACAACATCCTATGCAAGATTACATATGTAGCGAATGGTAAGGCATGTCTGTTTTTACAAGTTTGCATTCTTATTTGGTTGCCAATTTGAATATTCTGGAGGAAATCTTTTCCCCTTCCGTTAATTATATGGCCCAAAGCTGGGGCTTTATGAGTTGGATCCAAAGATTCTTCTAACGGTAAAACCTTCCTCTATTGAAAGAAGCCTGTTCCATCTTAGAAGAACCAAGTTTTGGGATCTGTCATTATGTGCATAATAATTTCATAAGCAAGACCCCTTTTCCTTTATTTATAAATTGCAATCTTCAAAACATCTAAAAGTTTTCAGTAGATAATACTGTTTGCAAAAAATGGAGAGTATGATAGTTATTTGAGATTCAAATTAACATTGCACTACTCAAAGCTGGTCTTCAAAGGTTTCTGTCTGAACTTGGATCCATTTCAGATTCTCTGATAACAGCTTGCCGCCTTCATCTCCTAACTCCCAGAATGAGTTCACAACAGATATTTCCCATCCCTCAGTATAACCCCTGAAAAACCACTAATGAAGTCACAGTGGCCTTGCAAAATAGAAGATGATGGGAGAATTCTGTCAATCATATGAAACTCTCAAAGGGTGTTTCTTTTTAAATACAGAACCTAAAACTGGCTTTTCGTAGGCTAGACAAGTTTCTATTCTGTAGAATTTTGGAAACAGTCTAAAGTTCAGGGTAATAAATGTAGCTTGCAAGAAAACTTAGGCTCATTCCGCACATGCAGAATAATGCACTTTCAAACTGCTTTCAGTGCTCTTTGAAGCTGTGCGGAATGGCAAAATCCACTTGCAAACAGTTGTGAAAGTGGTTTGAAAACGCATTATTTTACGTGTGTGGAAGGGGCCTTAGCTTAAATGTATTGTGAAGGAAATACTGAGAGCATTAACTTTTTTGACCACACTGTGTCACTGTACACAAAGACTTCTTCTTTCTACATAGAGATAGAATTGTAAACTTTGTATACATAATCACCTACATTTTATTTCATGTGTACATACTACAGGAATTTGCAGGGAACATTGTTCCCCTGCATACAGAACTATCACATTTGGTTCTTTGGGTATCTACATGTCTGCTATAGTGTATAGATACAGCACTTAAGTAGTGGTAATTGTTCTGGATACACAGAACCTCCCAGAGTGATCTAGTGGTTACAGATTCAGACTATGACCAGTGGGTCTTGGGTTCAAATGTCCACTCTATTAGAAAGCTCACTGCATGATCTTGAGCCAGAGTGTCTCTTGGCCTAACTTACCTCATGGAGCTGTTACAATAAAACAGGAAGAGGAGATCTGAATCCCCTGATATTATTGGAGGAAGATCAGGAAGAAAAATCAAATGAATTGATAGAATGACACTTGCACTGAAAACTTGTCCTTATGAGCCAGGCTGAATTTAGTAGAACATAACTCTCTTAAGAAATACATCTTCCGTTTTACCTTTAATGTAAAATATTTTTATATAGCTTACTAAAATATGAAATGCTTGATGGCATGAATATTTAATAGTCTTTGACCTTATCCATCTCACAGATTTGTTGTATGTATTAGTCCCATTTTATTGATGGCATGCAAATGGGTGTGTTTTGTCTAAGTATGTGCAGTCAGTCTATGAAAGAAGTATCATTTGACTTTACAATATCAGTAAACTGTCAGTCATTGTAAAACAAAGATTTACATTTCTGAAAAACTGGCCACATTTTATTTTATCCCAGTTATTGATTAATATGTGTTTTTTTATGGATAGGGTTTCCTTCTCTAAATATTTGGGATAAAGGTAATCCATTGTGCTGCTGTTTTCCACCTCAGTATAGGAATTCTGTGCCAAACGGTTAGAATCCAATTTATCCTGAAGACAAAGGCAAACTGACAAGTGATTTTTCCTCAGGGAAGGGGTGAAGCAACCAGTCATAACAGCAGCACTGGGCCTATATGAAGAAATTGCGTTCTGTTCTAGCCATGTTTTTAAATACAAGAATTTTCCTCTTTAAAACTACTTTTTTGATTCTGATCTTTATTTTAGTGAACCCTGGGGGTTGGGCACCAGCTTCTGTACTACGGGCGGTAGCAAAACGAGAGTACCCCAAATTCTTGAAGCGTTTCACATTGTATGTGCAAGAGAAAACAGCTGGCAAGCCTATTTTGTTTTAGCATTAGCAGGTAAGTATGTAATCCTTCAAAGACAAATCTTTTTAGTGTACAATTTTGAGTCCACTGGACAGACACAATATAATTAAAATGTGTTGGACTGAGAAATCAATGGTACTTAAATCTCACTGAATAAACTGTGCTCTGGGGTATGACAGGATGGAGAGAGGATTGCTTGGGGGACAGGGTGGGATTTTAAGGCAATGGGAGTAGGCAGTTGAAAGAAGAGTTAGCGTGGGAGGAATCAGGGTGGAGGATGGGTACAGTTTTTTGAGCAAGAGTATGTCTGATGTCAGAGATTCCCTGTGTTTGAGTTCTTTATCTTGTGAATAAAATCTATGAAAGTGTTAGCCAGTAGAAAAATAGAACTTGGGAAGGACCCAAAGTGTCATCTAGTCCAGTCCCCTGCATAATGCAGGAAATTCACAACTACCTTCCCCCTCCCTTTCTCAGTAACCCCTGCTCTACACTCAGAGGAAGGCCAACCCCCCCAACACACACACACACACACTATTAATTTCTAGGATCCCTGAAGAAAAATTTCTTCCTGATCACAAAGTGGTGATCGTCATTACCTTAGGCATATAAGAAGGGCCATGAGAGCTGAGAACTGGCTTGTTCCTTCCTACCCTCCTTCTCGTGACATGCCTAAATTTATAGTGAGCTATAGAATCAGCATTGCTGTCCGATGGCCATCTAGCCTCTGCTTAAAACCCTCTGCAGGAAAGTCTACTACTTCTTAAGGAAGCCTGTTCCACTGAAGAACTGCTCTGTCAGGAAGTGCTTCCTAAAGTTTAGCCAAAAATGCTCCTGATTTAATTTCAGTCAATTGGTTCTGGTATAACCTTCTGGAGCAACAGAAAATAGCTCCTCTCCATCCTCTTTGGGACATCCCTTCAAATACTTGAAAATGGCTATCCTATTGTCTCTCAGTCATCTCTTCTCCAGGCTAAATGTACCCAACTCCTTCAACCTTTCCTCACAGTACCTAATCTCCAGAATCTTCATCATCTTTGTTTCCCTCCTCTGGACATTCCAGCTTGTTGACAACTTTCTTAAAAGATGGTGCCCAAAACTTAACACAGTACTCCAAGTAAGCAGAGCAGAGCAACGTGATACCATCACATCTCATGACTTAGACACAGGCAGCCCAATCCAGTTTTGGGGCGGGGGGTGAATCCTCAGAGGAAACACTGACACGTTTTCCCCCTCTGCCTCATAAGGGGCAGCCCTGCCAGTGCAGGGGACAAATGTGCTGGCCTCTGACCGCCCTTCTGCTCTGTGGTGCCAAAACATCTGGGGTTTCGGACCTACACCGCACTTTTGTGCAGCATAAGTTATTAAAGTCAGTGGGGCAATTCAGGCAGTGGGAGGGATTCCAAGCCCAAAAGCCCCTTTAGCTTGGTGCTGCCTTTTGCCATGCCACCTGCACCCACCGTGGTGATCAGAATTGCACTGTAAGTTTCAGTTGATGCAGCCCAAAAATCACATTTAGCCAGTAATGTGGTCGTCATTGGGCTGATGTGGGACTTGACTATCCTCCCTAAAGTACAGTTTTCATAGCAGGGCCACTAAATTTGATTTAAAAATCAAAGTGAGCAGTTTGTAGACTTTCTATAGTTGGACGTAAGGAGGTTTTTAAGCAGGGGGTGGGGGTTGGGAATCAATATTGAGACTTTGTTGATAGGCCATTAAATGATGTAAAAGGTTATTGAAAGGCTAATTCTGCTGCAGTGGTCTGTTTGGAATGTGTTTGGTACACTTTGATTTTTGGCAGTTTTTCTTAATGCTTTATAAAATATTCATAATGCAAAGTTTAAAGGTTAGATCTGTAGGATATTCTAGAAGTGGCTTGCTCCTGGAACTATTAGTAATATGAAGGTAGGGAGAAAAACAAGTTTTTGTAGTTTTCTGTTAGCCGACACAAAGGAACAGTCCATGAGTGAAGATCTTCCAGCCGGTGCAGTCTCACAATTTGGCACTTGCCTGAGAGCCTGTTTACTCATAATGTCATGCCGTTTCCTGGTTTGTGGTCAGAACTGAAGCTTCTCCCCCACAATTTCTCCTAGTGATTGGAACGAGGCTGTGTGAACATTCCACGTTGGAGAAATGAACCAAAATGAATGCTCCAAGCTGGAACGTAGGATCTACAGTCTTAGGGTCCAAACCTAGATTCTGTACTCAACGGAATAAATACTGCAATGCCATGAACTTTCTACTACTAGCTCACCTTGCTGAATCAGTGTGCAATTATAAATACATGTGTTGATACATGTATATGGCTCTACTTTTTTTTTTGCTTGCTTTGGAAGAGAAAAATACAACTTTGAGTCACCAACTTGGTTTATTGCTTTAACTTTTGAATAATTTGAAAGCTTTTGTTTACTGTGGAACTTCAGAAGATACTTGGCACAGCTCTTGTTTTTGTGTATGTCTAAAAAGCACAAAGGACAATGCACATATAGCATACTGTATGTGCTTTATATGCACAAAAACCTGTGTGTTGTAGCTTTTTTCAGGTTAACAGTAAACTCCTTCCAGAACGGTTTTTGTGTTTTTGCTTTGTATAATCATAGTTCATTGCTGCTGATTTCTATGATAAAAAATCATCTTGTTATGTAAGGCATCTCTTAATACGTGAGGGCTGTCAAGATCCTTATGACTTTGCCTTTTCTATGGTCTTTCTCCTGTGAAGACCTTCTGGTTCTGATGGAGAAAGTGTGAAAAGCTTTATTTTTTTTTTCAGATATCTTTATATTTCTATTGTATTTTTCAGTTGTGTAATATGTGCTACAGAAATTTGGTTAATGTTCATGATCCAGAAATTTCTAACTAGATGCTGCACAAGGGGACGATGTGACTGCCAGAACACCTCCCACGAGGACTTGCCCTTCTTCACGCAGCACGGGACTGCCTCTGGGGGTTCCTGAAGCTGCAAGGAGTTACACTGTAATATTTATTTGGAGCAAATTGGAGTCGATAAGAGAACATTCCCCGCCTTAGAGAGCAAATATGCTTTTTTTCTGACCCTGCATGTTTTTTTCTCTGTTGAATAAAGCTGTGCTATGAAGCTCACGTACAAAATCATTCACGCATGCAATATTCGCCCCAGCAATCTGAACTATCAAGAGTTGTGAATAAAAACCACACATCCCAAATGCAAAGTTCCCCTTAGTTGCTGTGAAAGAACTTAACTTTCCAAGATCCACCCATCTCTAATATCAAGGAATAACAGGAGGGGTGAACTGTGAGAAAAGACAGGTAATCCGTTGAGGATGATGCCTCGCTTGGCTGTTGTACTTTTTAAATGGAGGTTATTGACAAAAAAAAAACTTTAGCTGGTTAATCAGCTTGTGTGTATATATATCATGAGAGAGACAAGATTTGGATATATATATATTTTTAGAAAGAAAGCATAAAGTCTTATTTCATATAGAGCAGCTGATGCCTGAAAACAAAGATGGTACTTTTAATGGAGATTCAGCAGATTACGATCTTTGAGGTCAGGCATACTCTGGAAGCAAATGTCTTAGGAATGGTTGGGGTGTCTCTAGTACACTAAAGAATGCACAACACTTGACTTTTACGTACGTGCACACAGATTTCATGCTTTTTAAATCCCCATTATTTGCCTTTCTTTAAATAGTGTGCATGGAATATGCCTTATTATAAAATAACTGTTTGTGATTTGAAAATGTAGAAAAGTGCCTATGGATAGTGCTAGTAAGGCAAATGAGATGAAAAAAATTAGACCTCTTTACAATATCACCAGTAAGCATTTTATATAAAGTTGTTTATACCTCAGATGTGTTTAATCTTCTACAATCAACTGGTTTAAAACGAAAACTGTGTTCATTCACCTTAGCCACTGATGGGAACTTCAACAACAACAAATGCCTAGACCCTAAATGCAAATTTGTCAATTTAATATTTCTGATAACTATCATGGATACATGCAAGAAACTTTAATTTAATTGGATAGCTTTATTTTACAAAGAGATGGAAAGTTTACAAAGCGGTATATATATATATATATATATAAAAAAATCTAAATATCATTAGTTGCATTTGCACTAAATGTGATGTATTTTGCAATTCTGTAAATAAAAATTACACTGAGGAGACTACTGTAAAGAATACATCTTACTTTTGGACCAGTGGTGTCACTTTCCTCGATCTAGTCCTGCCCAATCAATCATCAGAGCAAGAGCCTGAGCCAGGCATAAAGCTCCTCCCCCCACCCCCCAAGAAGCTTTCAGTTCAGAATGTGCTGCATAATGTTGTGCCCTTTCATCCAGGACAGAACTTTTCTTCCCCACCTTTTCATTGGCTTTCTTAATTTGGTCATTCCCTGTCTAGCAGAACGAGAATTTCAGTTATTGGTGTGTGTGTTTTTCCTTTTGGGCCCTTTGAAATGACTGATGTTCCAGTACTGTGTTTGCATTAACATTTTGTGAACCAAATAATCAGTGGATGCACAGCAGTGGCAATTCCAAGGTCTTTCACCACTTGAGGCAGCCATGACTATAGCTCCCACCTTTCTGCTGCTGCCCACCTGCCTCACTGCTGCTACTGCAGTAGTAGCCACCCTCTGCATGCCTCACTGTTGCCACCCCAGAAAATAAATCCTACTTCCCTCCTCTTCGTTGCCTACCCTCTTTAAAAATAGTAGCAAAGTGCCTGTTTTTACATCTCTTTTAAAATAACTGCAAAATGCTCTTGCAAAATTATTTCCCTTGCCAGCAACAGGCAACTAGAAATAATAGCCAAACTCTTTTAGAAGGAGGATTCTTGTGAGTGTTCTGAAACTAATATGCACTGCTTGACCGCACTATTTTTAAAGAGGCGTGGGGAAGCATGGAGGCAAAGAACATTATCTCTTTCAGGTCATGGTGGCAGGTGGGTGGCTGGTTGAAGATGCAGTGGGAGAAGGCTGATCCCCAAAATTTGCCACCTGACACAGCCATTTCAGATCACCTCATTACAAGAGCCTTCTCCAAAGGTGTTGCCTTTAAGACCTAACTGTTACCACCTCAAATGACTTCCATCAAGTGCTGGACTCTACTCCTGTTGTTCAGTTGTGGGAAGGAGAAGTTTAGGAACAAGGGCTGTTCAATTCTACCTGATTTTTAAAAAATTCTTTTAATGATGTGGAGATTTTCAGTCTAAATCTTATATGTTTCTTTGAAGGAAGATGCTCTTTCATCTTTGAAAGAAGTCGCCTGCTATCTTATTGGGCTGAGCTGGTTCATCAGAACTTGTACTAGTTCTCCGTAATCAAATTGTCAAGTCAAACTTTCACAAATCTTTTTGTCAAACTGTTGTATAGATGAAGCTGTATTTGAGTTGCCACTGTTCATCTACATACTCAAAATATGAATCATAATAGAGTACCTTGAGTGTGTAGAGTGTGACTGTTCTATGATAGCTTTATGATCCTGTTAACTTTTAAAGACTAAATGAAGTTGGTTCTTCCATGTTACAATCACAAATTTAAAAACCAGTATTTAAAAATGAAAAGTATTAAAATATATTACAAACAAATTAATGTGTTTGTACTTACTTATAATATTCAAGTGTTTACCTGAAGGAGGAACTGTAGCTCAGTTGTAGAGCACTTTCTTGGCATAGAGAAGGTTGCAGGGAGTATGAAAGACCTCTCCTCAAGACCCTGGAGTACCACTGCCAATCTGGACAATACTTGATGGACCAGTGGTCTGATTCCTTTTAAGTTGAATGTGTTACGTGCATGTGTTCCATAAAAAGTATCTACTTTTAGATATTTAAACACTCTTTATGTAAATTAATAACCATTGTCAGATTATATAATGAAATCTCATTTAGCATTTGGATCAATGGCCTTCAAGTTGATACTTCACCATTGCATCTTGCCTCTGTGCGAAGGTTTGTAATATGTCCTTACAACCCGCCATACGAGTTTTATGCAGGGACTGTATGCATGCATGTGTGTAGACACACAAACAAGATCACTTGTGAAATTCCATGCATAACAGAATGGAGCACCTATGAGCATGAGCTCAAGGTTCACCTTAAATTATGTGAAAACTACAAACTGAAGTCAAATTCTGAAGATGACTACACACAAATATATTCCATGATAATGCAAAGTTACACATCTGTTTTTCAGGTTGTAAGTCTTTACTTTCAAAATGTATAATAATTCCTGTTTCCTCTGATATAACCCTTCATCAGCTCCAGTCCCAATTATTCCAGCCACATTTTGGGGTTCTAGAGTATATCAGCTGGTTTTCATAGACCTGATCAGCTGCAGTTTATGTATCTTAGATCGATGTCATGTTGTAAAAATTATGGTACTATTAAAAACAAATCCATATTTGATCTAGAACTCACTTGATTTGATCTAGAACTCACCTCGTTTCAAAGGAAAATCTTCTTCCTGTCAGGTTTTTTTCAACTTTTACATCCATACATAGTAATGTCCCAAGTTTTACACCCATACTTAGTAATGGGGGATACTGTGGCATTAATTAAAGTGATCTTCGAAAACAGTGACACAGCCTTACACTTAAAAATCTTTTCTAGCTCCTTCACAACTTCCCTTCCCAATCACAGTTTTCATTCTGCCTTTATCTAAAGTAGGGGTTCCCGACGTATTGCCCTCCTGGGGGTGGTAGAAACATCAAGGGGGCAGTGAGGAATTTTGGGATGGGAGGGGGCAGCAGAGAACTTTGGGGCATTGCAGGAATTCCTAGGCCAGCTGCTGGGGATAAGGTTTTGTCCTTCCACGATGATTGGTACATTTTGAAGGAAAAGCAGCAGCACTCTCTTCACTGTGTGGCCCTATGGCTACTGCTTGGCAAGGCAAGGGGTGGGTGTGTGTGTGTGTGTGTGTGTGTGTGTGTGATTATATATATATATAGAGAGAGCAACAGCATATATATATATATATAGAGAGAGAGAGAGCAACAGCATTCTTCTCACTGTGATGGTGGGGAGCCAAGGCAAAAAGCCAAATCACAGCTGTTTTACAAAGCAAGATTTTTTTTTTGCAACAGCACTCTCCTCATTGTGTAGACTGGGGGTGGGGAGAGACCAAGGCAAAGGACCCCATCGCTGCTCCTTTGCAAGGCAAGATTTAAAAAAACCCACATCAGCAGCACTGTCCTCATTGTATAGCCGGGGGGCAGGGTTATAGCTCACTAAATTAGTGTCCAGGGCTCAACCCATTTGCTATGCTCCCCCCTCTCAACTGCAGGGCTAGCCACCCCAATCTCCACTTAGGTTTAGAGGCTCTGTGGTGCTTGGGGGCGGAGCCAACAACCTAAAACTAGAGCTGGGCAGCCTTCAGGGCTCAGTTTGGTCTCACCTCAGTGAGGCTTCTAGCCTGCAGTTTAAAGTTGGACCTGGCTAACTGAAACCAGCAGCAAACAGGCATTCGAGCCCCATGTGGAGTTTGGGGGTGGGGCCAGCCCAGCTGGACCCCTCCCAAGCTCCAATGGCATTCAGAAGTAGACCAGCTGTGGCATTTAATTGCACCCCAGCCTGAATGGGCTGGAGCACAGTTGGGGGGAAGGATCAATGCACTCCTCAGGAAGTGGTGCCCGGGGCTGTATCCCCCCTGTGCCCCCTCACTACACTGGAGGGGAGCCAAGGCAAAGAGCCAGCAAATGGCCAGCAAAGTCATCTTAATTACTCAATTTCTGTGCCCCATTTTGGCTCTTTCAAAAAGACCATACTGACTGCTACCCTGCACCACTGGTCAAAGTCAAAATGTACTTTATTGCCTTCCCAACATCATATTTAGTAGAGCGAGGCTTCAGTGCAGTCATTCAGCTTCTGTCCAAGAATCAGAAAATTAACGAAGGTGGGGAGCGAAGACTTCTTCTTAGTGCCTTGCAGCCTGATGTTGAGAAACTGATGTCCCTGCACCAAGGACATCCATCCCAATAAAACTGTAAAGACATAATGGGTGAGATGCAACCATACCATCTCCTAGTAACCTAGGAGTTAACCATAACCTAGTAAAAGTAAACCGATTTGAGTTGTTTACTTTTACTAGGTTATGTTTTACTTGTGAAATACATGCATGCGTTTACAGTGTTAGAAGTTGTTTTGAATTTGCAGTAGACCTAATACTAGGAAAAAGGTGTGTGTTTATATGCACGTAGGGGAGCACTTGGAATGTGGCCTGGGAGTCAAGGGAGTGGCAGTTTGGGAAACTCTGATCCAAATCTAACCCAGCTTTCTTTATATGTCTATATACAGATGGAACAGATAGGGAGATAAAATATACCCTTGTCTGGCACGTTTGCCAATTGGAAACCATTGTATTTCTCCATATTCTGTCCTAACAGTAGCCTCTTGTTCCACATCAAAACAATCAGATACTGTGGCATGTCCATTTATTTCAAAACCAGGAATAGGGCTATAAGAGTTTAAATACCTTCACATAATGAACAAAAATACTTAGAAATTGCAAGTACTTCAACCAAAGGGGCGGGGGGGGGGGAGTTTTAAAGGGATGCTTCTGTGGAAATTGATGGATAGTTTTAAAATGCTATTACACCTTTCTCCCACCAAACAGGACCCTGGGTGGCTTACAGTTAGGTACCAATCAACAACACAGTACAATTTTTTAAAACTCTAATTAAAAATCTTATCAAACATAACCTTTTCTAAGGCAAAGAGGCGGGCAGAGCTGAGCTGCCCCAGCAAGAAGCACTCTCTTCGTCAGGAAGCAGCAGCAGACTCCTAGGCACAATGGAGCTTCATTGGTTCTGATAGGAAACATTGCCCCTATAAAGCTGCTGATTTGGTACTACTACACTTAAACTGATGAAGAACTTAGGGAGAGATTTTGGCGGCACTGGTCGAATCCCCACTACCTTCTTACCCAGGTTTCAGAACGCAAACTAACCAGGTTTGAGGGACGACCTCCCCATTGCTTCTGCGGCAGATTCCGTTTCTGGTGCTCGTTCTCCCCGTTAACCCACGTTCCGGCAGGACCCAGTTGCAAGTGGCATAGACCCCATTAACATGGTTCAGAACTGATCCGAGGGGAGGGACAAGAGTTGAAACCATGACTGGTTCCCCACCGCGGAGCGTGATGCAGAATTCAGGCAACCAATCATTACTGCCGGCACTGATGCGATGCGAACCTTTCCTAGGTTTCGTTTTTGCTTTTGTGATTGGCCAGCAGAAGGGGACACAGAAAGACGTTAAACAGTCAAACATGTAACTTTGAATTGTTAATGGTTTACACAGGTAACCCTTTAAGCAGCATAAACGCTTGTAAAAATAAACGTTAAACTTTTACACTTTGGTTTTTCACGCCCCTACAAGGTACGTTTCCACAGGGGGAAAAGGTCCATCAAGACATGCCAGCCAACCAGGGGAGACTAGCGAAGCGAGATCACCTGGTAGTGCGTATTGCTAAGAGTTCTGTAACCAGGTGTGTCTTGCTGTGTGCTTGCTGCGGTGGAGAGGGAGAAACTCTGATGAAGAGGACATGGTGTCACAATGAACAGGTTTTGATCTGCGTGCAATTTTCAAGTGGGGATTCAACCTCAGTGGAGGCACTTCTGTTGGCATGCAGAAGGTTCCTGGCACTAGGTAAGAACTGATGTAGGAGCCCCATGGCCAAGAGTGGTAAGTTGTACTACTGCAATCAAAGCTCTGTTCACAATTTGAGCTCAATCCCAACAGAAGGCTATTTCAAGAAGCCACCTCAAGACTCAGCTTTCCATCCTTCCCGAGTCGGTCCAGTGAGTATCTAGCTTGCTGGGGTAAAGTACAGAGAACTGGGGAAGGTAATGGCAAACCACAAACAAAATCTGCCTAGTGATGTGAAATCACCCCATGAGTCAATAATGACCCAGTGCTTGTACAGGGGACTATCTGTTTTTTAAAGAGATGATGCAGAAGATTTCTAATTGATACTTTGGAGAGTCAATGCTGGTTAGAGTACGGACCTTTATGGACCTGTGGGTTGGTTCAGTATGAGCCAGCTTCATACATGCAACTCGCTGCAACCAATTATTGTTGTTCCACACATGTTTATGAATGCAGTTCAGATTTGCAGTTCAGATTATCTTTGGTAATTTATTAACAATTGGGAGTGGCCCACATCACCAAGTAGGTCATTGGCAACAGTTAATAATACATTTCAACTGGACAGAGCTTTCACCTGTGCTCAGAAATGTGGTATAATGTATTGGTCCTGGAAAATGTCATCCTCTGTCACTCTTTGTAATAACTCCCCCAATCGCCCTTTCTATTTGTAGCGTTGGGTGTATATTGAATGAAACACTTCCTGCATCTGATGACATAGAATGTAACTCTCAAGAGTTCTTATGCCATAATAAATTAGTATTAAATATATCCCTGATGTCCTAGTTCTGAGTGAGATTGCATAGGATTCTTTGTTGATTTATTTCCCATGGGTAAGCATTCGAAGGTGAGCGTCTGAGTCAATATGAAACCAGGAATATGTTTGCAATGTGAAATGCTGTTTGCACAGATTAAGTTTTAGGCATTTTGGAAATCCTGTATCCAAGTGAAGGTGGTTTGTTGCAAAGTCAGTGCTGCAAACAGTTTCAAGTATCTCTAAAAAGATTAGGGAACCCTCTCAATCTGGGTATGGCCAACCTGATCAGTAGACCAATCTAGCTGATTGCTTAGAGGGGACATCACAAAGGGGAAAGGAGCCTCCTCTTCCAGTTTGAAGGGAAACTTGGCATTACCTGGCTTCTAGAATCTCCATATCTATTGACTCTGGGCTTCTGAAGCAACCCTGATGGAGCATGGAATCAAACTCTGTCCTCCAGATTAGAATCCACCTGCTCTTAACCACTAAACCACAGGTGTCAAACTCGCGCCCCTCCAGATGTTATGGACTACAGCTCCCATCATCCCCTGCCATCATGATGCTGGCGGGATGATGGGAACTGTAGTCCATAACATCTGGAGGGGTGCAAGTTTGACACCTATGCACTAAACTATACTGGATCTCTTGTACATTCTTTAATTGGACTTCAGGGGCTTCTCTATGCCAATAAAGGCTTGCAAGAAACATCAGGGGCTTTCAAACCAAAGTGCATAGGATCCAACTGAAAAATTGTTCCCTAAGCAGGAAATTTCTGTTGTATTTAAGGACTTGCAAATATATAGGCTGTGGATGCAGAGGAGACACTTTGGGACTCTAGGGTGTGGCTGAGCTCTCCTCAAAAGTTGTATGGGCCACAATGGCAATCCACTTACTCCAGTCAAAATCCCATGTGGCCTACCTAACTTTTTTGAGTTACACACATTTGTTCTAAATGAACAGCATATAACACCACAGGATAGCAACAGTTTAATACATAAAATAGCTCCAAAACATTCATTGACTCAAGGTCACGTAAACCTTTCTGCTGCATTTGGCAGAGTGCCAAAATACTCTCGCTAGGTAAACTCAAGGCTCACCTTGGTCAAACTCTTGATTAAGAACAAAAATCAAATAATTGTATTTGGCACATGTCTATTAAACTGACAACTATAAGCAGGTAAGGTACTTCATTTTTTGAAAGTATAAGAAGTACAATTGCCAGAGGCGCAAGGATGCTAATCCTTCACAGAAACAAAATGTTCTCTTTCTGGCCTATTACATAAAATTCATACTTTAGTTGTCCTGGGTCTTGCAAGGTATAAAGCAGTTAAGGCAATTATTTATATGCCTGTTTAATTAAAATATCTTACCAAATCCCTTCAAATATGAGAACACACATTCAGATCAACATCGGAAATTAGTTTGCGTGTCTATGCAGGGCACAGAAAACCAACATCTTTTAGTCAGCAGGTTTAGAGTAGCAGGTTTTCAGAAGGGAAAAGATAACATAGGCCTGATTTAAAAGGAATATACAATGTATGGAGAGATTTTGGTACACTAGTGTGTGTGGGGGGGGGAGGGGCTTCTGCTAAGCAAAAAATTGTGGTTATGGCTGCCAGGTCCCCCCTGGCCACCAGTGGGGGTTGCCAGCTTCATGTTGGGAAATTCCTGGAGATTTGGAGAGGGCAGGGACTTCAGTTGAGAACCATGAGGAGGAGTCCATTTTCTCCAGGGAAACTTATCTCTGTAGTCTGGAGATGAGTTGTGATTCTAGGGGAATCCCCAAGTTCCATCTGGAGGCTGCTATCTGTGTAGAGGCCGGAAACCACACAGCACCCCAGTGTCTGACTACATTTGGCATCCCCTTTCCACTGTATAACAAACTCCAGGAGAACATGGTCACTTTTACCTAATGACCCTACCACTTCCACCCATTAACCAGGTCATCATTGTTAGTTAGGAGCAGTTCTAAAGTAACTGATCCCCTTGTTGCCTCTTTCACCTTCTGGACCATGAAACGTATCTGCAAGGCAAGTATGGAATTTGTTGGACTGTATAGTCATGGCAGAGTTTGACTTCCAACAAGTATCAGGATAATTGAAATCTCCCATTACTGCTACTTCTCTCTTTTCTGGAAGTATACTCATCTGTTTCAGAAAGGCCTCATCCAGAGACGCTTTTCAGTCTGACTTGGGGGTCTGTAACAGACTCCCACAATGAGATCACTGTTGCTTCTCTCCCACTTAATTTCTACTCAGATGTTCTCAACCTGGCTTCCAGGATTTAAGTCATCAGCCTGCTCCCAGGTATAATTTCCCTAACATACAATTCAACTCCTCCTTTCTTAGCTGGTCTATTTCTCTGAAATAGATTATACCCCTCAATTATTACACTCCAATCATAAGGCTCATCCCACCAGGTTTCAGTGATGCCTATTATATCATATTTGCTTTTCTATGTTAGAAGTTAAAGTTCATCTTGGTTATTTCCCTTTGCTCTGTGCGTTAGTGCAAGTGAAATAACTCACATATAGTACACCTTTAGCCCACACTTGGGATTAGTCTTTTAAAAATTACTGGCAACCTATCACTCCACTCAGTAAAGTCTGAAGCCTAAAGGGCTAGAGTTAGCTGCAGATGAGTCCAGTCATGTTGGCAAATTCCTCTGACCAGTGGTTCAGTAGGTCAGTGTTTCTCAACCTTCCTAATGCCACGACCCTTTAATACAGTTCCTCATGTTGTTGTGACCCCCAAGCCTAACATTTATCCATTTTGTAGATGGAGAACGCTGATGCAGAGAGTTTTAGGCAACCCCTGTGAAAGGGTCATTCGACACCCCAAAGGGGTCCCAACCCCCAGGTTGAGAACCTCTGCCCTAGGTCACATGGGCAGCAACAGGTCTTGATGGTCAATTGACATCATCAACTATACATGGCATTGACTAATTAGGACCAGACCAACACAGGTCTCTGGGAATATAGCTCAGGTCCTTCACTCTAGGTTTGTCATTGCAACCTGCATGGTCCCTGTAACTTTGTGACTTTTGGCCAAGGTACATACCCTGTGCCTGAAAGCAAGATTGTTGGTGAGTCTTGCTGACTGCAAACCAGGTCCTGAACTTTGGACTGAGTGCTGGAATAACTCAGCCTTTTGGATAATATCTGGATACTGGAACCAATGCTGATTGGAACCAACTCTTTTAATCTTAGGCCGTTTCCACACGGCCACGCTGGGGGGTGCGTTGGCGTATACAACGCCAACACCCCCCCGGGATCGTTTCCACGAACGGTCCCGGTAAAGGCAGGGAAGACAGCGCTGTGCCGTCGCCCTAACGATGTACTTTCCCTGCGACCTTCCCTGCGCGACAGCTCTGGAGTCGCAGGGCAGGGGGGCGTGTCCCCAGGCCTGGGCGACGCACCAGAAGGTCGCAGGGAATGTACATCATTCGGGAAAGGGGGGGTGGTGCTTTCCAGCTGCTGCCATTTGCACGGAAGCGGCTGGAAACCGCTGTTTTCCAAAAACCTCGCTTGGGGAGCGAGGTGGGAAAATGTCGGCTTCACGCCGCTGGAGGGGAGCAAGGGCGGTGCGGCTGCGATGCAGCTGTGCCCCCCGTGCGAACAGCTCCCTAGGGACAGCGTTTTTGCCATCCCTAGGGCGCTGTTATTGGCCCGTGTGGAAAGGGCCTATGCTTTGTTATTTTTATCCTCACTCTCTACTGTTCTTTTATTCATATTCCTTGCAGACTTTAAAATCACAATTTTATATTTGGTCCCTTTGAATTCAGGAGGCTTTGCTCTGAATCTGCTTTTTTTTAACTCACCTTGTAAGCATCCTATCTTGCAAGGGTAACCTTCTTGAGTTTAGTCTCAAGAAGGTTAGAAGTTTATCCTTTGGTCTCTGGCTGTCTGGATAGAAAAAGGACTGTTGGCAGCATATTAGCTGAGGCAGGAGGATTCAAATTTCAGTGTTATGCAATTTCTTTTGCTAACTGCCCCATCCTGGAGAGTTGATGGGTTAGGCACTCTTGATGTGCACATTCATGTAAGGTGGAATGTTGTTAATTTCAGAGATTCTACCCACCAATACCACGCTGACACCATTTGCATATTTAATAATTCACATCAGTTCAATGGAATGTTATCAGATAATCTTTCTCTGTAGTATTTAATAATAACACTTAATATTTTTATTGTGCTTTCATGTGGTCTGTGACATTCTGCACACATTAACTTGTAACAACCCTGAGGCTGAGAATGTGTGGCTGGTCTAAGGACATCCGGAGAGTTCATGGCAGGTTGGAGTTCTTAACCAGGGTAGTTTCATTTTTACCTTAAAACTCTCAGCTATTGTTCTACACCAGCTCTTTTTCATCCTGGCCTTCTAAAATAACATACAGCTATGGAAGATAAATAATTATAAAGCCAATAATGGCTCTCTAGGGCAGTTCCAGGGCATGAAAACTGCAAGGGTTTTCATAGACCCACATATATCTGGGAGTACATAACTCCCAGTGCATGAATTTGTAACACCCAACATGTAGCCAAAGCAGGCAATGGCAAACCAGCTGTGAAAATCTTTTGCCTAGAAAACCCAGCAGGGTCACCATAAGCAAGCTGTGATATGACAGGAAAAAAAGTTCCAAGGGATCTCTTCCAAACTATATGAGTAGGCAATAGAATGTCAAACGACAAAGAATCCATGTTGGGACAAAGAATCCTAAATCTCCTTATCACTGGAATCCTAAATCTCCTTATCACTGGTATAGCAATGACAAACCAAAAAGAAATCTTAGGGTTACAGTGAAGAAATGAAAATACCAATGGTGTGTAGCAATGTTGAAAAAAAACTCTGATTCCATGCTAGGGATTAATTTTTTTTTTTTTTTTTGCAGTCAAGTCACAACTCCATATCGTGCTCCTAGTATTTCTTGGAGGTCTCCCATCCAAACATTTGCCAGGGTTGTGACTGAGAGTGTGTGACTGGCTGTAGGTCACCCAGCAAGTTTTCATGGCAGAGTAGGGATTCAAAACTGGGTTTCCCTGGTCCTAGGGTGACCCCTTAACCACTACACCATGCTAGCTTTCTATTATTCTTATTCTTATTTAATTTTGTTTGTTGTTGTTATTATTATTAAATTATGTTTAATATCATAGCTGCCAGTTCTTTAGCAAGTTGTTGGCCTTTCATGACACTTGGACCCCCACGCAGAGCCCTAGAATGTTGTAATGTATCAGCATAGTATTTGTGCAGATCCCAACAGGGCTGCCTTCTGAATCTGACAGATGTTGTTTGTGTTAATTTGAAGGTGTTTCAAGTGCAGCCCTTGTGTTTTCAGGATGGCATTCAGGGTGCCGATTACCACTGGGATGACCTCAGCTGGTTTGTGCCATAGTAGCTGAATCTCAATTTTAAAATCATGATATTTAGTGATCTTCTCATGTTCTTTTTCATTGACCCTTCTGTCACCAGGTATTGCTTTGTTGATGATGGTCACTTTCTTGTCCTTGATCACTGTGATGTCTGGTGTATGATGCACCAACATGTTGTCCTTTTGGATACAAAAGTCCCTCCTTCTCACTTTTCAAGACTTCCGCTGGATGATGTGTGAAATTATTTCCCCCTTTCTCTCTCCTTGCCTTGTTTCTCTCTTCCCCCTTTCTCTCTCTTCCCCCTTTCTCTCTCTTCCCCCATTTCTCTCCATTCCTCATTTCTCTCTTCCCCTTTTTCTCTCCCACTTCTCTCCTTTTTCCCTTTTCTGTCTCTTTGTTTCTCTTATTCCTTTCTCCCTCCCCATCTTTCTCTTCTGTTTCTCTCTCTTCTTCCCCTTTTCTTTCCCCCTTTTCTTTATTTCTTTCTTTCTTTCTTCCTTTCTTTCTCTCTCCCTACTTTCTCCAAGGAAAGTATACCCTGGATGGGAGGATACACTACTGAGTAGTAGTGTCTGAAAACAAGATCTTGTTGTATGGGTAGACAGTAAGTTAAATATGAGCAGTCAGTGTGATGAAACAACGAAAACGGCTAATGCAATCTTGGGATGTATCAATAGGGGCAAGAGGTTGGGCAGTTTGAGAGCTTGCCCAGGGCATGATTTTCTGTAGATATACTCCTGCTTAAACCCCTAGCCGTCTAGTATGAAAGTGGAATGGCTAGTCCCTGGGATTACCTAGGCAAGGAGAGGTGGAAAGTATTTAAAGGGAGAGGAGAAAGGAGAATGTACTCAGACTGTTCAGATGATTTCCTCTCATACAGTGTGTGGTGGTGGCAGCTATTTATAAAGATGGATTTTGGGGAATTGAAAAGGGGAGCTGAGCATTGGAAATCCAGTCGGTTGAGCAACTGTCCCTCCCTCACAAGGGAGCAGCCTCTTGTGAGGGCCAATTCTCCACAGGATCCTTGCATAATTTCAGCAGCTAGGATGGGCAAGGATCCAGAGTGTAAGTGGTGACCTTCACACATCCCCAAAACCTGTCAACATCAATCTCTGTAAAGATTAAAGCAAGCACCAGGTTGTTACTGAGCCATGGGCTGATGCAGCCACATCATCATGGGGTTTACTAGGCAGACTTTGTTTATGAGGTGATTTGCCATTGCCTTCTCCAGTTGTCTACACTTTACCCCTAGCAAGCTGGGTACTCATTTTACTAATCTTGGAAGGCTAAGCCAACCTTGGCTACCTGGAACCGACATCAGGCAGGATTGAACTCTGGTTGTGAGCGGAGCTTTGACTGCAGTACGGCACCTCGCCACTGTTCACCACAGGGTTCCTACTCATCACAGTAAATGGGTCAAAATGCTCCATAAGTGGCTTAGACTGGAATAGAACTTGAATCTCCAGTTTCTTTCAGATGTCTCTAAATAGCAGTTGATAGCTGATATGGACTAAGTTAACAAGTACCACAAATGCTGTAATCAGACTACTGTCTTAAATATCACTATTACAAAAAGTGCTTTAGTATTATACTAAATCCCACTGTCTTTAAATCTCTGACAATGCACAATATGCAACGTACAACATACAATGTAAAATATATTGCAATCTCCATGGATTAATGCAATTCTCTGTAGCAATTTCTAATAAATATATGCCAACTCCTTAATGAGTGCAATGTGTTTTGTTGTGAGCTATCCAGATGTAGATGCCCATTTCGTGTGTCTCACCAATGGCACTTCCTCAGAACCATTAACTGCTTGTTCTTATCTTTTATGAGAACATTCCTTCAGGGAGATCTTAAGCATTCTCACAAGGATTCCTATATCCCCAGCTCTACTCCAATTTGCCTCCTGAATCAGCTTTTTCTGATGCTCAGCATCAGTTGCTCTAGCTATGAAGGCTGTGAATCAGCAAGAAAGATTGCAGAAGACATGAATGGGGCAAAATAGTACTCTAAGGGTCAATTTCACATAAGAAAACAGACATAGTGGATAGGCTTCGTTCACTCACCCAGCACCACAATCCTAGTCTTAACTACCTTCACCACAGTTACTAGTGGGAATAGATACCAGTGGAAACAGAGGGCAGATCTGAGGCTGGATTTCCAACATGTCATCTAGATTGGTAACCCTTAGGCTTAGAGAACTCTCCAAAGCCAAGTGAGGTCAAAATCAGGAATCTCACAAGAAATCAACTCTGGACTTAATCTGCTGGATCTGGTATATACTGGGAAAAATAGATAGAACAGACAAGCTCAAAGGCTATGTGTCTTTTACAAGTTTGGATTGGTGTTGATGAGAGTGTTTTGTTTGGAAAAGCAGAAGAGCTGGGGCACAATCATATGCAAATGTTTCACCCACTTATCTGAAGTCCTGGCCTCTAATAGCAGGTTACACTGAAGATGGTTGTGAAGGTATCAAGTACGTGCTAACTCTCCTGTTTAGCTGGACTGCAGAACATGCAAATCAGATTCTATGGTTTGACATCAGAGCACCCTATCTGAAATAGGACAATGAAAACCTGTTATTTCCTGCCTGTGAAAATTACATGGCCACCCAGACTGAAAACTATATGCAAGGAAAGATAACTTTCTTATATGCAAGGAAAGATAACTAATTTTGATCGTAAGGAGCAGGGTTGCCTAGAAATAGTAGTAATTGGGGCTGGGAGATGAAGCTGTATTGGGGCTGGGAGATGAAGCTAGCCTCATTAGCAACAGAAGCTTAAAAGCTTAATATATCACAGAAAATTCCTAGGGTCAAGTCCAATCTCCCAGTGAATTCGACTCTAAAAAGCTTGAAGAAAAAGAAATTTGATGGTGTGTAGGGATGCACTGCTGACCCAGCAGCACCGTAAGTAGAGCGCTGGCACACCAGCGCTCCTACGGCCTTCTGGTCGCACCGCTCCCCCACCCCTCATCCCCCGATGAGTCACAGGTCACGAACTACCTGGCTCTCAACCACCGGGTGTCCCGGACAAAGTGACAATGGTCTTGCCCCCAGGTGAGGATTAGGCCCAGACGCTGATGCTCCTCTCCGCACGTAGCAGCCAGATGAGATCATGCATCACATGATGATCTCTCAGTCTCCCGCTCTCCCGCCCTCCCGGAATTCCCCCCGTTCCGCCCTTCTACACGCCCCCGTTAGAATGATAATAAAAGGTGCCGGGAACCAGCACGCGGGAGAGTCGCTAGGAGCACGGACACCTGCGCGCCCGCTGCTGGCACTCTCCACCAGATGTTATCACCGCGTCTCGTCTCGTTCTTGCGCTGACCTCGCGGTCACAACTACAAGCTGGTGCGAAACCGGGAATCCTCGAACCTCCACCCTGCTTACCGTCGCCTGGGGAAGGGCAGCGGTACCGGCGATCCGCTGGATCGGCGCATCCAGGGACCCACCTCCGGTATCGCCCGTCCGCTGGCGCGGCGCATCCAGGGACCCGAGGCCTAGGACACTCTCTCGTCCGACGGAACACCGGTGCGTATGGGAGCCTGCAGAAGCAGGGCTTATGACAAGCGCGTTAACGAGCTAAAAGCGTTAGGGAGACGCAGCAGGGTCCCCGTAAAGAGGAGCTGCGCCAAATTGGTTGAGAGATTGAAGCTCAATGTCCATGGTACCCAGAGGGAAATTGAATCTTAAGGATTGGGAAAACATCGGGCGCACTCTTAGCACAGAGCCTCGCGCGCCGGTGTCACTGCTACTGGCGATGGAGACAATGCTATGTCGCCATCCAGCCTGCAGACCTATGGCTCCCTTGCTGTAGGCAGCCCTCCTTTCGATCTTTCAACTTCAGTTTCACCCCCGGAATTTTCTCTATCCTCTAAATTGGGCGCCTGTCCTCCTTCTGCCCCCCTTGCTCCCCTGCCTCCTTCAAATTCTCCAGCGGCTTGGCGCCCCTCCCCTTGATCCGCCTTCATTTTCGGAAGACATAGCACCTCCGTCAGCGCCGCGTACTGGCGCGGGTTTCAAAACCCTCGCAGAACGTATTAGCCACGACCTGCGAAAAAAGGAAACTCTGACGGAAGGCGATGCCGATATCCTGCGCCCTATGCCCGTTCACTTCCACGGATACCGAGGGGGAGGATGGCGTTATTCGGCGGGTTGTCGAGTACCGCCCATAGGCTATAACATCCTCACCGAGCTCCGCCAAAGCTGATGCGGGACGTAGGAGTCACCAGCCCCTATGTGAGAGGCATGCTGGAAGCAGTCGCAAGGAATCACCTAATGGTTCCGGATGACTGGGAAGACCACCTTTCGCATGCTTTTGAGCCCTGCACAATATGTGATCTGGGAAGCCGGTTCCGCCAGCAATGTCTCGCTAGGGGAGCCGCCTCGAGGCGGCGCCTACACCGCCAGCGCAACTTTACGGCTTTGATGCGCCGCCAGCCCCAGCGATCAGATTGTTCTGCCAGAATGCCCATACGGTCGCCTCTGAATCGCCTACAAGGCGTTTATCAAAGGTTCCCAATGCCGGCCAGCCAACCCAAAGTTTCTCCGCCATCCGGCAAAAACCCCAAGAGCCCTCGCTGAATTTGTGAACAGGCTCCAGGAGGCTCTCAAGAGGCAGGTAGATAGCGAGGAGGCCCAAAATGAGCTCCTCATGCGCCTCGCCAAGGAGAACGCCTCCACTGAGTGCCGCAGAGCAATCACGGCCCTAGGCAAGGATCCTGAACTGGCCGACATGCTTAAGGCTTGCCAGGACATCGGATCCTCCGCCCACCAAGCTAACCTCCTCGCCGCAGCACTCTCCACCGCCAGGGGACAGCCTCAGGATGATTGCGTTAAGTGCGGCAGGTCAGGAAACTTCTGGAGGGAGTGTAGGCAGCTGGCGGGGGGGCCTACAATCCCGATGGAGGAGGGTCTTCCCAAGAGACGAAGGCCCCGAGGCCGCCAAAAACCCGATGCCCCGGTGCCAGAGAGGCTTCCACTGGAGAAAGCGACTGCCGTTGGGAACCTCTCGCCTGGGCATCTCCCCAGCCCAGGACCAAGGAGGAGAGTACTAGAACAGGCCCAAACACCAAGACCCACACCCAAACCACCCCTCTGCGTGGCATCCGCTCCGTGCCCCCAGCCCATCTCCTTCAAGTTCCCCCACGAGGTCCTCATCGCCCCAACCCAGTATGGCGACCCCATCCCTACCGGGACCATTGGGCTGGTGCTGCCAAAGGCCTCCGCGCCAGCTGAACAGGGATTGTTCATCGTCCCGAGATGTCGACTCCACGCACCAGGGACCCATCCATCTCCAGGTCTGGGCCGAACATCCCGCAGGAGTTGCCCAGTGGAACCAGCTGCGCACAGCTGATCCTCCTGCCCCATGCGCTGCCGCCATCAGCGCCAATAAAGGCCACGAGCCCGGCAGCCATCAGGGCGCAGCCAGTACTACCATCGCGAGCGGTGGAGACACCCATCGGGAAGCTCCGCCCGGTATCTGGAGCTCACCGTGGAGGGTGTCTGTTCAAGGGCCTGGTGGACACCGGCTGATGTGACTGTCATCAGAGCAGCCGAGTGGCCTGACCAGTGGCCAACCGAGACTTGTCCGCACATCTGGGGGGTGGGGGGAAAACAAACCGCGAGACGGAGCATCCGCCCGCTCACGGTCCACAGCCCAGGACTCGAGCGGCAACTCACAGTCCGCCCCATCATTCTGGACATCCATGTCAATCTCTGGGGAAGGGACCTCATGAGCCAGGTCAAAACGACCTTAGTCTGGGATGGATAAACCCATCACACAGATCCTTGATCCTGATTGTGCGTTCTGAACTCGTTTTTGAACTTCCGCAAGGAAAATATTCCCCCCTCCCTTTTCTCTTCCTTCTAATTTTCGACCAGCAAAGGCGGGAGGGCCAATTGGCTGACTGGCCCTCCCTGGATTAAAATCTGGGCCCATCCTGGTACCGCAGCACTGCCAGGACAGGCCCCAGTTTAAAAAGGAGGCTGCCGCCACTATGCCCCTAACAAACCTGTTTGGCTTGTGGCTACCATCGCCAGGGCGCTTAACGAAACCGCCCCTTAAGGAATGGTTTAAGCGGCCAGGGCGGGCCTCTAGTCAAGGGGATGCTGCGCGCAAATTCACACATAACCTGTGTGGGTTGTGGTTAGCCAAGCCTGGCGGCTGTATGAACACAGTGTGCAAGGCCAGGCGGCTTAGCCAAAGCCGCCCTTAAGGGCGGTTTTGGCGGCAATTCCCCAAGATAATTCGATTACAAATTCCAGCACCATTCCCAGCCTCACCGGCTAACCACCCGAGGTCCACGGTAAGTATATTTTCCCTGCAAAGAAATACCCCCTCCCCCTTTGTGTGTGAAATTCACCCCTAATCGCCTAATTGCTTTGTCTCCCGGATGCATCCATCACCCAAAAGCGCATCCAAGCCCTCCTTTGTGTTGCAAATTTAGCATGCATACCCACAATTCCCCCAGGGTCCGCTTGCCCCCTCACTCCCCGAGGCTCGGACCCTGGCTTTGGCAGCACCCTGATGACGCTCTGAAGCCAGCTTCCATCAGGATCGCCTACCCTCTGCCCTTCCTGTCAAACAATTTAAAGAAAGAGGAGTGGGCGGCCCCCAGTAAGACTGCATTAGAAGCAACCCTTACGCAGGCTGCAAGATAAGCCTTCGTGTATAGTCGTCTTATATCAAACACTAAATCCAACAAAACTTGATTTTGACCTCCCGCCATCGGCTCTCCAAGCCCGGCAGGACCCGGCCCCCTCCCATAACCTGGGGAAGGGGGGTGTGTTTCAGTCCTTCTCCCTACAGATCTCCTGTGGATCCCGACTCGCCATGACAGGGCCAGCCCATGGAATGGCGCCAGGAGGAAAACAACCCCATCCAGAGATGGAACGCATCTCTCTGGAGGATCCCGTCCAAGCGGCCTCAGCGGGAACGCCGCCACCGGCCCAGGCGGTCCAAGGACCGGATGACCTGGGGGAATGTCAAAGCGACCGCCAGCCAAGCTCAAGAGCTGCTGCGCCAGCAAAGGCCACCCGAGGCCGAGAACCTCTGTGCCGCCCTCTTTGCAATCATCACTGCCAACTTCGGCTGACCACCATCCTTTGCCTGCTCTGCTGCCTCCTGCCAGTGGCAGTCGGCCCTGACGAGCTTTGACCAAACCAACATCTGGAAGCAATTTGCTGCCGCTGCCAATGTTTCGTCCTTCTGCCTGGGCCAGTACCTAGGAGTCGGGAGCCTGCTAAGCTCCTGCCTGCTCCCCGTCTGCAAAGCCCCTGGAGACTTCCTAGCGGAGTCTGGTTTAAGCCCCTTTATGAATGCTTCATCCATCAAGTACTCTATGAGCGCTGACTGGGGACCCGTAGTCCAAACCCTCCCGGCCGGTGCTCTCTCCCTCATCACCAAGACTGTCGCGTAATCCACAAGTCCAATACTTGCGCCCGCATTGCGGTAGCGGCAAGACGAGAACCGACCCGGGCCCATTCACCGGCTCCGCCAATTGGAACTGCACGCGCACGGAGGACATTCCCCCCGTGTATGGAAATATCCTGCTCCCCAAGGGTTGGTTCTGGACTTGCGGGGAGAGAACCTTCAACTACATCCCTGCCGGCTTTCTGCGGGACTCTCTGTTGCCTTAGCCGCCTCACCATCGTCCTGCCTCAGGCTCCACCCGGGGAGCGGACGCTGCCGCCGCCGCTCGGCTCTGCCCCTCGACCCCTCTTGCGGGCGGCGGTTGCCCTCTCGAAGCAGAGTTCGTCTCCCTCGCGACTTCCCTGAGTGGGAGTCCCGGACCTCGCTTCTTACAACGCTAAGACCATTGGCGGCTGGCCTGTGCCCTTCGCGAAGTCCATCAACTCCACCTCCATTGCTCCTGGATGCTCTGGCCTCCGAGGCAGCAGGAACTTCGTCAGCGACTTTAGATAAGCGATGCCACTATTGATTATTTGTTGTTATTGCATCACCAAGGTTGTGAGAATGTACATGATATGTGTTGTTTTAATCTTTCTGATAATTCCCATTTGATTCATATGAAAGTCGTGAACTGCAAGATGTTGTATCTAATCTGAAATTATGGCGTTTTGCCCCACTGGTGGTCAGCCCTCTGGAGCTGGCTGCCGGGGGGATGGTTAAGTGCTATTGTACAGCTCTGCATTGGCTTGATTGTGTCCCTCATCGTCGGATCTTGTTTCATTCAATGTATATCTAATATTGCTTGTAACATGTGTAAGAAACCCCTCGACTTTCCCTTACATCGCAACCAAGTTCTAATGTTGCACAAGCAGCTCGGCCAGCTTGGCCAAACGGCGGAGGAGACGAGCGTCCCTTTAAATCGCCCCTAACATTTCGGCCTCCCTTCTAAATGTAAAAAAGGAGGAGATGTAGGGATGCACTGCTGACCCAGCAGCACCGTAAGTAGAGCGCTGGCACACCAGCGCTCCTACGACCTTCTGGTCGCACCGCTCCCCCACCCCTCATCCCCCGATGAGTCACAGGTCACGAACTACCTGGCTCTCAACCACCGGGTGTCCCGGACAAAGTGACAATGGTCTTGCCCCCAGGTGAGGATTAGGCCCAGACGCTGATGCTCCTCTCCGCACGTAGCAGCCAGATGAGATCATGCATCACATGATGATCTCTCAGTCTCCCGCTCTCCCGCCCTCCCGGAATTCCCTCCGTTCCGCCCTTCTACACGCCCCCGTTAGAATCATAATAAAAGGTGCCGGGAACCAGCACGCGGGAGAGTCGCTAGGAACACGGACACCCACGCTCCCGCTGCTGGCACTCTCCACCAGATGTTATCACCGCGTCTCGTCTCGTTCTTGCGCTGACCTCGCGGTCACGACTACAAGCGTGTTAAATCTACATCCAATTTTAAAGGAGTTACCTACAGTGCTTAATGATATTCTAGATATCAGGATCAGGCTGATTTACAAAATATGGTATGGTTCTTCAAACTTGGCTGCTATGAGTTTACAGTGCTACCAGTCATACAGAAGCCACTGGGTTGCAATGAGATCGCTGGTTTACTACCATCACCAAAAGCTGTATACATCTGCTGAGTGAACCAACAGATGTTTAGTGCACATTACAGGCAGTTTTCAAATTAATTATTTGGCACAATATGGGGATACACTATAGAACATCTCACATGCCAGCAAAGAAGACTCATTCAGATATCCTAATATTATTTTTACTGGGCAAACATACTCAGTTTGAGCCATCCAAGCAAAGTATGAACCAAACTGAAGATACAGTTCAGAAGGCTTATTACATATCCCAGATTCTGTCCTGGGGAGGGAGTACTATTTGGTATATTTTGGAGCGTTGCATAGAAGTGTTACAGACTGTACATCTTGCATTTCATTGTCTGTTAGTCCTACAGTTCACATTCCCACCCACCCCATCCCCCATATTTATGTGTGTTCACATAGATACTTGCTGAGAGCCGGCGTGGTCTAGTGGTTAAGAGCATGTCTATTCTAATCTGGAGAACTGGGTTTGATTCCCCACTCCTCCATCTAAGTGACAGAAGCTTATCTGGTGAACCAGATATTCCTGCACTCCTACGTTCCTGCTGAGTGACCTTGGGCTAGTCACAGTTCTTCGGAACTCTTTCAGTCCCACCTACGTCACAAGGTGCCTGATGTGGGGAGAGGAAGGGAAAGGAGTTTGTAAGCCACCTTAAGTCTCCTTACAGGAGAGAAAGGTGGTGTAAAAATCCAAACTCCTCCTCCTCCTGAGGGTTCACTCTATACATCAAATGACATGCTAGGCCACAAAAGTTTATGCTACTATGAACCTGTTAGTTATTAAAATGCAACAAGACTCCTTTTTGTTTTTGTTTGTAACACTGGAAACAAAAAATTTAAGTATGGAGAGTTCCTCCATCTCCATAAATAGGTATGTAGCCCACTATATGGTGTTCTGCTCTACAAATTCAGCCATCTGGATAAAATTAAAATACATATCTCCATACATGTGCAGAGCTGAGGTCCCATTACTACCTTTGATTAAATGTTTGTTCTCCCTGTAAGAAGTTAATAATGAAGTTGTGAGCATTGGACTCTGCACCACCTAAGCAGTTATTTATTTATGTATTAATGGAAATCGGGGTGAAGGATCGGTAGGAAGGCAAATGCTTTCCACAACAGCTGTCGGTTGAGTTTTGACATTTGAGAGTGGCAAGTTGGAGATGAGTTTGTTGAATGAGTTAGCTTTACAAGAGAGAGGGATGAGAAACTATGTATTGTTTCAATTTGTCAAAAAGTCCCATTTTACCACCTGGGTAACTGAGTATAGATGTAAATTGCACCAGGGTGCTACCTTTCTTTGTAACAAAATTATTAAAAGTCTGCCAGGACAACAGTTTCTTGACATGTACAGTTTAAAAGCACAAATCCCATATCTGGATATTTATTACTTACCTTGCTTTGTGTTAATTTCTTTAAAACTATCTTGCCTCTTTCAGGTTTACCTCACGGTACAGCGCTCTGCCACAGAATTAGGTGGGTATCACATCGAAACCAAATTCTATCCCAGAACAGGGGGAGATGACAAACCCAAAAATGGTGTCCGGAGAGGCAGAATTTACAAAAGGAATAAATCCAGAAAACACCATAGAGGATCTTTCTGATTACCAACAATGTTGTACAGAATCTCACTTGCAAATAGCAGGATGACACCCAGGTTGGTTTGGTTCAAGGAATTAACTTGTATGTGAACTTATTCCAAGTGCTTTCCCCCCTTTACATGAAATGCAAGTAATTTTCCCCTAAAAGTGTTAGTGTAGGGAAGAATTTAGTTTAAATGTTAAGTCCAAAATGGACATGGTTATGACAGGAGTAGTGCAATATCAGATAATCCAGTTTTAATCATATACAAAGACAATGAAGCAAAAGTTCATTTTCATGAGTATTCTGCACAGGCACGCGTTGGGGATAGCACTTGCACAGGCCTGCCACGGAAAGATTTACAAGCTTTCTGTCAGCGCTGCAGCTCTGAAGAGCACTCACTCTGCCTCCCCTTCCCCTTGGGAGGGAAGGTTTTCGTCCAAATGGTCACATGAGGACAAATGCTATTCCCTTGATTCTTATTTCGCCACCATGGAGGAAAGAAGTTCTTGCTTCAGCTCTGCTGATTCTTCACCTCATACCAGGCCTCAGGCCCTATGAGACAGTTTTTATTCAAAATTGTGATTCCATCATGGGAGTTAAGAAGGGCTCTGCCCTTTTCAAGAATTGTGAGTTGTACTTGGAAAATGGCTAACATAAGGAGTGTCACTACTTCTTCCAGCTGTTACTTTGACAAGATCTGTGCCTCTCTCTCACTGAAAACCAGAGCAGGATAGGGTCTGAAGGTGGCCCTGGATGAAAAGTTTCTGGTCCCTTCAGATGCTTCAGAACAAAGGGAGAAGAGGACTTGTCATCAGATTCCATTTCTGCCCTTTCTTGCGGGACCTTTGGGACTTTCTTTGACCTGTGCTGCTTTGGAGCCCTCTCAAAAGAAGGGTTGTAAGAAGAATGGGGAAGAATTAGTGAAAGACCTTTCTTTTGAAAAGGTAATCTCCATCAACCAAGTAATCGGCCAATAAAAATGGCTGTCACCATCGATCATCACTGTGATCACTGTTGAGGTTTACTCAAAGACTAAAACGCACTGACCTGTTGAAACCTAAATCTAAAAAGCTTAAAAAATGAAATTGTATGGATTTGGACTTTACTACGGAGTCAACATTCATTAAAAACACCATTCATAAATATTGGAATTTGGTTTCACACATCCCGGGTTGTCAAATGCCGCCCAAAATGGGTTTTAGACGCACAAAATCCTTAAGACAGGTGTTGGTTAAGGCAGATTTGTCTTCTAAGGAGATTGTAAAACCAATATTGGTGGGACATTATAAATGTGGTAACTGTATACAATGTAACCTTTCCTTAAACAAAGATAACAGAGTTGCCTTTAACAAAACAAAGATGGTTTCTAAAACGTTTTTCAAATTGCAGTACTGCATGTTGCATATATATCATGTACCCTTGTAATAGGACATATATTGGTAAAACTGTACGTAGCGTGAAGATTAGAATAGCGGAACACAGAAGTAATATCCGAAATAGATATATTGATGCTCCTTTGATAGCTCATTTCATTGAAATGGGACATAAAGACTCTGACTTGAGATTTGCAGTATTCCAGCATTTTCAAGAATTAAAATCCAGATGTGATATTGACATAAATTTATTTTGAAAACTGAAAATAGATTTATTCATCGTTTCAGAAGTAATGTAGTAGGTTTAAACCATGACATTGATTTTGGTTGTCATTTATGATTAAATGTTTGTGGGCTTTAACATAGCTGCAGTGAGTTGGTTGATTTACAGCTGCTGGCAATTTGCAGACAGTATTTTCCTGGGATCCTCCCTAAGTTTTTGTAGAGTGTATGTAACCATTTGGGTTTGTGTGTGAACTCTGTTGAGAGACAAGTAAGCAAATTATTACTGCTAACATTTCCCACTTAATATAAATGTTAAAAATGTTGTTATAAATGTAAAAATGTAACAAATGTTTTAAAAGGCTAGAAATAGTAAGGTTTTGTAGAGTGTATGCATCCATTTGGGTTTGTGTGTCAGCTCTGTTGAGAGACAAGTAAGAAAATTATTACTGCTAACATTTCCCACTATAATAATAATTTTTGTTAAATCAATTTTGTAAAATTGTTAATATAAATGTTAAAAATGTTGAAAAAGGCTAGAAATACTTAAATGGTGTTAGATATTACTAGAATCTAATGTACAAATTATACTATGTTGCTTATTTATTTGTAGAAAGACCTGTGCATGGCAAATGAAAGAATTTTTCCTGAAAACATTGCTTCTCCTGAGGAAGACTACAGTGATAGCGTACTTAAAAACACATGAGTTGTTTGGGAAGTACTTTCTATATGGAATCTAATCATCCTAAAGATATTGAAAAAATGAACTATTTTCGTTCAGTAGATATTGAAGATATGGATTATATATCTCAAAAATAAACTTCTGTTGTTGAAAAAATATTTTACTTGTTTTTCAAAAAACTGGATGTACAATCATTGGATTCAGTAACTGGACAATTATACTAATATATATAAATACATTTATTGAATATATTGATCCTCCGTCTTCAGAGTGTGACGCGCTGTCTTGTTCCTCTGTCATATACGTTACACACAATTTGGCTTTTTTGCAGGTTTACTCTAATGCCAAGAGGACATAGGCTCAATGGGAGCTTGTCATTGAGCCATTCTATGTCTTACCATTGACAATTCTTGCTGTCGAGATACTCGGCAGTCGCCTGGCTCTTCCCATCATTTTTGGGACCAGGACTCTGATCTACTCTGGACCCACTGGATCACTTCATATCTTCCCAGAGGTTCAGAACTGTGGTTCCTTCAGTCGGACCTAGTCCTCCCAAAGGAACCAATCAGAACCAGGACATTTGATGTCAAAGCATTCTCTGTTAGTGTCTTTGTGCCATGGTTCAGCTTCAGCACCAGCCGCTCAGAACTGAGGATTGTTGGATCCGATCCACTTGCAACAGAGAACAGTCTGTTTGGTCGGTTTCTAGAGAACTTTCTGACAGGGGCAGAGACACTGGTGGGGGCACTTCCACTTCCAGGCCTGTCCCACAGACTTGATTGGAGGACAACCCACATCTTCACCCTCGGGTGATTCATGTAGCTTCTTGGAGCACTTGGTTCAGATGGCACTTGGTTCAGATGACCTTGTCATTCCAATCTGCTCCACCTGGGGCACCAGATCAGTTTATGCCTTCATGCCAGTCAACAATACTCTTGACAAGACGTGGAGCATTCTTATCACCCCTTATCATGTCCTCTGAAACAAGGTATCTGATTTCCAAAGGAAAGGTCAAGACTGAGGACTGCCCTGTCATCACAAAGTACAGAATTCCTTTCTGATCAAGAAAGACTCCAAGTAAGTAATACATCTCGCTGATGAGTGTCTAGAAAGACTACTTTGAAGGAAATGGTATTGATTAGAATAGATGGCAATGAGAGTGAGAAATATGTACTGCTAGGGCGAGGAGCCAGTTAGCCCAACTGCGATCAAAAGTGAAACTGAAGTGCAGCTCAAAATCACTCAAAATACTGAGGAACAAGTAGAATTAAAATGGGACAGGCTTCTTCTAGTTTTTCTCAGTTGCACCTCAGAGAAAGTAGTTACCCACTTAGGGATGCCCACTTCCACAACAGCACCCTGTGAAACAATTAACATTTGGTCTAAAAGCAGGCTCAGTCTAGATAACCACCTTAATGCTTCCGCCCACCAGCAGCTACTGCACAGTTCTGATACTCAAACGCATACGGCTGTGCTATCAAATACTTTAGCTAAAAGTTCAAAAACCTTCATGAGGAGAGTCAGAATTAGGAATGTGAAGGCACAGAAAACCATGTTTTTCTCTTCCCATCCCTGAGAACTTTTCAATTTAGAAATTTGAGGGCACCAAGAAAGTTCCTGTATTTTCTCTTTTGAAGAGGAGTGAAATGCTTTTTATAACATTTTAGTCTGGTATAGTATGAATAATTTCTAGGTGAAAAAGATAGCAATAGGTAATAAATTCCTACGTGGTGTTGATATATACACATTTTCGGGAACTAATAACTTTAACAGTTTAGTGTTATAGTTTAACTCAAAACCAAATATGCGACTAGTTGTAGTATGATTTGAGATTTTTTCTTACAACAAAATTTATTTGAACAAAGTATTGATTTCAATTTTTATTTTATCCCTACTTCTCAAGATTCATGGTACATCAGTACAGCTGCTCCCTTTCCCCTTAATTCTAGATATATTTGCAATTCACTTGTAAAAATATAAACGTCTTAATTTTTTACATTTCATAAGTTAACTAAATAGTGTTATTTTGTGTGCTAATCAAAATTCAATTCAAGGGATTCCAATATGGTTTACAGGCAACTCTCTTCAAAAGCCTGGCCCCACAGTAACTTCTCCAGTATGAACCTGCCCATTCACAATCATTCCCTCATACGTGAAGGACCAGCTCGAGTTAGTAATTATACTTAAAAGTATCACAGCTCAGCCAAGGTGCTTTTTACATTGTTTTACTGAAACTGAAAAAGTATTTGTACCAAAATGTACACAATTCTGAAATAGTACAAAATGGTTTTTTTAAAGACAAAATGTCAGTTACATTCAACAAACGAACACCGAACAAACCATTTATTGCTAGCTCAGTGTTGCATTAAATAATAAAATCAAGCAGTTCAAATGCCGCATAAATAAGGAAATGGTAACTGCTGGACAACAATACTGTAGGGAGGACATTCATGATGCTATTTACATGTAACTACAGCACATACCTAGAAAGTAGTAGGTGACTTGCATTAGCTTCACAAGCCCCAATACAGAGGAATTAGACTTTATGTACTACAAACTAAAGGAGTACCACAGTTTACACTGAACGTACACAAAAAAAAGGGGACGCTCACATTGAGTTCCAATGAGAATGTGAAGAACCCCAGCCCTGAAATAATCTTTCTAGCAATTAGGAACAGCAAGGCATCATTGCATGTGATTCTCTGAGGAGAATCTGTGTTCTTGCTCCCCTTCTGCCCGGTTCTCCTATGCAACATTACTCCAGAATGCAGTTACTTGGGTTGCATTAAATTTGATCCTAAAATCGTTCCAACAAAGAGCTGCAGTTAGAACTAGCCCCAAAATAAATTACTGTTTTTTTTTCAGAAACAAAAAATAAGGAAATAAGAATTTGCCATACACCTATTACTGCAGAAGTGCACACTAGGCTTATGATTAAGAAATAGTGTAAACAAAAAAAAGAAGAAAGAAAATAGTGTAAATATATTTTGACTGGCTTATCTGAAATAATTTCCATTAAATAACCCTCACCATTTCAGCTTCACAAAGGGCACTGCCTGCCAGGAAGCCCTCCTGGAAGGGCTTAGTAAAGTGAATGGAAACTACTGCACTCTTATACAGCTGTCATTGTCCAAGAAAGCTTCCCAGTGGATAGTGAAAGCTTTATTCACCCTGGTGAAGAGAGGCAAGGAGAATCTGAACAAATCATCTGAGCATTTGGACTCCATGGTTTTGTACCCAGAAACATGGTGTACAACTCCAAACAACTCCTTCCTGCAGCAATGCATTTTTTCCCCTTAAAAATTGGGAGTTTATCTCAAAGAATTGAGAGCTATATGTACCATGCTAAGTTAAGCACTTCTGAAAGATACATGTCACTGAAATCTTGGGCTTAAACATTTGAACAATTAAAAAATAATAATAACTTTAGAAGCAATGGGACCACCTTGTCCAAAAATATGCCATCCTGCTCAAATGAGTGTGTGCGTGTGTCAAGCACAGGGCAGGTGAAGCTGCGTGCCTGCGGTTTCTTTGACCCAAAGTGCAGCTTCCGTTTATGTTAAGCAGAGAACGATGATCATGGAAAACAATGCAAACAAAAAAGCAGAATTAAAAAAAATAATGGAGCTTGCATTTCTTCTCAGTAGTTTGCTAGCCAAATTATTTTCAACCCGAAGAATAGTTTGGCGGACCAAGTGAAGTTCCACCTTCTAAGACACAGGGCTCAGCAAAGCTAGATTCTGATGTTAAAATTAACACCATCCGAAGTACTTTCCATAGAAATATCATTTTATGGCAGAGGAAAAGGATGCAAGTCACCATATAAGAACGATGGTGGACCCTGATGCTCTCAAGTATCTTCCCAACAATTCACGGAACTGAAGATTATCTTCATCCTCGAACTCACAGATCATAACATTGTTTCTGTTGCCCAACTGCCACAGCAATACTTTGCTTCAAGTTCCTCTTAATCAAGCTTTCTTGGTACATGTTCCTTGCATATCTTGTAGATTTATTTTTGATCTATATAAAAAGTACCAAAAGGAAAAACAACTTCAATTACGTTTTGTGTTAGACTTCTATGTTCTGTTGGCTGGTAGCTTACATAATGCTATCAAGACAAGACTAGGCTGTTCCCTTCTTACCTATTGTGGATCATGTGGCTGTTGACCAAGTGCCCTGCTGCTAAGGCAGCCATTAGAGATAACTCTCCTGCCATTACTGTAGCACACACAATTTTGGCAAGCTGACGGGCATTTTCCCCTGGGTTATCTGGGCTGGCTCCCTGCACCCCAAGCATCTGTAACAGGAGGAAACAGTATTATGCTTTTAGGAACAGGCCCAAATACATTCCATGCAATAATAATCCATGCCACCTTACAAGAAACAAGTCTTTCAAAATGTAGACAATATGAAGTGTAATGTAAAGATTTTGACAGTTCAGCTATAGTTTTAAAAATATGGAGTCTCGGGTTCTCTGCATCTTCGGAAAGCAGATCAAATAACAAGACAGGGACAGACTTTTGCACAACAGCCATGGAGAGGTGTAGCTAACCAGAACGGACAGTACTGGGCTAAATGGACCAATAGTTAGCACCACCTACAAAGATGGCTTCACATCAAGACAGATATAGTTTTAGACTATGTGTGCATCTGGCATACAATTAGAAAGTCATTTTCAACACTCCTAGTGGGTGCTAATGTAAAATGATAAACATTCTTCACAGTACATCTAATTATCAACATGGGCACATTTGTGATTACGTAAACTCAGAGACTGAAGCCCTGGACTGGCAAGACAGATCTTTCTTCAACCCTGATTATGCCAAATCTAAAAATTTTAAAAAATTACACCGAGAGGTTAACTCTTCCACATAATAGAAGAACCACCCGTACCTTTAAAAAACAAATTACCTCTGCAGTGGTCATTGTGAGGATGCTAAACAACCTTCGAGCTAGGTTTCATTCAGTAAAAGGAAGGGGGGGGGGGAATAACTTTTATAGTGCCTTCAGCCTTTGAGGGAGGCCTCATTGGTACCAGGTCTGGCAGCAACCACTGGGTGACTCACATGACTTAGCAAGACATGGCTGCTTGCTACTGTTTAACAGCAGTCACCCTTGTGGTCTAGTGAGTAGAGTTTCAAATTAGTAGTTTCAAATTAGGATCTAGGAAATCCAGGTTCAAATTCCCACTCTAACATGGGAGCTCGCTTGATGACTTTGGGGCAGTCTCAAACTCTCAGCCTAACCTACCTTAAAAGGATTATTATAACCTTAAAAAGAGAATGACGTAAATTGCTCCGGGTCCCCATTGAGGAGAAATGTGGGGGGACATGTGAAATAGATGAATAGTAAATAAGTGTAGTTAGAGATGGGGAGCAGATAAAAGCAAGTTGGGTGAAGGGTAGAAAGGAGAAAAGAAGAGGTTGTGGGACTGCCAAGAGGGAAAAAGGAAATAGTATGGGAAGAGGAGAAGTAAGAACCCCCAACTAATCCACCATGCAAATAGACATAACCAAGCCAGAATCATGCAACTGGGCCAGAGTTTGCCTGGGGGGAGAGTGGGAAAGTTGAAGATGGAGGTCAGATAAAGGTAGGTTGGTTGATGGGTAGGAAGCAGAAAAAGGGGACAGGCTCTGCAGGGGTTTTCAGGGATGGGAAGGAGGAAATAATAGGGGAGAAGAAAAAGAAAGGGCTTCTGCTAGGCTTTGTGGGTTTCCCACTTGCATTATTTTAAATGCAGAAGAGAGGCAGACATCTGGTGTTTTACTCTACAGGAACACATTAGTATCTGTCTTAACTATACGCTTCAGATAAGCAGTATCAGAAAGCAACAGAGGAGAGGCTGGCAGAGTGGAATAAACCCAGCAGCTGAAGAATGTGGTCATACATAGACAATTATACCAAGTCTCGGTATATTATAGAATTGGAAAGGGTTATTATGCTCCCCTTGAGGCTTCACACCTGCAAACAAGCCTGCTGTGGTAACAGGGTGGTTCCTCCACCCACAGTCCCAATTTCTATAGAAGGCATTGTACAACTGATATATAGATCTTCATTGGTAGGTCCCGTTGCTTCCATCAGTGTGATGCAGTTTGAGCTGCCAACGTTCTGGGCTGCATCCTAGAATCAGTACAGAAATAGAGTTTAGCAGGTTCTCAAAGAAGCCATATTTATATCGTACACATTCCACCATCCCCCAAAAGACATACCTGCCCACACGCAATATAAATAGCTGTGACAATGTTCGCTGCATGAGCATTATAGCCACCTATGCTTCCAGCCATTGCAGAGCCAACCAAATTCTTGTTTATATTGACCTCAACCATAGCTTCTGTAGTGGTCTTCAGTACCTAGAACACAAATAAGATTTTGATATGACTCATGAGGTAACGTAGCAATTCTGTTACTCAAGAACATTAACCATTCAAACAAGTGTGAAGATAAAGGGTTTGTTGCTGGACTATATGCAGTGATAGCTGTATCAGATGTCAGAACTTTAATCTACAACAGCAGACAAGGACAAAATTTACTAACTGATATACTTAACAGTATCTGGGTTAAGCTAGCTCAGGGGTCTGCAACCTGCGGATCTCCAGATGTTCATGGACTACAATTCCCATCAGCCCCTGCCAGAGCTAGCAGGGGCTGATGGGATTTGTAGTCCATGAACATCTGGAGAGCTGCAGGTTGCAGACCCCTGAGCTAAATACTGCTATTGGTATTATAAAACAATGGCAAGGTAGAGATGATACCACATGCTGAGCGTAATAGCAACTATTATGCCATCAGCCTCAAGAATCTGGAGGTATAACAGGCACAGAGGATCTTTTTTCTGAATTTGGTGACAATGTCTAGTCACTTAGTCATACTGGCTTGATGTATTTCAGATTTTTAAAGAAACAGCGAACAAGATATTATGCAATTCAGGTACTATGCAAACTCTGTTGGATTATTTCCCAAAAGAATGAATTTTAAATATCTCATTACAAATTTGCTTACAGCAGGTGGAATAATCTTAGTACAGTATTGGAAACAAAGCACATTACCCAACACAGAAGTATATAACATTTGGTGTATTATGGTCCTGGGCAAAAACTGCACCCAAGGTTTACGTGTTAAGCACTTACCTATAATTAAAGATTTATTAAAACTTCCATTCTGTACTGGAACAAGCCCAAGAGGAGATGAATGTAGGAAATACATTCACAGAAATGGGCAACTTCAAATTTGGAGATGTTCTGCGGCTGAACGAAAGAGTCTCTGCTTTGGATGCATAAAGTCATAGGTTCATTTCCCCAGCATCTCCAGCTCAAAGGACCGGGCAGCAGGTGATGTGAAAAACCTCCAGAAACACTGGAGTTGCTGCTAGCCTGAGTAGACAACACTGACAGGGGCCTGATTCAGAATAAAGCTGCTTCATGTGTGTTTATATAAATATTACTATATCAGTGGTGGGGAACCTATGGCACGGGTGCCAGAGGTGGCACTCAGAGCCCGCTCTGTGGGCACGCACAAACAGAGTCAAGCCCCCCCCCCCCCATACATCTAGGCTGGCCTGGGCCGCTGGGCTCGATTATTAGCATTAAACCTAAGACCTAGTTTTGGGGAGGCAGTGTAGGGTAACCCCGTTAAGCGCTGTTAAACCACGCTGATTTTCATGAGAAGAACTAAAGCACAATCCTTTACCTGGCAATGGGGGTTGCTTCTGAGTAAACCCTCCTAGGGTCATGATTCACCTGTTCAAAGCGTTGCATGGTTGCTTCACCAAGCTTACTCCCAAGTAACATATGCTTCAGAGCCAACTGTTTTTTCTAAACTAAAACCTCAGTATTCAGGTTAAATTGCCGTGTTGGCACTTTGTGATAAATAAGTGGGTTTTGGGTTGCAATTTGGGCACTCGGTCTCTAAAAGGTTCGCCATCACTGTACTATATCAATTAACTAAGAAGCCAAGATATTATTACATTGAGTTGTTGTGTGGTTTCCGGGCTGTATGGCTGTGTTCTAGTAGCATTTTCTCCTGACGTTTCACCTGCATCTGCAACTACACAACTCCCCAGTGATTCTGGCTGTGAAAGCCTTTGACAATATATTATTACATCCTGTAATTTTTTTTAAGTATTTCCTATATTAAATTGGAAGGGAAACGGTAACCATTTTCTGGGCACACTGTATATTAATTTGCCTGACTACAGCGAAAACAGTAAAGTTTAGGCTTACCAAAACAGAAACCTCAAAGAGTTCCGCTTCTCTTATAGCATGTTGCCAACGAGATACAAAACTAACTGCTGTTTAGTGAAAGCCAGTTAGGAATCCTGAAATCCTAAATTTAGGGATTCAGTGTTAAATCTTGTGCTGTACTGGAGCTGTCCCATACCCTAGACTGTGACTGAACCAATCTGGCAAGGGAAACAATATGCTTTTAAAAATGCGGAATGTGCAATAAACAGAAATGTGACCTCAATTATTTAAGAAGTGAATTCAGTGTAAGTAACCAACACACATTTGCTCATTAGATCCGTACCTCTCTAACAACCTTTGAGGGAATTATGGCTTCACACACAACAGACTTTCCTCTTCCTTCTATCCAGTTAACAGCGGCTGGCTTTTTATCAGTGCAGTAGTTACCACTAATGGCTAGGATATGGAGGTCAGGAAACTCTTCTTGAAGTCTTGCAAGTGCCTTCTCAGTACCCTGTTTGAGAAAAAAAAGGTTTACTGCAGCTCCAGTTATAGCATCTTCCTGGACTGACTGTTTTCTTTCCAAAAGAACACAGTAAGAATTAAGACCATAGGATATGGATACAGGAGAAAAACAGTTTTATATAATGCTCCACTGAACTTTAACTTTTAAACTCCAGGGGTATCATTACAAAACTGCTCACTTGGTAGTGTTAACTTTTTCTATAACTGCATCAACTTGTAACATTTTACAACAGTTTATGAGGTTTATGGATGGAATGTTTAGTCAATTGTTGTATTGGGATGAAACAAAACTATACTTGGTTCACAGCTAGTTACCACACTACCCAACATGACTGAATTCTGGTAACATTTACTGTGAATACCGACCCATATCAGTCCCTAGAGCAAATAAAATGGGGGCAGAGAAGAGAACTAATTTCTTTTGTTGTTGGGAATATGAAATAATTTTATTTTGAACATCTGTCTGGAAAGAATTAGCATTCAAACAGGACCCACTTGATTTTCCTTCCAAGAGAACAATCTTGCTGTATAGGATAAAACATGGAACAATTTGCTTCAGAGAACTCCAAGCCTGTATTCTAGCATCCCATGAAACTGGACTCAAAGCTACTTTTTAATTTGCATATAAAGTTATGTCACACAAATTTGAACACCTATAAATGTGAGGAGAAATGCTGTTCTCCTCTTAACCCCATTTTAAAAACCAACATGTATTTAAATGCCCGCAGGAAATTGCAGAGCTTACTTTTGAAATCATGTTCATTCCCATTGCATCGCCAGTTCTAGCCTGGAAGCGAATATAAAGGTTTCGGCCAGCCAAACTGATATGTAGTCTCTGCAGACGAGCAAACCTATAAAGGAGGATATTAACTGGGTTAATTTAGGCTCTGTTGATTTATTTCAGGTATACTGCTTCTGACTGCTTTTCAGCCAAGATGCCAATCTCCTGCTCCCATCCCCATGTCTACTACTAACCTGCTTGTGCTATCAAATGCCTCTTTGACTATTTTAAACCCTTCTGGCGTTTCAAGCCATGCCTTCACTTCTCCAGACTGGCAGGCAGTGGGTAGTCGTACAATTGGCCCTCGCGTCATTCCGTCTGCCAAAACACAGCTACTGGCACCTCCACCAAGCTGCACTCAAAACACAAAAAAAGATGTTGGAAGAGACAACCCAAATAAATGTGACTGTTTAAATGGAGCCCTACCAACCTTGCTTCTGTGACTGATACTTACGCATATTGCTCTGCACCCTCTATTTGTGCTTGCCACTAAACAGCCCTCTGTCGTTGCCAATGGAACTTGAAATTCTTTCCTGTCCAGAAGAAGTGGCCCAGCTACTCCAACAGGGACTGGCATGTACCCGATCACATTTTCACAACAGGCACCCATTACCTTAAGTAAGAAGGAACTATTAGAAATAACTTCTCCACTATTCTATATTAAGAAATATATCCTTATGACAGCTAATTCAGAGCCATTTTCTTCAATATATTAGAAAACACAACAAACATAAGAACATAAGAACAAGCCAGCTGGATCAGACCAGAGTCCATCTAGTCCAGCTCTCTGCTACTCGCAGTGGCCCACCAGGTGCCTTTGGGAGCTCACATGTAGGATGTGAACGCAATGGCCTTCTGCGGCTGTTGCTCCCGAGCACCTGGACTGCTAAGGCATTTGCAATCTCAGATCAAGGAGGATCAAGATTGGTAGCCATAAATCGACTTCTCCTCCATAAATCTGTCCAAGCCCCTTTTAAAGCTATCCAGGTTAGTGGCCATCACCACCTCCTGTGGCAGCATAATCCAAACACCAATCACACGTTGCGTGAAGAAGTGTTTCCTTTTATTAGTCCTAATTCTTCCCCCCAGCATTTTAAATGTATGCCCCCTGGTTCTAGTATTGTGAGAAAGAGAGAAAGATTTCTCTCTGTCAACATTTTCTACCCCATGCATAATTTTGTAGACTTCAATCATATCCCCCCTCAGCCGCCTCCTCTCCAAACTAAAGAGTCCCAAACGCTGCAGCCTCTCCTCATAGGGAAGGTGCTCCAGTCCCTCAATCATCCTTGTTGCCCTTCTCTGCACTTTTTCTATCTCCTCAATATCCTTTTTGAGATCACGGCGACCAGAACTGGACACAGTACTCCAAGTGCGGTCGCACCACTGCTTTTATATAAGGGCATGACAATCTTTGCAGTTTTATTCTCAATTCCTTTTCTAATGATCCCCAGCATAGAGTTTGCCTTTTTCACAGCTGCCATGCATTGAGTTGACATTCCCATGGAACTATCAACTAAGACGCCTAAATCCCTTTCCTGGTCTGTGACTGATAGCACTGACCCCTGTAGCGTGTATGTGAAGTTTGGATTTTTTGCCCCTATGTGCATCACTTTACATTTTGCTACATTGAACTGCATTTGCCATTTCTGAGCCCACTCACCTAATTTATCAAGGTCCGCTTGGAGCTCTTCGCAATCCTTTGTGGTTCTCACCACCCTACATAATTTGGTATCATCTGCAAACTTGGCCACCACGCTACCCACCCCTACTTCCAGGTCATTTATGAATAGGTTAAAGAGCACTGGTCCCAAAACGGATCCTTGGGGGACACCACTCCCGACATCTCTCCATTGTGAGAACTTCCCATTTACACCCACTCTTTGTTTCCTGTTTCTCAACCAGTTTTTAATCCATAGGAGGACTTCCCCTCTTATTCCTTCATTGCTGAAACATGTGACTTGGAATGAAGAACAATTCATTCTCCTGCTCCTCCTATTCAACTAAATTGCTAATTAATGTGCCAAGAAGATTGAATTAGGCTGTAACATAATTAGGTTTTTATGCAAGAAACAAAATTGCATAACTGAAATCCTTTAAGGAATGTTTCAGAGGTTATAACAGGATGATAATTTCCTTGGCTACTGCCCCTAGAATGAGATATTCCCTTTCCCAGAAGATACAAACTTTGCTGACAAGTTTTCTGGAACAGCTTCAAGATCTTTTTTTGTTTTCCCGAAAGGCCCCTGACAGTCCTTGAGGGTGTAACGGTCCTGCCTGAAGTTTTAAAACTGAACTGATTTCATCGATGGCATTGGCTTTTTAAATTTAATTGTATTGTTGGTGTTTTTCTGCAAGCTGCTTTGTGCATTTTACACGAACAAGTAGGATATCAATTTTTAAAAATAAATTATATGATTTCCCCCAGGTTCTTGACAAATGATATAGCAAAACTGAAGGGGAGCACGGAGTTGTTCCTTCCAATATACTCAGTTCCCTCCTATGGATATTTTCCTTGCCACCACTGCTTCTCATCACAGCAGCAATCAACCAGCAGGTCAGAATATTGGACTATATGCCACTAAACAGCCCTCTGTCGTTCTGAAGAAACTGATTAAACTGACCTGCTATGACTGAATAAACTGACTAATCTGAATAAACAGATTCAGGAAGGCGAGGTTCGAACCCATACTTGTGCCATGGAAGCTTGCTGGGTGAACATGGGCCAGTCACTCACCCTTTCCTAATCTACCTCTAAGGGTTGTAGTGAGGATAAAACTGAGGAGGGGAGAATGTACGTCAGCTTTAGCCCCGTGAAGGGCAGAATAAAAATCTACTAAATAAATACAAAAACACAATAGTAGCAAGCATGACAGAGAAACCTCGGTGGAAGACTCTGCCTGCCTGGCATAGCTGCAACCTGTCAATCGTAGCAAAACAAGTCATAGGAAGGAAATCCTCACTATAAAATGGATAAAAATCATATTGGTTTCTGTCAAATCAGGATTCAGGAGCATTCAGGTTTGCCTCCTTCCTCACAGGAAGCAAACCAAGCACTGAACTAAGCAATCTGAGAAACATTATTGTAGATATACTCTGAAATCAGCATTTGCTTTCTGGAGTATGTATCTGAAATGCTTATACCATTTTGGGCTCATGAAAGCTTGATATTAGAAGTTGATAAGACAGTTCATTTGGCAGTGTGACTCTTCATACAATCTGGTTGCAATGAAGTATTGAGTCAGCACCCACAATGGAAAAACAGTGGCTCATTCAATGGACCTCTGAATCAGTTTTTTAACAAACACATTGTTCAATGATCAAAAGCTTAAACAGAAGAATAGACTTGCATTTTTAAACCCAATTTGTATGTTATGTAAGAGCAAAGGAACAGACCAATTAGCAAAATGAATAAATCAATTACACTTCCACAAATTTATATGGGCAAATGATTATTTGAAGCAAATAAGAAAGAGGAGCTTGGATAAAACTGAAGTGCACTGTTACTTCATACATTCACAAGAAAACCTACAAACAAATAGAAACAGCACAGCTTGCCAAAACTCTAAACAGCAACCAAAACACCAAGGAAATACCCATCATCATTAATTGCACCAAATGCTCATCATTAACTATACCCTGTTCAGAATAAAGATGATAGGAGAGTTGTGAATTCATTCACCATTTCCTGGACTTTCTCTGTTCCAGAATGCTCTGCTTGGGTCCTGGTGCCCACCTAGTTATGTCCCCAAGGCACTTGGACCCAAGAGGAGCATTCGAGACAATCATAGAGGACATAGGAAATGGTGGATGAATTCCCAAATCTCCTGACATCTTTATCCTAAACAGGGTATAGATCTGACTTTTTGTTGTAAACTTGCTAGCTGTCATTGATGAGTGAACTCAGTTAAATCTTCATTTGAATGAAGATGTTCTTCCACTTTAGGAATCACGTATTCAAAAAGTCTGCACAGTTAGCACAGCTGAACTTACCAAAGAATAATTGTAGTTCTTGTAAGGAAGGTACTGTAGAGAGGAAGGTTCAGGTAGCTTCTGAGACAACATTTGCCTACGGATGGAGACCCCACGTTCTTGAGTTTCCATCAGGGCTTCTAATTTGTATGCAGGAACATGCTTGGCTTTCACTAAGATAATGACTTCAGCATCAGTAAGGAACTTTGCACCCATCTAAGAGAAGATACATTTATTATGTTGTCATACTATTTAAGGATTGTCACTCTATCCAAATGGCATTTTGAGGAGTCATACAACAATAAACCAACATTATAATGAAGCAAAAAAAATAAAAAATTAAAATTCATTAAAATAAACCCACTAGCATCTCCAATGTAACATCATCTGCAATATTTATAATTTTATGCAATTGTGAAGGCCACTGGAAATTAAAACTATTCACTTGCCAGCAAAAACTGCTAGGGAAGAAGCTAAGCAATCTTTCTTTCTAGGGCAGGGGTCTGCAATCTGCGGCTCTCCAGATGTTCATGGACCCATCAGCCCCCGCCAGCATGGCCAAGCTGCAGGTTGCAGACCCCTGTTCTAGGGTCTACAGAATTCCACACTGAAGGGCCTTTAGAAACAGACTGATTCTTTGCCCTTACAGGTTTAACTTGGTAAAGACAGAACATAGATCACAACCTCAGATTTCCAAGGATGGGAAAGCACACTGTATAGCTATCCTCTGTATTTATTTATTTTTCATGCTTGCACAGAGCATTATCTACAATCTTCTAGAACTTTTATATACCGTCTCTGCCCTAGTTAGAGGGTGCCAATGGCCATACTTAGAGCAGTCCTTCCCTTAAGTTATTGCTTAGAATAACCTAATACACCAGTTTCAGGAAAAAGAGGGCAGACAGCGCAACAGCAGAGATGACCACTTGAACATCAGTTACAGACAAGCACCTGTTTCCTTTGTCACTGTCTTGCAGGTACTGCCAAAGGCTGTATCCAAGGCTGTTCAGGTCAATAAGGAGAGAAGGATGCAGGTTGCTCCCCTGAATTATTTTGTTGACTGTTCTTGTACAAAAAGTTGGGACAAGGAGAATACAGAGGTCAGCCTATCCACAGGACCAGGAAGGCAACTCTTAGATAGTGTTAACCTATCCTCGCTCTGGTGTATACATTTTTTTAAAAAAATTTATTGATATTTTGGATTGTTACAGATTTATATCATACATCTTTATATTTCATCCTCCATATCCTTTTACCCCCTTTCCCCCCTTCTTCTTTTCTTCTTTAAATGTGCAGCAGCAGGTCCATTCTTTCTAATCTTCTTTTCCAGTTTTCTTCTGTGATTCCAATTTCGTTTAACCAGTCTTTGAATTCAGTCCAGATCCACTTCGTATCTTTTTGTTTTTCTTGCCATATTTGGTTTCTTGACATTATGTCAAAAATTTCTCTCTGGTGTATAACTTGTGATACTGGGCCAGTAAGGCAAACATGCTTCCGGCCACCTTCAGCAAGTGCAAACTAGCTTAAGGCAAGCCCATTTCAAAGACCATGTGCGTCTCACTTCTCCTTACTGACTAAATCCATTAATCTGCACCTGAGGCATGCATCAGGATTGACATTATGTAACACGATATGACTCTTTCCCATACATGGCTTACGAGATGGCAAAGTCTCCTGGAGCGATGTGCCATCCGACTCGCTTAAATATAATTTGCAACCACATGAACAACTCTGCCCTTGCAGGATGGGAAGGAAAGCATGTGAGATTTTATAAATGGATAGAAGCTCTAGTGCAGTAATATGAACTGCTATCAAGGCGAGCCTTGGTAGATACTCTACCTGCCAGTTAGCATCACACCCTATATTAGAGGCATCCACATAAAGGATTAACTGGGACTTACATAATCCCTGACAGTATGTAAACAATCCTTTATCATGTTAAAGACTCCAGCTGAATGTACTTTGTAGGATACTGATAAGACTAGGGTATGTGGATTTACAGGCCTGTTGTCTAAAAGGCAGAGCATGAAGAATACTGGGCAAAGTAGTGAGTGGCAACAGTCCCACACCAAAAGCCAACACAGGGAAAGATAAACCTTTTCTGAACAGCTACTATGGCCACATACTGTTTACAGATTATGGACAATGGATAGTCAAAAAGGGAAGGATCTCGTATTAGTAGTGAGGATCTGAAGATGCCAGCCACAGATGCAGGCAAAACGTCAGGAGAAAATGGTACTGAAACACAGCCATACAACCCGGAAAGCCCACAACACCCTAGTGATTCCAGCCGTTAAAGCCATTGACAATAGATTGAACATCTCTTTACTTACCTCACTGTTCTGAAATATGCAGAGGCATTCTTCGACAGAGCGTGGCTCTTTAGGCAGGTCAGTTTCAGCTTCTATTCTCTTCCTAACTGGGGAAGTGTCTGTGGGGGTGCAGCTGCCAACCACAAACGTGGCCTTAGTTGGTGAGTCTGGTAGGAGAGGGTTTATGGCTTCGTCTGCATAACATAAATCAAAATTAGAATTGGAGAAACAGCCTTTTTTCTATCTCCCTGAACTTAAAAAAATAATGATTATAATTAAAAACATCACAGAGCTGTTACCTTTTTGCTCTTTGGTAACTGGGTAATGCTTTAAAGGTAAAGAACGTTTTCTGCAGCAGTTTTCAGGTATATTTTTCTGGATAACTATCGGTGATGTCACAGGGTTCTTCAACGAAAGTGTGGATTCCATTTCTGTCTGCTCAAAGAAGATGTATTTGACAGCAAGAAGCAGAGCTAAGCCCAGTGTGATTACTTGCTCAATGTCCATACTGGCCATTCTAAAAATATTAAAGTTAGAGGGAAATCACTCAATACAGTACTTCAGCTTACACCACCTTAATGAAGATCCAGTTAAAGCCAAGGAAAAACATAACTTAAAAAAATTATTTGCCAGCCCTGTTTCTCCCACTTCACTATAAGTATTTAGCTTACAATGCTAGAAGAAGAACAGTTTGTATTTGTACCCCGCCTTTGTCACCTTTAAGGAGACAGGTGACTTACAAACTTATTTCACTTCCTCTTCACACAACAGACACCTTGTGAGGTTGGTAGGGCTAAGAGAGTTCCAAAGAACTGTGACTAGCCCAAGGTCACCCAGAAGGCTTCATGTGTGGAGTGGGGAATTAAAATTAGTGATTCACAATAGTGTTTTAAATTAGTAATTATTGCGTTGCACTAAATTTTATTCTTTTCAACAATGTAACAAATCATCACAGAAACTATGGAAGGATGTGTGTATAGGAATAGTGGACTTGTAAATCTGTTTCTGATGGACCACCTAGCCCCTTGCTGCACGTGAGGATTCTTGCAAGGAAAGAGGAACAAAACGGCCCTTGGTCTGATCCAGGAAAATGCTTCTCCAGTTCTTATGCAAGGGTGCACATGCATTTATCAGAATAGTTGTGCCACAATTCAATAACTTGGTCCAAAGTATACATGGTATTTGTAAAATGAAAATAACTTATCAAACCACAGACATTCCAGTTTTTATTTTAAATGTAGAAGATTGTACAATCAATGACCTACTGGATCGTCTGGTCCTGACTGACCCTCAATATTTCTGCTTCAAAATTGGAACAGATATCATTTAATTATCAAATTTTAAAATAGAAGAATAGGAATTATTGAAACATCAAATCACACAGACTGGAATTTTGCAAAAAGGCAAAGAGAAATCTAACAGAAATAACGTATGACAAATGCAGCAATCGCAACACCATGTAAACATACCTGGAAAGATAGAATTGCCACAGAGAAACATTAGGCTCAATTCTCTTATGCGCAGTTTCATCCAGGCCCATTGAAATTTCTGCTGTGCTGTTTTGTGCAGACGGTTCTGCTATCCAGCGACTGTGAGCATGAACAAGAACCAAACCTAGAGACTTAATTTTTAAATGGATACTGTCATTAGTTTGCTTATCCAGTAATATGATTCATTAGCTGAAAGACTGCACACATACAAAACTGAAGCTCATCATGGTTACTGTCCACATATAGTAATCTTGTGCCATATAAACTGATTTTGCCAAGAAACGCTACAAGATCTGTGACCAGTTATTTAGAGTGATGGGACTGTTTTTGTCTGTGGGCAATGAACACTCAATTAAAATTTTCAGGTTATTATTAAACAACTCTCTTAGCTGGAGCAACAGAAACATTCTACTATTAACCAACTTGTTTTCAACAAGTCAGGCTTTGAGCTTTGTGGTCTTGTTATTTTTTCTTTTTGATCTGTATTCCACACTTGGGCCAATTTGAATAGTCTATATTTGGGTAAGCCTCAATCATTATTGACTAATAGTAACTATCATTTTTATTGCAGCAGAACCAAGAAACTTACCATAATCATTTTGACTCGCTGGGTTACAGGATTTGGTTTGTTTTCTTCCTCTTCTAGAACACGAGCGAAGTGACTAAGCTGCCATATGGGACGGCCTTCACGACTTTCCCGCGAAAGCTGGAGGGACATAAAGTAGATTTATTCAGCGATGCCTCTCAGGACTCTCTTGCTCTGCCACCATACTAAAAGCTAAGTGGCATTATGCAGAATATCAGGTTAATATTTCAAAACGGAAGCTATAAGTAAACATTCTAGTGCAACTGGTTTTCAACTCTCTTGAACATTCTACAATGTTGGTTTATATACAGGCAAATGCACCAAAAAGGTGGATGACTCATGAGATCTCAAAAGGTTTTTTTCCTCTTTTTTTGCCATCAAGTCACAGCTAAGTCATGGCAACCCTGGAAGGTTTTCAAGACAAGATACCTTCAAAGGTGGTTTGCTGCTGCCTGCCTTCATCATGACCCTGGCATTCCTTGGAGGTCTCCCATTCAAGCTAGGGTCAACTCAGATGCTTAAGAATACTTCTGCTGTCCAGCTTTCCCCTCTCTTTAATGGACATCCTCCTACTATCAACAACCCATGCTGGCTGGAACATATTTATCTCTAATGAGGTCATTGTTTTTTTTGCTTATTTACAAAACCATTTTGCGGCATACCTACAAAGTCCCACAAAAGCGCAGTTACTCCTCCTTTCTCTGTGTACAATGACACTGTATTGCTTTCATTATATACACAAGCCATCTCAGTTCACTATTGGATAGAGTGATTATAATGGAAGCTAAGATTGCTAGTGTACAGGTCAATCCAACAATTCTGCAGATGGAATGAACTGGAAGATGGGACCTTTGACACCTGCACCTTCCTAATGAAATCACAAAACTCTTGAGTCAAGGGATCCTTTAGGACTGCACAAGATGAAGCAAAAGGCTCCACAGAGGTTGGGAGCAATTTTTAATGCACTGTTTCTGCTGTAGTCCTACCATGCTGTACCCCATGCTGTTGCCAAGGATCTCCTGATCCTCAGAGAACTATGATGGCAGTGGATGTGGGGGGACCAATGGGGACTAAACTGAGAAAATGACAAAGATCTGCTCCACCAATTTACTCCACTTGCAGGATGGTGGCATCTAATGCAAGTTGTTAATAAAACATATGGATTCGATGTGAAAAGAAACAAGCCAGTGGAAGTTCTCTCACACAAGCATCACTGAAACAAATAAAAATGGTGCCCGGGTACACTTCATCCACAGCTTCCATTCATTTCAATGGGGCTTACGTGAATAATTTCCCACTAGCCTACATGTATACCAAGAATTATGTTGAAATGATCTCACCTCCAAAACCAAGGACACACAAGCAGGGAAGAAGGTCATGAAAACAAAGTAGTTGGCGAGAACAGACAAACAACCAAAACAGCACATGATTTCAAGCTGTCTCACTCCTGTTAGGGCAACAAATATCGAACCATTAGAATCACAAACTTGTGTCATAGCAAAAGTCATAGGGATACAGCTCAACCCAACACCCTCTTGTTCTAGAAATACCGTTTCCCCCTCCCATGACAGGCAGAAGTAAACACACTGTACCACAACAGAATCACATGAGACAATACGGAAAAAAGGCAGCAGATGCCACAGTGAAATAGGTCAATGCCTCTTGCTACTCTGGTTAACAGCTTTTTAAAAAAAAGTTACTAACAGACAACAATAATTAAGCAGATGATTGTCTTTATAGAAAAGAATCTATTCTTAGAATAAAACTGATTTGTTTCAAGTGTAGTCAGAGACCACTATAACTTATTTATTGAAATAGACCATAAACTCATGTTTTGTGAAGTGCCCATTTCCCTCCAGAATCCTGTCAACATAATCAGGAGGGGAACAGAAAGAGATGATTTCCCCCCATCTCTGCTAGAAAGAACTGTGCTTCAACTGCCTGATTCCCAGGGACAACAGGAAGGAGGGAAAAATAGCGTGTTGGTTTGTTCTGTTGTATCTTCAGAGGAAATCTGACAATAGCAATAAAATAAATGTGTGTGTGTGAATTGTCGTTTAAGTCACTCCTGACGCATGGCGACCCTATGAATCAATGGCCCCCAGATGTCCTATTGCTAACAGTCTTGCTCTGGTCTTGCAAACTGAAGGGGATTTACATAACGGTCTCCCAGTTCAACCAGATTACAAAAATATTATGATGCATACTGGTGCTCATAATAAACTGTCAAGATTTGGAAACTTACAGCTAAATACTTCAAAGAATTGAATGAACCCAAACTTACCAGACATTGTACCAACACCAATGACAAGACACTCAACAAGAGCATCAAGCGTAAATGTAGGACCCAGAATTGCCATTCCACGTGAAATATTGTCTCTCACTTCGTCCTATCAAACAAACAAACATTTAGACATCCAGATGAATACAGGAGCCAAAGAACAACCATCTAAATTGACAGAGTAAAAAGACCATACAACCATAGCTGCTTAATATGCAAAAATCCAAAACCAGTACCTGCTCACTTAAGGTTAGATGCCCTAAGGGTAGATTCAGCAAGTGCCTGTTCTGAAGAGGGAACGTGCACGACTCTTAAACCATCTTGAGCAATGGCTTAAAACATATGCATGGCCACAGTCCCAAACAGACATGAGATATTGTTTCCTAATTATCTTAAAGATTTATTTCATTATACTTTGTTCTGATGCAAGAGTTATTGTTTAGCTGATATTAACAGGACTCAGAATGCCAAACCTGTGTGAAAGAACATGGTTGAACTACTGGTACAAGAGGTTCACCAAACTTTATTTGAATATTATACCTTAGTTTAGAATTTCATTTTCTAAGAATGATACAAACCACAATCTGATGTCACAAACTACATTTTCTTTCAAACTATGACTGAAGATTTTCTTTGCGAGACGAAGAGAACAAGTTTGAGAGCTTCCTGGATTTTTCTCATAGTATCTGAATTTAACCAATTTTAGATTGTTACAGTTTACATTTCTGTATTAACACCTGGAAATAATTGTTACAAATAACTGCTTTTGTTGGCATAATGAATGCTCCAGTTGTCAAAGCTAAAGTAGATCATAATTCACAATCTGTCATTTTCATATAAAATGATCTTCAGCTAAGTGGAATTATTTAAATCATGGCCATTTAAAAATCTTGTGACCAACCCCCTAACTTTCACCAGCCAAGGACGTAAATCATGTTTTCCCTTAGGTAATTCACACTCTTTTTGACAAAGTTGATACCAATTGGTTGATGACTAAGTCACACAGATCGATAATTAAACAATACCTCTGTGCTACTTAAAATATATATTTCAGGATCATTCACCATTCTGCCATCTTGCTTTTTGCAATTCAGATTTGCATCTGCTTAGAGGCAAGGAAACAATCTGAAATCAATGTATTTCTGTTTACACAAACACAAGGCCACTGAAGGTTAAGGCTGCAGTCTGATTGCACACATTGAAAGGAATTCCATTAGCCTTTGATAAGCTTAACCACCATAAAGTCAACTAATCCCCTTTAAAGCCATTGAAATCAACTGCCCTTAGCTCAAGGCGGCAAATTCATTATAACATGTTAATCGTGGACAGAATTTTATTTGGTCAGAGAAAAACTGTGTTGCCCCAGGAAGATGGACACAGCATGGGCTCAGGAAAAGGGGTGTACTAAAATTCGTACTTTAGTACAAATAAGAGGGAGAATCATGAATTGCTTGGAAGGGAAGAAGGATAAGAACAAAATTAATGAAATCTCTAGCTCCTCTAACTTTGCTGAGCCATCACAATTCAAGTGTTACTAAAATGTCTCAAATTGTGAACATTCCTTTGCAGAAAAGAAGCACCAACAAGATGCAAATCTGCTTTATTCACTCATTTAATTTTTTTTTTAAAAAGCCTAACTCTTACGTTCTAAAATTCCATTCTCTTGCTGCAGAAATGGAAAAACTGGCTTACCTGGGAATTGGAACTGAGTGCAAATTTGGCTAATGCACTGGCTCTGGAGAGGTCAATCAAAAGCAAGAAAAATGGCAAAGCTTCACTGAAAAAAATTAAGTAGATCAATTTGTTAAAATACACATGCAAATCTAGAACATGCATATTGGGAGACTGTTTATTATTTTGGACCAAACAATTCACACCAAACTTAGCTGGACTTCAGCTTTTAGGCTTCAAATAAGTATAGATCACATCTTGAGAAGCTTCAGATTTATTGCTGTTCAGAGCACCAAAAATACACAAATCTTACAAAGTGCAAAATAAACTTTTTGGTTACAAATAACAGACACAGATATCAATTACAATAACTACATAAAATAAATTAGATTACATTGGGTTCAATTTACATTTAAGCTTCAGCAGAGTAGATATGTTAATTTGGCACACCCAATCTCCCGTCTGTTAAACAGATGAAGGTATGGAACTCAGTGTGAACTTCAGAGGCTACAGAGTGGCACAATTTCCCTCTTTTGGGAGACGAAGGACTCCTTCCACTGAATCCAGTGCACAAATAAGATTTCACACGTCTAGATCAGAGCACTTGATAGCAATGGGAAACATGAAGCAAAAGTACATCCGGGGAATGATGTCACTTGGTAGAGGGAGGTGGCACAAGAGGGGCTCTTCACAGATGTACCTGGTAGCTCCTGCCTAAACTCAGAGATCCATATATGGAATCCTCCTAAGGGAAACTGAGGTCAGGCTGGTTGCAACCTACCAGAAGCTTGGAGACTGTTCAGCCACTATTCTTTAACTGAGAGATTCCCTCCTCCTGGAGATGAGGATGCTACTTTCCCTGCAAGACCTCCAGATTAAACTAGAGACCTTTCTTCTCCTAAAGTCCTCTGAATCAGATTGATATTGGGAGGATGATTACTAAGGTTTGTTCTTTTGTTTAGATATCTTACGTTAGTCTGTACTGTTTGTTTTCACTTTGTTGAGGCCCTTCAGGTAGAAAGGCAGTTTAAAAACACGTCAAACAGAAAAGGCAAAATTATTCTTGGATGTGCCCTTGCTTTGCTGCATCCTACCTGCCCAGAACTTCAGTAATGGAATAATAGCCTCAGCTGCACTCAGCCAGATGAACTACCTCTAAGCAAGTGAACCCATACTGTTTAGAACATTAGAATAAGTACGTACTTCAAACCTGTCAATTCCTTATCAAGGAAATGAATCACCACTGTACTGAAGACGAAACTTGAGAAGATTGTGAAGAGTCCAGCAATGCCTATATAAACAATACGTAAGAGCAAGGTATTAAACAGAATGCTTACTAAAGGGAACACAATTTACTAACTGAAACCCTTATTTTCGCAGCAGATCTATATTCATGAGATCTTCATAACCAAGAGCCACCCTGATGTGCTTAACACCATGTACCGGACAGACATGATGAACAGCAGGATTGTTCGATTTGGTTGGATTGATCTATCATTCTGGTTTTCATTTTACCATTTCCATGGAAGTATTCATGTACAACTCTTATCTCCCAACAATCTAATATGATAGCAGTTCAACAATAACACTGACATTTCCCTCAAGCAGCAGCTGGCTGAATACTTTACCCTCTCACAGCAATTCAAGCCTAGCTTCTCAATACTGGCAAGGAACCCAATTCATATCCCGTCCCCAGCCAGAATATGGCCTTCCGCAAGAGCTGAGAGACAGATATTTCTTCCCTCATGAAACTCAAGACACTTTCAGGAGGTCTGAAAAAAATGTCCTGAAATTATAATCTCAAGTCAAAGGTTTGTGGATACTGCAGCTTGCAGGATCAAGGCTGAGTATACACCTCCAAAGGGGTGGTATCAACTTATGCTGAACAGATTAACTGTTTTGGCATGTGAATGTGCACATGAAATCTGTGTGACTGTTTGACATGCATCTGTTTCAGCCCTTTCCAAAATAGATAGAGCAGTGCCAAGACAGAGGCTGGATTCTGTTTAGCAGTACATGAACAGACCCAATTCAGCATGGACTGGAGTCCATTTTAAATGATTCAGACAAAAGGCGGTTCATGACTTGCCATTGCTGACTCAAAGCACGTGTGCTTGGGACTCAGTTTTTTGCCTGTATTCACAGATTCTTACTGGTACGTAAAAATAACCATATAAAATCACAATACTTTACCCAAGATATATTTTGATCCAAGCTGTCGCAGATTTTGGAACTGGAAGTATATATAAAGAATTGCTATACAGCGGGTGATTGTCAGGATTATAATATCACTGCTCAAAACATCCTGCAAGGGAGAAACATATTTGAATTTCAGAATGGAAATGGTGTTACTCTATTCTAGTAAAATAAAAAGGAGTCTTGCAGCACTGTAAAAAATAATAGAATGACTGTGCCATAAGCCATCAAGAATTTCAGTCCATCAGTTTTGATGGGCTCCTGGTCCATAAAGCGTACTGTGCAATAAACTGGATCAATGAGCTGACTTGCTGTATTTTCATTCTGCTTGCTCACCTGAGAGTGGTCCAGACTATGAGCTGCTCTCTTTTCTGTCCACAAGCAGGCAAACTCTTTGAAGAAGAAAAACTAACTAGGGCTGGACTAAAAAGTCACCCTTCCATTTCATTGTAAGAAAAATCATGACTACTAAGCAGACCCTATCCTGAGAGAAAATTAGTTTAGTAACACTAAAGTCAATGCAAACGGAGTACTTTACCACTGTCAGGCAAGCAAGAAGAATGTTAGGTAACCAAACTGTATGTTCTCCCTACTTGTTGCATGCCAGTGGACTAAACCATTGGGAACTGGAAAACAGCCATGGAGGGGAAAGCAACAGGGGCAGATTCTGTGGGGTTTCCAAAGCAAAAAGTTAATTGTCTGAATGGTTCCTTGCGGAAATTCCATTCTCCTGGGTGCAAGCCCTTTCTGCCTGAATGCTGTCCATGCTTTTAGTCTGCAGGACCTGATGCTATGGACCTCTGGAAGAAGGGAGTAACAACTTGTCTCATCACAGAGCATCAGAAATCTTCTGCTAGTTCACAAAGCCGGAAGCAAAGCTGTCTTGGCGTGCCTTAAGAAAAAGACACTAAGACTGCACATTGTCAATGCTAATGTCTTTTTCCTAGTTATCCTCTTTCTTCTTTTTCTTTTGTTACATTTATTTTGACTGGCATTTCAGGCAAGGCCCCTGAAAGGAAGCAGGGGGCACAACGTGAAGAATCTGAAAGCGTTCACTGCTGGAGACGAAAGCAACAAGCCTTACCAGGAACGAGGGATATGTCTTCTAACCCAGCCCTAATAAAGGGCGCTTTCACACTTGCTGAATAGTACGTTTTCAATCCACCTTCTATGAACTTTAGCAGTTGTTTGCAAGTAGATTTTTGCCATTTTATATAGTAAAATGGACTGTAGGTGAATTATTCAGTATGTGCTAAAGCACCCAAAGATTTCTCCTCAAGAGAGCCGGTTTCCTATTTGTCAGAGAGAACATCTGAGTCTGTTTCAGTGGAAGGCAAAAATTAGGCAGACTGTTAAAATCTGTTTTCTCTCCTTTACTCCTTGCATAGTCAATGAACTGAATACTTCTGTTTTTAAAAGGAAGAAAAAGGAAAACTTTTTCATTATAACCAAATCAGAATGATACTTTCATGCTACTTGTTCGAGTGACTTCTTTTGTCCAAAATTAGTATGTGGTCATCACAACTCACTGATGAAAATGAATGTCAGAAAGCAGAATTATGTAGGTAAGAAATTTCACTAATACATTTAACTTCTTACTTCTTCAAGTTTGGGGCATTCATAATTCCAGCCACAGATCTTGTCGTTACCAGTAAACATCTTCATGGACATCATGCAGATAGTCAGAGTTACAGTTCCCACGATGACCTCCCATGGATGAGAGGCCACAAAAAGCCCATGAACTCGGAAGAGACCGGACAGCATCTTCAAACTCGTATCTACGAATCTAGGGCTAAATTAAAAGAGAATGTGAAATACTGTTAATATACTAAATACTTTCCGTCTTAAAGTCTTAAAAATGAAGACATTTCTCACAAGACTGGAATCTGACCTCTTAAGAAAATCCTTAATTATCAGTCAGACAACAGTACTTAAATTGTTTTATTTATGACAACTATAATGCAAAAAGAATTGCACAAGAGACTGCTTTTAGGCAGACCAGGAAACTGCTGGGGTCATATCATACACAGAAGCTCTTCCTCCAAATAGCAAGATGTAATTTACTTTAACTTATTAGTTATTGTAACTCATGTCCCACCCTTTTTCTTTGAAAATCAAATTTATAATAATTAGAGATAAATGCTCTCAAGGACATGCAACAGTGAAAGGGAACGATTTCTGAGTTCTTGCAACTTGCTGGATCAAATATCCTAAGCTTCATTCTCAACCTGCCTGAGAAACAGTCTGGGCCAGGGGTCTGCAACCTGCGGCTCTCCAGATGTTCATGGACTACAATTCCCATCAGCCCCTGCCAGCATGGTCAACTGGCCATGCTGGCAGGGGCTGATGGGATTTGTAGTCCATGCACATCTGGAGAGCCGCGGGTTGCAGACCCCTGGTCTGGGCTAATATATGAAGCAATCATTCAAATGTAAAAGCCAAGCTTAGCCTCTTCTCAAGGCTTGTATTTTGTCTGCTGGCACCTGGGAGAGAAACATACCTACACACAGCTTCACCCAAATGCACTGTGAAGAATGGTACTCTTATCATGGGACTGTCTTATGAAATACTGTGGAGAAGCAGAGCGTGCTTGCATTCAAAGTACAAAGCTTTTTATAGCTAACATATGCCACGTGTAGTTATCACTCTATTACAATGCAATACTCCTATGGAAATGTGCATACAATGACAGCAGTTATGAGGCACACATTATAGGTAATGTTCCAAGTCAGAATTTTGCTGGTCTGATATGTGGCAACCCTAGAATTGCCACTTAATGGGCCCTCTCTTCACTTTGTTTTGAATTTAAAACAAGAAGTACATATGAAACACAGCAAATATTCTGGCAGGAAAATGATACAAGTAAGTAGTGCATTCTGTGGATGGCTGACATGGGTATGAACGAATGCAGCTACATTTATTTGGACCACATAAAAATACACTGTTCCTACATCAAATACATAATGTACCTCACAGCACAAGGTGGCGTTCCCTCCACTCTGGGTGGGGAAAAAAGTTACATGAAGTACTTTAAAATGCCTCTTGATATGAAAGCTACTTCTTTTCAATACCAAGTATAACTTAGTATGGATTGGAAAATAATTACAGAATTTGTCAGTAACAGGAATTGCCTTCAAGCAAACAGACAGGAAAGCTTACCAAAAATGGGTTCATGTTTCTTTTTAATACCACAAATGATAAATACAGAATGTATGTATTGTCGAAGGCAATACATACTTCTCTCTGTGATACACCTCTGAAGATGCCAGCCACAGATGAAGGTGAAATGTTAGGAATAAGATCTACCAGATCACGGCCACACAGCCCAGAAAGCCCACCACGACCAACAGAATGTATGGATCAGTAAATTTGGCAGTTATAATTAGGAAGCTGAATTACTGTGCAAATGTTTGTTAAAAATAGGGATATCAAATCTAAGTTACAGTGACTCCTATTATTACTGTATATTCTAAACTGTCTTCTTATTGTAGATGTGAGAAGTAGGGTCTTAGGCAAAAACAGGTATGAAAAGTTTTGTCCACAATCACCACTGAAACAGATATGACACATGCCATATAGCCACAGAAAAAAGTTAATGTACACTTGTTGCATATAAAAAGTTAATGCACACATGCATTTACCATGTTTCTTTGTCTAATTAATTTACAGTCCATCTTTCTCCCCAGTGGGGACCCAAATAGCATACATTGTTCTTTTCTTTAAGTAAGGTCACAACCCTTCATGTAACTGCCCAAACCCAGCAAACATACGCAAAATTCTTTCCTTGGAGTAGGAGTCCTGCCATCTTTTAATGGCATAGTAATTAAGGTTGCTTGGCTGACTACTATAAGTTTTGTAGCCAGTATCATCCACAAATTATACCAAGTCACACATTAATGTCTCAGCAGAGTAAGTTCAGAAATAACACAGTATATCAAAATAGGACTGATTAGTTAATTTCACCCCTTCCCAATATAAGTACCACTGAAGGACAAATAAGGTGCCGGAGGAAGAAAAATCCTGCTTTTAAAGCGCAATTCTAAAAACAGTTTCCTGGGAGTAGGCCCCACTGAACAGACCTGAACAGGATTCTGAGTAGACCTGTTCTCTTAGACTGATACACTCCACTATGGCAGACTGTCAAACAGTCCATTTTCTCTGCCGCTGCAACATGCTTGAGCAAAGAGCCTGGTAAAATCAATAAGGAGCATTTGCAGTTGCCTTGCTGCTAACTGTTGCTTAAAAACCCCTTCTTCACTCAGTTCAGTCAGCCTGAAAGCAAAATGGTCTGTGGTGCAGCAAAAGCTCATTGCTTAACTCAATGCCAACAGATCATTTTACCCGGAAAACCAAATGACATAAATACACTACTGACTACTGCACCGAATAAAAACATGAACAATTTTATCTTCAAGTAATTTACTCTCCCAGCTCTATAACTCCTTAATCACAAACTTCAGTTTTACAGAAGCACTCAGAATAATCTTTTACAGATGCCACCTAATGAATGCCAATAATCTGAGGAATTAATTGGGATGTGTGGGGGAGGGGGTGCAACAAAACACAGATATACAGCAGACCTGGTTTACTGTTCAAAATTAGAACTAGGTGGCACTATACTTACTTACACATACTTACACATTAAAGCAATTCTGGTTAACAAATCAATAGTTGCTCAGAAAGCATTACCAACAAACAGAGGTGAGTTACTTCAAGTATGAGACTATGCCAAGGAAATCCGACCCAGTCCTGAAAAGTCACAATAGTGATACGATGGAAGGGTGGTTTCTTCAACTAAAAGCAAAAACACACCCACGGAAAGCAAAATTCTGGTGTGTCTGGAGAACCACCGCTGTGCAAATCTGACTCTGCTGCCACTCATGCCCTAACAGCATCTTTGCCGTATAGACGACACTCCATATCACCCCAAAATAAACAACATCCTTGAGCAAACGATGAGCAACAGTACGATCAATAAGGAGCATTTTGCAGTTATTGCAACAATCGGCAAAGCCCTGAGCAGGAATTAGCCTCTTTCTTTTAATCTGGCAATCTCGTCCACATCTCTAATAGCCTTCTCGGCACGTCGGAAGACACCGCATTCTCAAGTAAAGGAAAAGATATTTATCTCGCCGACTGCCATTCTGACTCTGACTCCTCTCACAAAAGGATCGCGGTGTGAGCCCGGGGACTGCACAGCCGCTGCTGCCCCTTGGATGCGCCGTCCTCCCTCGAAAGCAACAGCGAGAAGGGGGAGAGGGCGGTGGACAAAGTGCGTGCGTGAGTGTGTGTGTGTGGGGAGATATTTTGGGCTGGGGAGGGAGAAGAGCCCCCTTCGAGCCGACCACGCTCCTCTGAACAGACTAAAACCATCCACGTGATCTCAGGTGATTTTAGCCTCGGACAATGAACTAGGGAAGGAAGGCATGTCCGGACGAGGAAAGATGGAGGGCGCTGACCAAGCACAGGCATCCTCCTTGGGCAGAAGGAGAGACTTGCTCTTCGCACCTTACCATCTCCCGGAGAACGCCTGCCTTTGCCTAGGCCCCGGCCGAGCCCGCAGGCGTCGACTCTTCCTCAGAACTAGGAAGCTGCGCCTTGACCCCCCGTCTTGCCCAAGGTCCCCTCCGGCAGTTACCAGGGGCTGACTACATCGCGCCTGACAAATTCTCGCAAGAAATCGCACTTATTAGCCATCGGCAACGTTCACAGCGAAAGCGGTAGCCTTGAAGGGTATCACCTACCGCGTCCGGCTACCGGCTGCGGCTGGCCAAGCAGCGGCGAACTCCTCCCAGCCTCCCTCGTCTGCCGCAGACTGAAACAAGCACTCGCGCTGTGGTAAGGGCACCCGGCTCGCAACACCCCGGCGGGTGCCATCGCCCGATCGCGCAACCAATGGCAAGCACCCGCCACGCCCAATTTGGTGTACGTCATCAACTCCGTAGCCGTAGTAACCGGTGAGGGAAGCCGCGCGGCGCCCGGCAGATCAGGAGGGGGCCCCGCGCCATCTCGCCACAGGGACATCCGCCAATGAATCCCCGCGCAGATCAGCTCGGTTTTCCTTATTGGTCCGTAGCCTCCTGGCTTATTTGCGTTTGGGCTTCCGTCGTCCAATCGGTTTTGTGCTTGGTAGCGGGAGAGAAGAAAGTTCCGGAGACTGCAGTTCCATTTGTAAAGCAGCTTTATTCTGTGGGCTTGCGCGTTTCTCCTGTTGAGTAGGCGTACGGTTATCTCTGCAATAAGCACAATGTTAGTTTTCCTGTACTTTTGACGATGCACGGCGAACAGAAATGTAGTCCAGCCTGTTGAATTTCTGCCTGTCGTATATCATTTGAAGTCATAGGAGCACGGCCAAAGCAAAGGCTCTGTAAACTTGCAATTAACACAGATAACTGGACTGAAAGCTTTTGCTGCTTTCGTCAATTCCGGCCAACTTTTCAGGCGTAGGTTGCTGGGAAGCCACAAAGTGGATTGCTGGCCACCGTGTTGATCACTTGATAACAGGGTTCTTAGACGAGAGTGAAAGTATGTGTAGTTGTGTACAGAATTCAGCTGAATCCGTTTACTGGCAATTTTTATTGCTGTATGATGCATTGTTCATTTGCCATCTATTTTGGTTTAACTAAAGTTGGCTCCATTATCTTTGCATACAATCTGAATATTGCCATGAGATAAATGTTGTTAAACTAGCAAACTCCATTTACTATATCAGTGTAGGCACAGTTACCATAATTTCAACTGCAACCCTAAACAGAGCAACCATTCTCTGCTCAAGGAAAAGGCACTGCTGGAAAATGTAATGCGTGCCAAGACATTACAAAATCCCCTATAACAGTGGTTCTCAACCTGGGAGGCGGGACCCCTTTGGGGGTTGAACGACCCTTTCACAGGGGTCGCCTAAGAGTCTGCATCAGTATTCTTCATCTGTAAAATGGATAAATGTTAGGGTTGGGGGTCACCACAACATGAGGAACTGTATTAAAGGGTCGCGGCATTAGGAAGGTTGAGAACCACTGCCCTATAAGCTTCCAATCAAGGAACAAGAAAGACTCACAAAGTATTCCTATGCTTGTGTTATGGCCTTTGGATGAAAATACAATTTCTACTATATTCTGTTGCTCTGGCAAAACACTAAAATGTGGAAATAAAATGTAAAAGAGCAATTTACTTGAGTTACATGAAGATAATGGATTAAAAAAATGTTGTGGCAGCATTATGTTTACACCAACATAATCACTGTATGGTGTGGGATGACTACTGCAAGATGTAATAATGCGGTTTGGAACATGGTGATCAGTGATGGAAACAATAAAGGATTAAATAAGATGAATAGAGCGCCACGGTGATAAGCTGCAGTCAAAGCTCTGCTCATCATGACCTGAATGTGATCCTGACAGAAAGTGGTTTCAGGTAGCCTGTTCGAGGTTGACACAGCCTTCTGTTCTTTCAAACCCTGCAGGATTATTTATTTTTATTAATCTCATTTACCATCTGTTTTTCTTGTTGGGACTCAATTTGGATTACAGAATTATAAAGCAACGCAGTGAAATTCAGTGTAATACATACAGTAAACAATTCAATTACACTGGATCATATGATTAAAGAACAATGCAATTAAACAGTACAATGATCCAACAAACTGGATTTCATGATTAGAGAACAATGAACTATAGATAGTATAATACATCCAATCAATGAAACAATATGAAGAGGGAGGAAAAATTAAACTTCTATTAAAGTAGAAAACCTGTAAGGGGTTCTGATTAAACAAGTGTTAGTAATCTTTCTGTATTTGTTGTTTATGTAAACTGGTACCTTTTTGGTCAATAATGTCTTTGATCTAGAGTTCCTAGTGGGTGCTCTAATTCTCCATGGTTGAGATTAGCGGTGGGGTTACCAAGTCCCCCTGGTCACTGGTGGGGTTTTGGGAGGATAGGGTTGCCAGATTCAGGCTAAGAAGGTCTTGGAGATTTGGAGATGGAGCTTGGGGAGCACAGGGATCTCAGTAGGGCACAATGTTGTAGAATTCATCCTTTAAAGCAGGGGTGTCCAACTCTGGCACTTCAGATGTTCATGGACTACAATTCCCATCAGCCGCTAATGGGAATTGTAGTCCTTGAACATCTGAAGTGCCAGAGTTGGACACCTCTAAAGCATCCATTGTCTCTTGTCTCTTGGGTATCTGATCTCTGTCATTCGGGGGGCGGGGGGAGGGGTCTTCAAGTCCTACCTGGGAGCTGACATCCCCAGTGCTCATGTCATGTTACACACTTAAATACATGAGATGTGGATTCCCCGACTGGAATTTATATTTCTCATAGGGATATTTAAAGTTATATTTTTTACAGGCACACTGTTGTCTGGGGCCTGGGAGGAGGGGGAGGACTGCAACTTCTGAAAATGAAGAGGGTTCCTATTAAACTATGCTTCTCTCTTGCCATGCTCCAAACTTCAGCAGTGGCATAGTGCTCCAAACTTCAACAGGAGCAGCAGTGGTGAAGCAGTGGTGTAGCTCCAAACTTCAACAGGAGTAGCAGTGGCACAGCAGTGGCGTAGCAGGAGGAGCAGTGGCGTAGGTGCATTCTAATCTGGAGGAACCAGGTTTGATTCTCCGCTCTGCGCTGTGGAGGCTTATCTGGGGAATTCAGATTAGCCTGTGCACTCCCACACACACTGGGTGACCTTGGGCTAGTCACAGCTTTTCAGAGCTCTCAGCCCCACCCACCTCACAGGGTGTTTGTTGTGAGGGGGGAAAGGCAAGGAGATTGTAAGCCCCTTTGAGTCTCCTATAGGAGAGAAAGGGGGGATATAAATCCAAAACTCTTCTTCTTCTCTTCTTCATCTTACTTAAAGGTAAAGGTATTTTCCCTGTGGCAAGCACCAGGTAATTACTGACCCATTGGGTGACGTCACATCATGGCGTTTACTAGGCAGACAGTTTACAGAATGGTTTGCCATTACTTTCCCCAGTTGTCTACTGCTTACCCCCAGCATCAAACTCCACAGTGATTTGACATCCCTCCCTAAACAGGTAGGAGTGCTGTATGCTATTCAGAAAACAGGAGACTGGTTTGCAGTTAAGAGAGTTCTATTAACCTTGAATCCACAAATACAAGTTGATTTTCACTGTATCAGTGAAAACAGTATGGAGCTCAACAACCTTTGCTGTTCAACACAAGGCCTTTTGCATCACTTACTTACTGCATACCGAACGCTTCAAAATAGGATGAGGACCAGGGTACATGGAACTGAACAGACCGGAACTACAGAGCTGAGTACCAGTGCAATTCCCAAGAACAGGAGGGTGACTGTTGTTGTTAATGGCAGTCAATGATTTATTGTTCAACCAATTAGGTTTTTATAAAACTTAGTCATCCTTGCAATAAAACTGAGTATTAAAACCCAACATTTAAAAAACAAATCAAAAGGGTGCATATGGGCACTTTATATAGGCATCTTAATATATATTTACATTTTAACTAGTGTATTGCAATAATACAATAAATGGCTTCAGTAGAAAATGATTCCACCTCTAACTTAGTTGCCTTAATGAGTACATTGCTCCATAAGTAACAGCGGGGAATCAATCTTCAGAAGAGCAGGGACCCAGACTGAAGCATGAGGAATGGAAAAGTACCTAGGTGATAATGTCCATTATCCTACATTCACATAAAACAGTTACCTTCTGTTCACTAAATGGATATTTGCTAAATGCTAATTCACTACCTGACACTAGCAGCTGATGGTAGCAGTTGCTACAATTTCTGTATTTTCTCACCACTGTATTCAGCACAGCCCCTACTGATGTGCTGATCATAAATGAGATTAGAAGGAGTGTGTATGGAACAATGAAGTGGAGCAGTAGAAAATGAGTACTATAAAACACATAATTAAAATGAGAAAAAACTTATTAATACACACAATTCTGAAGATGATGTGAGTAAAAAAATCTAATCAGTACTTGTATTTTGTTTTCAGTTTTTAACGGAAGCTCAGATTTGGGGCTGCCTGAATCCTCTTGCTTATTTTCTGTCACATCACCTGTGTCTTTAACAACTGAACAAGAAGTTCAACAAAATTATATTCTCTTCATACAGAAACTGGCATTTGTTGAGCTCCTTTCTATCCATGAATAGGAAGGAACTTTGCACATTACCTTTCAGGCACCCTCTCATTGGAAGAGCTTCTGCTCTTGGAATTAACTTGCAGCTCCTGCAAATCAAAGGATCAACTCGCAGGTAACCTGAAAGACCTTTACCTGAGACCTCCACAGAGCTGCTGTAAGTCAGAGCAGACAGTGATCTATTGATGTGGATTCTTTCAAGGGCAGCTTTATCTGATTTACTTCAGCCCTGTTTGTTCCATGCGTTAGGATGGTGGCCAGGTATTCAAAACACCCACGTAACCAGGGCTATTTATTCTTAAACCAGCTTCCACTGAAGAGCAAATTATCACCCAAACTATCTCCTTCACTCGACGCCCAGTTCTCAAGATTTGCAGCTGGAAGCAGAGGAAGCACCACTGGCGGTAAACCGGAGCCAAAAAAGGTGTGTATGTGAAACAGTGAAAAGGGCACATCCTGAAAAACGGAGGAATCCCCCCTCCATGCCCCTCCAGATCTGTAGCGAAACCAAAGGATCAAACACCCACCCGAGCAAAAGCAGGAAACGGGCCAGACATAGCAAATGTGCATTTCCCCCCCCGCTAACTCCCCCCCCAACTTTTCCTGCCTTCCTGAGCAGCAGCATCTTCTACTTTTGCCCAGCTGATCAGTAGATGTAATAATTATAATTATTGCCTTCTGGCTATTGAATAGGTTATTCTGATGCGGATCTGGACTGGAAGACTACAATCCCCAAGATGCAGTGGGCACGGGATTGGGCGGTCACTTGAGGGTGGGAGGTGTGTGAGGTGATTTTTTTTGCGTGAGAGAAAAGCAAACAGCAGGTCCTGGATGGAGGAGAGAGAGGAAGAAACCATGGGAGAGATGGGTGGTATTTCTGACACCGATAGTGATGAAACAGTAATTGAGGGCTCAGTGGCTGAGAGTGCCCTGGAAGAAGAAGAATTCTATGCTGAAAGGTGACCAAATAGATGCACGCAACAGGTCCACGGAAAACTTGCTCTTCAATTGACAGGGTAGACTATGCTTGTTTTAAAGAAAGGTGCAAACGGGTGCATGGCCCCCTTCCGAACAGGCAGAATAATGCACTTTCAATCCACTTTCAGTGCACTTTGCAGCTGTGTAAAATAATAGCTGTATCCACTTGAAAACAATAGTGAAAGTGGATTGAAAGTGCATTATTCTGCATGTGCAGAAGGGGCCTATAACTTGTGGTTCCATACTGAGAATAGAAACCACTGGATTATGTTGATCATCTGTGGGGAGACGCTGGCTCCAGTGTTGGTGGCTGGGCGGATAAAGGGCAAGGAGAGCAGAGCCTTTTTGGCCTTAAAACTTTTAATGGCTGGAGGAGTGTTCTATACCAGAGTGGTGCAGCAAGGAATCACTTTGCCTCTTAATAAGAAGACGGTTCAAAACATAAAATGTTAAAATGCTCACAAAATGACCCAGGATGGAAATGTGTTCTTGCTGTTGATATCACAGACCCATATCACAGCCATACTTCATAATAAGTGGGTTTGTTGGAGGAAAAACTGCATTTTTTTTCTAGCTAGTCCCCCAGAATCACTGCACTGGGATCCTCCAACACCACCTCTGAGCTCAGGCAGGAAAGCTCCCAGGCCATGGGGTGAGCGGTACACCAGCAGCAATCCCAACTTATCTCCCTGCAGTGGCGTACACTATTGGGGTCACACCCCTAATGTAACATACTTCCTATGGCTAGTTCCTATAAATACCTCAGCTGTCACATTCTTAAGTTTTTTATCTGCTGTCAAAGCCAGTCCTATGAACAGTAATTCAGTAGTCTTAACTTGGGTGTTACAAAAGCATGTGCAAAAGTAACTAGGGCGTAAATACATACTTAATACTTGTGTTGGTAATTGAAGTCAGTAATAAGGTTTGTGGTTTATATTTTTAGGTTATCTTTAATTGATAGAGATGTGGAATCAACAACACATAGTAATTTTGCTACAGAACTGAAGAACATAAACAGAGGTAAGAGTTGTTCCTCATCAGATGGCATCTTTTGGTTTAGGATAGTTATTCCATGAATATGAAATTTGATTTGAAATATAAAAATTACTTCTTATGTCTTAAAATTGACTCGTATGTGATCTAGCACTCCCAGAACTAGTCATGACTAACAAGACAATGTTTCATTCTATAATTAATGGCTTCAGCTACAAGTGAAAAGCTTATGCCTGTTTTTTTTTAAAGCAGGAGTCTGTTTCTATGTAAAGGAAATGTAGTCTGTTTCTATGTAAAGGAAATGTCTTGCGTGCAAAAGGGCCTAGTGTCAGACCCAGCATTTCCGGTTAAAAGGAAGAGCTAGACTGCATCTGCACGTTGTTGGATATTGCACTATAACAGTCATTCATCATTGGGTTTTCCTGTGTGGAAGAAAATGTCTAATTGCAAATGATGGCTACAGTGCAACATTAGCACAGTATCCAATGGTATATGGATGCAGTCCTGCTGCTAGCTGGAATGGAGAATACTAAGGTTGCTGGACCAAATATTTAAATCAATATGCTTTCTATGTTTTGGTGCTGTGTGGTTTCCGGGCTGTATGGTCGTGTTCTAGCTAGAACACGGCCATACAGCCCATACAGCCCAGAAACCACACAGCACCCAAGTGATTCCGGCCGTGAAAGCCTTCGACAATACTTTCTATGTTTGTTTGTTTTTTTGCCTACAAGTTGCAGTTGACTTACTGCACCCTGTAGGGTTTTCAAGGAGAGACCGTTAGAGGTTGTTTCCATTATGTGGTGACCCTTGTATATCTTGGTGGATCCCATCAAATACAAACCAGAGGTGATCCTGCTTGACTTTTGAAGAATCTTTTTTAACAAATAAATTCATGTGGTGTTTTTAGTAGTTTGGCCATATTTGTAGTCATTTTCATTAATATCTTTGTCTGTGGTTATAGAAGAACCATCGGCAGAGAGTCACCTTATTTGTAAAAAGAGCACTTACACAGAAATGCTGAAATATCCAGAGGAAATTATTTCGGTAGGTACATGTTCAGCTTTAGTGTTTTAACTGATTTAGCTGTAAATAATATCTGAAAAACTTGAGAGGAAGAGCAACTTTTGGTTTGTAGTTTCTGGAAACTCATTTGTCAGCATGATTTTGGTCTTTATTAAGTATTACATATTTCAGAGAATAGTTGAACACCTAGGAACAGCTTTGCCATCATGAGGAGATCTAGTTTCCTTCATAAAGTGGTTATTATTTTTCTACACATTTTCAATGGCTGACTAACTAAAGTAGCATTGCTGCAGGTGTAAAAGTTATTTCCAGGTTTACTCTTTTAAATCTTGTAGCAAATGTATTATCTGGCAGTAAAATGATCGTGGCTTATTCTAGCTGAAGTTAAGTGGTTAACTAACACACAGTCAATTCATCTCTTTAAATAATACACAGCAGACATTAATATTAACAATTTATGGTGTTTTTGCAATAGTAACAATTTCTGTCATCGAAGACCTAGTCTTGGGTCAAAACCTAGTCTTGTTCAAAAGCTGATACTGTGGCTGAAAGTGGAACAATTATTTCATCTTTAATATCTCTATGGCATCATTCTCCCAACTTTATTAAGCCCATTTGGAATTTTGAGAGCAGGTAGTGGGTGCTGTATCAAAATGGCTGCCATGATGGTTGGGCCAATCACAAAAAGTAGCATGTGTGGAGTCAGCTACAAGATTTTCAAAACTTAGTATTACTTTATATTTAATTTAGTTTTATATAAGCATAACAGTTGAAGCAGCTTTATAACTGTGGGCTGCTTTCCAACAGTACCATTGCTTGTTTTGAAACCTAACTTGTGAAGCATTTTCTTTTTTCTCCTGCTCTGGAAAATTCTGGTTGCAAAACAAACCTTAGCTTGACACCAGATAACTTTCTGGGTGACCCCAAAATGAACCTGGGTCAGTTTGCAAGCTGCAGAGATATTAGCTGCATCAGTGTCGTAGGTATAGATTTTTTATGAGGTGGCCTCGGTGGGCAGGGCCATGCCCCCACCTGCCCCTGGGGGCGTGGCCACGCCTCCCCAAGCCCTGCCCCCAGCCTCAGTGCTTATAAAAGAGCTCTCTGAGGCTGGGGATGGCAGACTCCCCCTCCCCGCTCCCCACCCCACTGGCTGGGCTCTTAGCTGGCAGTCCCTTCTGCCCTCCCCTCCGGGCAGAGGCGTAGCTAGGAAAAATGGAGCCTGGTAGAAAATCTGAGTTTTGCAGCCCCCACCCCCCCCATGGGTGGCCGCTGTGATCCTGGAATCCACCCCCAAACAACATCACTTTCAATGGTGTTTAAACTAGGGAACCCAGATTCTCTTTTTAAATCCACCTTAAAGGGAGAATCTGGGGTCCCCTGTTAAAACAACATTGAAAGTGATGCTGTTTTGGGGTGGATTATCCCCCACCCTGAAACAGCATCACTTTCAATGTTTAAACTGGGGACCTCAGATTCTCCCTTTAAATCCATGCCGAAGGGGGTGGATTTAAAAGGAGAATCTGGGGAAATTTGGGGGGTGCCTGCTGTCAGGGGTGCAATTGTTAAGCTAGCAGCACCAAACTTTTAGGATATCTTTAGAAGACTCTCCTGATGATACCACCCAGCTGGAGTTTGCTTTAGGGAGTCCAAAGTTATGGACCCTCAAATATGTAGCCCCCATCTCCTATCAGCTCCCATTGGAAACAATGGGGGCTGGGGGCATCCCCTTTGAGAGTCCATAAGTTTGGACCCTGTGAACCAAACCTCACCAAACTTGGGTGGTATCATCAGGAGACTCTCCCAAAAAAATCCCTGAAATTTTGATGCTGCTAGCCTAAAAGCTGCGCCCCCTCCCACAGGCCAAAAACTGAAAGAACACTAAAAATACAAAAAAACCCACAAATGGAGCGGAGCTTGGGACATGTAATTGGGGTGTGTGTGAACCTGGGAACCCCCCCCCCCCCTTACCTACATCTTTGAGCTGCAGCAATTTAGCTAAGTGCTATAAAGTCAAAATGGCTCCTTCCAGATAAGATGTTTAAATACAAATTTGCAAGTTACAAAATCTTTAAAACATCATAGTATTGCTGTGATAACAGCTGCATAGAAATACATGTAGATAAATTAAGCATATAAGTTGATAACTGAAGTTTTCCACCTGGAGTGAGGGTAGAGTGCCAACCTCCACATGGGGCTGGAGATTTTCTGGGATTCCAGCTGATCTCCAAGTGGCAGAGATCAGAGGCAGCCCAATCCAAAAAGCGGGCGGTAATAGAGTGGCAGCTGGGGAATCTGCCACGGTGCTGCCTCTGAAGAGGCAATCTGTGATGTGGGAGCCAAGGGAGAAAGAGAAACTCCTCTCTCTTCCAGCAAATCCCATAAAAGGAAATGACTTAAGCCACACTTTTGGGTGGCTTAAGTCTTCACCACTGAGGGCAGTGTTCCCAGTTCAGAATTCTTCTGGGAGTTGACTAGAATCAGCTCTGTCGTGGGAACACCCTAGGAATGAACCCCTGCACGCTGGCACAACCTCCTGCGAAGCAGAAGCAATGGCATGGGTGGGAAACCATATATAGCAGTTAATGATAGAACAGTAGCTTTGATGGACTGAAAAGCTATGGTTTATTTTCACCAGTCAGATTTTAATTAATCCATCCACCATCAAGTAAATCCGGTCCTTCCCAACCAGCATTACTTTGTTCTTATTCAGCTTTTTCTGCTTGATTGTAGCCACTTGACCACAGCCTCAAAACCCTGCTCCAGAATTGCAGATGTATTTGGAAGCTTAGATATTGACATATGGAAATGAATCACATCCATGTATTGAAGATGTTCAGTCTCAAAGCTCTGTATGATATAATTCAGCATCTTTATGTAAATATTGAGCAGAATAGGGCCCTGTAGCACTCTACAGGATAAATCCAAACCCCTTGATGATGATGAGGAACATTTTTCTTCCAGCAATATTCAGAGGATGAAAAGGAAGAATCTCAGTCTATACTACAGTAAGTGAAATGAAATCCTGAAAATATAAATAAGCTATAATGTTAATGTCTAATAGTTCCATACTAAGAAGAATTACACATTTCTAAAACAATTGGCTTTACTGGACTTAGAAGGGTATACCTCAGTTCAGGATAGTTTCAAAGGGTAGCTGTGTTGGTCTTCTGTAGAACAGTTAAATTCGAATCCTGCAGCACCTTAGAGACCAACAAGATCTTTGAGGTATAAGCATTCAAGAAGTAAAGCTGCCTTTGAAAGATACTATACGATGAAGGGAACTTTGGCTGTCAACAGCTTATACCCTGAAAATCTGTTTGGGGTTAGGCTCTAAATTCCTACCTGTTTATCAGTTGGATGCAGCATTCCATTGAGTGCTGGCAGCATTCTGTTGAGTGTTGTGGCAAAAAGAAAATCCTAACATACTGCTGAAACAGAAAAAGAGAACTCATTGCAATTCCCAGCACTGTAATGCTTTTTTGTTAGTGGGTTTGTAGTGCACCATCGAAGTCAGTGTTAGCAATTTGCTCTTCCCCACTGCCTCTTTGCTGCTACCGCCTCCTTTCCTTCTGCTGTTGACAATAAACATGCCTGGCACTGCTTTCATCTTAAGGACCATGCTTCATTCCTGACTATGCATGCCTGTTTTCTAGCTTGGATGAGCTATCCAGATCAGGGCTACAGACCACTTTATCTCCAACAGGAGTATGAGCAGAGGCAGCAGCAGCAATTGAATTAGCTCACTTGAGAAAAAGACAAGGTGATACAAGAGTATTCATATGTGTAAAAAGAAATAAGGCAATTTACAAACGCTTATAGTATAGGTCAGGGGTAGGGAACCTGCGGCTCTCCAGATGTTCAGGAACTACAATTCCCATCAGCCCCTACCAGCATGGCCAATTGGCCATGCTGACAGAGGCTGATGGGAATTGTAGTTCCTGAACAGCTGGAGAGCCGCAGGTTCCCTACCCCTGGTATAGGTTAAGAAGTCTAATCCTTTTTTAGTTACATATGAAGCCAGAAAAAAACTGTTAGGATTTGCAAATGTCTGTCACAATTCAGACACGAAGGGGTTAACTATGTGCATGTTAATTAGTTACTGAAGTCAGAGTTTTATGGCCAGTTCATTGGTTCAGCTATTGGTCAGCTAACGCCCCCCCTTGAATATGTGAGACAAGTTATGTAGACAGATGTTGTAAAGTAAAGTATGTTTCTTTGTCTCACACTCATGAGGACCACTCTCTAGCATCATGCCACATTGTTGAGATCACCCCAAGAGGTAAATCTCTGCCTTGCTAGATAGGCACCATGTAGGACCACATGGTGCTGAGCTGTGTAACAAAGTTGAATTAGGATAGAAAGCTGTTCTTTATTTTCTTCCATGTAAACCCTTCCTATTAGTAAGTAAACTCATTTATATAAAACCAGCAATTGTCTCATGGTCTCTTATTCCCCTAAATATTAAGTTAAATAGCCCAACAGAAACTTTTTATTTTCAGAATTCATTGGACGTGATTGCAATCTCATTTTGAAGTAGATTCTTGATTTTTACCAAGAACCTACAGTTCTATTTTAAGTCTTTTCTTAAACTTTAAGTGTTGTTAGATAAAGAACAACACTTAAAGTTTAAGAAAAAACGTAAAATAGAACTGTTTTACTGTCATTTACTTAAAAAAAATTTCAGTGCACAAATATATCCTATCATGATAAAAATAAAATAAATAGGTATTCATGTAGTTAATGGAAAGGTTGCCTGTTTGAAAAGTTTCAGTTTGTGTCTTCCTGTATTGAAGTGGAGAAACGTGGTCAACTTTGCCATCCCAACAACATTTTATTCTTTGCCAATCAATCTTTTAATTAAGGATCATTAGGGCATAGTTATTTGCCGGCAATAAAAATCTTTCCTGTGATAATTAAGATCTATTACTTCATAGCAATCATTTTGTATTGCTCTATATTTTGAAATCAGCAATATTCACCAGTAGTGCACACATGTGACTTACTATATACAACACAGTTTCCCCCAAAAAAGTTGCATTATAACATCTTCAGCACTTAACATTACCCTATTTTATTCAGCTGGTTTGGAGTTAGAAGCCAGCATTACAGTTTGTGCCCTGATCACTGTATAAATTCTTGAGATAATAGGTATGTAGAGGTATGAAAGTGCCATATGCACAAACATCTAATATCACAGTATATGCAAGGAATAGCCTTAATGGATGAGATCAAAGCATGATCTGTTTCAGTGCTCTGTTTCTAACAGTGGACAACTAGATTAGGGGTCTGCAACCTGCGGCTCTCCAGATGTTCATGGACTACAATTCCCATCAGCCCCTGCCACCATGGCCAATTGGAGACCCCTGAACTAGATGTTCCCATGAAAACCTGAAGTGGTAATGCAGGGAATTGCTGTTTTATCCCATTTTCTTCTGAAACAGTTGGGAGAGAGGTAGGCTTATAACTATTTAAAATAATTTGACAGACGGAATACTGAATAATTAACATTTTTTGCTCCCCTTTTGTTGGGGAGAGAGTAATTTGATTTTCTAAATCAATCTATTCCCTTCAGATTGCACTAGCACGGTAGATTGTTTCTGATAAAGAACTGGTGTAGGAGCAAGGGCCTGTAGTATTTTTTAATTAAAGATATGAATAGGCAAAATCATTTTACTATAAACATTTTCTACATCGTAATTCTTTTAAAAAACCCTAGCCTGTGTCTTTTAGGGAATCCCATTATTTTCATGTTTTTTTGTGAGCCAATTGTGAGCCAATTTTTGTGAATGCTTGTCAAAGTGTCTGAGTAAGACAGATATTAAAATCAGGCCCAGATTGCCTAAAGAATGCAGCATTCTTGAATTTGTAAACTCTTTGATTACTGTTTATTTTGCTTGTTTCAGAGTTGGGCTAATCTGTCCAGTCATCTCTACAGATGTTTGCCAGTCTGATTGTCCATCAGCTGCTACTGAACACAGTAGGGATAGGCATTTTATTTGTGTGCTTATATATTAGGTAGTAACTCTTTCAATTCCTATACACTTCATGGAAAATTGAATCTAGGTATTTACATATGTACTATAGATCTATGTTACACTCTGTGCCATAACTCCATAACAGCAAGGGCTTTTAAAATTGAGAACTGGTAACTTGTAGATCATGGCAGTAGATCACTATAATGTTATTACAATTGGCTTTTTCTGTAAATCATAAAGTCATCTAATGGGGGGGGGGGCAGAATGACAGCTATGGAGATCAATGCAAAGAAAATGATACTATTCTGGATAGGACTGCAAAAATGTACACTTTCTTGTTCCCATGGAACTCAAAGGCTGCACTCTTAAAATAAAAGTCATACCAAGTAAGTTTTGGGAAAGATTGCAGTAAAGCAAGGGGAAATGCAAAAACAGAATAATTAGGGGACAGTGTTGTGTGGATGAAAACAGTGCTGCAGTAAGGAAGGTACAGTGGAGCAAACAATCCCTGTAGAAGCAGCCTGGGTAATCTGCAAGTGGCTCCAAGGGACTAAGGGTGGACCATGTGGCAGTTGCCAGATTTCAGTTTCATTGTATTCCTAAATTTAAAATATATTATTAATCTTTTCAATACTATAATTATTTTAATATTTTTTTCATTTATTGCGCCCCCCCCCCCCCCGGTCCCTGGTCCAGCTGCAACAATTCTGAATCCGGCACTGGAAAAAACTCCATGGTTATTTTGCTTAATGGTTAATCCAGGGCTGCCTGTCGCCGTCTCTGTCCATCCCCTGTTGCTGTCTCTTCCCGTCCCCGTCATTTTCACCCCTTCTGCTGTTTCTCTCCCTTCTCTCTCTTTCCCCTATGGGTGCTTGCCCTGAATTTGCTGCCCCACTGCACTGGCGTCCGAGCAGGATGGTAGTGCAATTTCAATGCTTGCCCCAGATGCCATTTTCTGCAGCTATGCCCCTGGACCATGCACACTATCATGTCTAGTCTGGCTATAAGTCATCCTTTCCCTCTATCCCAGGCAGCACTCCTAACATCTGTAAACCGCACATCATTACAAAACACATTTTACGTTCGTTTGCCAAAAGATTATTTCCTTGAATTCTTCGTCAACAAACCTGTTGATAACTTCAGTAAATGATGCCCTCAGCATTAATGATGTATAAAATAATGTGTAAAAATTTACAAATTCCCTTTACTGTTGTTACAGGTATAGATTTGAAGATGGCTGGATTTCTGGAGACATCAGAGAAAAATGTAGGCCTGCTACCATTTTCCTGTTTGTAAATTATTCACTTTAATTACATATTATGGAGCATTTTTTTCTCTGAAAAGATAAAAACACACGTTTTCCTGAAAAGATCATAGCTTTCTGATAGAATGTCTGGCTCTAGTGATTCTTTAGTTTCTCTTTAATTAATCATACGCAGAAGACGGAATTCAGTGGAGGCCTCTGAGGGTTCTTTAAATGAAGACCTCCTCACCTGTCTCTTTCAGACCTTGACCCTGAGCACTCTTCCATGTGGATTATTCCAAGAACCTGACGTCTGTCAACATCTTCCAAGAAGAGAAACATCGTTCTTCCTAGTAACATTAGATAAAAGTTTTAACAGGGACCCGTCACAGGAGAGAACTCCTCCTCCTCTCCAGCTGATTCAGGGCCCTGCCCAAACAGGAGGAACAGGCTGCTATTTCCATGCTGTCTTTGCCCAATGGATTGTGACCCATCTACCTCTCTGTAGATTATAAGGTCTCTTATGAGTAAGGTCCCACCTTTCAACTTTTGGCTCCACCCTGTACCTCCAACTGTACTGACTCGCTTAAGGCCCCTTCTGGGCTCAGCAACACATGATGATGTGGTTGCCTGGTGACATAAACTGAGTAGAGAGGATGTCATTCCTTGGCCGAGGCTTTAGGCAGCCATAGCAGCTTTTCATCTTCATGTTTTTAGAGTATTTTTCAAAAGCAGCAATCTGGCTTTTGCTATCCCCTCCGTTCAGAAATAATCCCCCCTCCTGTTTTCCCAAAGAATGTGAGAGAAAGAGTTACTATGGAGCCGAGGTGCCCCAAGGTCAGTGACAGATAGAGAAAAAGCCACCTGGCTTCCTGCTCCCCACAGACCAACAGAAACATCCCGTTTCCCATGGCAGTGAGAGTGTCAGGGGTAAGCCCAGTTATCTATGTAGAGTGTGAAGCCATAAAAAAGAGATCAGTTCCTTGTTTTAAGTGCAGTCACCTAGTAATCTCTTGGGATTTTTACACTGGCATGGTACCTGAAAGGAAGGAGGTTGTCATGAAACCCATCTGCAAGATGACTTATACAGTATCATGTCTATGTAATCTTTGAAAATAAACTGAAGCAGTTTGCCATAGCATCTTTTCCATCCCAGTCTGGTTCAGTTATGCATATCTCAATACAACATTCACAAAATGAAGGCCACAGCCCTGTTTGTTTCTATCACCAGAATTTCCCCCCAAATTTCCATTTATTTTATTTATATTAATTTATGTTATTTATAATTCACCTTTATACATGGTGAGTCAGTTCAAACAACAAAATGGGACATTCAGTAACTGATGCATTAGGAGATTAGATGTTTGAAACTACCAGAAAGGAATGGAAGCATAGTCGAGGTATTAACGCAGTAGATAAAGCAGTACAGAAATTACATAATAGGATCCTACTTACAATACGCTATATACAGCAGTTTAGACCACAAGTCCCAATAATTTACCCAAGTAAGTTTGTGAACCATTTTGTACGGAATCTCCTTATTATCTGCACAGAAAATCCCTCTTGAATGGTTTAGTTTGGGGTGGGACCGCTCCCTCCACTTCGGTTCTTTTCTTGTCTCAAGGGAAAGTGCAGCTAGCTAGGTTGCCTTGCTGTTGCCTTAGTATTATTGATTCATTCCTATTTTTTCTACGTTTCTGATCTGTTGTCTTCACTCTCTTTAAAGATCTTAACTTGCCCTTGCTGACTCTTGCTGCATTCTATTCTTTACACTGCCTTCAAGCTCTGTGGCTTGCTGAGGAGGAGGTCTGTGGCTGGAGGAAAGAGAGAAAGAGCTACATTTTAAAAGACTGCCTCATCAGGAGTCTTAGTCATGCAGCAGAGCCCAGGGCAAAATGTATTTCTGTCAGAGGAAGATGTAGACACACCATTGATGGCAGAACAAACATTCAGCCTGACAGGCCACCTTCTGAGGCTGCCTCGGTCATGATTGAAGGGATATGTGCCGTTTTGCCTCCAGCAGCCAAAAAGCACTTGGCGCTAATGTACCAGTGTCTGGGCCCCATCCACACCCACCTGACTTTTACTCCTTCATAAGGGAGACCCTGAGGGAGGAGGTGAAATTGCTGATCCAGCAAGGAATTCCTGAACTGGAATCTAGTGCACAAAGCCGTGCCTCCTCAGCTTCCCCCAAAAGAGATCACAGTCCCAGGAGGGAGACTGCTGGGGGTGGGGAGGGGGAAGCAGCATGTTTATCTCCAGCACTCCACCAAACTTGGTAAAATCAGTATTTTCCTACAAATGCACTTCTGAGCAGGTGGAGTATGCTGTATCCTCTCTCTCTCTTCTTTCAGCACCTGATATTACATTCAGTTACCACCTACTCCCACACTAATCGCTACCTGAATTCTTCCAGATGGTGCAGCATTACTTGTTCTGTCATCCTGTTTTCTCAAATGTCATTGACTGATTGTTACATGGTTTTATTGCTCTTTTTATTATGTTTAATTTTGTTGCTTTTTATTTTTTATTTTAGAAAAGCCCCCCCCCCAAAAAAGATCTTATGTTCTGTAATGTATTTTTTATTCTCTTTCAGTAAGCCCCTTCAAGCATTTCTATGGACAATGTGTCAAATAATTATGCTTAGTTAATATCTTTAACTTTTGGATAAAACAGGGTGCCAATGTCAAAAGGTTGTAACTAAACATAAATATCCTGAAAAACCTATAGTAAGTGCTACTTTAAATACTACCTAGTGCATACATTTTATATATTTATATTAACATCATTTTTAGGTTCTGCAGATATTACATGGGGATGTTCCTTTAGAAACGTGTTCTGGTACAGATACAGTAAAAGTAGGAGGAGATTCGATACCAAGATGTTTGGAGATATCAGACATTTTTCAGAGTATCACAATGACTAACAAGGAGGATACGATTGAAAAAAATCTGTCTCCTGAAATACGAATATGTAATATAACTAAAGGCAGAAGAATGGCTGAAATGTCTGACGTTAAAGATGTGAGAGAGGCACTTGGTGATTTTGACTCCCAAATTATGAGCCCTGTGGTGGTGGATATGCTGGAATACTGGAATGATACTCATTACATGGATGCTTCTGTAAATGAGGAAAGCTGTGCCCGGCCAGTAGAGCTCACAGATCTAAACTGCTTGACAGAATCTTTTGCAGTTTGTGGTGACCAAGCAATGGAAGAAGAAAGTGTACACAGCCCTGGAAAGAAACTGTTGGTGCCAGACCAAAGAGATGATTGCACACAAATAACAGACACAAATTTCAAGCCCACGTTTCATTTGGATATACATGAAGAAACAGAAATTTCGTTGGTAACCAAGTTATCATGTAATTCAGAGCAGCAGGTGTATATGATTTAAACTTTAAATTTATATTGACATTTTAATGTTTCTCTTAAACCATGGGCCGATTTTCTTCTTAGCTGCATTACTTTGTTGACAGTATTCCCAGGTCAACAATGTCTATTTTAATTATTGTTTCTTATTATTGTTTAAATGTATATAATGTCCTATGAGATATCACCTACTCTATTGGGGTAAGCATATTGGCCTCTTTCCTATTCTTTTCTAAACTTTGAAATATCTGCATATAAATATCTGTGTATAAATCCATTGTCATTGTAGCATTAAAGGAACCCTAAAAAGTTTCACAATAGAAATTTCACAATAGAAATCAATTATGCTTATGCATATTTGCATATGTATTTCTGGAATTAGTCTCTCTGTATGAGGGCTTTGTCTTCTTTTGTGCAAGTACTGGTATATAAGCTAATTGCAAAACAGATGTTTTGCAAACAGTTTGTGAAATTGACACTGCAGATAGAAGCAATTATAATATTAGGACTGGGGCTAGGATTATCACTGTTCCTATCATATCTCCGTATATGTTTGTTTAAATTTTGGGTGGTGAATATCTCTAAAGCTCAGGTAAGGGATATTATATACTTTTTAAATCTATATGCATATTGACAGGCTTCAAAAACATCCCAGTTAAAAGTCAAATCTGACACCCAGTATTAACCCAGGCAAAAGGACCTGTTAGCTCTTTGGAAGAATTTCTGCCAGTAGACAGCTTGTTACTCAAAATAGTGGGGGAATTAGCATGGGCAGACTTAGCGTACCAAGAGACCAGATAAAAACAAGAGTTGGATTTATATCCCCCTTTCTCTCCTGTAAGGAGACTCAAACTCCTTTCCCTTCTCCCCCACAACAAACACCCTGTGAGGTAGGTGGGGCTGTGAGAGAGTTCCAAAGAACTGTGACTTGCCCAAGGTCACCCAGCTGGCGTGTGTGGGAGTGTACAGGCTAATCTGAATTCTCCAGGTAAGCCTCCACAGCTCAAGCGGCAGAGTGAGGAATCAAACCCAGTTCCTCCAGATTAGAGTGTACTTGCTCTTAACCACTGTGCCACCAATGTCCTCGAGATGTTTGTCACCAAAGTTTATGGAGATGGGTTTCTGCAAGAAATTCACAGGAAATGAGAGTAAAGGTTTAACAGTTTTGATTTAAAAGGTACAAATAATAAATGTGCATGCACACAAATCAAAACGGCAGAGAATCCACACAATTCTAGGATATAGACAGTGTTGAGGGGAATGATTTGGAAAATGAGAAATTTTGAGGGAATAAAGGTGACAGTTACCTGATCTAGAAGAGGATTGGTCCAATGAGCAGAGTTCAGCAACCCGTGCTGAGCTCCGGTAGAAGAAAGGCAAGTTGTTGGGAACAGTATTAGCCAGACAGAATGATGTCCAGGGAAATACTGAATTGAACTGTATGACTAGACCAAAGCCAATCCAGGAAATGTTGAACACTGAGTGCTGATCAAGTGGGCTAGTTATAAGGAGAAACAGGCCCTCAGATTATGCTAAGTAACCCTAATCCCCTTCCGGAGGGAAGCCAAGAGAAGGACACTTAATTTAAATGTTGGACACTTTAAGTTTAGCGGTGGATAGTTAAATTTAATGGTTTGTCACTTGGCTTAATATTTTGAGCGAGGGAGTGCCTGGAGGTAGTTAGCTTTTTAGGGTGAAGCTGATTTAATCCCAACTTCGAGACGATGCCAAATGCAGATGAGGTGGTCTTTGGAGGAGTTAGAAACTAGAATATGAGATCAGTATTTTGGAAGATGTCTGGCAGGAACTCTTGGTTAAATCCTTTTTAGTATATCATTTGTCTCATGGGACGTGTGAGTCAGGACAGGAGTTGGGAAGTGGCTAGGTAGGGTGAAAGCTATTGTCTTTTCCTAATCTCTTTAGAAAGAGGTGAGGCACGTTATTTTGCAAGGCTGATGGTGGTGAGGGCTAGCCCAGGCAGGTTTTTCTGTCCTCACGGGTGACATTTGAACTAATGCAGAGGATGGCATTCCAACTTGGCACTGCATTCCTAGGCCATGCTACAAGATTGGCAGGATGGGTAGGAGCATGACTTTGAAAGCAGAGCCTCCACCCACCCACCGTGGGTTTGTCTGCTAACAAGCTTTGCTTCTGTTTTATCCAGTATGATACTGTGAGAGTGACCCAGGCCACTCCAATACTTTTTTGAACATATTCAGGTCCCATTTATCTGAATGGGTCATTGCGTGTCTGTCAATTGCTAGCATTTGTTTCTTTAACCAAACAGAAGGCCAAATGAGTACTGTGCAGGAAGACTAACCTGCAGCTGTATATATGGTGAGGAGGCCTGCAGGTAACCAAACTGTGAAATGGCTTCTATAGCTTCTGCCTCTGCAGCCTGCAGAGTGGTGTTGGATGGTCACAAAATAACCATCTTGTCATTCGGGACTGAAGATTACCCTGCTTGTCACTGTCGCTTCCAGCAGTGAATCAAATTGAAATTTTTGTTTGTTTAAATTCAGAGGGAGGCTTTCCTCAAACTTGCTTTGCGTTCAGACAGGTCTTGTGATTCAGCCATGCAGGACTGGGGCTGCTTGCTGCTCAGTTTTAAATTCTACTCTTCTGGTTGCTAATCCACATGGCAACACAAGGGTTAGAACCTGACCACCTAGGGAATTCAGATTAGCCTGTGCACTCCAACACACGCCAGCTGAGTGACTTCGGGCTAGTCACAGTTCTTCTGAGCTCTCTCAGCCCCTCCTACCTCACAGGGTGTTTGTTGTGAGAGGGGAAGGGAAAGGAATTTGTAAGCCCCTTTGAGTCTCCTATAAATCCAACTCTTCTTCTTCTCTTCTAGATTTTTTCCTGAAGTTAGACATTTTATGAGGGAGTGCGTCATTTGAGTTATCATTTTAGAACTTCTGATTGCTTTAATGCTTGAGGCACCAAACTAAGTCTAATTCTTGCTTTGTGGAGTTTGCACATGGTTGCCTGGGATTCTAGCTTGCCATTTTGCTGGGTCAAAGTGTTTCCCATGCTCATTTGTGAACTAGCAGATTGAATTGTAAAGGGGCGTATTGGGTTAGGGCAGGGAGTGTTTCTGAACATGACCTGATAAGAACCAGGTGCAATCAATCTTAACAATTTTCTTTTGTAATTGCTTTCTGACAGCTTGACTGTGACCCACATAACTACAAATTAGTCCTTTCAGAACATCAGAGCATCAGACCAGCTGTTTTAAATGAAATCAGTTCATCTGAACAAACTATCCAAGAGACTTCATGTGCTTTAAGGAAATCAGCCAGGAAAAGAGGAACCTTTATTCCTGATGGTTCATATGCTACTGTGGATAGTTACAGATTTCTGGAAGGATTGTATCAGAAGAAACAAAGGCATAAGGCTCAGAAAAAACTTCCCTCTAAGAATTCTGAGTATGATATCTGATTTGATTATGTCTAATTTGATTGTGGCTAATGGAAATAATTTGATTATGGTTAAATAAAAGATAGCCTTAACAAAAGATAACCAGAAATAAAGATGACATTGAAAATAATTTGTCATATATAAAACATGTTTTGAAAAGTACCATTCCTATAATGCCATGATAGGGTGGTTTTTTTGGTTTTTGCTAATTATGATTTGTTGATTTCTTTTCACCATTATCATTTATTTGATACTTATCTGAGAAACAGTTGATAATTTTTAGCAAAATTTCTATGTGGTTCTTCCCTTGCAGTTGATCCGGAAGCTAAAATTGATCCAACGTGCGGTGGCACGGCTTTTCTCGGGGGGAGGGGGATACTATGTAGGACCACATCTCCCCTGTTCTGCGCTGCCTGCACTGGCTCCCAATTGAATACCGAATCACCTTCAAGGTATTAGTGCTTACCTTTAAGGCACTCCACGGCCTGAGGCCTTCATACCTTAGGGACTGTCTCTCCCCTTATGTCCCTACTTGGCCTCTGCGCTCGGCAGAGGCCAATTTGCTGGTGGTACCTGGCCCCTCTATGATGTGGCTGACCTCCACCTGGGCCAGGACCTTCAGTGCCTTGGCCCCGGCCTGGTGGAACACTCTACCTCTGACCATCTGGGTCCTGCAGGTCCTGGAGCATCTGCAGGGCCTGTAAAACAGAGTTGTTACCCCGGGTCATTGGTGGAGAGAGCCACTGATGTATGTGTGCCATTCCGTATATTGTGGGGGGTTATGGTTCATGGTTTTTTGACAGCTCCAAGGAAACAGAGTTGTTTGCAATCTGAGAATTTGTTTTTAACCATATGATTTGTTTTGCAGGTTTTTATGATGATATGGTTCTGTTTTACCCTGTTTCTCCGAAAATAAGACATCCCCTGAGAGTAAGATGTAGTAGAGGTTTTGCTGAAGTGCTAAATATAAAACATCCCCCGAAAGTAAGACGTAGCAAAGTTTTTGTTTGGAAGCATGCCCGTCGAACAGAACACCAGAGCATGCAGCTGTGGAACGGAAAAATAAGACATCCCCTGAAAATAAGACATAGCGCATCTTTGGGAGCAAAAATTAATATAAGACACTGTCTTATTTTCGGAGAAACACGGTAGCTGTAACCTTGATTGTACACCGCCCAGAGGCCTTTGTGGGTGGGCGGTCTATTAAATAGAAAGTTTGTTTAATAATTAATTAATTAATTAATTAATTAATTAATTAATTAATTAATTAATTAATATCTTTCAAGTAAAGAAAATATTAATAGTTTGCAGATTATGAACAGTGCAGTCCTGAGCAGAGTCACCCCTCAGTGACTATAGAAGTGTGTAATTCTGTTTAGGAGTGTACTGTAAGTAGTCCCAGTTTTTATTTGAAATGTTAACTCACAGAAACTTGATCCTATTGTTTTTGGGTGGAGAAAATTATTTTGGTAATTTTCAACATTCTGTCTGCAGAAGACGTGAACCTGGCCTTAAAGATAAAGGGTATCAGAGTTCACAGTCAAGAGCAACATCCTCCTGTGGTTCATTGTCATATATGAATGGCAGAGTTGAGCAAATGAGGAAAAGCCAGAGGAGTGCCAAGAAAAAACGTAAGTGGAGTTTATAACTAGCTGTTCATAACTTTTCTCTTGTTAGTTCACTTTGGGGGAGTGCCTCCATTCCTGTGACCATTTACAGCTTTAACTCGAAGTATACATCTAACCTTTAGAACTACTGTTCTTTGGGAAATAATTGCATCTGTAAGAATCGTCAGGGCAAGAGGATACTTGAGCTAGCGCTAAACTGAGGATAGATACAAGGGACAAGTTTTGACTTTTGCAGTTTGCAACACTAGCCCCCTCGTATCCAAAAGCCAAACTCTAGTCACACTTGAAGCTGAATCCCAGTACATGCTTCCTAGTGGACTGCAATAGTCAAATGGTTTCATGGGGTCATTTCAGTTGCAAAGATGGCACCCAAGTGTGGGGGTAAGACTGAATCCCTGCCTCCTCACATTCAGTGGTCCCATTCTGAATTAAGCATACACATACCTGCTGTATTCACTTGCATACAATTTAAAATGCCAAACATCAAGTTTTCAGCATGAGAAATACAAGTGGAAACATAACATGAAGCAGTTTTGATATTCATGTCTACTGTTGTCTTTTTCTTTCTTCCTTTTTGTTTTGGGTATTATAAACATGCAGGTATCAGAACTTGAGTCACTGTAAATTAAGGGAACAACTTTGCAAACTGCCATTCACTTGAAAGGGGCTTCTATGATGTTGATTTTTGATGCTGTTGATTTTTATACCCTGCTGAAGATTGTGTAAGGTTTTGTGCACTGATTTTTTTGGTTATGGTTTTTTACAGATATGGTATGATACAGCAGTAAAAAAGAAAGTGTTGAAAGAAATATATTTTATTCATTTTGTTATTTTTAAAATATATGACTCACATTATCAGGAATCATAGCCATTAAAACAATAGGAATTTCATAATATGGGAATAACATTCAGTAAAGACCCGGTTTTTACAAACATGTTTTTGACATCCTTTCTTCTCTTATACAATTTTTAATTTATTCATGAAAGCATAACCTTTATCCACTATACCCAAGCTGTGAAGAGCTCCAAATCCTCATAACAAGCACTTAAGCTAACAGTGAGTTTTAATATGTAAACTGCAAAACATAGCAAAGTATATCAGGATTAGACTCATATGTTCTCCATACATGTTAGAGAATTTACAACAGGAACAGTCTTATCGTTGATACCAGTTCCAAAGTCCAAAGAGTTCTTTTTGGAATGGGCTCCCTGGTCAATCCTTGTTTTCGTTAATACTTCTTCAGCAAATTGATCTTTAGTTTGCCATAATTGTTACGGGGACAGTTTCATACAATTAATGTATATGGATGTGTCCTGACTTGCAGGCTAAATTGCATGTATCATTGCTTTCTGCATCTGGGATTCTATACCTGTGTTCATTGAGAGGCAGAGGCGTATGGTGGTAAAATGGTGCCCGGAGACAGCTATTCTCCAGATGCCCCCCGACTACACTCAGAGAAGTGGGGCTCAGGGGGATGGGCCTCCAAGCCCCTCCCCCACCCCTTCCCGGCTCTGTCCTGGGGACAGCAGAAGCAACTGAGGCTCCGTCCTCATCTCCTTTGCTTTTATAAGCATGGGGGTAGGGCTCCGCCCCTTGGGGGTGTGCCCCCGTGCTTGTAAAAGCAAAGGAGACAAGGACAAAGCCTTAGTTGCTTCTCTCCCCAGAGGGGAGGGCAGAAGGGACTACCAGCTGGGAGTCAAGAGCGGGGGGGGTGAGGCTTGGGGGGGTGTCCTTGGGTTTCCTTGGCCCGCCCATGTTGATGATGACATGGGCGAGGCCAAGCGTGCCTAAAGACGATGAGGCAGCAGGAAGTCCTTGCCCTCTTCCTGGTCACGTGGGGGGGGGGCGATTTTGCACCCCCACGTGACCAGATTAGTGGTGCCCAGGGACAGAGGGTACTGTCAAGAGGTCTTCTGTCCAGGCACACATGGATTTCTAACAATGGCTCTGGGTCTCCTTGCTTACACCCTGCCTATTCAGAGGCCAAGGAAGATGGTTTATAAGACTTACTGATCTTGCCTGAGGTGTCTGGAACAAGGTTATGTACCTTCAATAATGTTTTTGAAATGTTCTTTTTAAGAAAAACTGGGCAGCAGATGAAGATTCCCATTAACTAATGTTCTTTGTTTGAAACCTTTTAAAGCAGACCTTATATTTCAGTAAACAACTATACTTATCGCTTATTGAATCTTTTGTGTGTGTGTCTCAGGAAAGCAAACCACATCTAAGAAGTATTTGAATGACTCAGCATCTAATTGTATATCACTTTCAAGTATTAACAGAAAAGACATTTTTGGTCAGACATTATTGCATAGGGCTGTTATAAAAGGTGACCTGGACCATATATGTGCAGTGATTAAATCTGGTGCTAATGTAAATGCCAAAGACTATGCAGGTAAGCTCTACCTTTAATGTAATGGTTAAAAAGCATGAAAGATATGTACAAGTTTATACTTCCATAAAGTGGTATGAAGGAGAGCGTGTCCTCATGTGCGCGCGCGCACACACACACACACACACACACACACACACACACAGTCACTCCTCAAATTTCCCCTGTAAACCAGAGATAGAAGATAGCCAGGTAGGTCTGAAGCAGCAGAAAAAAGTTTGAGTCCAGTGGCACCTTTAAAATCAACAAAGTTGTATGCTTAGTATAAGCTATAACAGAAACATGGATTTATTTTTTGCTCTGATTTAAATGACAAAGCCCTGGGAATTGGAACCTTATGTGCTCAGAATAAGCACACCATCATGTGGATATATGCATTTAATCTGGGCACTTTATGGTATCCATATTAGGAAAATTCCCATGTGGAAGAAATCTTTGTAAATATAGGATTTTGTGAAATTCTTCTTAGTTTAATACAAATGAACAGATAAAGAAAAATTGACAGCTCCAAATTTAGATAGCTGTTCTCAGTTTTTCACAAGCAGGGATTTCCCACTTATTCTGAAGCCTCAAGTCTGAAGAATTTGGTTAACACTTATTTGTGTTTGAATAAAAAGTGTTTTCCACTGTAGATTTCTGTAAAATTGTTATAGGTCCAAACCTAAAAGTCCTGCTTTCACAGGCTATTCTTCTCCAGTAGCAAGGAAAAACACATGCAAAATTATCCTGTGGTAAACACATGAGCTCATCAGAGAGACTCCATCTATTCTTATTTTTCACACATTAATGAACCAAAATACATCTCCAAAGCTGATCGCATAATATCCACCAGAGGACCACCAGCTAAGAAAAATCTGATTGCCTTTTTCACGCATTCTTGTATGCTTGATTGTCTGATAAATAAAACAGGTTTCCTACCTCCTATTACATTGTGAAGACTTCTGTTAGTCTCATTGTTATCTTGTCCTCGTTCCAAGGATCTTGGCAGGGTGCACATAGTTCTGCTTCTCCAGTTTTCTTCATGAGAACCCTGTGAAGTAGGCTTGGCTGAGAAAGTGACGAGCCCTATGTTTGCCTAGTAAGCTTCATGCCCTGGTGAGGATTTGAACCTAAGTCTCCCAGGTTTTAGTGCAAAATTTTAACCTATTTTGCACTTGCTTTCCTGAGTTTTGCCAGCATAACATCTGGAGTAATAATGCAATGGCTACTGCTGCTTCTGAGCAGCTCAGCTGCCTCTCCCTCTTGTTGGTGAGTAACCAGGAAGCATGACTTCACATGTTCTTGCCATGTAGGAGTATTTATGAAAAGCAGGATTGTCTTGTTGGTGCTGGATTGACCTAAAGGTTTGTCCTGCTGATGACATGGGTTGGTTGGACAGTTCTTAAATGGTAGTCTAAGGCAGTGATATTGTCCAGACGTTCTTTAAAACAAGTGGAAATTGACAGAAACTATGTTAAGTGAACTAGAAACTCGGGTCAACAGCAAACATCCTGTAAAGTTTATATTATGAACTGTGGTCCAGTTGAGAAAAAGTTCTTTTCCCCCTGTGTGCTTAGGGTGGACTGCTCTACACGAAGCTAGTTTAGTTGGGTTTTTTGAAGCAACAAATGAACTTTTACAAGCAGATGCTGATGTCAACTGTAAAGGACAAGGACAAGTAACACCATTACATGATGCAGTTAGAGAGGGTCATTACAAGGTAATCATTTCTATGTTTGAACATGAAGTGCTGCTTGCATTCTACAGTGTATTCAGGGAAGTCAGATGCATATTATTACTTACCCTTGCCATGATTACTGATGTAAAGCCAAACTGAACATTATAATGGCTGCACTGTGTATTTAAACATGACTCTGCCCTTATTCACATAGAAAACAGGAAGTGGCTGCAATATAGTTTAAAAAGCAAAGAAGAGTAGGAGGATCAGGAGTACGAAAGTGTCACACTGCCTGCAGTTTACCGTCCTAGAGTGTTTTCCATCAGTTGTGCTTATATGTCTAAAGTAATTTTTGCAGTTCTTAAAAGATACAGGAAGATAGATAGAGCAAACTTAGCACTATTTCATCTGTATTGCTTTTAAAACTCCATCACTGTTACTTCTTGCTAACACTTTGTTCATTTTAAGCTGTTTCTCTGTGGGAATAGGAAAAAGCTAGAGTCCGGTAGCAAAAAACTAATGAATTTTCTAGCCTGGTGTGAACTTTTGTGAGTCACAATTCACTTCTCACAGCTAAAATGTGAGTCTGTCCTTAAGTAGAGAAGAGGGAATGCTGACACCCCATGGCAATAGCATGTAAATGTCAACAGCCAGTAAAATACCCATAGAAGGCATGAATGGATTAGGTGTGATATACAGAGGAGTAGTGGGTGAGAAGAAATCATTGCTGGTAACGAGACAGCAATCCTAGGTATCTATTAAATCCAGGAGAAGGCCTTATCTTAAGCATCATTCTTAGCTGTAATTCAGCAGGCTCTCTTTCTAACCGCCCTTTGAAATCCCTTTGTAAAAGAACCGCTACTCTTAAGTCAGCAACTGAATTGTCCTGGAAGGTGAAAATGTTCCCCCTCTGGTTTCTGATGTCGGACTTACGTCCATTTAATCATTGTAGTAGGGACTGGCCTGTTTGTCCACTGTAGAGGGTTGGAAGGAAATTGCTGGCATGTGATGGCATAAATCACATTCAAAGATGAGCTGGAGTATGAACCTGAGATGGTATGGTTGATGCTGGTGGGCCCAGTGATGGTGTTGCTAGGATACACATGAGAACAAAGTTGGCACCTTGATTTGTTGTGAGCCCGGGTACCAGAGTAACAATAATACTGTTAATTTATCATCCCAGGTCATATAAATACATCAACAATACTCATCACTGGGATGCTAATACTGAGATACACATTGCACAATATTCATAAGCATTTGGGATATTTATATTGTTCAAGAAGGAGAGGCAAGGGACCAAGACAAAAGAGCAAGGGAGTGATGCAGCAGTAGTAACTACTTATTCATGCAGGTCTCAGGCATAGGTGTGGTTTCTAAGAAAGGGTTTCCAAACATCTAGACAGCCAATAATTCAAGAAGGGATGCATGGTGGGGTGGCCAAAGGGCAGCTTGTGGGTGGATGAAGGGACAGAGATACAAGCACAGCAGGTTTGGGTGTGTTTAAGTACTGGCCTTTAGTTTGACAGAGCACAATTCGGGGTCAAGTTATGTGTTCCCTGAAGCTGAAGTTCAGAACAAAGGAATATTTTGTACCCCAACCTGGAGAGCAGGGAGGGTGTTGAATGAGTTAACAGTTGGGTCACCAGACTGGCCAAAAGTGTGTAGGAGGGGTGGCCAAGGGTCCTGGGAATATTTCCAAATAAGGAATAAAGACCTATTCAGGTGTGGAGATGGGTTTATAGGCAGACAAAGTTGACCTTAGTGAGATGGTGGGGGGAGGGTTGGCTGGGATATTGACTGGACCAGTCTAAATAAAGAGCCTGTTGACAGAGGATGCTACTATGAATCTAGGTCTTTTGGCATAAGTGTGGCAAGATTCTTTATGTCTAGATGTGTCTTCGATTGGACCTGATTCATGATTTGAGAGCTAGGCAAAGGGAAAGGCTTGATTTTTGTCTGAGCTGCTGATACCTTCAGTAAGCATGATAAGATCAATGTTAAATGATGCCTGACCCCAGAGGAGAAGCTGGGCCATACTGCATCCGGTATGCACTCAGTGTTGTCCACCCTCCCCCCCCTTCTCTGCCCCACTTCCCCTCACCCCACACCCACTTACCTTAGTACAAGCTGGAGAATCAGCCTGTTCCCTTCAGGCCGAAAATGGCCTGGTGGGAACTACACTTCCCAGGAGATCTTGGGGTGAGCCCCAAGGTCTCCTGGGAAGTGTTGTTTCCACCAGGCCGTTTTCAACCTGAAGGGAACAGGCTGCTTCTCCAGCCTGCACTGTTTCACTAAGGTAAGTGGGGGGTTGCCACCGGGGGGGAAGTGATTTTCTACCCCCCATGCGCACACCCAGTGCAACGTGCCCCCCGTCCCCTGGTAGCTCCGCCTCTGCCTGACCCTGCACTCATTCTGCTGGCTCAGCCTTTATCTCAGAATCAGCTTACAGCTCTTTTTGTGGGCCTCCTTTGAGGACACATAGCAACAACGTTCTGGGAACTTCAGCTATAGCAAGGATAAGAGTGCAGGTTCTTATGTGTTTAGTATTCCCCTGTGTACTTGTAAGGAACCTCAAAGGACTCGAAACAAAGTAACTGAGTTCAGTTCATTTATTTCATAAACTTCAATGATCGCAATACACGGAATGCGGATTCTGACTTTCCCCGGGCTTAAGGTGTCGCTTTTACGGACCCTTCAGCCACCTCCCCCAAACGTCCCAGCAGAATTCCCACGACAGGATGGAAACAAGCTTCAAACACACAAGATAACCACAGCAAGGTTAAGGCCACAACCACCCTGGGCACGAAGCCCAGAACGAGGAATGCGCCAAGGTCAGGCAGAAAGAGCAGAAACTAACCCCCACCCTTACAGTACTGTTTTTATAATAAACAGAGTAACCGACCTGCATAACATGTGACTGTACAACAAAAGGAAGATGGATAAAATGGGCTACTGGAACAAAAATAAGTAGGCACTGGCCCTCTGTCAAAGGATTATGGGACTGCACATGTGTAGGCCTGCGGTGGAGAACAGTCACAACCTTTTCTTCAGGCATTCATGTAGCAACAGAGCACTTCCTCCTCCTCCCCATTGGAGCCATGGGCAGGACGTTTTCCTGTTGAAACTGCCATGAGGTCTGAGGGGGAGGGAACGATGCCCTCAGTTCTTTTTGCTGCCGCGTTGAGAGGACACTCTTTGTCATTCTATTGGTCTCTGGTACTTTTTACATGAGACCAACATGGATTTGAAGAGCTCCGCTTGATTTAAGAAGTGCTTCAAGTGTGGTGTGAAGATGGCAAAGATGGCTGGCCTTTCTGAATGTCTTCTTTGCCTGGGTGAGGAGCACATTCTGGGTGTAAGGCCTTTGCCCAGTTCATCCTGGAGGCCTGACAGGTTCATGCATTGAGGCTAAAGGTGATCCTACACAAGAGGTCTTTGACTCCAGACCTGGTCTTTCAGGGGAACGTCTTCAAGAGCCCCGTTGGTTCCCTTGATGCTGGTGCCTCAACCTTCCTCATCTAGTCATCTGGACAGGGCCTTGTCCCTTTCTCTGCTGATTAAGCCCAAGAAGTGCTCCAAGCCAGTGGAGAGGGGCCACTCCTCTCAAGGGCTTCCAAGATAGTACTTTCTTAAAAGTAATGTTCTTAATGGATGTTCCATGTACAAACACAACCTTCCTACTCTCCCCACCTTGAAATTTCTTGAAGTTGTATTATCGAAGGCTTTCATGGCTGGAATCATGGGGTATTGTGTGGTTTCCAGATCACTGATCCTCTGAAGATGCCAGCCACAGATGCAGGCAAAACATCAGGAGAAAATGCTACTAGAGCACGGCCATACAGCTCGGAAACCACACAACACCCCAGCTCTTGAAGTTCTTGCAGCTGGCCTTGTCCTGTGCAGTGTACAGAGAATCACTGAACATCAACTGCAGCTAAGGGCAGTCTTGTTTTTCCCTCGGGTCAGCATATAGTTGTGCTACCCCATTTCACATACATCATATCTTTTAAGTCCCTAATGTACATCCATTCTTGTCTTCTGCTTTATGCAAAGCTTTGACCTCTGTGCAAACTGGGCTTTCTTTCTATGCCAAAGATGAATATTAACACACACACACACACACACATATATGTTTGCACCGAGGTCAAAGCTTTGCATAAAGCAGAAGACAAGAATGGGGAAAAACAAGACTGCGCTTAGCTGTAGTTGATATATAGTGATTCTCCACACACTCTCTCTCTCTCTCTCTCTCTCTCTCTCTCTCCTCCCCCCCTCCCCATTTCTCTCTCTCTCTCTCTCTCTCTCTCTCTCTCTCCTCCCCCCCTCCCCCCCCCAATGGGGAACCACAGCAGCTTATATCATTCTCCCCACCTCCATTTTATCCTTACAATAACAACTCTTTGAGGTAGGTTAGGTTGAGAGTGCATGACTAGCCTAAGACTATCCAAAAAGCTTCCATGGCAAAGTGGGGATTTGAACTTGGGCCTCTTAGATCCTAATCTGATACTCTAAACTAGGGGTGGCCAACCTATGGTACTCCAGATGTTCATGGACTACAATTCCCATCAGCTCCTGCCAGCATGGCCAATTGTAGTCCACGAACTACAATTGTAGTCCATGAACATCTGGAGAACCATGGGTTGGCTACCCCTGCTCTAAGCGCTATACCACATTGGCTCTTGATGCACCACACTGGATTTACATCATGAATACTTGAAGTGTGAGATCGTATCATAAGTTTCTACTTGCTGACATCTCTGCAGTGTTTTTTTTTTACTTATAGCAGCTACACCACTTTTTGCCTGACGAAGGTGCTTTATTATGCATCTTGATTATTATAGCTCCAATATTGCACCATCAAGTGGATCACAACTGAAAACACTCATCATCCGGGAATTCTCACAGTTCAGGACATTTCAGATTCAATGTATCAGTTATTTTATGTTACAAAATTTGTATCCTGCCTCTCTGCCCTCACAAGGGCCACCAAGGTAGCTAACAAATTAAAACATATCACATCATTAAAACAATTAAAAAACAGAGATAAAATACATACAGAGACATGAAACCCATAATTAAAAAATTAGTCAAGAAGGAGTAGTCATTGAAGGAATGCCAAACAAAATGCTCCAACATTAACATTTTATCCAGGAAGCAAACTGTTTCAAATGGAACAAGTGTGTGGATAACTTGAAGAAAACAAGGGAAAATATTCAGTATTCATCATTATATCCTGTTCCACTGAAAGATCTAAATAGAATTGTAAATTCATATGTCACTTCTTTCTGGATCTTCTTTGTAGTAGAATGGTCTGCAGGGCATGCCTTGTTCTGTTGTGCCCGCCATTTTGTGCCGACCTGGCAGAACCAGGCACAACAGAACCATGCATCGTAGTGCATGCCAGAACTGAACCATGCATCCTAGTGCATGCCTTGTTCTGTTGTGCCTGCCATTTTGTATCAGCTTCAGGAGCCTCTATGCTGTTGCTGCCATTTTGAGAATGTTCCCAGGAGGTTCCCTTCTTGCAGCTTATCCGATGGCCATTTCAATGTAAGAAGTAGAAGAATAAAGTTGTTGTTTTTTTCTGGTGATCCCATGCATATGTCATTTTTCTTTTTTTAAAAAATGAGCTATCTTCACAGCCACGAAGACACCATAGAAGAATCACATCCACTCGGAGAGCTGGTCTACCTCCCATTAAGAAGGATTGGGAGGAAAAGAGGTCTACCCCAAAAAGGGGGGAAATGGCATGTGTGCAGGATTGCTAGGAAAAGCAAACTTCTGCTTTGTACATTCAAATGGCCATTGGATGTGCTGCAAGCAGGGAAACTCCTGGGAACATTCTCAGAATGCCTGCGGCAGCACGGAACCTACTGGACCTGGCAGAAAATGGCAGGCACAACAAAAATGAAAGAGTAGCTCTAAGACCGGTGTGGTGGTTCTCTGATAATCATTCGAGGCAATATAAATGCTATTTATTAAACTACTGTTTTTAATAGTGCACAGAATGATGGTTTTGATGAAGGCTGCACTTGAAAATGATTCTTTAATGCTCACAGACATTTGGGACTACTTTCACTCGACTTTTATTTCCGCCGAACCATGACTGACTGCAAATAGATCTTTCGGTAGAGTATAGAAAACTACAATGCACAGGACAGACTTTGGAGTTTCTTTGCTGTCACAAATGTCAGACAGATGTGGGGGCAAATAACTTATTTTCTACCTTCACCACTTTCGCAACTGCAGAGATAAATATAGTCTCATTTGTCTTGCTGCTGAGGAAAAGCAACTTCTGACCTTGTTGTTCGTGAAGTGCTTTTCAGCAGCTGACAGATTGGAATTAGAATGCTGTGTGGCAAAGGAGAGGCTTTAGCTTTTTTTGTTACCACAGGTGTTGCTGTGGGCCTCCTAAGGAGAGGCTAGTCCAGGGGTAGGGAACATGCGGCTTGAGAGCCGCATGCTGCTCTTCTGCCCTTGCACTGTGGCTCCACGAGCCGAGCCACCGGCCCCATCCTTGCCTGCCCTGCAGGCAGCAGGGCGGGTGCACCAATTGCCCGCGGCTGGCTGGGCCAGGCCGGGCCGCGGGCTTCCCCTCTCGTCCCCCCCATTCGAGCAGGGCGGGCGCTTTCCCAGCAGTCGGCGAGGCCGCCACGGTGGCTCCCTCGCCCTCCCGTTCCGGTAGGCGGTGTTTCTGGCGGCCGGCAAAGCGACGCCCGGCTTCATCCTGCCTGCCCTGCGAGGTGGCAGAGGCGGGTGCACCAACTGCCCGCGGCCGGCTGGGCCACGCTGCGGGCTTCCCCTCTCGCCCGTCCCGTTCAAACGGGGCAGGCACTTTCCCGGCGGCCGGCGAGGCCGAGCTGCTGGCCCCATCCTTGCCCGCCCTGCAGGCAGCAGGGCGGACGCATCCATGCACTTCTCAGAATGAGCGGAGTAAAAGGTAAAAAGGTAAAAAAGCGGAGTAAAGGTTAAAAAACCCAATATATACAGTGTTATCTTTATTTTAAATGTCAAAAATTATTTGCGGCTCCAAGTGTTTTCTTTTCCCGTGGAAAACGGGTTCAAATGGCTCTTTGAGTGTTAAAGGTTCCCTACTGTAAGGAATTCCATAGAAGCAGAAATAAAAGGCTTTTTTGGGTGTAAAAGACCGTTTATTCAGACATCTTAGAAAGCTCAAGTACACGCAGTGGCAGGAATAAGATCTCCCGCCAGAAACACAGGTTATAACTCTGTCCATCCCATCCCCTCCCGGATTCCCCATGGGAGCGGAGGTCTCGGCATCTCCCTTGAGATAAGGTCTCCGCCCGGAGAAGCTGGCCCGCTCGCCGGGCTGTGGAGATGTAGTCAAAGGCCAGGCGGCTGACCCTCCATCAACACCATTGAATTCTTTCACACTCTGCCTCCCTTAAAAAGACCCCTCCCCAGGTTTGTCGCGGAAAAGCGCGGTTAAAGCAGAAATGAGAGCGATCAATATTACCGAGATCAAATCCATTGATTATGCAAGAGGAATACCCCACCCAAGAGACTAAAATATTGTAGCGTTTCTGCGATTAAAGCGAGAGTCAGGATGGCATCGGTAATGCTTGTGGCCATCAATAATAGTCGGTGGGGATCTCTCGTGAGTCGTGCCGAACATCGGAAGCGGGAGCCTCCTTGAGTAAACTGGAATGGAAGACAGGGTGAATGTTACTAAGAGAGTTAGGCAAATCCAATCGGGCGAAGTGACATCATTAATCACTTTAGTAATCTGAAAAGGTCCAGAATCTTTTGCCTAGTTTTGAAAATTTATGCCGTCTCTGAGATTTTTGGTAGACAAATACCCAGGCTGCGCAGAGGGAAATCCGGCGGTGCTTATCCGCTTGCAGCTTTGGGAGTCTTTGTAGCCTGTTGTAAGGCAGTCTGGACCATTTTCCACCCCTCAGCCAGAGATGAAATCCATTGCTGAAACTCCGAGGATCAATGCTCCGCAATTAGTTCTTGGAAGGGTGACGGACACAATTCCGAGAAGGGTTTTTTTTTTGTACTGCTATGAACCGCATTGTTATAGGTACTCTGCAAAAGCGGAATTAGCTTCAGCACCAATTGTCTTGGTGGTAGTTGGTGTAACAACGTAAATACTGCTCTAGGGTTCTGTCCGTTCTCTCCGACTCACGTCACTTTGAGCGTGGTAGGGGCGGCAACGCGGGGGCAAATTCCCTAACAACCCTAGAAAAAGCTTTCCAGAACTTTGGGGAAATGAATTGGGGTCTCCAGCGTTAGGAGACCACCTTATACGGCCCGGAGTGTAGTGATAAACATGCTGGAATGAACAGGCAACAGCGCTACTTAACTTTAGGAGGCGAGGGATGGAAGCACAAGGAATAGAAATGGGCTTGTTTAGAAAATAAGTCCACCACCACCTACAAGACCGTGTTACTCCATGACTTTCCGGCAAATCTGTAATAAAATCCATGGAGAGGAATTCCTAGGGACTTCCAAGGCGTAGGCCACTGGGAGAGGTTTCAACAGACCATAAGGGTTTTCCGGAGCGTTCTTGGCTTCTGCACAAAACAGAGCAACCTTTACATATGCTCGTCTCAATGTCGCCTTAGCGCTCGCAATGCGCCACCAAAAAAAAAATTGACGGCGGGCGGCCAAATGCAGAGTTTTTTAGAAAGCCAAAATGTCCAGCCAGAGAGCGGGCATCATGGCGGAGCACCGAGGAACCTCCTTATAACTACCCGGACCGCACGTACCAACAATCCCCCGGCCCGCTCGCGCCATTCCCTCCAAGCGCGGTTGGGGAGTCACCCAGCCTTCCTCCAGCCCGGCGAGATTTCGCTCAACCAGCCCCTCCTCCTCGAAGTTGCCGTGAGGAAGAAAGGGAGAGACCAGGCTTTAGAGGAATGGGCGAAGGAGAAGGAGTGGATGTCTATGAAGAGATCTGGCGGGTGACAGCCAGCCCTAATTGGGAGGGGAGAGAACAGTCGCAGCGGAATGTCCTGTAAGGCAGCTCCACCCCCCCCCTCCGGGTAGAAGGCGCTGAGCCGAAAGCTGTATCAGCCAGTTATTGGTTTTTCCGAGGAAAAAATGGACTGCGATGGAAAGAAGAACGAGAAAACGAAAGATCATGCGGCCCGTCCGAAGTTGTTTTCGGACACGCATCTTGAGGGGGGGGGTGGAAGGAGAGCGATTAAAGTTCTTGTGATCCGACCAAACTTGAAAGGGGTGTTTAGCCCCCTCCAGCCAGAATGGCGTAAGTGGAGAGTGCTACTTTGAATGGCAGCATCAGTCTCTTTATCCCGTCTGGTCCAGCTTGAGTTCAGCACCCGGAGAATTTCTTTGATAAATAAGCACCACGGAACCAAGCCTATCATCTTTATTTCTCTGCAACATGGGCTTGCCCCTAAGCGCTTTGCATCCGAGGCATCCACGTGAACCACAAGCGGGAGAGATCTAATAGGGTCCAAGAGTGCTTTAGGATAGGTTGAATTAGTAAAAGCAGATTTTAAAAGCTGAAAGGCTGTACTGACATTCTCTCAGAACCAGGAAAGGGGGGGTTGAGGCTTGGCGGTCAGTGGATCTTTACCCTTAGTGCGTAAGAGGTCTGTGAGAGGAGAGTTAGTTGTGAGAGGGAGAAGTTGAGTTCAGCGAATTGGGGTATAAAGTCACGATAGAAATTAGCAAAACCTAGAAAAGATTACGGAGTTCTTTTAGGCTGGTAAGAACAGGCCATTGGAGGACTGCCATCGGGTATTTTAGCAGGATCCATTTTTAGGCCCTCGAGAGTGAGATCCGGTAACCTAAATAGTCAATAGAGTTTGGTGGAAACAGCGCGGAAAGGGATTTGGCAAGAGGAGTTGTTGAGCAAGCGTTTCAATACTTCCGACAGACCAATGCTTCATGCTCCTCCATGGTTTGTGAATAAAATTAAAAGCGTCATCTAACTACTCCCTTGTACAATAAATCCTTGGAGAACTTAACGATGCAAGGGCCATAAAGCTCCGGGGGGGCCCCACTTAGCGAATGGCATTATTAAGTATTCAAACTGTCCTGAAACTTAGGTGTTAAATGCAGTCAAGTGTTCATAGCCTTCAGCAATTCTGATGACCCTGTAGTAAGCTTCTCTCAAGTCCAAACTTAGTAAAGATCGTCCCTTGCCCAATGCGTCTAAAGGTCCTTGGGAGTTAAAGGCAAAGGGTATTTGTTGGTTAGAGGAGACCGCATTGAGTCCTCGGTAATCACCAGCCTGCAGAGCCGTAAAGACCACGTCTTTCTTTTTACAAACAATACAGGAGCGAGCATGTGTGCTTGTTTGGTAGCCCTTGCATTATGAACCAGCGGCGAGGTTCTTGTCTAGAAATTTGCAGTTCAGCCTCTCCTCATTAGGAGACATCTTGATGGAATTCTACCTTTGGGCAGTTCGCCCTGGCTGTAATACGGTGATTGCAGTCCAGTGTCTCTATGGATTAACAACTGATCGCATTCTTGCTCCTGAAATACTCTGGCTAAGATCTTGAGTACGCCCGGTGGGATACCCGGTAGAATCGGGGAGCAATGGCCTGATGAAGCCAGGGGGGGGGTGTGTGTCAGGAGAAAGTCGAGGTTTCCCCAATTCATGTGTTCCCCGCAGGGAGGGTCAGTGAATTCCAAGATCCTTTCTTTCAAAGGAATTTTTGGTTCATGTAACAACAACCATGGCATGCCCAGAACTATATGGAGTGTTTGGCCACTGGCATCAGAATAAAACTAATTTTCTCCCAATGGTGAGCAGCCCAGGAGGACGGTTCGCGGTTTGAACTGGGCGGTCCGCCGGCTCGAGAGGTTCTGCGATCCATCTGGAGTGAAAGGTATGGAGGCTTAGCCAGGGGAACTTGAGGTCTAGACCTAGCTCCCTCCACCACCTATGGGGCCGCGTGAAACAATGGGAGCAGCCAGAATCCAAAAGGGCTGAGGCGGCTATAATAAAGGTAATAGCAAGCGGGGTTGGCCAGAAGCGGCTTGGATTGTAATGGGGCGCTGCCTTCACTCACAGCGTCTGGAGTCGAACCCACATGTCCATGGGGGCTGAAGAAAAGGCAAACAACTGCTTCCCCCCTCCTCTGGGTAAGCGCCGATGACTGCCTTGGGCCGAAACCCGTTGAAGGCGGCCGGATTCCCTGCGTGGTGGCTTGGCAGATGGGGTGTCGCGGCGAGGCGGTTAACTGTTTTTTTTTTCGGGCGGTTGGCTAGGCTATGACCTGGTCCTCCGCGGTAAAGACACAATCCCAGTCGTGACGGCGGTAACCGGTGAATGTGGTAGAGCGGCTGGGCTTGGTTTGGTGGGCGCGGTGGCAGGTTTTGGTGAAGGCCTCCCGACGCAGAAGCGTACTCCAGCGAGGAAGGCGCCACCTGGGATCCTAATTCAACCCAATCAGCAATGGTGCGGGGGGACCCGAATTAAAAACACCGTTCCGCGCCAGCCGCCGTCGACTAGCATCCGAGAAGTAGTCACATTTCATGCGCTCAGGCCCACTCAGGAGAGTCGGTGGCAGCAGCATACCGAAAATTCGCGGGCAAATTCTGCAAGCGGCGGTTGCCTTGCTGAATAGTTTTGATGAGTGGCGGATAGCTTCATTTTCAGCACCCGGATCTTAGGCGAGCCCTTAAAGGCTTGGAGGAATCGCGAGGGCACCGTCGAGTAAAGTATCTTCATCTTGCAGGTTCAAAGGAGTCACAAACCAGTCGGCTGCCGCCCCATCCAGGACTGAGCCGATGTCCCGTATTTTTTGAATCAGACGGTATAAATGATCATAGTCCTCCATGTGGGCACTCGAGGTTGCAAGATGAAGTAAAGGGAAGTTTGGAAGCGGTCCGCCGAAGCTTGGGCAGGTATTGGAGGTCTGTAGTATCCCCTCTCTCCTCAGCCCTTGGCCCGGCAGGCGGTGGTTAGCGCCAGAGTTGAGCAGGTTGAGGCAGCGGTTGCGCCAGGGGGGGGCAGGAATCGGTGGAGGTATCAGCGCCGGTGCACTGCTATGGCGTTCGGTGGGAAACGGTCGCTTGGAAAGTGGTAGGACCCAACAGCGTTAAGCCCCTCTAGCGCCCGGCTACCTTCACCAGTGACAGCGTAGACTCCAACTTAGGTTGTCCTGGTCTGCTGCGTCTTCAGTTCCCTCTCCAAAGGCAGCCAGCTCTCTCTCCTTCGCAGTCAATGCATCCTGGTGTGCATAAAAAGCTGCTTTCTCTCGTTCCAATTTCCCAGCCAGTTAGATCCCGTTGAATAGCTGCAGTACCAGTTCACTTTGTCGCCAAGGCCTGAAGCAGCTTTTGGCGTTGGCAGCTATGAGATTCAGTTTGGAGTGTTCCAAGGACTTTGATCATGGACTGATAGATTCTGCTTATTGCCGTTGTAAGCATCTTTAGCGCGGTGGTCGAGTTGGGACTTCTTTCGCTGCTGTTCCCGGTCTCTTTGCAGGTTTTTCAGCTCTTGCTTGCAGCTGTTCTCGTTCCTCTTCCCATAGCTGGCGCGTTCTGGAGCCCATGCTTCTTGGGCATCTAGCGCCAGTCGACCCACTTCCTCATCCCAGCTCTCTTTACCGATGGGAGAGGAACAGATCCGACTGGGAGTGCAGAGCTTTCTCGGACTCCTCTCTTCATCTGGGCCAGCGGGGCGGCGTCGTGCCCACCCGGTAGCTCCTGCAGGGGCATCTCCAGGTGCAACCGTTAGCGCTGCCGGGATCAGAGAGGGGTCGGTCGGGAAGGCGATAGTACGGATACCCCCTCGCAATCCTGGGTATAGTCCCAGTGTCACCGGTGGTCTTGGGGCCGAGACGGGCCCCAGTGCTATGCCGCGGTGGATCTTTGAGGAACATCACCAAAATCTGGCGAGGTCCAGGAATGTCGATTCAATGGACTCCTGGGTTGCTTACATATGAAGGTGGTCAGGCCCGATCTCCTCCGTGACAGGTTGCATCTGAGGTTTGTAATCCCTCACAGCCGGGTGGAGATGCACCAGGATCCACGAAACCGATCCATGAGCAAGCTGCCCAAAGCGACTCATGTAAAGTCCCCCATGGTCGTCTCTTCACGTCCCTCGTTCCATGCCCGGAGTAAAGGAAGACTTCGTGCTGCAATCTGACGGGCTGGAAAGAGGAGTCACCAGCGAGACCCGTTCTCCCTTCCAGCGGTTCGTCCAAATCCAGAAGGGAGGCTGGGAGCCCCTCTTTGGGGGGCTACCGAGACCTTCCACGAGGAATATTCAACCTCTCCATGCCCGAGGCACCAGAGGTCACACTGCACTAGGAAGATATAGATGAACAATGGATTCCTGCCACAATGTAAGGAATTCCATAGAAGCAGAAATAAAAGGCTTTTTTTTTGGGTGTAAAAGACCGTTTATTCAGACATCTTAGAAAGCTCCGCGTACCGCGCGGTGGCAGGAATAAGATCTCCCGCCAAGAAACACAGGTTATAACTCACTGTCCATCCACATCCCCTCTCAGTTCCAGCCATGGGAGCAGGAGGTCTCATCTCCCTACTCATGAGAATCAAGGTCTCCGCCCGGGGCTATTATCGCCGGGCTGTGGAATGTAGTCAAGGCCAGGCGGCTGACCCGCTCATCAACACCATTGAATTCTTTACACCTACCCCTGGGCTAGTCTGTGTAAGAAGACAGAAATAGAAAATGAAGCTGTTTAAAATTTCAGAATCATCTTTACCTCCAGGTGGCAGAGTTGCTTCTTTGGTATGGGGCTGATCCATTATTCAAGCATGAGAAAGGGAAGTGTGCCTTAGAGGAAACTACTGACAAACGGATGAAGAAACTGTTGGAAAGTTACATACCTAACTCTACTAGAAGTTCAACATCAGGTAGGAAAAAAGCAATTTTGTCATATAGTTGCACAAAATAATTTATTTCCCTTTTTCTTTATATACACATCAAAGTGTCTCTGGCCCCTTCCTTCCGCACATGCAGAATAATGCGTTTCCAAACCACTTTCACAACTTTTTGCAAGTGGATTTTGGTATTCCGCACACCTTCAAAGAGCATTGAAAGCAGTTTGAAAGTGCATTATTCTGCATGTGCGGAATGAGCCAATAAGAGTATAGTGAATTGCAATCAGCTAAAAAGTGGTAGTCAGCTAAAAATGCATATTTTTCCATTGGGATTAACAAACAAAAATTCCTGTTATGCAACACTGACATTTATTGTATGGAAAAAAAAAACAGCAACTGGAAAAAATGTTTTTCTTACTGTAGTATGTTAATGTTTAAATTTTGTTTTTCTCCTTTTCATGCCAAAAAAAGCACCCCACACTGTATCATCAAGACATTACTTAAACGTGCATGTCATTCATACCTATTATGGTTCCCTAACGTTTGCATGTTGTACTTCTAGTCTCTCTTTGTGACTACTTTGCCTTTGCTATTAAAAGGGATATTCCTTTGAATGCATTGTTCAGCATTCTAAAATTCTTTTGTAGAATGGGTGCCTGTTTCTGCAGGATAAGAATGCCACTCCAGTCTTACAAGATTACGTAGTAAGATCTGGGTGGACATTTTGGGGGTTGCCAGATAACAGCCTCCAACCCACAGTGCAGAGGGTTCCAAATCTCATTTGGTACTTGTGAAGAAGGAGAGCTAGAGCTAGACTGAAATAAGTTCTGGAAAATAAAGCTAGCAGAGGGAAGAATGAAAAAGGTAGAGAAAGAAACTTGAAGGAAAATCAGTTTTTGCTCAGAAACAATCTAAAGGTTTTGTCAAAGGCTCTCATGGCCGGATTCAACTGGTTCTGGTGGGTTTTCTGGGCTGTGTCTGGTGGATTTTGTTCCTAACGTTTTGCCTGCATCTGTGGCTGGCATCTTCAGAGGTGTATCACAGAGAAAAGTCTGTTTTACACTGTGTCTAACTGGCCCCTTCCGCACACCCAAAATAATGCATTTTCAAACCACTTTCACAACTGTTTGTAAGTGGATTTTGCCATTCCACACAGCTTCAAAGAGCACTGAAAGCAGTTTCAAAGTGCATTATTCTGCATGTGCGGAATGAGCCACTGTTTCACACAGTTGCAGAACATGTGTTAAACAAAACTGGACATAATATTTTATTTGAGAACACTAAAATTCTGGACAATTCAGAAGCTTACTATGTCAGACTGCACAGGGAGGCCATTGAAATTCACAAACACCAGGACAACTTCAATAAGAAAGAAGAGACGTTAAAGATTAGCAAAGAACTAGCCTGAGCTCCCAGTACCATTAAAAAAAAATGGACTGATAACCCCACTCGCAGTACAATGCACTCAACCATACCTTTGCATAGCAAGTTCTACCCAAACACTTAATGATTGGTTCCCCACCCTGGGACATAGACAATATACCACACTAAACTTTCCCTTCTCACTTAGACACAGTGTGAAACAGACTTTTCTCTGTGATACACCTCTGAAGATGCCTGCCACAAATGCAGGCGAAACGTTAGGAACAAAATCCACCGGACCACGGCCACACAGCCCGGAAAACCCACCAGAACCAATCTTTAAAAGTCCCATAAATACATTTCCCCCAGTAATTCCTCCAATATCTTAATGTTGCTTAAAGGGTTGCTTAATGTATTGTTGGATAAAGGGTTAAAATCCTTGTACTCTTTCAGCTATGTGTTCTTTACATCTTTGCTGTATAAAATCCACATTATAGTTAAAATTACATCCAAGTAAGTGAACTGAGAGTTCTAAGATATGATCCTCTTTTAGATCTAAAGCAGTGGTTCTCCAGCCGCAGGGGTCCGAGGGGCCCTTTGAAATTGAACAACCCTTTCTGACGAGAATTAAGCCTAAAACTCTCTGCATCAGTGTTCTCCATCTGTAAAATGGATAAATGCTAGGGTTGGGGGTCACCACAACATGAGGAACTGTATTAAAGGGTTGTGGCATTAGGAAGGTTGAGAACCACTGATCTAAAGAAAGAAGGCAGTATTAATGCCACTTTAGAGGGGATTTTTTTTTTTGCCCAAAGTGGTTTTCATGTTAACTAGGATATTACATTGCCTGCTATTTTTCAAGAACTTAGAGACAATAAAAGAGCCTTTCAGTCCAGTCCTAAACAGAGTTACTCAAAGTCAACAATTACTCAATTGACAAATCTAGGAAGAGTGGAACTTTGTTTAGGATTGCACTGTACATCTTCTTGGATGTCAGATGATCTTAGCAGTTCTGCTTTTTCTGTGCTACAGTAGTGCTTAATGGGAACATCTGCATCTGCACATTCTATAGCCTGCTAGATTATGTTTCTAATACAAATATATCAATTTGCAGAAATCTAAGTAGTGCAAATTTGTGCTCATTGCCTGCTTTACTGAGATGAGAGTTAAAGAAATATCTAAAGGGTAAAGCAAACTGTAATTTGACATCTTTTTAAATCAAGTAAACAGATAAAGCACTAGAAACAGTGGTCACTGGAAAGGAAAGTACTGGAAGATGTTACAGTGAGACCAATGGAAAAGAAAATGCAGATAAAAAGCTAGATGTACCATTTCAATTAGATGTATTTATTTATTTACATGCCACCAGATAAGGAAAGCTGCAGAATTGACGCCTTTGGATAGGAAGGCTTATTCCTCTGCCTCTCTTAACTTTAGAACTGCCAACCACCAAACCAACATTGGTGGATATCAACTTCACCACTGAGTGACCATTTCTCCACATTTACATCTCCCACCTGATGATGCCCATGCTGAAATAGCCACCAGCCAAGCCTATACATCTCTCTAAGCAGGAGATAAATGCAGGGAAGTGTGCAGCTGAGGCCTCTGCTCACTCATTGGCTACTGGGGTTACCGTCAGGTGCCACACTTGGCTCTGTAATACTGCGCTACCCATTGAGTCATGAGCTAAAGTGGAGGCTCTCCCTTTCAAGGGCATGTGTCTCTTTGGCTCCAACACTGACATATTCCTTGCTAGCATCAAAAAGAACTGCACCATGACATCTTGGTCTGGAGAAAAGGGCACCTCCTCCTGGTGCTAGGGGCTTGAAGAAAGTTCTGCTGAATGGCAGGCCTCAATGCAGGTGCAGTCCCAATGTGTGTCTGCACAGAAGGCCTTGATGAACAGTGGTTACAGCAAGTGTAACCCTGTCTTCCCGGACCACATATGAATATGATATCAATTTGCAGAAATCTAATTAACTGCAAATTCGTGCTCATTCCACCAGCTCTTGGGCATCTCTAACTGCTTTACTGAGATGAGTCTCTGTTAAAGAAATATCTAAAGGGTAACGTTCTGGGTTTTATAATATGTGCATTTATGTATTTTATTTATTAAACTATTTATACTTACCCCTCATGGTTCAAGCCATAAGATGGGTGGCCACCCTCCCCCACCATGACCAAACAATGATTTTTTGTACCAGCTCACAAAACACCTCCCACTCCCATCAAAACATACATGGCTCTCTCCCCACCAACTCTTTTCCTAATTTCCTAATCAGAACAACCCTATGAGGTAGGTTGTTAGCCTGAGAAACAACTCCAAGCCAGTGCAAGTGGGTATTAAGTATGTTAATCTCTCAAAAATCACCCCCAGCAAAACATTTACCAAACAAATGTCAGCATCATCTCTCACAAAACACCTCCAGTGGAATCCACCCCCTAAACACCATCACTTTCAATGGTGATTTTAAACTAGAGAACTCAGATTCTTCTTTTAAATCTACCTTAAGAGGAGAATCTGGGGTCCCCAGTTTAAAACTCAAAATTGAAAGTGGTGCTGTTTGAGGGTGAATCTCCCCACCCTGAAACAGCATCACTTTTTTGAGAGGTTGGATATTCCAGATCGAAGACAAAATAGCAGAATTAGAGTTTGGAATCTGGGCAAATTTAGGCACATTCAGACAAAAATTGTCTGATTATGTCCTGCCCAAATATGAACAAACAAATTCTGCAAATGCAAAAGGTATTTGGGTTTTTTTGGGGGGGTATTTTTTGGGGGTTTTTCGGCCCCTTGCAGGGAGGGCATTTTTTAAAAGCTAGTGGGCACCATGATTTCAGGGCATCATCGAGAGACTGCCCTGATGATACCTACACCAGGTTTGGCAATGTTTGGTTCAGGGAGCATGCAAAGTTATGGATGCCCAAAATGGAGATGCCCCCATCCCGTTGTTTTTCAATGAGGCCAACCTGAGATAGGGGCTGCCATTTGAGGCACCATAACTGGTTGATCCCCCTGGTATAACATAACTAACTTAGCAGGTGGCATCATAAGAATAGTTAACACATGATACCCTGAAATTTTGGTGTCACTAGCTTTAAAAATACATCTCTTCCAGGCACCCCAAGAAATTTGCCCAAGATTCTTTGTTTTGCAGTGACTTTGCTCCATTGTAGGTAATGAGGAATTTCTGAGGCAGGCTGCACATTTTTGAAAATAGAGGCTCCAGACTTTCAAGGTGGCTCCAAGAGGCCTTGAGTAATAGCATCCAAGCTTGGTGAGCTTTGCTTCTGGAGTGGGGGGGGGGGGGAGTTGAGAGTGTTCTGACAGAACTCAGTCCACAGGCTTTCATGTGCAGGAGCGGGGAAACAAAATAAGCCTTTTGGGGGGTTATAAGAATTGAACCCCCCCCAAGAAGCAAGGTCTCCAAACCTGGATGCTGTGCCAGGAGGCCCTCCTGGAGCCACCCTGAGAAGCCTGGTGCCTCTATCTTCAAAATGTGCCCAGCCCTGCCTACCTACACTCAAGAAATTCCCCATTGGCTACAATGGAGCAAAGTCACTACAAAACAAAAGAATCTTGGAAGGGCAAATTTCTTGGGGGGGTGCCTGGAAGGGGTGTATTTTTTTAAAGCTAGTGACACCAAATTTTCAGGGTATCATCTGTTAACTATTCTTATGATTCCACCCAAGTTTGGTGAGGACATGTTCAGGAGGACATAGTTATGGTCCCTCAAATGGGATTGCCCCCATCTCAGGTTAGCTCCCATTGAAAACAATGGGGATGGGGGAGCTGCACCCCAGATCCCATAGCACACTGCCCCTGAACCAAGCAATGTAAACTCGGGTGGTATCATCCGGGCAGTCTCTGGATGGTACCCTGAAATTTTCAGTGCCATAGCCTTAATAATGCGCCTCCCCTGCAATTGGAGCGGCATTATGAGAAAAAACACTTAAAACATTTAAAAACACACAAACGACCCTGAAATTTTGGCGCCCCCCCACGTGACCAAATGGGGGCACCCGGGGACATAGGGTACCCCCTGTCCCTAGGCAGGAACGCCACTGCCTTCTAGTCCAGCACTCTGCTACTCGCAGTGGCCCACCAGGTGCCTTTGGGAGCTCACCACCTTTCTTGTGGCAGTGGTAGCATGATGGACATGTAGTGAAAAATACTGTTGTGATGCTTTTGTGCAGCAACACAATTTAAGATCTTAGGATCATAATCCTGTACCAAGGTAGTTGTTTCTAGGACATACCGATCATACAGGCATAAGTGGAATCTAGAATCATTCTTCTAACAAAATATTTTCAGTAGTTGCTATGAGTAAAAATATGTTTAATTTGTCTTTAGACTGCTCATATTCTGAGGAAAAGGAGAAAGCTTCTTCCAGTCAGCAGTTGTCTACTAAAGCAGCTAGAGTAAACAAAAGAAATGCTAAAGGAGAAACTTGCTTGCATTTGGCAGCAAAAAAAGGAAATTTGTCTCTAGTGAAGTCCTTAATAGCATCTGGAGCATGTGTAAATCAAAAAGATAATGCAGGTTGGATATTTCTTGCTCACAGTTTTAAAGTTCTATGTTATGCTGTTACCAGGAAACACTTCAGTATTTTTTCAGCAGTTTCTTTTAGTTACTGTTTAAAACTACAGTGAACAGTGTTCAGAATGTTGTATGCCTTATGGGTATATTCATCAGATAAATATATTTAGACAAATGTATATAGATGGATAGATATACTATATGTACAAGCAATACTTCAGGTGTACCAAAGGCCTTAAACCTGCCAAGTGGGAATTTTAACTTTGAACATACCTCGTGGCAAACTATTTTTTAAAATTCTCATCTCTTTCAGGCTATAGGCACTTTCGAACATGCAGAATAATTCACTTTCAATCCACTTCCAATGCACATGGCAACTGGATTTTACTGTGTGAAATAGCAAAATCCTGGGGTGTTGTGTGGTTTCCGGTCTGTTCTAACAAAATATTTTCAATAGTTGCTAATGTGTAAAAATATGTTTAATTTGTCTTTAGACTGCTCAGATTCTAAGGAAAATGAGAAAGGAAAAATCCACTTGCAAACAATTGTAAAATTGGATTGAAAATGCATTATTCTGCATGTGTGAACGGTCCCACAACCCTTGTATTAGACCTGGAGAAGCTTATACTTTCCATAGCAGAAAAGCTTAAGAGCTTGCAGTGGTGGCGAACCTTTGGCACTCCAGATGTTATGGACTACAATTCCCATTAGCCCCTGCCAGCATGGCCAATTGGCCATGCTGGAAGGGACTGATAAGGTGTAGTCTGCTAATGAATACACTGCCGACCCAGCAGTGCCGTGAGGTGGAACGTTGGGGCGCCAGCGGACCTGCGGCCTTGCCCGGTGCTTGCTCGCACCCCCACTCCTCATCCCCCCATGAGTCACAGGTGAAGTGAACTGTCTGGCTCAATCACTGAGGCGCAGGGACAATGGTCTTGCCCCAGGTGAGGTTAGAGGCTCCAGCAGCATCGCGGCTCCTCTCTCCGCCGCGTAGCCAGATTGAGAGATCATGCATCACCCTGATGATCTCCCGACCTCCCGGCTCTCCCGGAGCTCCCCAGTCACTCCCTCCTACTGCGCCCCGATGGGAAGTAACAATAAAAGATTGTAGGAACCCGTGGCCGGAGACTTCGCTAGGAACCACGGACCTCCGGTCTCCCGCTGCTGGCGATCTCCACCAGATGTTATCTCGGCGACCGTCGTTCTTCACTGCAGCTGACCCGTGGAGTGGAATTCTGGCTGGTGCGAAACCGGGAATCCTCGAACCTCCCACCCTGCTCACGATGCAGCCTGGGGAAGGGCAGCGATACCGAGAAGTCAGCTGGTTAAAGGCGTCATCCGGACCCACCCGTTTCTGTATGCAGCCTGTCCTCTGGATGCGGTGTATCCAGAGACAACGGCGTCCTAGGTTATCTCTAGATCCGGCCAGACGCGTTGATGTATGGGGAGCTTGTAAAAGCAGGGCTTATGACGAAGCTGCGTTGGCGAACTGAAAGATTAACCGAAATGCGACGAGGGTCCCACGTAAAGAGAGGGAGCCTGCGCCAAGTGGTTGAAGAGATTCTGAGCTCAGTGTCCATGGTACTTGCCCAGAGGGGGGGACGGTGAATCTTAAGGACTGGGGAAAACATCGGTAGCACTCTTAAGCACAGAGCCTGCGTAGCGCCCGATAATGTCAAGCTGCTACTGACGCGGTGAGACAATGTTTTATTCGCCATCAGCCTGCAGAACCTATGGCTCCCTTCCGCTGTAAGGCAGCCCTCCTTTTCGATCTTTCACCTTGAGGCTGGCCCAGATTTTCTATATCACACTAGGGTGGGCGCCTGTCACTCGCTTCTGCCCACTCGTTCCGCTTAGCCCAATTCCAGAGCTCTCCAGCGGCACCGACGCTTCCCTCCCCTGCTCCGCCTTCATTTTCGAAGTCACTGCACCTCCGTCAAAGCATACGTAATGGCGGGTTTCAAACTCTTGCAGAGCAGTATTAGCCACGATCTGCAGAAGAAAAGAAAACCCTGGCGGAAGACTTGATGCCGAAGATTCTGGCATTGTGCCCCATCCACTCCACACAGCAGATACCGTGGGGAGGATGGCATAGTTGGCCGAGGTTGTCGAGTACCCCCTGGGCTATAAAAATCCTCACCCGAGCTCCATAGCGATCGCGGGGCGTGGAATCACCACCCTATGTGAAAGCATGCTCGAAGCGGTAGCGAGGAGCCACCTAATGGTCGGACGACTGGAAGAACCGCTTCTTCCGCATGCTCACGAGCCCCGCAGCAATTTCGCGATCTGGGAAGCCGAGGTTCAGCCCGGCAATGCCTTAGCAGGGCAGCAGCACTCGTAGCGGCGCCTACACCCGCCAGCGCGCAACTTCGGCCCGATGCAGCCTTCAGCAACCCCAACAATCAGATTGTCTACCTGAAGCCGCCCTTACGGTGCAGCCTCTGGAGTCAAACACAAAGGCGTTTGTCCGGGGTCCCCAATTCCTGGCCAGCCACGCTGGGAGCTTCTCTGCCGCCGGCAAAAAGCGTAGAACCCTCGCGAGTTTGTGGGCAGACTCCAGGAGAATACTCAAGAGAGCAGCGTTGACAGCGAGGCTCAGGGCGAACTCAGCTTAAGCGTCTACCGTAAAGAAGGCGCCCTCGCTGAAGATGCCGCCAAAGGCAATCACAGGCTTAGGTAAGGACCCTGAACTGGCCGACATGCTTGGAAACTTGCCGGGATATCGGGTCGCTTAAGCCTGTCCATGCGGACCTCCTGACGCCAGCCCTTTCCACCGCCAGGAAACAGCCCCAGACAGGTGTTTCAATTGCGCACCGAATCGGACACTTCATTAAAGGTGCAGGCTGCCCAGTAAGGGGAGCTTCGACCCGATACGAAGAGTCTCCTCTCAAAGGAGAAGACCCTCAGGGAGAGGCCAGCCCCGAGCCTTCTCCACCCTTAAGCAAAACTATCCCTTTGTTACAGGGGCCGCGGACCTCGCTTCGCTCGGGCCAGCGCGCAATGTGGGGCCGGGCATCCCCTGCGAAACGACCTCGAGGCAGCCGCTTGCCTTCTACAGACTCCCTCGCCCCAAGGGCATCCATGCGCCCACTCCACACAGCTGGGAGGGCCAGGTGAACCCAGAGTGCCCGGGGAGCCCGACGCGGTCATCGGCGAAAGTGTCGGGAGGCCTGATCGGTGGCGGCTGGGGCGGAAGCCGGGGAGGAAAAGGGCAGGCCGCTTTTAGAAAACCCCCCCCCCTAAGTGGTCGCTGACAGCTCGTAGCCCTCCCATGGTCATGGAGAGGCTTCGAGGCAACTGATAAGCCCGGCGTACGCATACCTCCCCTCCGGTGGACCACGAAGACCCCGGTAGTAATGGGTAGAACAGTGGCCGCTGCCCAGAGAAGTTGATTGCCATGCACCAACTAAGTGAAGGAACGGCTGACGGGCGGCGCACATTGAGGTCTCCAGCGGTAAGCGCTTCGAACCTACCTGTCTTTGGTAATAAAGAAGAAGAGTGGCGGTGGCGATTGCTACAGGATCTCGGGAGCGGTAAATGCCTGTATCCAGCCCATGGGCCGATCTTCAATCGCGGTTTGCAGCCAACCAACCTTATCCCCTCAGGCTACTAGGTCACAGTTTGTTGTGACCTGAAGGATTGTTTCTTTTGTATCCCCTCTCCCTGTGAAGACCGGTACGGTTGGCTTTCCGGTGCGGTGCCGATTAATCATCCAGCAGCCCCGCGGCCAGATACCAGTGGAAGGATGCTTGCCCCAGGGGATTGCTCAACATTACCTTGTGTCGAATTTTTTAGTCCATCCATGCCTTGGCCCATTTGGCATGCCAAAGCATACGGGCTATGATCATCCATTACATGGATGATATCCTGAAATAACGCATACCGACCATCCCCAGCAGTGGGTGGCGCTGCTAGCCGACCTTGCGCTAAAACAGTCAGGCCTGCACTTCGGCTCCCGAGGTGCAGAAGAAACTGAGCCATTTTGTATCTGGGGCATAATGGCTCCTCCCACTCCCTACTCACGCCCCTGTCATACCGGAGATTCAAATCCCGAACCGTTCGCATCCTCCAGCTGCTTAGCGGCTACTCGGACCCTCAACTGGCGGTCCGTCCTTCTGCTCTCACCACCCCTTGCTCAGCCCCTGTTTTTCGCTACTCCGGCTCGCTTAAAAAAATCCAGGGATTAAAAGATCCGCTCTTTAAACTTCGAGCACAGGACCTTTTCGAGCAGTAAAGGAGATTCCTAACGCCCTTGGATGGGTGAATGCGGAGTCCTTTCAAGATCAACCTCCTCTCACTCTTCCTCTTGAACACCCCCACTCTCCCTACCACGAAAGTCCCTAAGAGGGTACGCAGGCCGCCACATACCAGCCTTGTCGAATGGCTTTACCTGCCTCATGTGCCCTGCGAAAATCTCTCCACCCGGGCCAGCTTTTCGCATGAATCTCGCTGCTCAACCAAAAGGCGTAGCACTCTGGTAATGAGTAGGATGGGACCCCGAAAAAATCGTCATACCTCTAAACAGAACAGAGTTCCAACACCTCTTGAATCTCACCTCCTCACCCTCCAGCTGGCCTAGAAAATTTAGGCAGGGGATCCTCTTCCACCTGCCCAGACCCTGCTCCGCTCTCCTCCACTCTATCACCCCTGTCCCGGTATTCGACCTTTAGCGGCCCTGCCCCACTCAAAGCCCCACCGTCTTGGCAGCGGGGCAAGCGTGGCGCCATTGCATTTCAGCGAGTGGTCAATGGCAGACGGCTTACTGCGCGCCGCCCAAATCTTAAACCGTCGTCAGTGGTCAGAACTTCGCTGGCGGCCATTCTGGCCTTTCAAACCTTCCCCAACCCTTCAACCTTCGCAATTACGATTCCCAATCAGGTAGCGTGCGTGATTGCCCACTTACCCGGAGCCCTCACGTGGCCCCGAGATGTCGAGCCCAAACCTCATGAGTCTCTTCCTGACACTCACCGGAACCTTCCCTAGCATCCAGAACCTCCCAGCGTGCTTTGTAGACCATATCGCATGCAGCCCACGCTCCCCAGGCCCCTCAGCGAGGAAACCAGCCGCGCCAGAACAACGCTACCCACATCTCCCACCGCCTTTTCCGACCCATTCGATCACCGACTTTTTTCCTGCCAGGGGCAAAAGCACTTTCGCCCGATCACTGCGGCATCCCCTCAACCAGGCGCAGTCCATCGTCAAATCCTCGCTCAATGCTCCACGCCTCGACTCGTCAGATTCCAGGAGTAAGCCGAGGGGGGGGCCCTGGCAAACCGACTTTGTAATGGCAAATGGGCCGTAACCCTGGTCCCTGCCCATAACCCTGGAAGCTTTTCTACGTAACCATAGATGCCTACCTACTGAGTGCGTCCTGGGCTACCTACCATCCGGCGAGACCATAATCCGCGTCATCCAGCAGCACCTCTTTGCGTGCATAACCGTCATGGAGCGCCCCTCCGTTTACCAAAGCGGACCAGCAGCATGCATATTCTTCGGCAATACATACTTGGATTTCTGCACCAACTGGCGGGAATGCGATGTTAACTTACCGCGGGGATTCCCTACAACAGCACCGTACTGACGAAAGCAATGCGTTGAAAAGGAGCAAATCGCCAACTTCAAAGAGATTTTAACCAGACCGCAAACTAAAGAAAGGGGAGTTAAGCCCCCCCATTTAAACCACATACAACAAACAGTCTCTAAAGGTACTCTTTTCACCATTAATCATCTAAATTTGCTGCGCCCTACCATCAGGACTAACAGGTCACCCCACTTAGAAAGACACTTCGAGGCAGTCAGACCCCTCCCCACGCCAAGGTCTACTACCACCGCCAACTCCCAAAGATCCCGAACCTGGCGGGGCGGCCCCCCTCATAACCTGGGGAAGGGGTATCGGCTTCAGTCCTTCTCCCTGGGAGGTCCCTCTATGGATCCCAGCCACGACATAATCCGGCCGGCTCGAGCGATGCGTAATGACGAAGCGGAAGCTTTCACACCACGCAAGACGGAACAGGCCTCCCTGAGTACCCCATCCCACAGCCTCAGCAGACTTGCCAATCAGCATCGGAATCCGACCGAAGATCCGTAACCCAAGAAGGCTCCGCAAGAGCAACCGACCGCCTCTTAGACGCAGCCAAGAATCCTGCAAAGCTGCAACGCTTTCGCGGCTATCACTGTGGAATTTTACAGCCATCAGCAGCTACTAATGCGGAAGCTACCCACCTCACCGGTGAGACAGTCGGTCACCCCTCTGCAAGGACCCCCATCTACGACCAGCCATCCCTCCCTTCCTCCCCAAGCGCTTCTCCCGGCCGGAATTTGAGCTTACAGCCGGGGGAAAACATCCCCGATAGGTTAACTCTTGGAACTCTCCGGCTGCCCTCAGCCACTTGTGCATGTTATCGAACACGCCTTCCACTTCCGCGACCTTGCTTTCGCCAGAGAGTCACCGAACTTATAGCTTTGGTAACCATGTCTTATTGTTTAATTTTTTATGCCATGCTCCAGTTTTCGGAAGTTATATACTGTTGTCATTACTGCATCTCCGCCTGCCTATCTGCCAGGGCTCTCTGCCACATACTCGCCACCGTCCACCCCTACCCAGGCTCCACCCCAGGAGCCGGACGCATACGCCATAAGCTCCTCCACTCACTTTCAATCCCTCTCACCTGTCGGATGCGATCGTCGTCTCTCTCGGCGGAGTCTGCCTCTCAGCTGACACCGGCAATAGGAGCCCTCCGGACTTATTTCCTGTACTATTGGCCAGCTGGATCTGTGACCTCAGCGAGAGATCCACCAACCCGCCTTCACTGCCCTGGATGCCCTGGCCTCCGGCAACAAGAACTTCATTAAGCTGCTCTAGATAATCATGCGTTGCCATTAACTGAATCACTTAAGCGGTGAGAGTGTACGCATAATATGTATTGTTTTTAATCTTCCTGATGATTCCCAATTTGTTTCACGTGAATTGCAAGAAATTGTATCTAATCTGAAAGTGTGATGTTTTACCCGTTGGTGGGTCAGAGCCTCTGGAGCTGGCTGTCGGGAGGATGTTGAATGAGTGCTGTTATTATTGCAGCTCTCGCGTTGTCTAATTGTGTGCCTTATCACCGGATCTTGTTTACGTTCAATGCGTGTCTAATATTGCCTGTAGCGATAATGTAAGCCCCTCGCATGATTCCCTTACCCGCCAACCAAAATTCTAATGTTGCACAAAGCGGCTTGGTCAGCCCTGATAGCAGCGGTGAGGAAGAAGACAAAGCGTCCTTCTGCAATAAGCGTAGCCTTAGCGTTTTGACCCTGCGTTTTCTAAAAATGTATAAAGGAGGGAGATGGTAGTATTAGTGCACTGCCCGACCCAGCAGTGCAATAGTGGAACGTTGGGGCGTAGCCAGCGTGACCTGCGGCCTTGCCGGTGCATCGCACCACTCCACATCCCCCATGAGTCACGGAGTCGTGAGCTGTCTGGCTCAATCACCGAGAGCATAGGGACAATGAAGTGCTTGCCGCTGGTGAGATCAGGCTCAGTGATGCAGCGTCGCGGCTCCTCTCCTGCATATGAAGCCAGATGAGATCATGCATCGCCTGATGATCTCCCGACCTCCGGCCTCTCCTCGGAACTCCCCCAGTCACTCCCACATGCACTCGTTGAGTAGAGTAACAATAATAAAAGGTGCCAGGAACGGCGGGCAGGAGACTTCGCTAGAACCGCGGACCTCGATTCCCCGCTGCTGGCGATCTCCACCAGATGTTATCTCCGCGTCTCGTCTCGTTCTTACGCTGACCGCGTGGGTCGACTACAGTAGTCCACAACATCTAGAGTGTCAAAGGTTCGCCACCACTGCAAGCTCTTAAGCTTGCAGTGGTGTTTGCCACCACAGGTTGCCACCACGGGTTCGCCACCATGGGTTGGGGGACTTTTATGCCCATCTTTCTTAATGGATGAGCAAGTCAGTGCTGCTGCTAGATCCTGCTGGCTGTGCTTATCCACGCTTCTGTAACTTCAGGGCTGGATTATTATAACATGGTCTGTCTATGTATTTGAAGATGTCTCAGAAGCTCTATTTGGTACAAATTGCAGCAATAAAGGCTCATCTTTAGGGTCAGCTACTTGGAACACATCTCCCCTTGTGTCAGCTATGATGCTCAGATAGCCTCTTTCTGCCCCATTTTAGAAATGTCAATGTCTATATGGCTATAACAAGATCCTTGGGAATGGCCTGCCAAAATAGGGAGCCTTTACTTTCTGTGTTTAGGAAAGCATGCAAAGCAGTCTTATTTCACAGAACATTTTGTGGAGGATGAATTTTTCCAGTAGATTTGACTATGAATTTGCTGACCCTGTGTGCTTTTATTCTTATGTGTTTTAAATCTGAATTTTAAAATTGGCAACTAGTATATTTTAATATATTTTAGTCTTTTAAATGTTATTTATGTCCTTGCAAATTTTTTGCTCCGCTGCTTGCTGCTTTGAGTCCAAGAAGAGAAGGCAATATTGAATTTTAAAATAATAAATAGGTATCTGACTTTGATTTTATCAGGGTGGATGGCAATTCACAAAGCTTCCATTGGAGGATTTGTTGATATTACCTCAGAACTGCTGAAAGCAGGTGCTGAAGTAAACAGCAAGGGTCTTGATGGTGTATTGCCAATCCATGATGCTGTTTCAGGCAATCACTTTGAGGTAAGTGATAAACTAGGGATTTCCTGTATTCATAGTTTGTTCATCAGCTTGCTATGCTGATTAAAAGAGGTGCCTGATATTTTTTTGAAACAATAAGAAGTTTCTGGAAGTGTAATTTAAATTCTGTGATTTTGGAATTTCACCTAGAAAATACCTTGTTTGTATCTTGACATCAAAGACCCAGGGTAGGTTATTCTGTGCTGTTCTCTCAGATTATGCTTTAAGTAAGGCACACAGAACTGGAAAACGATTTTATTCATCCTGTTACATTTTTCTGAATTCCTTCATTTTCCTAACAATTTCTGAGTGTCTCTCCTTCCAGTTTATCTGCTAGCACAATTCATTCATTCCCCCTTCTCGCTCATAACTCTTATAGAAAGTCTTCCTGTTTAACTAATGCTTTTGCAAAAATTTATGACACCTCTAGTTTAGTCCAAGAGCTTAAGTTTTTATGGTTTCTCCGCACTTTGAACAAAACTGTAGTTGTCTTTTTTCTCATCTAAGTTACCAAAACTTCAGCAAAATATTGACATTAAAATTGACAGGATCAACTGCATAGAGATGGCATAAAATTATGCATAGGGTATAAGTAACATTAACATGGTTTGTAATAGAGAAATGGTACAAAAATGTCATGAAGGAAATGAATAAGAATGAAAAAAATAGGCGGAAGAAAAATGGTCATCCCAATCATGGGAATAATTTTTTTAAACCACTTGTACAATCTTTTGTTTTAATTACTAAATGCCATTTTCTGTTGGGCAGTATAATCCTGAGGTGGGGGGGGGGGTAGTTGTGTCACAGCCAGGGAGGGGTGGAGTGATTCTGCCCCTTTCTCTGTGAAAGTGGCCTAAGCAGCTCAGTGGACTGTGCCACTGTTAGGGTATGTTACTCCGGTCATCAAACAAGACTCAAGAAGATTTCAAGAGCTTTATTGGGACCGTGTCATCCCAAGACTTAGAGAGCTGAAACAAAAGTTTGGCTCTCTGGTATAAACCTGTAAGTTACAGAAAGGTTCAGTCCATAATCCCCCCACCCTGGCATTCCCATAATATCAGCATTTGAAAGGACGGTGGGAACAGTGGCATTGTTTAGGACAGACAGTTCACTCCCTCGAAGAAGGCAGATAGGAATGAATGGGAAGCTCTATTGACTAGTTTTGCACAAGCAGGGAAGGCCTCCTTAGCCTGGGGCAATGATATTGGAAACAGCCATCTGTGGCCTTGGAGAGGGCGTGCTAACTGCCAGGCCAAGAATGGCACAGGCCTGACAGCCACTGATTTTGCCAGTGTGGGTCTGTACCAGCAAATGGGGGCGTTCTAGGCTGAAAGGGCTCAGGAAGCCCACTACAACTGGCCCATTCCCTGGGAACGCCCCCTTAGGCACTGGCATGACATTTGTGCCAGAGCAGCCCAGCACTGGCAGCTAGGTGGCATGCTGCCGCAGGGCTCCCCAACTCCAGTGTAAGTGCCTCTGCGCTGGCATGAATGTCTGTAATGTTGGCACAAGTGGCACTGATGCTGGCACCAGAGTCCCACTGCATCCTGAGTGGTTTCCTTCAGGATTGCACTGTGAATGTCCACAGTGTCTGGAATATTGCAAGTGCTATAATGTCACAAAAATATAGTCATGTACTGTAATAGCGATTCAATTTATACTTAGTCATAATAATTAACAAATGTATTGCAGGTAGTACGATTTTTGCTGGATCATGGAGCAGACCCTACTGAGACTGATTATGGTGGGGAAAATGCCATGGATAAAGCCACCTGTGATAAAATGAAAGAACTTCTGAAGTCTTATGCCGCTACTGAAACCAAAAAGACCTCTGGGATGAATGATGTTGCTAGTACGTTGCCCCCTTCATATTATTTGCATTTTAATAAATCCTTTTACTTAGAATAGTTACAGTAGTTGTTCATTTTGAGGTTGGGTGGGATCCAGCCAGCTTTCATTAAAGCTGATTGGATCCAAATTAATGTTTTTGGATTTCTGCTCAAAGAGTGCAATTTTCTCATCTGTTCCTATCCTGTCCCCACTATCTTGTTCCTGGGGACTCCCTTTACTTCAAGTACAGAATTTCAGAGGCCATTTTAGTCTGCCACTGGAGTTGGAGGCAAGAGAATGATTTTTGAAGAAAGAAAATAGTTTCACACATGGAAATGACTAGTATGGATCCAAGTCTCACTCCAACCCATGTGGCTTTTGTACATACAGGTCCCCTGATCCCAAGCACAGACTTTTTGAGGAGTCACTATGAGATCACGGGTTCTTTTCTTTAGAGGGTAAAGCAAGACCATTATGAGAGCATTATGAAAAATAGGAATGCTATGAATAGACATGGAGCCCCACAGGAGTTGGGCAAAATTGCAGCATCTCCCTTCTGAAAAAGAAAATAGTAGAGTTGGACAGTATAAGCACATTCTCTAGAGAGCATGTAAAGTTTGTTCATTGCATTCAGTTGGTCTCCAACCTCCATCTGCTCTGTCAGCCTATTGACTGCTCTATTTTCAATTACTTATTTTTCTGTATACAGCTTCGACAATTGAATGAGTAACTGTTATTATAAGTGATGGAATGAAATTTAGTTAAATAAGGAAGATATGAACGATGACTGAAAAAATAGATTCAGTCTATTAGAACAGTTAGTAGTGAAACATAATTATATATCTCTCTGTTTTTTACAGACTAGAGTTTGTAGAAGACCTCCTCTTTGTATAATAATATAGAAACACAAATTGAGAACGTGAAAATTATTTACTCTTATATCTGTTATGACACTGATATCAATATTGTATTGTACCTATAATATCAGAGTGACACTTTTTGAACTATTTTCTCTCTTTACTTTATTTCTGTAACTTTTTATCTTTTTTAAATAATGAAGACTTTTTTTAAAAAAAGAAAATTTCTGACAGTTTTGAACTACAGTTTAGCCCTTTTTAAAGCTAGACTGAATGTTTTCCCATCAGCAATACGGAGGAGCGGCTATATGATGATAGCATTCCAGGATAGATGTTGTGGATATGGATGGGGAAAGCTTGAAACATTGGATCATATGACTTTGTATTGCCCTTGGTATGAACTATATAGGGTGGAATGGTTGAATCTAATCATGAGGAATTTAGTGTCTGTTGATAGAACTAAGATTGTACCATTTTTATTAAAGAAGGAGGATCTGAAGATTACTTTAGTCCTGGCAACATTCTTCTTGGTGTTTATTATGTGACAAGAAAAGATGATTTTTGGTTGTGGTGGGTTTTCCGGGCTGTGTAGCCGTGGTCTGGTGGATCTTGTTCAGACTTTAGTGTAACAGACTTCCCTCTGTGATACACCTCTGAAGATGCCAGCCACAGATGCAGATGCCTCTGAAGATGCCAGCCACATTAGGAACAAGATCCACCAGACCACGGCCACACAGCCCGGAAAACCCATCACAACCAGTTGAATCCAGCCGTGAAAGCCTTCGACAATACAAGATGATTTTTTTAAATTATGGGGTCAAGAAGAATGTAAGGGTTAATTCCAATTAAAGTTGAATGTAAAATATATAGAAATATACACATATAATAATAATACTTTAAATAAATAAATAAAAATAATTTTATTATTTATGTGGTTTAACTAGAGACCTTAGCTGATATGCATCAGCTGGTAAAGAAAAGGAAAGAGTAGTCACCGGGCACTGCTGCTTCTTTTTTCATCAGCAGAAAAGCTGGTTAGATCCATCCCACTGGTTCAGTCTCTTGCTGTTTAGCACATATTGTCTCATTGATTTAAATGAATTTTATTTGGGTCTTAGAAGATTGAATCCAATGACAAAGAAAATGGGCAAATATATATTTTTATATTTTAAAAAATAGAACTATTATGGTACAGGTTTTACGATTCTTGTAGGATGCGGTGTCATTAACTGGAATTTTGTCAAAATAGCATACAGACTGCTACAAACGTCTGATCCTTAGGGTTCCCAGTTCAAGCCTGGCTGTGTATGACAAGTTCAGTCTAATTTAAACATATTTTCCTTCACATTATGGTCATTGTTTGAGACATTTAATGTACGTCATGGACGTAGGTAAGGGGGGGGGTTCCTCGGGTTTGAACCCCCCCATTCATGTCCAAAGCGCCCCCCCCCCCCCCCCCCGTTTGTGGGTTTTTAAAACATTTTAGCGCTTTTTTTTGGTTTTTGGCGTGCAGGGGGTGCATTGTTTGGGCTATCAGCACCAAACTTTCAGGGATTGTTTGGGGGACTCTCCTGATGATACTACCCAGGTTTGGTGAGGTTTGGTCCAGGGGGTCCAAAGGTATGGACTCCCAAAGGGGGTGCCCCCATCCTCCGTTGTTTCCAAAGGGAGCTAACAGAAGATGGAGGCTACACCGTTGAGGGTTCATAACTTTGGACCCCCTGAACCAAACTTCACCAAACCTGGTATGTATTATCAGGAGAGTCTCTTATTGATACCACCCAGGTTTGGTGAGGTTTGGTCCAGGGGGTCCAAAGGTATGGACTCCCAAAGGGAGTGCCCCATCCTCCATTGTTTTCAATGGGAGCTAATAGAAGATGAAGGCTTCATCTGTGAGGGTCCATAACTTTGGACACCCTGAACCAAACTTCACCAAACCTGGGAGGTATCATCAGGAGAACCTCTTACTGATACCACCCAGGTTTTGTGAAGTTTGGTCTAGGGAGTCCAAAGCTATGGACTCCCAAAGGGGGTGCCCCATCCCCCTTTGTTTCCAATGGGAGCTAATAGGAGATGGGGCTACACCTTTGAGGGTCCATAACTTTGGACCCCCTGAACCAAACTTTACCAAACCTGGGTGGTATCATTAGGAGAGACTCCTAAAGATACCCTGAAAGTTTGGTGCTTCTAGCTTAACAATTGCACCCCTGACAGCAGGCACCCCCCAAATTTCCCCAGATTCTCCTTTTAAATCCACCCCCTTTGGCATGGATTTTAAGGGAGAATCTTAGGTCCTCAGTTTAGAAGAAGAAGAAGAGTTTGGATTTATATCCCCCCCTTTCTCTCCTGTAGGAGACTCAAAGGGGCTTACAATCTCCTTGCCCTTGCTCCCTCACAACAAACACCCTGTGAGGCGGGGGGAGGGGGGGCTGAGAGAGCTCCGAAAAGCTGTGACTAGCCCAAGGTCACAGCAGCTGGCGTGTGTGGGAGTGCACAGGCTAATCTGAATTCTCCAGATAAGCCTCCACAGCTCAAGCGGCAGAGCAGGGAATCAAACCCTGTTCCTCCAGATTAGAATGCACCTGCTCTTAACCACTACGCCACATTGAAAGTGATGCTGTTTCAGGGTGGGGGATAATCCACCCCAAAACAGCATCACTTTCAATGTTGTTTAACTAGGGACCCCAGATTCTCCCTTTCAGGTGGATTTAAAAGGAGAATTTGGGCTCTCTAGTTTAAACACCATTGAAAGTGATGCTGTTTGGGGGTGGATTCCAGCATCACAGCGGCTGCCGGGGGGGGGGGGGGCGCAAAACTCAGATTTTGCACCAGTCTCCATTTTCCCTCTATGCCTCTGCTCAGAGGGGAGTGGCGAAGGAGGGCAGGGCAGGGCAGGGGAGTCTGCCATCCCCGACCTCGGAGTCTGCCATCCCCGACCTTATAAGCGCCAGGCCAGGGGCAGGGCTTGGGGAGGCGTAGCCATGCCCTAGGGGTGGGTGGGGTTGTGGCCCCCCAAAACCCCCCATAAAAAATCTATACCTACGTCCCTGATGTACGTACACATAGAGGAAGAAGAGTTCGGATTCATACCCTGCTTTTCTAAGGGCCTTTCCCCACTCCCTTCCATCCCCCCTATGCATCCCCACGACCCCGCGCTCTGTGCGGGGTTGTCAAAAGGCGCCGTTTGGAAGAGCGCCTGGGATGCCGCGCGCTAAGGGGGCGCAACAGTGGCAGCGTCAGGGCGGCTGCGCTGTGGCCGCCCCTGCCGTGGGGAGGGAGGAGGAACCCCGTGCTACTCTCCTCAAGTAGCGCGGGGCTTACGGTAAGTGGGGAAAGGCCCTTTATCATAAGGAGTCTCAGAGCAGCTTACAAACTGCTTCCCTTCCCATCTCCATAACAGACACCTTGTGAGGTAGGGAGACTGAGAGAGTTCTGAGAGAATTGTGAGTATCCCAAAGTCACCCAGCAGGCTTCATATGTAGGAGTGGGGAAACAAATCTGGTTCACCAGATGAGTCCACCACTCATGTAAAGAGGGGGCTCATTAACCACTATACCACATATTAATTTGGTAATACAATATTACATATTTTTAAATTCTAAATATAATTTCTTTGACTTAGGTAGAAGAGAGTTAAGCCTTTCTCACTCTAGAAAACCCCGTTATTGTCGTGACTGCTATGGAGAGGATTATCTGTCTGCATGCCTCAATGCCACTAAACAAAAAAGTAGGACCGTGAGTATTATTAGTTGAACAATTTTTCCTTAGTATCAAAAGTAGCCTGAGAGATGCTTCTGTGGATCCAATTATTCTCTTTCTCATACAGCAAGTAACTTCTGCTCATTGACTAATTATTCTGCACTACGTGATGGAACGTTGTTTGGGAATAAAAAGAAACTACTCAGTGATATTCTTTTACTTACACAAATCTTTGCACCAGGGGAAGAATGAAAGTGATGTGCTATGACATTAACAGTGCAATCCTAAGGGCTGGCTGCGTTGCTACGGCCAGCCACTGGTATAACTGTGACACCGCTAGTCTGCCCAGGGCCTTTAATGGCCACACCCTCTGGATGTGGGGGCAGCTGCTCTCCTCCTCCACCCTCACCATTCCTCACTACCCCATCCCTCTGCTTTCCAAAGGTGTTGAACCCATTTGTTGCAACTGTGGAAGCATGTGTCAGTCTCAGAGAACAGAGCAATACAGGGGAAGGTGGAACAGGAGAAGCTAAAGTCATGAAGTTCCCCCTAAGGCAGAACTTCTGCTTTCCAATTTGCATGTTTGCCCCAAAATTCAGACTCAAACTTTAAATACATCAGCTTTGTGTCAGTGAAAATAGCAATCTGGAAAACACTAGAGATCTCAACCTCATTCTTAGACAAGAGCGCAATACAAGAACAGGCAATAGTCAATAAACCAAAAACCTAACTAGCCCCCACTTTGGTGCTAACTGCACACCTTTCAGGCAGGCAATGCATACAATTCAAATGTAGCTAGCTGTCAACTTCAAATGGTTCTCTGGTCCGGATCTCCAACTGTGCTGAAAAATCCCCCACCCCACCCCTTGGTCTGCAGCATCCCCTCCCATTCAAAAAATCTCAGTTCAGCCTCTACTTTCTTATTTGACCCCCAGCCAATCACAATCCTCCCTCACAGGTGTTTTGGCTAAAAACTCAATTCAGGATACTGGACTCAGTACTCCTAAGAGCTGCCAAGCAATTAACTCATTTTTACTGACTGAATTACCTTCAGCTGACTCTCACCTTCCTGTTTTCCAACAGTTACTTTTTAATTAAGAAGATTTTACTCTCAAGAAGTCAAATCTTTTTGACAGCTACTTCAGGGGGCCTTTAAGCAGCAACTCCTTGGCTGCTTGCTGAACCCCTGGTATTTCTGGTTTTATCCAGGGAGCACATTAATGAACTCCCTACAAGTCCCAGAAATATTTGGATGTGCAACACATATTGAACAACTTCTCCCTGATGTTTCTCAGATACAATGCCGGATTGCAGATTACCAAACACCCATCTTTCTCACAGACAGAGATGCAGTTGTGATGCAAAATGAAACTTTATTGAACGTCAAACACCACTCCACTCCTTCAGGCAAGCTGGGACATCAGCCGCAGCAAAGTGTGTGGTGAAATACTCGCCAGGGCCCAGAGCCTCCCCGATGGATGGACACCTGCAGGACAGTGGCGAGGGGAACCGATGAACCAGATTAGGAATCAGGTCCATGATTACCTGTTATTATGCATAAGCCCCTTTGAGTCCTGCCTTTGAAGATAGGGAGCTGCTTGGGATCCTCAAAGAGAAGAGCTAGCCACAGAGTGTGGACATCGTTCGCCTCCTTGAATGTCAGCACAAAGTGCCCTTTCTGTCACAGCACTCTGTCGGCTCCCTGCCATGCAGACTTACAGCAAGCAGTGAAGCACTCTGGTGGTGGGAAGGGGACAGAAAGGAGTTTATGCATAATATACACACACCCTTCCACCCACACATACTCAGTCTGTTACAGAATTGTGTACATTTTTCTGTCTGCACAAATGAATTATACATGAAGAATATCTAACCGTGTTGATGGGATACATAAAGATCGCAGTCTGTTTGCTTGAGTGAAACTGTGCTCCTACCTGTTTCCTGCAGAGCCTTGCAAGTCATTGCTCAGATGTAAAAGATTACAGATGGGTGAAAGGAAAGATTAATACACTGCTCCAATATTTATAATTCTGTAAATAACCATCATAATTTTGGGAGATGAAATCTCCAACTCAGCACGATTCTGCTTTGTGTAATGCAGACAAAGTGGAGATGAGAAAAGCTGTACTTGTTGAATTTCTGTTTATTTAAATGCCCACAAGTATTGTGAGAAAAAAAGATAGAAACCTATTCATTGCCCTCTGTTATCCATTCTACTGCCACTATTTCTATAATTGGCTGTTGGGTAAAGATGTGATCACTTAGGCTAACTGTATCTTTGTTTTGGTTGGGTATAATGAAAAGTTAACTGCATCCCTAACAAAAATTTTACCTGATGGGGAGATTAACTGGAATTGGAGAGAAAGTGCAGGTTAAGAAGTCTTTCTTCCCATGCTATTCTACTGATATTCAGACCTAGAGAAGCAGTAGTCAATGTTACAGAGTGATTCCGCTGCAGCATGAGATGTCTAAAGTTTTGGACTAGGTGAGGAACTGTTCATGCAACCCCAGAACTCAGCAGTCTCACTAACACAAGTTTTTCACTTAATGGCAAGTGAATTTTCCAATAGATTATCTTCTGCAATTCCAACTTGTAATAGCTCTAAATGTTAACAGTCTCATTCTGTATTTATGTCTTGGATTGACAGTTATGATTGTTGAAAAATTAGAAATAATATTTATTTGTGGTTTTACCTGAATAAAATGCAAAGAAACTCAGTTCATCATAAGTTGTCAGTCTATTAACTGATTGATTAGATTTAAATGTCAGTAGGAGCAAAGACTTGAAGCAAAATTGATGAGTTCTTTGTGTTTAGAAAATGGGTAATAAATGAAATAAAATACTTCTATTTCAAGTGCAAGATAATTTTTTGATTCTGTTCTGCTGCTAGTGAAATATCAGATGGGTTCGTTTTTAGTTCAGTTCCACTTTGATCTCTGTCCTTTAATAAAGTTTTTTTCCCATTTTTTTCAGCAGCATGAATCTATCAGTGACATATTGCAGGCTATGGAAAAGAAACAGAATAAACTTTTATTCTTTGAATTAAGGAATCAAAGAGATGCCGGTAAGGATGGCTCATAATTACTCAGTAAAAGTCTGGTCAAGTAGGTGATTCTTTGATATTCTGGATCACCACATTTGGTTTCTGCTTTGAAAAGACATCAAATAAAAGGTGTTAGATTCAAAGTTCTCTTCTGTGAGCGAACTGCAGTTCTTCTCTCCTAACAATAGGGGGCAAAATAGCAGGAGGTTTGGGTCTTTGCAGCCCTTGCCATATTTGCTGGTCTGAAGTTCAGACTTTTTAATAGGGCATATTGACCACAACAAGACACCAATTTAATGAAGATGAAAATGTAACATTGCAATTAAAACCATGGATTACAAAAATCCATGAGCAAAATATATAGCAAAAAATATTTTTGGTACTGAGCAAAAATAAAATAAAAACAAAATATAAAAGCAATTTTCCTTAGGTCAAAAATAGCTGCCTGTTCCATGGTAATAATGATAATCTTAAAGTTATCAGTTTGAAAGCTACATTGAAGTCAATGAGCCTGGAAGAGTATAACTCTCTGCAGGATTGCATTGTTGCCCAGGAAAAGATGGGGTATAAATTGACTTAAAAAAATAGTCCCTGGCAGACCTCTCTGAAAAAAGCAAACCTGATTTCCATTATCTGTTCAAAAATTAGGCCCTGCCATGTTCTGTGCAGTAGGTGATAAATTCTAATCAATGGGAGGTTTTTTTACCCTTTCATGTGCCCCCCCCCCCCTCAGTACAGGTGGTTATTAAATTTTGATATTTATGTGGCTTTCTGCACAGTGGTGGTTTCCTGTGAATTTCCTCTTGCTGTTGTAGCTGTCAGTTCAGTGTAATGACAAAAATGTTGTTGAGAACAAAGAACCCCTATTTGTCCAGAAATGTAGCTGATGATAGCTTCCGAGTGGGGTTCCATGGATTTTGCAGCAAACTTGTGTGACAGCTGAAGATACCCTCTTCAACACTCACAATCAAACCATAAGCAGACCTGGGATTCATTTGGCTTGTATCAAGCAACTCCAGTAACATCTGAACAAGTTTGCAGTTGCTTGTTGGTCACAGCTGATTGGCAGTTGGGTTTGATCTCCCAGCACTTTCATGTATGCTAGCCTTGTGCAGTGATACAGGAGCATTCAGGGGTAATTAGCAGCTGACTCACAGCTGATGGGGATATTCTGAGAATGTGCTTCTGATCCACTCCACCTCAGAAAAACTGCTTTACAGTGATGTTGGCGATAAAGAAATCACCAGCTTCTGATCTCCCTGGTGGAACCTGGAGAGGAGAAGAAGATTGTTTCTCTTCATACACAAAGTTGAGGGTAGTAATGACGAAAGTGGTGCTTTTGATCTCTCCACTCAAAAGGGGGAGCAGAAATATTTTTAGCCATATGTTTCTTCCCCGTTTTAAACTGGGAGCCTGGGCTTCAGAGGACCAACACTTTACTCTGTACCCCAGGTCGACACCCCTTCCCCTATTTGCTGTATCTCAGTAAGTTTCCTGAGTGGGAGATGAGAAGAATGTAAATGGCACAACCAGTTGGGAGTCAGAGCAAAATTTTCTCCGCAGGAGATAAGACAGCAGCTCCCAGCTGATCTGTCCAGCTGAGAGTTGGTTTCTTATGGCTGCAAGTAGTTTGTTCCTCTAAGTAGAAGGAACATCTAAACAGCTCATGGATTAAACAGCTACCTGATTGCCATGTGCAAACAGCATGTGAACCCAACTGGCAGGTGTTCAAGTGTTCATACTTCTTCAGTCACACAAAAGGCTGCATCTTGTTAATGAATTTGAGAGAAAAATAGTTAGGAAGTAAATATAACTCAAATAGTCCATCAGATCACTTCACAGGCCACTGTTGCCCCCTTCCCCTTGTAGGTCTGTATCAATGTTTTATTCAGTTCTTTTGTACTTGTCGTCATGATGTGGTAGTGGCTGCAGTAGCTGAAACTGTACTTCTGTTCCAGAGCTGGGAATGAGTGGTACATTGTTCCAACAATATGATCCGTTCACTTGGTCTCATGAGCTGATATTTCAGCATCAGCAGAGTTGCTTGTGGAATTGGGTCACAGTTTGATTCGCACAGCGTAACATGATAGTTGTGTTTCAAAGCTGCTTACTTGTTATTATTATAATGCTTAGCCCTAATGAATCTTTTGAGAAGTAAATTTTCAAACAACTTTAATTAAATTCTATAGCAGTTCAGGGCCTGGCCACCAACTCCCAATTCCTGGTGGCTTTGCTATGTTTTAAATCAGCAATTGAATATTGTTGCAACATAGCAATTCTTGTATCACTTTTAAGACAGAAAGTAATTCTATATTCCCCTTTTTATGGAGATATAAGAGGAATGTAATATCTTCCTTTATTTTTAAAATGAAAGCTGGAAATTAAGCTACCCAGATACATACATTGTTATAATGTTACAGTGGCATACTGACATTCAGTTACCATTTTTTAAAAAAAGCTGGAAAAGCCCTGGTTTGTGTGTGTGTGTGTGTGTGTGTGAGGAGGGCCACTATTCTGGGGGCGGGGGGAAGAATTGGGCAGGGAAAACGTGTGGTAATCTGCTATGTGGAAAACCTGTTGCTGCTGCAAAGTCTCGGGGGCTGCAGCAACAATTAGTGAAGCACCCAAGCCTGTCCCTGTGTGGAAAAATACCAGAGGTACTTCTCATAAATTTAAATACAGTTCTTGCAAAGGAGAACATTCCTTTTTACTACTCATTTTGTGTAGTTTATTCATGAATCCTTACATGTAATTGCCTAAGGAATGGAATGTGAATCGGCAACTCACTTCCATTGGTTGGAAGAGAGTCGTGGACTCACATTCCAAACAATCATTTGGTTGCTTCCCCACACCCTCCCCACTGGGCCCACCACCTTCCCCACACTCCCCTGCCTTCTGTCTCCTCCCCCACCCCAAGATGAAGCAGAGCATCAGCAGTAAGCCGCTGATGCCCTGCAGGGCCCGGCAGAAGCCCTCCCGTTCCCCCACCTGCCATCTCCCCCTCCCAAAACGAAGCCTCCCCTGTCCCAACTCCCAAGGACCCATGGCTCAATGCCAGCCAGATAATCAGCTGGCTGGGCTGCCCCACCACACCTGCAGCTGCCCCAAGCCTCCCCCACTCGCCCTCTCCCAACCCCCCCCCCGACCAACACTCACTGTGGCTTCCTCAGCCTTCCTCGACCCTGCCCTCCCACTCCCCAAACCCCAAGCCCAGCCAATGTTTACCTTAGAGAGGGCCGGTGACTGAGAGCTGCTGCTTCTCTGCGAGTTTTCCTCCTGCTGGGTAGGAGCAACGCTGGTGAGTAGGAGCTGGGGGGAGTGGAGCGGGGAGGCTCCAGTTCTCCTCCATGTGGGAAGGAATGAGTGCGTTTTTGTGTGATCCTGCCAAATAAGTCCCCTGTTTGCCCTCCCATGCTTTCTAGAGCATAAAATGGGCTTTACTGCTAGTAACTTGTATAATTGATACTGAGAGTTTTCCCCCTAATATTGATGATATAAATATCAGCATATAAAAAAGAACAGTAAAGCAATTTGTAGACAGACATTTACTACAAAAAATTACAATATTGGTGTGTTTCTGTCACATTGTTTTAACATTCCAACATAATTTTTGTGTTTGCAGCAAATTATCCATGTGAGAAATTTCCTTTTAGAGTACTAATTTAAATGTATGCTAAACAGATTTGTATATTCAAGATCTGTCTCAGATACAGAATATTCTGAATGAAGTCCTTGCCAAACAGAAGTCAGAAAGGAATGACCTTGCTAAAAAATACAGGCAGGTAGAAGAAAACTTGTTCGTAGACCTACTGTGAAAGGCAGTTGTAATATGTATCTGAAATCCTGATGTCCTGTATGCATTCTAAACCTTGTGTAATTTCCCATTGGCTTTAATCAGTGATCCAAAAGATGGCCAGTTCTGAACCCTACGTGGGCATCTGAATCCTATCAAAGAGCTTAGTAGTTGTGATACAAATGGAAGTGGAACCATAATAAAGTTTTCCTCCCATTTTATTTCTGCAGATATTTTAATAAACCTTTTAAAAGTGACATAATTATATGAAAGAGAAGTATAGCTTGTTTCTTCCCTACCTCTATAGTTCTGCTTCCAAAACTTTCCTTTTTCACAGCAGTTTTGTTGAGAGCTGATACCTTTGCATATCAACTACATTTTTAAAAGATGAGTGGAAAGGAGATTGTGGTAGTTGAGGATGGCGGATTGGGTCTTCAGTATAATGGGGGGAGGGAAGGAGACGTATTAGAAGGGTCAAAGTTAGTGAAAAAAGGGATTTGAAAAAGGCTCCAATGCCTGCCTTCTTAATAGATAAGGTATGGTGGGTATGCAAGGGTCTTGGGTGGCTTTCCCCATTAACCCATATGTTACTGCCTAGTTCAGGGGTAGGGAACCTGCGGTTTGAGAGCCGCATGCGGCTCTTCTACCCTTGCACTGTGGCTCCACGAGCTAAGCCACTGGCCCCATCCTTGCCCGCCCTGCAGGCAGCAGGACGAGCGCACCAACTGCCCGTGGCCGGCTGGGCCGCGCCACGGGCTTCCCCTCTCGCCTGCCCCTTTGGAGCGGGGCGGGCACTTTCCCGGCGGCCGGCAAGGCCGAGCCGCTGGCCCCATCGCAGGGCGGACGCATCCATGCACTTCTCAGAATGAGTGGAGTAAAAGGTTAAAAAACCCAATATATACAGTGTTATCTTTATTTTAAATGTCAAAAATTATTTGCGGCTCCAAGTGTTTTCTTTTCCCATGGAAAATGGGTCCAAATGGCTCTTTGAGTGTTAAAGGTTCCCTACCCCTGGCCTAGTTTAAGATACAGTGGACATGGTAGAGCTTTTGGCCTTTCACTTGAAAATATTAGTGTGAGAGTATATATTTCATAGAGAATTTAGCCTCCCAAGGCTTGCTGGTTAATCTGTAGCTCAATATACTTAATTGTGCATTTTCAGAGCCCTTCCATTAGTATATCTATAAGTGTACCAAGTTATGCAATTTATATAGTTCTTCTAAATAGCAGAAACACAGTTTGTTGTGCAAGCCATATACTTGAATGACTCTTTTAAAAAAGTTTTTTGTTCTCATTGATTTTGAATTTTTTTTCTTCAGAGCTTCTGTGGAATCTTTTAAACAGGGAGCCCTGAGGGAACAGCTGGTTAAGCTTGTTTCCAGGCAAAAGAGCCTTCTGCACATGGCACAGAAACAGAAAGAATTAGGCCAGAAAGTACAAAATTATAAGAAAGCAAAGAATGAATCTTTGAGTTTGGCAAAACAAACCCCAAGCACATCCAGCTCATGTGAAAGAAACAGCACAAAAGATGGTACATCTGATAGAACACCCCAGTGCCCTGATGTGGCCAAGGGCATGGAATCTACCTTGGTCATGGAAAGTAGCTTTTTAGATCAAGAGCACAACCAGAATCCAAATGTATCTCTGAATGAAGGAAATGGGGCAATAGTTAGTCACAATGTTGTTGGGTCTCATAATGAGGTTTCCAAAAAGGGGGAATATACAACTGATAATATATCAGACTTCCAGTTTTCCAGTGCTGTGGACCAAGCAACATTGCCTTCAGAACCTATTTGTTTTATCAAGACAAAACCATCACAGCTAAAGGAAACTGATTGTGAATCAGTGGGCCCAGGAAGAAACACACCTCCCGCTGCAGTACCTGTGACCTGTGAACTAAATATTTCTGAAACGACGAACATTTCTGTCAGTAGTGTCAATCAGCAAACTGCATTGGTTTGTATGAATGAGACCTTCCAGCAACATTCACGTGTAAATGAGACTTACCAAACACAAAAAATAACCAACCTAGAATCCATACACAGCTGTCTTTCCACTTCTCAGAAAAATATTTCAGACAACAGAACATCACTTAATGCCGGCTTAGGACTTCCAGGGGTGGTTTCCAGGGTGTCATCACCAAGCAGGAACAGTCAGGATGGCTCTAATTGCTCCGCCAAGCAGGATTCTGAAAATCAATTCAGTTTCAAACCAAAAAGAAGGAAAAAAACCCAACTGCTAGATCTGATTGAACAAGGAAAGATTAAGCCAGGAGATGATGTTCTAGAATTCACACTCCAGGTAAACTGCTTATCTGCAAAATAACGTCAATATTAATGCAAAATGTATGCAATATTGTAACTGCAGTATATGTAAAAGATGTTGGATTAATTGAATGTGTAAATACAAATCAGTTATACACTTCTTTTAGATACTAAACTTCTTTTAGATACTACTTTAAATTACTGAACAACCTTCAAGGTTTAGAAGCTGTTGCCCTTTTAGTAGGCAAAAGGGATGATATAATGAATAGAGTGAAAAACAATTGAAAGTCATACATTTTTGTTTAGCTGTATAGGTTCAATTTTGAAATGTGTTTTTTTTTTAAATTAGGATTTCAATCACAAAGCTAGTCTTTTGGGAAATGGCAAAGTCAAAGCTGGCAACAACACAGTTTACCAGAGTCCAGTCCAATGGATTAAAGCACTTTTGGGAAATGATATTTCTGTAAGCTGCAAATACGTGTGGAATAAGGTGGGCTTGCTGTAGTTCACTTGTAGTTTTCTTACCTTGGTGTTCTGATTGGTGCAAGCTTAACAATATTGGGGCTTTCACAAGAAATGGTAAAACATCTTTTAGTTTGGAATTTTTCCACTTACGTTGCAACATAAAAAAGGCACTTTTGACACTCCAGCCAATATAGGGTTTTATGTGTAACAGGAAATATATTTTATTGTTCTCATATCCTAGGGTGAATACTACTAATGAAATAATAAAAGTTCTTTAAAAGGATTAAAGCAAATCATCTGCTCCTCTTCCACCTCTCCCACTCTCAGCAAGTTGTTACTTTTAAAAAGCCAACCTTTAAAAACCTTTCTGGGAAAGTGAGGGAGACTTTTCCTTCAATAGATCTGCAGTGGCCAAATTGACAGGTGACCTGGGAGTAGCCAAGAGCAATCGATATCTGAAAATCTTGTTCAAACCATCTGGACTGAAATTCCAGCAGTCCAGACTAATACAATATTGAGTCTACAGCCATAAACACCACTGTTTAACTTTTTGAAATGTGAAATTAACACAGTGGGATTCCATGCAGAATTATTGAAATCAAGGGACTGGAATGACTCTACCCCATGTTCACTATTGGACAAATTTTGTGAACCTAGTTCCAAATGGCTTGCCCAGCAGTTGTGATATATACACAGCTAGGGTAACGATTGTACATTATGTCTGTAAGTACAGAAACTGCAGAGTACTGTAGATTATTCTGGATTTGACTTTGTCTTTTATTTTTCATGAATCGCATTTGTAATAAATGAGCAAATCAGATCCATAATTCTGACAAAGATTTAATAATGATTGATTCAGCTTAAAAATAATTACAATTTTCAGTGGCTAATATATATTTCTGTTCACAGGTCACATACTGTGGAACACTGCTATCAAAAATTGTTGCTGAAGTTCACATTCCTAATGAATCGCTACAACAAGAAAAGCCAGTTGGTATGTGCAGACTGACCTATGATTTTAGCTTCGATCAAAATACCCTTGCACCCCTGGGGCTCTGTCTACTACTTCACATGCTGTCCATATCAATTGTGAGGTGTTTTTTTTAAACTTCATTTAAAACATACTTTTTTTGCTGATAAAGCAGATTACAAAATATAAAAACAATGCAATTATATGGCATAAGACATCCAATAAACATTGCAGTAAGTCTAAGATTACAAACTTGGAAGGCATGGCATACCAGAAACAATCCCGAAAATTGATTACAGCATGCTTGTGACCTAGGATTTAAGATCTGCAGTCTTAACATGGTTCACAAGGCAGCATTCATACTTTGGAAATGCAATGGTTTTATTTGATTGCCTCCTGAACTAAACTAGTGAGGTAACACTGTAAGTGCTGACGCCTGGGAATTACTCAGTGATCTTGTTTTCTGGGAATCCATGGGTAACAATCTCATGACTTAATTAACCATCCATGGTTACAAATTCCAGAGGAGTACCTGTTTGGATCTGCTGTAACTAAAACAACAAGGAGTGTTGTGGCACTCCAAAGACTTCACAAATGTGTTGTGGCTAAACTTTCTGGAGGCAAAACTCACTTTGTCAGTAGTATCTGATTCACGAAAGCTCACAATAAATTGGTTAGTTTTTAAAGTGCTAGAGAGTACAAGACCGCTTCTACTTGCAGGTCTCATATCATTACTATAATTGTGTACATATACTTTTATGACATTTTTCCTATAAGGAGGTGTTTCATCACATGAAGTAATACAGCCAGACAGATTTTACTAGTTCATTTGCTATTTGTTTATTCTAGTTTTTTTTTTTAAGTATACCTTACTCGGCTAGATTGTGGACAGAATATTTTGTTAGGATAAAAATTATTAGGACCCCCACCCTAAAAAGAAGGATTGCAGACTTTCAAAATTAGCCATTACATGTGGGCTGGGATCTCCATTTCTATTCTGCTGTGTCCGATGAAGAAGCTTTGACTCTTGAAAGCTTTTATCCTGCACCTCTTGGTGGTCTGTAAGGTACTACTGAACTCAAATCTAAATGCTCTTAAACAGTGAGTGAATTAAACCTGCCAATTAATTTTTTGAACATGTTTGCTCGCTAGCTATGCTTTTGATATTGATTCAGCAAAAGTGTTTTCTTGTTCCGTTTCCTCTCTGAATCTGTTTCACAGTGTTGCCTGAATTGGGGTCCATTCCACACAGCACAGAAAATATGTCTGTGGGACATCTTAAAAAGAGGGGACTGCCTCTTTTCACATCACACATCCAAAACAAGATGTCAAGGTGACATCTTGCAAAAAAGCAGCTTCTGGTGTGTTTTTCAGACAGCAAAGATGTCAGAGGGGAAAAGAGGATTGGTTGTTGTGGGCTTTCTGGGCTGTGTGACTGTGGTCTGGCCACCAGACCACGGCCACACAACCTGGAAAGCCCACAACAACCAGTTGAGTCCGGCCGTGAAAGTCTTCAACCATACAAAAGAGGACTTTTCCTGCCTGACCGTTTTGCTCTGTTCAGTTTCACCCTTAGCCTGCACCCAACATTTAGTGTGCAGTTGAAGAGACTGTCCCTGCTGCCATCTGCTGAAGATTGCCTCAGAGGACAGGTCTGCAGGAATTCTTCTCAATGGGTGGTAGACCTGTCCTCCACTGTCCCAATGCTTTTCAATGGAAGTCCTCCAAGCAGCTAAGATTCTCTTATGTGTGTTTGAGTATCTTTGAAGATAGCTCCTCCAATTTTTTTTAAATCGGAAAACTATATATTGCCAGAATTGGTGGGACCAGCTGAGTATATGCACTTTTCAGGCTGAAAAGGCATCCAGGATCAGAGTCTGCAGAGCAAAAGTCCTGGGGCAACCTTCAGCAAATGGTGGCAGGGAGAATCCCTTCAACTGCACACAAAATGTTGGGTGCAAACGGAGAGTAAAACTGACCAGAGAGCAAAACGCTCAGGCGGGAAAAATAAGATGCCTCCTGAGCTCTGCATTTCGCACAGCCAGGCAGGAGACATCTTGCAGGCAGCTTAGAGGGAAAAGGTGCACTTTAAAGCATTCTCCAAAAAAGACCCCATGAGCTAAATAAGGCATCCTGAGGATGCCTTAGGAAGAAAGCTTTGTGGAGTGCCTTCTCAGGGTGCCTTTTTTAGCATTCCCCAGACATCTCATTTAGGTTGTGTGGAACAAACCCAGGTCTACTCAGAATTCTATTTAGGTCTATTCAAATTGTCTTACTCCTAGGAGAATGTTGTTGGGATTGCAGCCTTTGCCCTGAACCACTTGCAGGGGCTTCTGAAATGCTTGGAATTGCACTATAGAACCTGTTCGGACCTCATAATATGACAGTTCGGTCATAATTTCTGTAGACTTTTACTGGTGTGAGACTATTACATGCTCTTGATGTTGGTCACACAACACAGTTGCAAAATTTTGTGCATATCATCAGGTAGTCAAACAGAAATACCAAATGGAGTAATTATTTTTGGAGTAATTACTTTTCCTTAGACCTTTTTTCTTATGTCAAATTTTGTATTATGGATCATTTTTATACAGAGCAGAATTTTTATTTAGAGCTTTGGAGGTTTTAAATGATATTATTTTATTTGTCAGCCTGGTCAGTGACTGTATATCGTAAACAAACAAGTTCTCACAACACTTACCTTGATTTTGGAATTCATCTGAGGATGAAATTCATCTTCCCATCCTTCAGCAAAGTAAAATATTAAGTCTTAATACTTGATGTCTTTGATGTTTTTAACAGAACCTCCTCATCAGCCCACTTTATCAAAAGAACTCAGATTTCTTCAGTTTAATGAACTTGTCTTAATAGAGGATGAAGAATTTCTGCCACAACATGAAATGGATCAGTACTGGAACTTGTATATCCATTGTGAAAATTTTGGATTTTAAATAACTTTTTGAAAGAAATATTTTCTTCCATGTCTGTTAAAATAGGTATAGATACTTCTATGGTCAGTTTTGGCTGGACTGTTTGTTAGCCCAGTGGTTGTAAAATTCTACCTGTAATCTCCATTTAACCTAGAAAGTTTCATTAGCAGTGGATCGATACCTCATTTCATTTTGCTGCTAGACAAGAGAGCATTTTTCTCATGTCTGTCCATTATGGACCTTATTAAGTTTCTTTTCCTTCCTTAAGAGCTGAAGTGGCTTACAGTGATATCCTAAGCAGAGTTACACCCTTCTTAAGTACATGGTGTTTTCTATATGGGGACTAATTTCTGTGGCTTCCTCACTGCTCCTGCAGCTGCCAGTAAAACACAGCAATAATGGAGCACACACACGGCAGGTTTTTCCACATTATCCCAGCCTCGGGGCCAAACATGACAGCTGCCACAGGTAGTTTGGCTCATTCCCTTGCAGCAGCCACCCCTTCTTGCCATCAAAGTGTTTTTTCCAATTAAAAAACAACAACCTTGAAAATGTCAAAAAAGTTATTACAATCTTATCAAGTGCTCTGAATTCCAACTTTCAATTAAAAAACCCCTCTCTAGCTTCTTTCTTGCAGAGATATAAGAGGAAAGGCACATCCTTACAACAAAAGGGACTAGTAACTTGCTTTTTAAAAAACTGAAAGTGGCGAATTCAGAGAACCTGGTAAACTGGCTGTTGTAACATTATCATCATTGCCGTTTTTAAAAATAGCTGTCAAGTCACAAGGGGAAATGCCTGCCACGGGGGACTGGAGCAGGAAAATGGTAGAAATGTGAGTGGGACTGGGAAGATAGATACTTCCTGCCCATGTGGCTACTGTTCTGGCTTTGCTGCAATATGTTTCAAACCATCACAGCACAGCAGGTTGGAAAAGAATGCAGTGAAAATAGAAATGACCCAGGAGGTAAACAGAAGCACAGGGCAGGGGGCAATAAAGCCACTTCCTAGTAGTTGGATCAAGCAACCTGTGTATCAGCCCCTAAATCAATGGACTTAGGAGGAACTCTGCTTAGGATGACATTGCTAATAGCACAGTATTTACTTTAGAATGGAGCTCCAAAACTGTTGTTGCTATGAAGAGAAATGCAGAAACAAAAAGTCAACTTTTTATTTTTAAAGCAATTGCTTTCTCATCAAACTGTTTGAAAGTAATGCTAGCCATGGGATCACATGCTGCTTCTTTCATCGTTTATTCCCTTCCTGTAAATTCCTCTCCACCATTGGTTTTCCTATGGCTTGTGTTAACTCTGGTTCCTTCTTACCCAAGGTAAAAAAAGTCAGACTTCCAAGACAGTAAGCAAACCCATATTAACAGGAAATATAGTGTTAACTTTGCTTTAACTCTGGTACTGATGAAATCCTTAACCAGGCTAATGGAAGAGAAAATGCGCGACAAGGATGGGCTTGTTGCTTTCTTTTATGATCTTACCCATGGTGAAAGGATCACTATTGTTTCTTTTGTATGAGCCTATTGAGAGCAGAAAAAATACTCCATAAGTGGTGCTTGCTCACTATGGAATTTTGTTGCACACAGAGGTAAAAAGCTTATTAATCACTTGTTCAACAATATCCATGCACATCAAAAAGAATATAAGAGTCTTTTTCCTGGTAAAATGATCACTATGGGCTTTAAAACCAGTAATGTATTCAGCATTCTAGCCTTCAAGGCAATTGTCTCTGCTTTGCATTTGGAATCTTTCCTCCTTGTATGCTTGTGTATTGATAGCAAGGGGCTGCAATGATAGGCACTGCTCACAACCTCTTCCCTGGAGTCTTCGCTGCTTATTCAGAAAGAGTGTAAACTGCAGAAGTGAAGAAATTGATAACCGAAGCAGGGGAAGGGTTAATGTCAGAGAAGGATTGTCAACTGAGTAGAAGGAAAGACTTCAGGAAGGAAAATTTGCCTTTCCACTTTAGCATTCTTCGTTGGAAAGAATTTTTAGTCTGAAATGTAAAACTGTCTTTAGTATCAACACGTATTGAGTAAAAGCTTATTTAGTTGCATTGACAGATCTTTTTGAATTTTGATTATTCTGACTTTGTTGTAACTAATTAATTAAAACACATATGGGAAGGAAGTAGTGGTTTGTATTGTACTCATGCCTTAACTGCAGGGGAAATCTACACATTAAATTAACTTCCCAAATAATTTGATTTGTTTATGTCATTTCCTTTGATTCAGTACACTTAATAAATTGACAGCGTGTTAACTACAGAGCTTAGATTTTGACCGATATGAACTGGTTTCCAGATCTCAGAAGATATAAGCCTAAACATGACTGACAGCGTAATAGAATGCCTTCTTTTTTAAAAAGATCAAGAAACTTCTGTAATCTCATTTGCAATGAACATCACTTTTCTGGCAAGCATGATGTTACAAGTGGGAACCTGCAAGAAACCCATGGGAAAGCTCCTTCATGGGTCCCTGCTTCATCCTGTGGTTTCTGACACCTACCTTCAGCCACCACTCTCTACTCTTTCATTCCAGTGCCACCAACTCCTGCCATCTTTTCCCTTCCACCCCTGCCTCCTGCTGCATATCAGCTGCTCTGTGGATTTGCAGCTCATCTTCCCCCACATCGCCAGCATTGTGCTATCCCATCCATCCTCTCCCTGACTCTCTGCCTGCCTGCTCCCTTCCCCGAGCTACTTGTAGTACCATTGCCTCCATCAAGCTGTTTCTCCATTCTGGAAACAAAAAGGAAAACTATCATTTTTTAAAAACTGCCAGCAGATACATTAATTGTATGGTATGTATGACATGCTCAGGCAAGGGATGAAATTCAAGGGCAAAGATCAGAAGACATGTTTCTTTTATTGGTTTGTAAGATCCAGATTGTATTGTAACAATCTGAAGGCCGAGCTAAAATAGAAATGAAAAACTTGTGATTTTTGGGAGAAGACACTAGGAATATATTTATAGCCACGTATGTAGAACAGGTAACTATACAAACAGTATTAAAACAGTGACCAGAAACGTCAGGAGAGAATGCTGCTAGAACACGGCCATACAGCCCGGAAACCACACAGCACCCAAGTGACCAGAAAGTCAAAAAAAGATGGCATGGTACTTTAAATTTAAAAACAGCCAAATTCAGTTATTGCTTGAACAATTCCAGTTTTCCAAAGGAGTTCAAACATAAACCACAGGTATTTTAGAGTGCAGTTCTAAGAAGAGTTGCAGCCTTCTAAGCTGGCCTCAGTTACTCTGTTTAGGGTTGCAATGCTAGTGAAACAAATTCTTGCATTATTTGCATTTGCATCTTTGGATTTAAACTGCCTCTTAAAAATTGATAATTGATAAGAAATTAACATAGCAGAAAGGTAGCATCAAAAACTAGTGTGAAGTTTGTTAACAGTTTGCTGCTCAGATCTATGCATGTTTACTCAGAATGAATTTGGCTTACTTCCAAGTAAGTATGCTTCGGTTAGCAACCTGAACAGTGGGTCTCTTTGCAATTATGTCACAATCAATAATTATGGGTATATTTGGAGTCTTACCGCCTTGCCAACAACATGTTGTTTTGATTCATGTATACTGAAGTAGGACTATGAAGTGGTTAATTTATTATTATTACTTATTCAATTTGATATCCTGCTCTCCCTGCCAGGTGGAAAAATTTAGACATGCATGGTATATTTGATCTGGAAGGAAGTATCTTTCTCTGTCCAGAGAAACAGTATTACACTTGTTATGGGCCCTGTGTTCTGTGAATTCACATCCAAGTCACCTTGCAGCCCCATCCAAACCCCCCAGCAGCAGGCCATGGAGCAGATGCAGCGCCACCCCAATGCCTCCAAAAGGACTTTCTGGTGGCGCTGGAAGCAAGGAAAAGTTGTAAAACTTGCTGCCGCCAAAAAAACCCCATAGTGTTGAAAGCACATATGCTACCAAAAAGGCAGCAAATGTCCAAGGGCTGGTAAGCTATGTGCACCACTTTTTAATTTCCTGGTTACCTTTTTTAGGTGTGCATGCAAAGTGCCCATGCGTCTTGGCTTGATAAAAGCATGACACAGGCATCCTTTCAACAACATGTTTCTCCTCAGAAGCACAGAGTTTGGACTTATTAGAATCTGGGATGTCCATTCAAATTTCCTGCCAAAGTAGAATTTAACCAGTAATCTTTAAGACCACAGGGTATTTTTGCACACAGCCCTTGGTACAGAGGAGAAAGTATGAGAAAGTTAGACTTGGCAAATTCTCCATTAGTGCTTCCCCCAATAGTTGACAAATCATTACAACAGAAGGTCCAGGATGGGACATCTGTATGCAGTAGGGACTTCGCTGATGAGTGGGAAATAAAAACAGACAGATAGATAAAGCTGAGAGGGCCAAAAATAACCAATAACCTAGAAAATCTATGTGATCAGGTGGCTTGAAAAATGAAAATATATTACTTGCTAAGGTATGTTTACAAAGTTCCTGCCTAACTGGTCTCCCTCAGGACAGCCAAAATGTAGACAAATTCCCCCAGTTCAACTTCTTAATGCACTATGTGAACAACAACAAAAGTAAACTGAAAGCAATGCTTTGCAAAAAGAGTCAAAAGAATGTTGAACTCTTTCCAAATATTTAGTTAGTGGAATTGGAGATCCGCATGCTTATTAAACCCTCAAATAATCACTTCTTGCCACAAAACAAAAGTTGGAGCACAAAAGGATTAACTGTCTGCTATGCTGGTGGTGAGGCTAGGATGTTTAACCCTTCTCCGACACTGATGTTGTGTAATGCCAGGTCCATTAGCAATAAGACAGCTCCTCTGCACAGCTATTTTGCAGAGCATAAAATGGGCCTGGCATGCATGACAAAGACTTGGGTAGCAGACGGCACTCTGTTCACTCTGAAAGAGTTTTTTGGTCCTTTATCAGTTGTGGTGAAAGGGTTGGGGAATCTTTCTCCCTGCCCCAAAGATCTTAGGTAGCAAATGTGTTGGACTCATGTGGGACGGTCTGGCTATTCACCTAATGTACCGTCTGCCTATCACAAGGGCCGATACCCTGCTAAACCTATTGGAGGTGGTGGCCAGGTGGACTTTGCAATTCCCCATACTAATAGTTCTGGGTGACTTCAATGTCCATGCTGATAACTGTGCCTCCAATCAGACTGCAGATCTAGGGTCTCAACTTGTGTCGAATCGTGTACATCAAGTATGCCACACCCTGGACTTGTTCTTTTGGAGGGGGATTGATACTGATCTGGTGTTAGGCTTATGAAAGTCTACGAGATGGCAGTGAAAGCCACAAAGAAGACTTTTTATGCACCCTTCTTTGCACATGCAAGCTCATACCTGACTCAGTTGTTTATGATAATTAAGCTAACTCACTTGTATCTGGGTCTTTATGGGCATCTGCTAAACCCTGATATTTACGTAAATCTACCAACAATGTCCCTCAGGGAGTGCTGCACACAGTGGGTAACAACTTGCTAGCGGTCCCCAGTTCAAAAAATGTCCAGCAGTCCTCAACTACAGCCAGGGCTTTTTTGGCTCAGCATGGTGGAACACTGCCAAATGAGACAGAGGCCCTACAGGATCTACCTCAATTCTGCAGGGTCTGCAAGATAGAATTGTTCCACCAGGCCTACAGTTGAGGACAGTGAGTGGTTATGTTACTAACCCATCCTTCCCCTTTTTTCATCCCTCCCTTATCCGTTTGCTGAGGATAAGGTTTGGAGCATCTGGAGAAATCCATCCTTGATCATTTATGTGTCCTACATACATAGGTTTTAGAGTGTTTTGTTGTTTGTAATCTATATAAATGTGTACTTTATGACATAAGCCATTCTGAGGACGCCATGGCAGGGAGAGTGGAGTAACAGTTAGACAAATGAATGAAAACACTAGACCAGTTTGTGTGATCATGATCTCACTAGGCCGCTTTCTCCTCCACCTGGTAGGAAACGCAAGTCCACCCTCACTGCTATTTTCAAGCTCTAAAAACACCTAGCTTTGTGCCCCCCCCCCCAAAAAAATCTTTGTTTCTGAATATGATTGTGTGCCGGGATTAAAAATAAATAAAACAGAAGTGGCGAGAAAGAACGCCCTAAAAATAACTTCCAACCAAAGGCTCTGCATCTTCCGCTCACTCAGCAGCAAAATAGAAACCGCTCCCTCGTCGTTTAATTTCCTTCCCCCTTTTGCTCGCAGGAGTAAGTTAAAGGAGGGGACGGACGGGAGCTTGACAGCCGGAGGCGCACGACTCCACTTTCCCAAACCGCGCAAGAGGCGCAGGCAACAGTCAAGCTGTGCAGCGTGCCCGGGCGGGGACACAACAAACACGCCCCCCTCCCCCGGCCTTCCTCACCAACTGGGAGCCCTCCCCGCACCGTCGCCACCCCCGGCGCTGCCTCCTCGGCTGCAGGGAGGGCTGTGCAAACCAGCACGGCGGGCGGGTCCAAACTGGAAGTTCTCACGTCGGAGCTGTTTCGGTTCCTGCTTCTGGGAAGGGGCCACCCCGCTCGTGCAGGAAACACTGGGCGGCCCTCCTTTCCCCACCACGTCATGGGGTCCTCTCCTGCGCGGAAACCACCCTCTTCGCCCACAGACCTGCTGCGAGGCACAGCCAGGGAGGCGGCACGACGCGGTCCCACCGAGGCAGCAGGGGGCGGGGGCATCGCCGTGTCCTCGCCAAAATCTGCCTCCTCCTCCCTTCCCTGGCGCGCGGCGGCGGCGGCGGCGGCGAACTCCAGCGGCCCGTCGCCACTTTTCTAAAGGGGAGGAAACTTTGTCCGCGCCTTGTTGCTCGAGGCTTTCTGGGGGTCATTCGCCTGCAAGAGGAAGCCGCAAAAGGCAACACGCACCGCTGGGGCTGTGGGGCGAAGAAGCGCCTGCTGGATGCCACCCGGTGAGGGCTCGGCCAAAGAGCCGAGGTCCTTTGCAGGGCCGGGTCCCCAGTGGCGGGACTGAAAGCTGCTGTTTGCCGATCCCAAAACTGCTATCAGAGAGTACCGTAAGTATTCGTACAGCTGGAGCCTCGGAGTCACTATGCACGGAGAGTGTTTGTAAAAGCAAGCGCAGGGGATGAGTTTCTTTGCGCCGCAGCCACCGGCGCGCGCGCGTACCTGGCGAGAGGGCTTTCACTTGGGCACCTCTTCTTCTCGCAGTAGTTTCCTTCCAAGCGGGGCGGGCGGGCGAGGCTACTGAGTTCTCTCCCCAGAAGGCTTTTGGATCTTAGAGCTGTTTTATTTGGGCGGAGAGGCGGCTCCTGAGCGCTTCCTGCGATGGCAGAGGATGCTGCCTGCCCGTTCTGAAGTTTTACTCCAGGCCGCACAACTTCTGCGTCACCCGTCCGAGGCTGCACAAACATTGGTGCCTCGTAGGGCTGGGGTCGCTTTTGATCAGGCCATCCTGAGAAGTTTGACCATTGTAGGGGGGGGGGGAGGGAGAGCAGGCTTCCTCATTTCCTTGGGTGTGTAGAATCTCTGACTTTTTAAAACCTACATGGGAGCCGCACACGTGCATCTACATGCCCAGAGTAAAACCTCAGCTGTTCGTTGCCTTCATCTCTGCAGCTACCGAAGGCATACAACCTTGTCTTTGGGAGGCAACACAACAGTGTGTTTAGGCCAGGTGGGCTCTTTTCCTGCAAGTTTGAGGTTGGTGTGTGCAAGTGCCTGCCTGTGCAAGCACAGCCTATGCCCTATGCTGATCTGGCATAGGGTGTGGGGACAAATTGTGGGTGGCACAGCAGTTATACTGATTTATATAAAAGGGCTGAAATGTTGTCATAATTCTGATTGCTGCTGCAATTCTGTTATATGTGAATCTTTGGTCACTGGAGCAGCTTCGGGTAGAAAAGGCAGCCTGAGCCTGAGGACAAAATTGTTGGGATTTTGCAAGTGTCTGCCACAACTCAGTCATAAAAGGGTTAACTGTTTGTATGTAAACGAGTTGCTGAACCTGACCTGATCTATTGAATAGCCATTGGTCAGTCAGATAGCCATTGCTTACATGTTGGTGAACAGGTACATCTAATGTTATGAAGTTAACTCTGTTTCTTTGAACAGACACGACACCAGAGAGGAGACACGAGGTGGACGACATCATGTGAGACAGCAGATAGGTAGCAAAATGTAACCAAACTTACAGTAATGTAGACGTGTAACAGGAAAGAAAGGACTTCTTATTTTATCTCCATGTAACCCTCCTTTATAGTTAGTAAACTCATATATAAAAAAACAACTGAGAATCTGTGTCTTCTGTTCTATTCTGCTAAGATTCTGTTAATATTCTGAAAGCCAGTGTGGCGTAGTGGTTAAGAGCAGGTGCACTCTAATCTGGGGAACCGGGTTTGATTCCCTGCTCTGCCACTTGAGCTGTGGAGGCTTTCAGTTTGTCCAGTTCCTTGTGGTGGCCATTTTGTGGTGAGACCTCCTGACTACCTTAGCATTCTAAAAGCACCCATGGAGTCAATAAGATTGAAGACTACTGATGCTCATACTCATGATTTGAGATCAAAGCACCCCAAAAGTTATCAAAAAACTGAAAAGGGACAACATTTTGAAACATGGCTTCTTGTTTTGTCATCCTGTCATTTAACACTTGATAACGTGTCTTTCAGAATTTCCTTCGCTTTCAGTATTTCCTGATTTAATATGACTTTCATGGCAAAAAGGCTTTCATGCTCTCACTCCAAACAGTACTTGTCTGACTCGCAACAGAAACGTGAACGTTTCTAGTTCTTTCTGGTTTGTGAATATCAAGGACGAGATTTATGGATCAAGTTAATCTAGATTTATGGATCAAGTTAATGAGATTGCAGATGCCTTAGCAGACCAGGTGCTCGGGAGCAGCAGCAGCAGAAAGCCATTGCTTTCACATCCTGCATGTGAGCTCCCAAAGGCATCTGATGGGCCTCTGCAAGTAGCAGAGTGCTGGACTAGATGGACTCTGCAAGTCCAGAGTGCTGGACTAGATCAGACTCTGGTCTGATCAAGCAGGCTCTTTCTTATGTTCTTATGACTAAACTTCTGGTTCAGCATCTGACACAATAAGGTAAACAAGGGTGTGGGCTAAAATATTAAACTGATTCAAGTCATAGGACGTCTTGTGAAAATGCTGGTGCAGAAAATTGCATGAGCAGAAATGATATGCTTCATTATTGATTTGGTTAGTGAACTTAGATTCTGTGTGTCGGACTAAAAGGAATACTGTATCCAGTTTTGTATATTTTAGAAAGTGGAAGACACCTTGAATGCAATTCAGAGGAACGAAGCAAAAACAGGGTCGTTTAGAATTAAGGAAGAACAGCTGTTGTGTGACGGACCTGACTGGCTTGTCCTGAGAAATGGGAAATACATTGCTGGTAGATAAAAAAGTGACTCAAGTTATTTGCTACTTTGATAAACTTGGAATTGGTTTTTTCGATCCTTTTATAGAGATGTGTGGTAAATGCCTAGAGGGCAGGGGCAAAAAAAAAGCCAGCTGCTCTCTCTGTGCTAGTCCTTTAATGGTGCTCTGGTTTTAAGTGATTTGATTCTGATATGTGTCAGCTAGGTTTGTACCTTCCTATACAATGGAATGGAATTGGGCCATTTTCCAGGAAACTTAACATTGCTTAAATGGGTTGAACTTTGGAACCTGGCCTCATTAGTTATTAGACTGAGGTTGTATTTCAGCTTCATTCCCTTTCTGTGGCAGGAGAATGTTACCTGGTTATTCAGTTGTGTTACCTGTTTCTTGCAGAATACTGTTCCTTCATAGACCTATATTTTTAAAATTACAGACTTTGGTATCTTGATCCATCTATTTTGGTATGTAGATCCATATACTACATCTAATAACACAATAACTGAAGCCAGTGATAAACAAAGTAAAGTAGATTTTTGAACAGACTTTTAACAGCAGCAGTGTTTGAAGAGTATAGCTGTTTAAAGTTGTGCTGCTAAGTGAAATGTAGTATTACAGGTATCTTAAACCACAAATGCAAACATTCATACCAGCGATACTTAACTGGCCCTATTAAACAGTGGTTTGTTCTGCAGGTTGCTGCTTGCAGAATAACTGTTTATTGAACAGGTGCTGCAGGGCAAGGCACAGTAAAGAGGTCAGTCTCAAAAGTACAGGTGATAAGAATGGCTGTGGAATGCTATTAGTCAGATTCTGCACAACACAAGCAGAGCCAACTTTTTTTGTTTGCACTGTTCTCTAGTTCTATAATCCTAATCTAATTGTGGTTTTTTGACATTTTGTAATCTGCTTTGAGTCTTAGCAAAAAATGAGGCTATACATAAATAAAATGTGTAAGAAGGGAAAGTTACATTAGATACTTTCTATTAATAATACGTGTCATACATATCCATAAAATGCCTGTACAAGTTATCTTCCTCATTCAGTTTTATATGTGCAGCAGGCTGCGTGGGCAGAATATTATGTCTAGTGATGGAAAAACATGTATCAGCTTGCCCAGTAACAAAATCAACAGTCAGTTTAAGAATACGCACCTGTTCCTTTTATTCTTAATGGTTTCTAACTGGTTTGCATAGGAAAATCTATGTTTACCACTCTTACAGCTAGAAAACCAATTAACAGGAAGAAAAACTTTTTATCCTGAAAATGATTCCCAGTAAAGGAAGAAATAAATCCTGGTAAATTATTGGCTTTTTAGTAACATGATTAAAAAAGAAAATGTTTTAATACTGTGCCATTTTGTTTAGTTATGTAATTTGGAGCAGGGTCCCTTGCTTTTATAGAAATGCTCATACGCACAATGTATATGAGTTTTCAGAGGCATTCATTGGGGCATTATAGGCTTGAGCCATGTCTCAAATGACATGGCACTCCTATGAATATGAAATCTGAGGGCTTATCTGCTGAAGCAGAATTTGGAGTAAAATTAGTGTTCTACCTATTTAGGAAAATAGCTCTCTCTCTCACACAGTGTGGTATAGTAGTTAAGAGTGGTGGGCTCTAGTCTGGAGAATCCAGGTTTGATTATCCACTTTCTCACATGTTACCTGATGGGTGACCTTGGGCCTGTCACAGTTCTCATGGAACTGTCTCATCCCCACTCACATCACAAGGTGCCTATTGTGGGAAGAGGAAGGTAATGTGATTATAAGCTGCTTTGAAACTCCTTGAGGTAGAGAAAAACAGGTTATAAAATTTGCTCATCTGTATTAAATCAGTCCCTCTCTCTTTGATCTTTGCAGAAAGAAGTATACGTTTTCTTTGTCACTTAAAAGATGGCTGCATACTTAACTGAAATTTAATGAACCAGAACTGCATGAAATTGAAGCAAAATTGTTACAAATATCCTAAAGATGGAGAAGACTGGTCTGTTCGTAATCAGGTGGTTTATATGTTAACTGTAAACCGTTTTATACTTCATGAGAAAGGAAAGGCTGTAAAGAGACATCTAAAAGGTAGGTGTAAAAACTTTGTGATTCTGAATTGCTAGTACCTTATTTTTTTGCATCCTTTATATTATGACTGGGATACTTAACAGTACAGAGTTACTCCAATCTAAGACCATTGGTTTCAAAAGACTGAGAAAGGAATAATTATGCACAAGGCATAATTCTGAGACATACCGATAGGAAAAAAGGAACAAAAGAGACAAATTTCTTACAAGAATCCTTGTGGAAAGAAAACTGCAAACTAAATAATCTGTTGCTGATTAGGTCACCAATAGTACGGTATTTTGTAAGTATGTCTGATACAAGGACGCTGATAAAAAGAAAATGGCACCAGTGCACCTTTTGACAGTGCATACCTTCCCATTTTGTTGGTATGATGATGCATTTGAACAGTGCTGTTCTCAGAAAGATCTTAGCAAGGCAGACTTGGGAAAGATCATACTGAGGTCAGGAAAAGGATGATTGGAACATAATGTTATATGAGTCCCCCACTCCTTGCTCAGTATCTCCAGTTTGGAAGCCAAAGTAGAGAAAAACCTCTGTGTGGAAGCAGCCAGTCAGGGCACTCTTAAATCACACTTAAGTGTTATGACTTTTAAATGTCAGGCAGTTTCCTGGTCACAGTATTGTCACAACACTAGAGTTCTCCCACCCTGGCCAGATGCCATAGATGTGGGAAGGAGAGTGTATAAATGGCAGGTTTCCTCAACATCTCAAGGAATCCACTACAAACTCCTACCAACAAACCAGCACATTGGAAGGATTTTAGCAGTGCATTTCTTCTATTATAGAAAAAACCGAGGAACAGCAGATTAGAACATAGATAATCATTAAGGATAACTAGAACGGCTAGACGTAATTTAGATCCAGGATGGGCGGATATTCCTATTCAGATAGTCATCTCTAAGAACCAGGGCTGAAAGTGATTCATGGGCAACTGAGTGCTTGCATGCAAGAGACAACATCTTAACACGTGACAAAGTTTAGCTTTGATTAGGATATAAACAGTTTTGGTTTAGCAAGGATTTGGAGACCCTCTTGAACTTTCCTACCAACACAAACACACAGGAAATGCATTTTAAAAAACAACAACAGAGAGCATCAAGAAGCCAGTACACACATAATCACTTTTGACATGAAATGCATAGTGGACTGGATCCTGCCTTTGTAAATGTTGCATGCTTCCTTCCCCATAAAGACGAATGTTAAATCTTGTACATTTATACAGATAAGATTATACAGAAATTGGTGAAAGACATGCAGGTATGCATGCTTGGAAGCACATGTGAACTTACATTAAAAATGTGCACAAAATGCCTTTCTTAATTGAAGGAAAGAAATTGGAAGAAACCTTGCCTAGTACCAGATGGGATATTTAAAGAGTTGTGACTCAGCTGAGGTAATACTGTGATTAAAATGTCATTTAGCGCCTCTTGTTTAGAAAAATAACTCAGGTGCAAATGCCTATTTACATTATGCAGTGCTTCTGATACTTCCATGAAAAAAAACAACAATGTTGCAGGTTGAATTACACAAAGGATGGGAAATAGCTTGGCCTAGCAGAGAAAGTTGAATGTAATCAAAACAGGCTTGAGCACCGATACAAAATATCAGTAAATTTAAAGTTTGGGTATTTTAACCAGGATTTTTTCAGTAAAGCCAATATGAATCAGCGTTATTGACTATTACTGAAAATATTTGGGTTAAAAAAATCCAAACCCAAAATTTGTCAGTTCTCTACTCTGTCACCATCTCAAACAGGGGTGTGTGTGTGTGTGTGTGCTCTCACTGGTGCTTTCCAAGACCCGGAGGCAGTGGTGGGGTGGGATCCAAAAATTTTAATAACAGGTTCCGATGGTGGTGGGATTCAAACAGTGGTGCTGCCGCACACAGGCACCACCAGTCCCTATTGGACAGGGAGGTTGCTTTAGTAACCCCTTCTTGGCACTCAGAAAAAATTAGTAACCACTTCTAGAGAAGTGGTGAGAACTGGTTGGATCCCACCTCTGCCCGGAGGGCTTGAAAAGCAGGAGAGCAGTACTCCATGCAAGATTGAGCTTGCTCAGGATTGGGCTATCTCTCCACTGCTACCTTGGTTCCCAAGTCCCTCATGTCTTGGAATGCAAGGAAGTGGGGTGATCCTGTTTGTGGGGAGCCCACTCAGTCCTCATTGAGGACTCTGTCCCAATGAGTCTTGCATTGCTCAGTCCCGCAGAGAGTCCCAGCACGCAGGGAACTATCACAGGCCCACATTTAGGACTGGACTGTCTTCCCCACCACCTGGCTTTGGAAAGCAAGGGAGAGGGAACTGTAAGAAGGGCTGAGCTCAATCAGCCCTGCGTGGAGTTCTCTCTTTTCCCCCCTCTCTTCTGTCTCATAAACCCACTTGGGATTAGGAAATGGCAGTGGAAGGGAGAAAGATTAAACAGCTGAAAGAGCCGAATGATATTTGGCTTTTTTGGCCCCAGGCATATTTAGCTTTATGAATACACCTAGGTTTTATTATTGGTAACAGAAAAAGCCGAGAAAAGCTGATATTACTTTTTTCAGATTTACCAAACCACTGAGCCTAGATCAAAACAAATTCCCATTGAACTCTCTGTAGTAGTGACTCCTCTTATCGCATTATTGTGAATACAACTAAAAATATCAAGCATATTTTATGCATTTTATTAGTAGATTTTTTAATTCTCACCTTTCAGGGTTTGCAGGATAGCATATGGGATTTTATCCTCACAATAACCTGTGTAGTAGATTAGGCTGAGAAATACCCTTACATTATTATTTGTGTCTGAGTAGGAATTTGAATTGAAGTATCCCCAATGTTAGCAGGACATCCTGACCACTATAGAGAGTCAGTATGGTGTCATTCGAAGTCATCATTTCACCAGGACTGCATCAGTGCCAAGAAAGCTCTTGCCATCTGCTACAGCAGAAGAGACTTTATAAACAGATGCTAGCATGAAAAAAAGGAAGCTATGAAAAACTTCTGGTCACAACTCATTCACAGAGCCAATTCCAATGATTCAGCCTGGTTTTGGCGAATCATTTAATCCTCCCAAAGTAATGGTCCACCTATGGGAGATTGCCATATCCCTCTAGGGATCTGGGAAACATACTTCCAGGAACTTTATATGGACACCTCTGATGAAAGGGGGTACCCTAGCCAAAATATAGAAAACCTATCATGATGGGCACCTGTGGCAGGGACAGACAGTAAGAATCTTAAGCCCAATCAAGACTAGGGAAGGCACCAGGAGAAGATTTAATTTCCTCCAAGGCCATTAAAAATGATTTAGATTTTTGGACCCCCATCCTTGCCTCACTCTTTACCTTTATCGATACCCATGTATCGCCCTGATTGGGGACTCAAAATCATTGCTCCAATATTCAAAAGAAGGAAGGATTACTGTACTAACTGTAGACCAGTTAGTCTTCTCAACATACACATTGTGGTGCTGCTAGCCTAAAAATTGTGCCCCCTGCAGGCCAAAAATAAAAAAAACACTAAAAATACAAAAAAACCACATACGGGGGCATGGCTTTGGACATATAATGCGGGGGTTGAACCAGAGAACCCCCCCTTACCTACGTCCTTGGATATAGTTTCAGGTGATCTGCATCCTCAGCGGCATAGTCTTTGTTGCTTGGGAATTCGAAGGTATCTCCCAGAAGTAACAGCTGATGGGAAGCTGTTAAGGCGTGCTAACAAGAATTTCAGAAGTTGTGATCTAAATTTCTACTTGGTTATCAGTGAAAACCTGCTGCATTGGTTCGGAGTAACCTAAGGTGGCTAAAGTGGCGCACCTTTTCCTTGCGCTCAGTAGGCCATATGGAACATTACCAATCCAACCCAATATGCATAATCACTTGGAAAGAAGAAGAATATGCTTGTTGCTGCAGGTGTATAGCCGTAAAATATCAAGTGGATACCGTGTCCCTTGTCTCTTTATGACAGCCTGTTATTACCGGTGCTTAGAAACTAACATAAATTAAATAGGAATTTGCTGCCTGTAATCTCACAGGTACCAATATATGGACTATTAATGTGCTTCACATGCAACACAAGTAGGAGGCAATAGGTATGTCACCTCCCTTTTGTAATTGTGACATAACAAGAGTCCCTATTGCAATTACATGGTATGATTTTTCCATCCACTTCTTTCTTTTTAGTTTTTGTGTTCTCTTGTCAGACTACTTTGACAACCATCTCAATTACTTCAAGGGTGGCAATAATTTGAGTGGCATGATTTAAATTAGTGCTTTAAATAAAGCTTCAATATAAAATTAAGTTACAAAAATAAGTTAAAAATTGAACTTCTGCCACACAGCTTCACTTTTGGAAAGGTTGCCGGGCCCAGGCCTAACAGTGATTTGGCGCTATCTTGATGCCCTGAAAATTCTTGCGGTCATGAACAGGTTGTTTGTCCTACTGAGCTCTTGGCCTTATGGCTTCTCTCTATCCATCCAACATCCATGCCTCCCTCTTCCTAGTAACCTTCTTCTCTCTCTCAATCTGTGCCTCACCTCATCAGTATCAGTGGAGATATTACTCTGTTTTTCCACATCTAACTGCTCCAGAAACCCCTTGATCCTCTTTCCTCTTGATTACCATTTCCCCTGTTCTTTTGCCTGCTCTCTGCCACACCTCCACTGTGATCAAACATGCTCCTCATTCCCAATCGCACACCACTCTTTCCCCCTGTATTGACTCCCTAACAATTGATTGACTTTTCAGTTTTCCCCTTTGCTACCGAACTAGAGAATATAGTGGCTTGTCCTTTTTCTCTTCTGGCTCCAGTCTTGACACCCTACAACAGGTCTTCCACTGTCTCCTTGTCCCTGAAGCTTCAGACCAAAGATGTCCTTATTTTTAAGGCATTTCTTTCCCACACTGTTAATTGAAATTTGGTGCCAAATCCAAAGGTCTGTCATGGTCTTTCTTGACCTTTCTCCTAACTGCTATAGTTGACCATCCAGGCAGTAGGTTTTTGTGGCTTCATTTTTAGCTGATATCAGTCAGGTTGCATCAACATTTTCCACTGAGAAGCTTCTCTGCTGTTTTTTTTTTCATTCATATCCTCTCTCTCACTCTACACGGGTGATCTCTTGAACTGCATGGTTTTCAGTACCACTTAGACCAATGACTGAGCTCAAGACTTAGCAACTCATCTTTCATTCCAGGCCTGCTAATTATAATCATTCTCTGTATGCATCAGTGTCCCCACTGGGCTGGACACTCACCCATGGCTTTGATTCTTGGCTCTTCCTTTCTACTTATATTCGATTGATTCTCCCTGCATCAGATTTTTTTAAAAAAAATCTTTCTTTTTTTCTCCATCATTTTGAATAAAACTTGATTATTGCATCTGCTGCTTCTCTGATCTTTCCCTTTTACATATCTACCTCTTCGAGTGCCATCAAGCATTTGAATCTCCCATCATTTAGGCAAAATGATACTTATGCTCATGTTCCTTCACTGGCTTTCCAATCTCTTTTTGTATCAAGCACAAACTTGGTGCCCTTTAAATTTCTTTGTGGTTCTGCCTGACCCTATATTTTGGCACTTTTCCACTTGTGACAAAACTGTTCCAGCACTTCAAACTTTACCTCCTCAAAAGCCTTTTGATCTGTATCATATATTTGCATGTTCTCCCGTGCTTTTTTATGCATGCAGAAGTCTTTCCTTTAATATACCACCTCTCTGTCTCCCTTCATGACCATCCTCAAAATGCATATTTGATGTGATTTCTAATTGTGATAAGTTTCAGCCCATGTAAATATATCTATCCATTGTAAATGGATGTAAATATATCCATCCATTGTCCCCTCATAGTCTTGGTTTTCCCATTCTTTCTTTTACATTTTATACTCCTAAGGGGCTCTTTTTGCTGACAAAATTATGGTACATAGTAATAAAATTTGGCATCAGAGTTTTGTAATTTGCTTGCTTCTCTGTTTCATTAACATATGGCTTACAACCCCATCCAATGGCCCCCAAGGAGGCTTCCCAGCAGGGTGGGGAGGCTTCAAATGCAAAAATGCCTCCCCACTGCCAGGAAGCCACAACTGGGTTTAATAGGTGACACCACCTATTTGGTGGCATAAGACTGAAGCCTCAGCCACCAGCGCAGGGATGCTGGTGTGGTGTCCCGCACTTAATGCCATGGCATGAAGGCCATGGCATCTGTTCACCAGCAGATTTACGCCCCCCCCCCCCGAAAGTGTCTGTGAATGTACATTTTCATTCTCTGTACTTAGCTTTTATCTCATTGTAACTGAATTGATGATTTTCAGCAATATTCTAGTGCCATCTACTTTTGAATTCAACTGTGTAATGGGGATGCAGAAGTTTTGCAAGACATAATAAGGATTCACAGTCTTTCCGTGAAAACCTTTGTGCTTTTTGCCAACTAATACCAGTGGGTTTAGAAGGGTGTGACTGTATAGAGTGGCAGTGTTGGTGTAGCATGGTAGAATTTTGGGAAAATCTGCTGGAACCATCTGCCTTTATTCAGCATGAGCTGTCATGATAGTAGTTAGTAGCATGACTCACAAAGAACTATAATGATCCTGATTTTGCCATCAGTTAGATAACCTAAAAAGAAGAGGGAAAGTGGAGTGAAAAGCTCTTCACAGATGTCCTTTTTTTTTTGGCATCCACCAATTAAAAATTGGGGTAGAGAGTGAGACAGAAATGCATGGGGAAAGGAGGAAGACAGTATAATGGAAGAAAGGCTATCAAAAGATCTATTGATTTTACTTTGATTTGTGTACAGCTGCACACATTACTTCACCATTCTAGAAGATTTAATCCATTTTGTATTTTGGGATATTTCTGCCCACTTGGAGCCCCTGCAGGTTTTTAGGAACACCTCCCTTTCTGTACTTAGCACCATTGTGCAGGTGTTTTGATCCACACTCTGGGGTCAAGTTCAGAACTGAAGCACACTGCTAGATCAGCTTTCTGTCTGCATAAGTTTATCTATGTCAGAAGGGCAAACCAAGTGTGAAGCTGAGATATATGTGAATGAATCACAGTGCTTTTTACAACAAAAATTAACCTTGTGGGGATTGGGGTTTAATATGGCTTTGGGGTCCAGTATGGATGTTTTAATTTCCCTGCAGTGTTTCATTGATTTAAACCTGACCCCTTTCTCTCTAGCTTTTATTGGCCATAGAAGAAGAAAAAAGAGGCAATAGCTCTCTTCCTTCTTTTTCATTCCAGACTAGTAGAAAGCTAGAGTTTTGATTGCAGAAATGATGTGGGAGGAACAAAGGTCAAACACCCACTTTTCCTGCATCATGGTTTGACCTATATCCCTCCTAACATGATGACTACAATTAGTGGATCTCCCAGTGTCTTGTTTGGTCTGATCTGTAAGTCCAGCAGCTATTCTACAGTTGTTCAAAAATTATCCTTTTCATCTTTTAATGTGTTCATCAGTCTGTTCAAGTTTAAACCTCTCAACTTGTTTTGAATAATGAAGTTGATAACAATGCTCTCTCTGTATATAGTTTTTGCTGAACAAAGCATCACTCTGCCAGATTTCATGTCTGTCCTATATTCCGCTGACAGTATGTTTCTGAACTGTTTGTTTCCACAAAATATGGGAACAGCCAGTTTAGCTGCCGTCTATTTCCCTCACTACTGATTGCATGCCCAGGTCTCTGAACTGGAAGAGTTTTTCCTTCTCATAAGGATGTAAGAGACTGTGTTGAGTAAACAGTTACATTCAAAGGCAGACAGTTCTGAGTTGTGGGTTCTTTCTCTACTTCAGACTACAAATTAAGTTTTAAAAATTGCTTTGCATTCAAAGCAGTACACCTAGAAAAAGATTTCTGCCTGTCTATTATGACCAGATTCTTAATATACTACTGTACAGAAGTGGATGTTTAAGTTGTCACCAAACATCTCAAGACATTTTATTAGTGCAATTTTGATGTAATTGATACTCAACCAACAGCCCATCTTCTTGTTCCTACAAGACATCTACCTAGCGTTTTATGATGTGTTGGCTTCCAACAACCCTGTAGCCAAAATTAGTGAATAGTCTCTTGGAAAAGGTAATTCTAGGCCAGTAGTGTTCAGTTTTTTTTCAGCTACAAGCTCATCTTTATCTTTAACCTGAAACATAGGACCCATTTCTAATGTTTTTGCTGATTGTCTTTGTTCTAAGGTTATCAGGGTGACAGTATTCAGAGATTTTGTCTTTTAACAGTTGAGTGGAAAGGGGAATTTTGCCAGATGTGACTTATTTTACAGGGCTGAGAGAAATTGTACTGAGTGAAATTGCTCCACCTTCCCCATTCACCACAGCTGTCAAATTGTCAAATGCTTCACTGGTTCAAAATAATAATTGCATAAATAAGGATGATTGATCTATTGAGAGCCAGCACGGGGTAGTTGTTAAGAGTGGTAAACGCTAATCTGAAGAACCTTGAGCTAGTCACAGTTCTCTCAGAACTCTCTCAGTCTCTCTTCACCTGTTGGCATGGGAGAAGGTGATTGTAAGCCACTATATAAGACTCCTTTTGGTAGAAAAAAGCAGGATATGAAACCCAACTGTTCTTCATTTACTTTACGAAGCTAATTCATGTGTAAATAATAGAATTAGTTGAAAATTCCACTTTTCTGCTTTCACAGTTTTGAATATGCCATCTTTGTCATATGAAAAATTAAAATAATTGCTTTTAATGTGTCTTCCTTGGCAATATCCTTTTTTTATCTATCCACAGAATGAAGAGATGTAAGTGGCTGTACAGATACCCAACACGTCAAAGTCTCTTGATCTTGGTTTTAACCATATGGCTGCTTTCACTACTGAAACTTCTCAACATCGAGCAATTGTTGTTCCCTCGCAAGGGTATTTATTTTGTAGAACCTTTTCTGAGCACCTCATCATTTCTGAAGAACAAGTACTCCTATCCCAAAAATCACTTGCAGTATGACATCAACTGTTCCTCCATTTACAATCAAGAGCCTGTAGAGATTGGCAGGTCTTTAGAAATTCAGAGAAAAGAGATTATCGATTTGGATGATGATGATGTTGTAGCCATGACTAGTGACTGTCATGTATACCGTAAAATTAGAGAATATCACTTGAAGCCTGTTTCTCTGGAAGAGGAAAAATTCCCTTTAGCCTATTCTTTGGTGGTTCATAAAGATGCAGTGATGGTTGAGAGGCTTATCCATACAATATACAGCAGTCAGAATGTTTACTGTATCCATTATGACCAAAAATCATCTGCCACTTTCAAACATGCTTTGGACAATCTAGCTAAATGTTTTTCCAATATTTTTATAGCATCCAAATTAGAGGTGGTGGAATACGCCCATATTTCAAGACTTCAGGCAGATGTAAATTGTTTGTCTGATCTATTTAAGTCTTCTGTTTCATGGAAGTATGTAATCAATTTATGTGGCCAAGACTTTCCTTTGCGTTCAAACTTTGAGTTGATGACTGAACTCAAGAAATTAAATGGAGGAAATATGTTGGAGACGGTCAAGCCAAGCAATAGCAAAAGGGAACGATTTATTTATCACTATGAACTTCGGAAAATGCCTTATGAATACACAAAAATGCCAATGAAAACTAATATCTCTAAAGAACCGCCACCTCACAATATTAAGGTTTTTGTAGGCAGTGCTTATTTTGTTTTATGTCGAGAGTTTGTACAGTTCGTCCTCGAAAGTTCTGTCGTTCAAGATTTTTTTGAATGGTCAAAAGACACTTACTCTCCTGATGAACATTTTTGGGCAACCCTTGTTCGTTTACCTGGAATACCTGGAGAGGTTTCAAGAGCAGCTCCTGATATCACAGATCTTCAGAGCAAAACACGTTTGGTAAAATGGAACTACCTTGAAAATCACCTGTATCCTCCTTGCACTGGTACACATCTTCGTAGTGTGTGTATTTATGGAGCCGCTGAACTGAGATGGCTCATCAGCTATGGGCATTGGTTTGCCAATAAATTTGACTCCAAAGTAGATCCTGTTTTAATAAAATGTTTGGCAGAAAAACTTGCAAAAAGGCAGAAGGAATGGGTTGGTTTGTCTTCAGAAAAACTTTTTCTACACAAAACGTTTACAGGAGTTTCAACAGTACAGCTCACCCATGTTTAGTTCTTGCAAGAAAAAAAATAGTTGAGACACATCATGCTTCTCATAACTATCTTGATGGAATCCAGTTGCCTTTCTATAGGTGTAACTAAAGAGAAAGTGTGTGAGATGACAGATGAGCTGCTTAGAGCCCAGGGAGCAGATATGGGAGCAGGGGGAATGAGAGATGATTGGGAGAGATTCCTCCCCTCTCAGCAATAAAAAGTTACCAATAGAGTGTGTTTCAGTTGGCCTTCACCCAGTGCTTTTCAGGCTTCCTGAACTTCTTTTGAACTTGCTCTAACTTCTAATCCTCTCCAGACAACATTGGTAAGTGTCCTGCAAAAATTTGTGGAATTGGTTTCTCATCTGAAACTGGCATATTGGAAGAAATGATCAGTATATCTTTTTCCAAATCTGCAGGATAGCTTTGAAATAGAGTTTCTAGTGCAGAAGTCTTCAAACTATGGCCCTCCAGATGTTCATGGACTACAATTCCCATCCGCCCCTGCCAGCATGGCCAAGTGGCAGGGCTGATGGGTATTGTAGTCCATGAATATCTGGAGGGCCATAGTTTGAAGACCCCTGTTCTAGTGCTTAAATTCCTCCTGTGTCCAGGGTAGATTAAACTTACAGTAGGTATTTCAGTTGTAGTCCTGTGACTAACCCTGTGGTGCCTAAAAACCATACAAGCCTTCTCTGTACTATATGATTTCCACCTACGTCTTGTACAAATTTTTCATTTTTGCTAAGATTACATTGTGCTTGTAATGGTTCAGTTAGATGCGATACAGATATTCTCCCTCTAGGCTACCATTACAAAGAATCCACTGCTGCAGTTTAGCATTACTGCAGTATTCTATCTGCCTGCTGATACCACCATTGCTATATGTGAGATACTTTACTATGGTGAGGATGGTGATTTGGACCCTACACTGGAAATGGCTAATGACAAGGCATGCAGTTTCCCCAAACCTTCCATCCTTTTAGTTCTTTCTAGACTGATTGCTGCACTGCTATTTTTGTGCAGCATTTTTAAAGAGGGAAAAGATTGTAAACCTGATCATAGCTTCCTTCATCCATGCAGCAGTGCCCTGATTATTATGGAACACTTTCTGTTCTGTTTCACTGATGAATTTGCATTTCCTCTTCATTTTCAAACTCTTACCTTTCCGCTAAAAAGCTTGTTGCTCATCACTACCAAGCAAAGCTGGTGCAATAGAGGGCTTGAGGAAATACATCATTGTGGATGACGTCAGTTCCATTGCTTTAAAATATATATAACATGTACATTCACTTATTTATAAACGCCTTGTTTGAAGGTGGTGAGGCAAGGTTATAGGCATGAAGATCTCTAAAATATTTTGTCCTTAGAAATGCTTGTACAAATTACAATCTCTCAAAATCAAAAATGTGCTCAAGGAATGCCCTACCTAAGTGAATCACACTGAGGTAGGTATGTGGAATTAACTCTCTTACTTTAAGGTAAAACCTAGCTGTGCCTTGTTTTTACTATAGCTTTACCTCAGGAAAATAGTTTTGTAGGCTTAAATAAATTTAAATCATGGAGAGCATTCATAATGATGACTGCTTAGTCTACTACCTCAAGAAATATATGTAGGATCTGTACCAATCCAGGACTGGTGAAAAGTCTGAAAGAGAATAATTTACTTGAGTCCAAAGCTGGTTAACATGATGCCATACAGGAGCCAATTTCATTGTTCCAATAGTCAGCCATTAGACAAGTTGGCAGCTGGATGTTGTTGGCAATTGCTCTTAAAAATGGTGAAATTATTGCCCAACCTTTACCAATCTTTGTTCTGTACATACTTGCCTCTAAGTGTTTGAATATACATGGTGTGAAAGTGTCCCCATGTTCAATTCAGCTGCTATTTTTGCCAAGTGAAAGTCCCATAGATTGAAACACTGGTATCTTTTTCTTGTAAATCATTGAAATACACAACTTTTTATTGTTGAACTTGCCTTTGGGGCAAAATGTATCATGTAAAAATGTTTCAAATATTTTATAACACATGATAAAACCAATATATTTCAAATGGCAGTGTTGTCTTTCTGTCTAAAATGTTTAAATAAGAGTGCTCGGTTATTCTGAGTACTCTCTGGAAGAATATATCAGTTGTTACGGCGTAACCAAGCATAATATCTATATATATAAAAAGCAAACCATCTGTTTGTGAGTCGTGCTCTAACTCTGAACCCACTGGACGAATTGCTTTCCAATTTTCACTCAATGTGCCTTTCCAATGCAGGCAGGTTTTCGGATATTCACATTGCTGAAATTCAATACCTGAGCCAGGTAAAACATCTTTTTCCTGGCGCACCAGGCCATGAAGCTGGTTATGTTTAACTGTCACCCTTAGAATGTTCGTTCAGCATGTCTGTGGCCTGAGGGGTTGGTATGCCCTTGAATGTTCGCTCAGATGGCCAGAGATGAGCATTGAAAACAGTAATAGGTCATACTGTTAGGTAATACAAGTGGAAGTGAAACACAAACACTTTGCTATGTGAGACGTCAGGTGGGGTTCCCCCCCTCACACGCAGGTAACTTTCACTCTCTGTGCCTCACCCACTACTACCACACAGCACACATACTCTCATACTCATCCAGCTCATCCTCACACACCTCACTCTGCCCTCTCTCACATCCAACCACCACTTACCCACTTCCTTACCTATATTTGCCACAGCTCTCTTTTACTAAAAGTGAGCTGGAGTTTGCCTTTTTCTTCTAAGAAAATCCACGGGGTAGGGGCGAACCACCACTACTGGCTCCACTTCTTTTGCATGTGGCCCTTTAAGAACCCAGGGAGCTGGCCTCGATCTGAGCACCTCAACACCCCGCCTCTGCTGCCTGACTGGGATAGCCTGCTTGCCCTAGTTCTGCCTTACCCAAGCCAGGACTGTGCATGTCAACCAGCCTCATGGACAGTGGGATTCGCACTCTGGACAGTTCCATTGTGGAATGGAAAGGGTTACCTTATACTTTAAAAAACAAGAAACCACCATATAACAATGTGAATTGAAAAGGGAAAGAGGGATTCCATTTCACCATCCCAAAAGGCTATGCTGCGGATCATTGGACCTGCATGATGAGAAGGACCTGCTAGTTGGCAATAAAAATACTGAAAGAGACATAAATATAGGGACAAGACACAGTGGCATCCTTAAATACTGAAAGTTTTGGGGCTACCGACTACAAATTACAATTTTAGGTGTTGAATAACATTAATCTCCTCCACTACTGTGGCTTAGGTATTCTTCATGTAACTACTCAATTGTTTGGAGAAAACTCATTCTAGCAATTGATCTACTTGGCTTGACCAGTGAACACAATCAGCTCTCCATCTGGAGCAGCTACTACATGGATTTAGTTTCAAGCAGCCTGCATCTTGTTTTTCTTGTGGACCAGGTTTTGACATTGAGCTAAATTTACTTATAAAGCAGAAAACTCTAGTGTGGCAAAACTACATACATGCATAATTGTTTGAAGAAGAAAGGCTGTGCTTATCACATTTATGCTGCCTTTCCTTTCCTCTGCAGTGCAGAGAAGCGAGGCAAGTAATGTAACCCACACTGGTGTCACTGAATTGTTCCTTTTCTTACATGTAAGGAGTTTGGGGTGTGAGCTAAGTTTAAGTAAGTGATGTCCCAGCAGCATTCCGAAGGAGTACAATCTCAGAAGGGCTGTGCCATATGATTTTTCCAAACATGCTGCTTTTTGAATGCTGAGACTCTGTGTAAAGTAGTTCCATACGCTAGCAGTCTTCCCTTTGTGTAACTGGACCTCCAATTAAAGAGCCAATATAAAGTGATGCTAGTCACAAAAAGAGCTCCAAATTCCTATGTTGTTTAATATCCTAATTCAATTTTTGAAGTCTTATTTATGACCTTTTCTAGGAGGCTTAAATGCCCTCTCAATGGTACTAGTGCAATATTGAAATCCTTAAGGCAGGAGAGAAGGTAGGAAAGAAGCATTTGCAATGTGAGTGAGCAGTTTGGTTAAAGCAAATTTTCAGTTATGTTGTAAACTTGCTTTGGCCATCTGATTAAATATTCCAGGTGGTGACAAGGAATAATATGCCCTAGTTTCCAACATGTTAATTCACAAATAGAAGACCTGAATGATTATTGATTTGGTTCCAGCATAATTAAAAATGGAGAGAGATCCTATTTCTTATATATGCAGTGTAATTGATTAAATAACTTTTGAGGCTCATAATATATTTCTTTAAATGATAAAACTAGAAATTACTTGCTCACATATTATGTTTGTTCTCTGAGTAGTCCCACATTAATGGGTTTTTGATGGAATGCTTACAGGAAACAGAAACAGGAAGAGATTATAATGGTGCTAAGATAATTATCACTGACTTGTCTGCAAAAGTCTTGAAGCATGAAAACCAAGATTTTGGGAAGAAGTTTATTTTTATTGTAAGCTGCTAAAATGCATGTCCTCAAATGTCATAGTAAATACTCCAGAGTCAACAGTGACTTTTAAAATTGCACTCAATACTATTTTATGAGGCTTTTATAAACAAAAGACAGCTATAGACCAATCTTTTGATGTGAAGCTCATTACCGTGCACAGATGAGAGAAGTTCTTACTTGCTGAGTTTCTTTCTTCCTGCATCTATTGAAGCTATGTGAACTTTGCTTGTGAGGATCAGAAGGGTAACTTTCCTCTAATTGATGATAAAGATGGATAGCTCCTTGCCTGTGGAAACCATATACAAAGGAAATGGCCATATGGATTAACAACACTTTCTCATTCACAGATGGATAAATGGAGAGCAAGAGGGATTGAGGTGTTTTATAGTAATTATTACAAGAACAGATTCAGCAGTAGCTTTAGTGGACCAATCTACTAAAACTGTGTAGATCTTTAAAATATATTTTATTTATTTACTAAACTTCTATACCGCCCTCCCCCCTAGGGGCTCAGGGCAGTGAACAACAATAAATAATAATAAAACACATAAATAAATATTAACAGTAGCAATTAAGTAATCCACTTAATAACAAGAACCATTAAAACAGATGGCGTCAAATGCCCACCCCTCCACCCCGTGCCCACGGGGGCCAGATGGAACGGGCATCATTGGTTCTAATCTGGCTGGCCAAACGCCTGGCAGAACAGGTCTGTTTTACAGGCCCTGCGGAAACTCTGTAAGTCCTGCAGGGCCCTGGTCTCCCTGGGAAGCCTGTAAAACCTGTAAAAAGCCTGTACAATTGCACAAGGGAATGTTACAGAACATCTTGTTCTGTATGGTTGGCCCATGCAAAGTATATATTAGAAGAGATAAGGAAGATGATTTGCAATAGTCTGTCTTTGTCTTTCTAGACTAACCCACCTCACATTTTGGAAAGCCACTAAGCCAAAGTGTTCTAAGTAAACTGGAAATTCCTTCATAATATTTTTCCAGCTGGAAGTTTTCACACTTTCGTTTGCTAAGAGCTAAGAGCTTCCAGTACAAAAAACTCACACAGACCAGGACTGTAGCAGAAATGTGACTCAATTCTTGAAATATTTTAGTGAAATTAGTCAGCATGCTCTCTGAGTGCTTCTTGCAGAGCTGTTCAGGATATAAGGAAAGATATTCTTTGTTGATTGACATTGAAACCATTAGGCAAAATTGACAACAGACAGCTTTGAAATATCCTGCTACGTCAGGACTCTATAAGATGCTAATTTTGTCTGAGATGGAGATGAATACTACTGTTAGAGTTCCAATTGAAAATTTTTGTTATTATGCAGGATTTGTTCAGGATTAAACATTTATGCTATCAGAAATTATAGTGGTATTGCCTACAAATGCATGCTTATTTCTCATACGTGACACCAGGGGTCTGCAACCTGCGGCTCTGGAGTTGCATGTGGCTCTTTCAGTCTTATACTGCAGCTCCGCGTGGCCTGAAGGTCGGAAGGTAGCATGGGCATGTCCCTCCAGCCCTCCAGAGCAGCGCTGGAAGGAAAGGTGAGTGGAACAGCCGAACCGGAGGTGGCTCCATGTGTGAGGGCACGTCTTTTCGCATCCCCTCCACTCACCTCTCCTTCCAGCACTGCTCTGGAGTGCTGGAGGGACAGCCTATGCTGCCCTCCAACCCCTGGAGGTCAGAGAGTAGTGTGGGTGTGTCCCTCCAGAGCAGCCGCCATCTCCCCTCTGCCATCCCCTCAGTCGCCATCCCCCCACTGCCTGGTGCCACTGCGTCCCACAGCACGAGAGGCGGCGGCATCAGGCAGGCCGCAGCCGCCATCCCCCCTCTGCCCCACAGAGCAGGTGGCTGCCTGCTCTGTCAGGCAGAGGGGGTTTCCCTGCCCGGCACCTCCACCTCCCACTGCTGGAAGGAAATGTGAGTGGAGGGGCCGAACCAGAGGCGGCTCCGTGTGGAGCCACCTCTCCGGCTCAGTAGATCTTGGGGGCTGAGGAAAACAGGTCCAAATTTCTCTTTGGGTGGTAAAGGTTGCTGACTCCTTCATGACACCTTCTATAGCAGTATAGGTGAATTCAATGGGAACCTTAACATTCTGTAAGGCCTATTTCCTGTTCTTTCCTTCTAAGGTCAGATGCCCCTCTTTTACCATGCCTCGTATCACCTAAAGTTTCTTACATTTGGGAAACCCATATAAAATTCCCATCCACTGGCAAATTGTTGCTGTTCTATACAAATATGGAGCTTTGAAGGTTCTTTTGAACGGTTTTGAAGTATACAGCATAAGAAGTAACATAACTCTGTTTTCCATTAATCTGATCTCCCTTTGCTGCCTTATACACATAAGTTGCCCTGAAAGCTGTCTGCATGAAGGAGACAGGATTCTATTAGCTTGTTCGGCTGGAGACCTATCCAAGCTGAGCTGCCCGGTAGCCAGAATTCACCACTACTATCATGATGGGGAACATGTACAAGTTTTCTCTTATATGCATCCAGAAGCAAGAAAAACTGCCTGAATCTCTCCAGCATCTATGTTTGTCACTGATCATAATACCAAAGACTTTCCTCAAAATAATTCAACTTAGCTTAGGAGTCACAGGGGTTAATGGTAAATTTTCATAAAAATCACTATACCCAGCATTCAGTATTTAAACATTTCCTCCTTTGTAAGTAATAGCGAGATTGTAACCATTCAAGGAAATCGGACAACTGCTTTAAAACAAGTAAGCGTTCATAAGCCCACCCTCATCTTCAAACTAATTGTATTACAACTGTGACTTACAGTGCTAGTATGGGTCTATGTAAAAAATGTGAGTTCAGTTGGCACCTTTAAGACCATCAAACTTTTATTTTTGGTGTAAGTTTTTGTGAGTATGCATACTTCTTTTGGTATAGTCAGGGAGAGGGAAAAGGAGCAAGAGTGTATGTTTTTTTCAGTTTGTTTCCTTTGATGTTGGAATAAAAGGAATATTAATTGGCAGAGAGGGGGAAAAAAGCCCATGCGTTTTAGTACTAACAATTAATTTATCAGAACCTTTTTGATTTAAAAATTACCATAAAGACTACTCTGTTAAAATGTGCCGTTTGAGTAATAAACAGGTAATGTCCCCAGAAAGGATTAAAGGGATCTCCAGGACACTATTGTATCTTTACATGATGACTCTGCTTTTAAGTCACTTGTTGACATTAGTTGCTGGTTTGGAGTAACCAGAAGAGCTTTGGAATCAAATGACATCTGCAAAAATGTAGCTATCATGAACCACTCCAATACAGCAATTCTATAAAGCAGTTTACAAGCTGGAGAACAGCACACAACAGTGAAGACAGGTTGCCAGCCAAGTTCCTGATTCAATGTCTTCATCACTCACGAACTGTATCACTTAATCTTTATCACTCATGAATGACCTTGCACTGGTTAATTTTGAATCCAGAAAATAATGAGCAAATTCATAGTACGTAGTGCGATATAACTTCAAAGAGCAATTCCTGTGTAAGTATAGAGCAGGTAAGGACACTATGGGTGGGGGCCATAGTGATTGCTCTTTGAAGGATTCCAAATCCAGATTAAAATGGATTCCAAACCAGGATTAAAATTTGGTTTGAAATCCTAGGGAGTTTTTTTATTACAAGAGCAAATCACAGTTTGTCATCCTAATATACTGGTTTGACCACCAAAGTCATGTCTGAGGAGGGGGACATATGAGTCAGAGAACCTCTACGGCTCCATTGGCTGCTGAAGGCCAGTATGTACAATACTTATTTACACAATGAATAGTAGAAATAGGTTCTGACTGGAGATGGCAAGGATTGAACCTTGGACTGTCTGGGTGCAAACCAGACAGTTGCCCACTGGGTCACAGTCCTACCCCTCAATTTCATTAAGGTTTGCCATGACAATTCAGTCATTTTCCTCCTACATGATGTCTAGCTAGCAAGTGCCTTTCTTTCTTAAATGCCCTTCCTCTTTGCAGTAATCTTTTCCCTGCAGATGATGTGTGTGGGAAAAAGATACATTTTTGCCAGCTTTGAAGAAACAAGGTAATTATTTGTCTGTTATTCTAATGTTTGAAGCCCCTTTTAATTGCTTTTATGTTTTAAGCACAGGAAAGAAAACCCCTCTGTTATGGAAATACTGGCCATTTCCTGTTACTGTCCAAAGATTCTATTTCTACCTAGTTATCAATCAAATGTGTCCCACAAATTAAAAGCTCCTGTGGTATCCATATATGAAACAACAGTTTTTACCAGCGTGCATCTAGGTGCGCATTGAAAAAGGAAAGAAAACTCAGTCCAGCACAAATTTTTAAAAATTAAGTACTGCAGAACTGAGTGGAAAAGAACCTTTTCTACATTCATAGGTTCACTGAAGTCAATGGAAAGCTCACAGCCTAAGATGAATGAGGTGAACAAGATACTAAAAAAAAGATAATATACCGGTAGGTCAGTGATGGTGAACCTTTTCGAGACCGAGTGCCCAAACTGCAACCCAAAACTCACGTATTTATCGCAAAGTGCCAACACAGCATTTTAACCGGAATACTGAAGTTTTAGTTTAGAAAAAATGGTTGACTTCAAGGTGCGCGTTGCTCAGGAGTAAGCTTGGTGGTAGTCGGTGACTTTGCTTTGAAGCAACTGTGCAACACTTTGAATGGGTGAATCATGACCCTAGGAGGGTTTACTCAGAAGCAAGCCCCATTGCCAGCAACCAAGCTTACTCCCACGTAAAGAATTGCGCTTTAGTTCTTCCCATTTCACAGCAGGGTTTAACAGCGCTTAACAGGGTTTCCTACACTTCTTCCCCAAAACTAAGTCTTAGGTTTAATGCTAATAATCTCCCTGAAATAATTACACTATTATCACACTGGAGGCCTGGCAGGAAGGGGGAGGGGTGTGGGGGGAGAGGGAAGTAAAACTTTCGCTTTCCGAAACCCAATAAACCCCTCACCACAAAATAGAAGTAAAAAGGCAGTCAAGGAAGGCAATCCTAAGCAAGAATGCTGTGCGAGGGGTGGGATAACTTCAGGAAAGCTAAATTGGTGGAGCAGCCATCTGATCTGCGGTTTTTCCTTCACATGTCATCACACTTGACTTCCCACAAAAATGCAACAGGAACAGAAAAATAAAAGCATGGGCTCATTCCGCACATGCAGAATAATGCACTTTCAAACTGCTTTCAGTGCTCTTTGAAGCTGTGCGGAATAGCAAAATCCACTTGCAAACAGTTGTGAAAGTGGTTTGAAAACTCATTATTTTGCGTGTGTGGAAGGGGCCATGGAGAATATTTTGAAATGGACCTCTCTGTCCCACATTTGCCTCTGTCAGAATGGCTCTAATTCTGACAAGGAGGGTGTGAAGGGCTCCCTTTCCTACCAGTTGGTCGAGGCCTGGTTTAGCTCAATTCTTTATCGGTGTGAAATGCCTTTTGTCTTTTGTACTTTTGCTTTGATCCTGTGGGAACGGGATTGGCGTTGCGAGCCTAGGGACCTTGCAAGATCTCTCCTCCCTGCCCTGGGGTCCCAGGTACTTAAAGCCCCATCATTCTCTCTCCCAGGGGAGGGGGGCCCTTAACAATCAGTTCACTCCAATCAGGGCGAGCTCCTGAATCCCACCACTGTGCCTGCCCTGCTCTTGGCAGACGCACTTCTCCCAATGGAAGCCCCTCACCTGGACTGCTGCTTTTTAATCCTACCCCCAAAGTTTTAGTTTGGTCCCAAAAGTTACACACCAAGAAAAGTATGTCAGCCTCCAGTCTCCTAAGCTTTGTAGTGGAGAGTGGTACTTGTGGGGCGGTAGATGGTACTTACAGCAAATCAGGTCGACTCAAGAAGACCTCCCTGAAGCTCAGCCCCAGCCCCAACGGGTTTGCTGGCAGCCACCTCTGGCTGGGCGAGGGAGGAAGCGGGAGGGGGAGATGACAGCATGTGTGCCCACAGAGAGGGCTCTGAGTGCCGCCTTGGGCACCCGTGCCGTAGGTTCACCATCATGGATATAGGTGCTTTTTGAGGAAGAGCCAATTTTGTCAAGTGTTGCTTGCCACAGAAGAGGAAGAAAGGTATTTCTGTGGGGATGGGGGAAGAGTACTCTTCAATGTAACTGTATCCTTTGCATCTGGAACACAGTACAATCTGGTCAAAACTGTTCAGTTATGCATCACTGTGGAAATATGTCAGCAAGTGTTGGATACTCGCTTGAAGAAAAATGACAGTCTTTGTTACTTAGCATTTCAGAGAATGAACTGATTCAGTGGCTTGCTGCTAAGGCACAGCCTGTCTTCATGTTTCTTGTAAATGAACACTAACCACACCTATGATTCAGTGCTATTTTTACTTCCCACTGTGCTAAATTTACAATAAAGCTGCACGTTTTTGCCATTGTCATTGTACTTGCTGTTTTTTAAAAAATATATATTTGTAAATTCAGACATAAGTTCAAGCTTTTATTCTATCATTAAAAATTAAAAGAACTGGGAAGGGAGACCAGAAAAGCCAAAATACAATTTAAGTAATTTGAACGAGAAACCCTTTCCCGAAAGAATACACTGAACCCTAGCCTGAGCTGGTCCTGGATACACTGGGCATATTCACACAAGGTTGTAAGTCTTAGACTAAAGTGAAGAGCCAAATTCTCTTTGGCTCCTGCCTTTTGGCTTGAGGGCGTAGCCACACGCAAGTTTATATATCTGCAAACTATAAAGAAATGATTGTAAGTACAGAAACTGGGTATGAAAGTTTGCATTCATTAACAGAATACATGGATGTGGTGTTTGTTGCATAGAAGGAAAATAAAATCACTTAAAGAAAAAGCAATACAGAATCATTTGCTTCCAGGGGCCGTCTCATTGGCTTGTAGCAATAGAATAAACAGTCTTGAAGCAAGTCTCAGCCAGGGTGGTTATGTTCATGTGTTCTTTTCATGAATCAATGCGGATGTTACAAATGTGTGTTGATCTGGATCAACTCTTGCAGTAGCTGTTTTCCTCATGCTAGCATATAGTATGAGAATGAGGGTTACGAGATTCTTTTCTGACTGGCCTTCTGGGCCTTTCGTAGCGCTGAGGTCCCTTCTGCACATCAAATGTATAATGAGTTGCAGTTGGAACAAAGGAACTCCTTTTCCTGTTTTCACGTTCACATGCATCCGTGCAGGCAGCGACTGGAGCCCACAGAAACAATCTGGGTTGCTGTCGTGCCTTCGCACGAAGACTTGTCTATTTTTAAAAATTACTTCCCACCCATGCTTGGCTACGCAGGCATGCACAAATTAACCCTCACAGCCATGCTGATGTCTCATGATACAACCATCTGCACTTGTGTAGCTATGCAGATGTAAACCACAAAAAAAATTAAAAAGGAAAAGGGAGGCGAATAGAGTACCTCCTACCTGGCCATTCGCTCATGAGTGGCTGTAACCTGTGATTTTTTAAAAGACTCTCTAGTTTAGCGATTTTCAAAAAATGTGGGTTGGAGGAAATAACACAGTGCAGGCTCGTTTTGGGGGTGGGATCTGTGTAACCAAAATGGTCTTTTTTAGCATCCTACACCTGTGTTTATTGGCCCGTGCAGAAGGGGCTTGAGCTTAGCAGAAACCCAACAGATGTGAGACTCTTCCTGCCACTGCATCTTCAGAGAAAAAACAAACAAACCCTCACCTGCTTGTGCAACTGTGAAACATAGCTGAGCTACTTTAATGATGCAATGGGAAAGGGGGAAATGGTTCCCCCACCTTCTTTTCCAGTTTACTACAGGAAGTGAGGGAGATGAAGGTAGAAAACAGGAGAAAGAAGCAATGGAAGTCAAATTTCTCCAGTTGCTTCAGCGATCTGTTACTATTTCCTTGATGGCTCTGCAGGTAGAATTGCTAACTCGACTTTAGGAAATTCATGGAGATTTGGGGGCAGTTTGGAGAAGAAGAGAAGCTAAGCAGGTGATGTGATGTCTTTCTAGAACTACAGCGTACCATAGAATCCAAACTCCAAAACTGCAGTTACCTCCAGAGAAATCCTTGTAGTCTGGAGATCAGTTGTAATTCCAAGAGAACTCTCGGCCTAACCTCAAGGTTGGTAAGCCTCAGTCCACTGAAGTTTTATTATTTAGTCCAGAAAACTTTAAGCAGCTCTGTGAAATACGCAAAAGAAAACATTCCTGATTTCCTGAGGTACTGAATGTTCAACACAAGAGTCCTCTTGTTTTCACTCAGTTGGTAGTCTGCAGTACATATCATGGGATTCTTAGCAGCATACTCAGGAACAACAATTGTAAGTGCTGGGTTGTGTGTCATCACTTGTATTGATACCATGCTGTGACTAATCCCAATATCTATGAGTTTCGTTAGGGTCTGTTCATATATTCAGTTGTGAGTCATGGAGCACTGAATAATCAGGTGATGAAATCTTGACTGGTGTGTGTGAAGCAATTCAAAGGAAGTTCATACAGTTATTAAAGGTTATTTTTTATTTACAAGTGCCTTCTGAAGTTCACACACTGATATGACTGCCTGTCCCCGGATTGTAGTTTCCCATGAATAGAACTTTGATTCATATCATTTAGTACACATTCTCAAGCAGCAAATGTAGGAGCAGCAACAAATGGGAAATTTATTTTGAGATGCAAAGTTTCTTTTGCTTCAGTAATTTATGGTAGTGCATCACACTTTGAACATCAACCTTGGGATAAGGTTCACCATGAGGCTCTTTCTTTACTTTAACAACAACAATAATATCTCGCAGTTTGTTTTTTTGTTGCAAACACACAGAAAGAGATGCATTGTCTGCTGTGGGCAATATTTTCCTTTTGTTAGCAGCAATACTGTGATATTTTTGGCTCTGATACACACTGGCATTAAATCATGAGCATATTCTGATGTTTCATTCCAGATAATTCTCAAACAATATCCAAGGAGCAGATGGAGCTGTTTTTCTGGTGTTTCTGAGGACAGGACAAAAAACAACAACTATGTCATGCTTCAAAACTGGAGATTAATGGTCAAGAGGTAAATAGAGAATAGGAATTATATATTTTTATTATATATCTATCACCAGTAAATCTGAAGATAGTAACAATTAGCTTTGAAAACCTAAGAGAAGATATAAGTTCCAATGACATTTCTTTTCATCCATTTAGCCAGTTTTTTAACTCAGGAAGTCAAACTGGAAACATTACTTTAAATATTTTTAATAAAAATGTAGATAATTGTGGCTGTTTTTGCATGCCAAAATTGCCCCTCTATTGGCACAGGGAATGCCCCGATGCAATCGGTGCTGCAGTGTGGCTGCCATTTTTCTGCCCCGGAGCCACCCCACAGCAAATGTTCTTATGTTCTAATGGCTTTACTCCGTGAATTTCCTGAACCGCAAAGGTTGAGGTCCTTTTGAAATGCCCCTTTGTTGTTCCGGAGGTTTCCACTGGCATGCAAAACTCCTCCGTAGCATAAATGGGGCCAGTTTTCCCACCTCACTGCTCTGGCCCGCCCCATCAATGGACAGGTGCTAAGAAGTGGTGCCCTCCCGCACCCATGCAGTGAAAAAAAACACAGGGAGAAAACTTGTTTTTTATAAAGGAGGGAGAAACCTTGGGCAGAAAAGAGGCATGTGCAGATGCTGTGAATGGGAGGACGGCAATTCACTTGCACACGCAAGGATTTTAGAGTTACCTTTTAGATGAAGGGGTGGGGGACAGCGATCATTTCGGACACGCAAGGATTTTAGATGGGTGGGGGGGACAGGGTGCCAATTCTCAGCGCCTGATTTGTCATGTACAACTAAAATAGTGAGAGTGGGGGGAATGGGGCAAGATTTAGCCAATCTGAATGCAGGAAATGGAGGCTGCCTGCGCATGCCTGAAAGAATCTGGAAGAGCTTGCGGTGCTTAAGCTGTGCTTATGGGAAATCCCTGGGCTTGTGGGAAACCATTCGGGGCTTCCTTCACCCGCCCTGACTTGAGTGAAGGACAGAGCCGGGCAGTAGTGGGGAACTACAAGCAGGGTGAGAAGTCCCACAGAAGGCACACTCCCCGGGTAAGCCATGGAACATAAGAAAGTGCAAAAACAGCCTGTTAACTACTTTCACATGCTAGGGAAGCGGGATGACAGCCAGCGGAAATAATGTCTGCATGCCTATTCCTGCGCTGCTTGCTGCTGTCCCTTCCTGCCTTTCTGTCAGATCAGTGCAGAAGAGAGATATCAGAATGAAAGCTGGTTGGGAAGACTGATATTCTAGAGGATGCAGAGCTGATGGATGGAGTGGAGCTGACATTTGCAGTAGACGTTTGCAGTAGACCTTGAGGGTGTTGCATTGGACTCAGCCTTGCTGTATGCAAAGCTGTTTGGTGTAGTACTTTCTTTTATTTGTTTTACCAGCTCTCTCCTTTCTTAGACTCCGTCAGCCTGCTTATCTATGCTTGGGTAACCTCACAGATGGATTACTGTAATACACTCTGCATTGGGCTGCCCTTGAAGACAACCCAGAAGCTGTAGCTTATCCAGAGTGGTGGCCTAATTATCACAGGTACTAGCTAACAAGAACCTATCTTGCATTTTCTGAAATGACTGCACTGGCTGATAATTTGTTTCCCAATCCAATTCAAGGTGCTCTTTATGACCTTTAAAGTCACTCATAGCCTAGAACCCCTTATCTAAAAGACAGCATCTTTCCATAAGAACATAAAAAAAGCTCTGCTGGATTAGACCAATGGTCCATCTAGATTAGCATCCCGTCTCACACAGTGGCCAACCAGTTCCTTTGGAATGCCAACAACAGGGAACAGAGGCTGAAACTTTCCTCTGATGTTGCCTCCTGGCACTGGGATACAGAAGTTGACTGCCTCTGAACATGGAGGTTTTCTTTTAGTCACTATGGCTAGTCACCACTAATAAACCTATCCTCCATGGATCTATCTAATCCCCATTTAAAGCTGTCTATGTCTATGGCAGTCACTACATCCTCTGGCTGAAAATTCCACATTTTTTTTCCATTAAAGAAAAAATTTATTCAGTGTTAACATAGTATATGTAAATTTGAATATTTCATTACATACAACAACAAAAAAGGAAAAACACAATAGGTAGATGAAAATTCAAAATACATAAAATTAAAACATATCTTTTTTCTATTTATTTTAATAACTCTTATTTTAATCACTTGTTGTATAAAAAAAGCATTGCCTTTTGTCCATCTCTATATCCCTGTGTGCCAGCTATGGTTTTCAGGCTGCCCCTACTGCTGATTCCCTATGTTGGGTAGTTTGGCATCAACCAGATTTTCTCCTTTGAATCAGATCAAAGAAGCTCCGCAAGTCATATTCCATATTTACATAATCTTGCATGGAAAATCAAAAAAATGCAACGGCATGCAGTGTTCCCTGTGTATAAGTGTTGGGCGGGAGGGATCCTATGTGGAAGGAACCTAAAAGTCCTGCCCATTAAAACTAAATGTGGTACCTCATGAAAGGACTTTTCAAAAGGCCTGCAATGCAGTTGTGTTTCATAGGGCATTCATGGACTTCTTCTGAAGGGGTTAATGTAATTGGCTTATTGACTTAGCAATATATCTGTTTAATCGTGTTTTTTTTTTCAGATTGATGTGAGAGCATGTCTGGTTTGGTGTTGCATTGCAAACTGCCTTGAGCAGAGGAAAGACTGAATACAAAAACATGCGATGTTCACATCATGGTGGACTTTCTTGGTGATTTATGCCTTGAAAGAAGCAGGAAGCAGATGTTGACCAGAGAGCATTGGCGCCTCATTGTCAAGGCCTTCTACACCAGGAACTTCAGCTTGGCAATAAAATGTGATGTTTCCATGAGCAATATTTCTGTATACCGTCAGTTTAAAGGAATCAAACAACAGTGCTGTGTTCACATAAAATCCCAGCCCAAGAATTCCCACACTTTATTGCTGGACAACATCTGCTTGAGCTCCTCAAATTCTGGGCCCTTCCTCTGGATCTCTCCTGCTTCTCCTCCTTCTCTTTTCACATGGATCACTGAAAAATATACTTGCTCAAAATACAGCAGGAGCACTCCCCAACTTTCTTCTGAATCTGTTGAACCAAGCCAGCATGTAGTGGTTAAGAAGAGGTGGATTCTAATCTGGAGAACCCTCCTCCTCCTCCTCCTCCTCCTCCTCCTCCTCCTCCTCCTCCTCCTCCTCCTCCTCCTCCTCCACCACCACCTCCACCTCCACCTCCACCACCACCTGCACCACCACCACCACCACCACCACCACCACCACCACCACCACCATGCTATTTATTTAGGGATTCAAGTCTGGTTCAGGTTCAAGCAGTTTTTAAGTTCTCCTTGAATACTGTAGTCAAAAAGCATTAAAGAGCTACTGTGCTGCTTGGGAGGCCCTCTCCAGTGTAGTGCCTGTGGGTGTCATGGTGCCTGCTGACACCTTTTCTACTACCCACCAAGGGTTTGTAGGTGCCAGGTAGGGCTTTTTCTCAGCAAGGAGGTTTGTTGGGTATTTCATTGGTAGTGCAGATTTGTTTAAATGTTGATTTGGCAGCATGATTAAGATCCTGTGCAATTTTTTAAAGGAGGGGCTAAAAGCAGTTGTGGAAGTACCTATTTGCAATTGTGGCCATAGTGCTGGGGGTGGAGGACAGCCCAATCCAGATGGCAGGGAGCTCTGTGGTGACTGGGGACCGCACAGATGAGGTAGCACCTTGCCACCTCCAATGGAGCTCTGGGCAATGGAGCTCTGGAACCCCCCCCCCCCCGCATTCCCGAGCCAAAAGAATGGTGGAAGCTGACTACTGTTGGCTCATCCCCAGGAACGTCCCTAGCCCACGCTCCTCTTTTATGCTGACACCACTCTGGGGGGCGGGAAGCCTCTTCCAGCACCCACTCACCACCCTGTTTGCCCTCCTCACCTATGTAAGTGCCACTTATGCCAGTGGAGTGGGCAAATGCATTGGCATGAGCCCCTGCCCAGTGGTGGGATTCAGCAGGTTCGCACCCCTTTGGCAGAACTGGTTGTTAAAATGGTGCTTGTAAACAACCAGTTGTTAAATTATTTGAATCCCACCACTGCCCACGCCGCTCCTACACTCCATTCTACCCCACACCTGGATTGGCCTGTAACTCTTCCCTTGCATGATTTTATTGATTTGCAACACTGACATGCACTTGATAGTTGCCCCTTGAAGAAGAACATGCCTACTAGCCTTTAGTACAACAAATCTATATTTATAACAGTAAAAGTTAAACAGTATTTGTCAAAATTCTAAAAGAGATAAGAATTTAGTATAGAAGAATGAATTGTGTATTCATGGCAGATTAAAATGTCATCATGCTTATTTGCATATTAATATTTGACCAGGTCTGCTCAAGGAAATGTTATCCAATAACATACCAATAACATTCTGTGTTTTAAATACAGAATGAGCAATTTGTATCTCAAATTTGCCCTTTTGTTCCTTTTTGTGGTTAATTGAATTGCCCAGCCTACAGCTAAACAGAAGGCTTGCCAATTTCGATTTGGGAGCCTGAGGAGGGAAAGGAACTCAGCAGCAAAGTGAAATAATACAGTCCATTTTCAAAAGCTGCTATTTCTTCTAGGAGAATTAATCTCTGTAGCCTGGAGATCAGTTGTAATTCTGGTAGATTTCCAGATATCACCAGAAGGTTGATAGCTCTGCTAGGAACGCAGCCCTACAATTTTACAAAGCTAACGAGCAACTACACAACCATGTGTGGTTGTTAGTTTCTTATATAATCTACTCTAGATAAGACCTACTACAGCCAGTAGCATTTCTGTACAGTAATTGGTTGGAGAACTATGACTCTAGCACTTCCTCCCATTTCAGTCTGTGAAATCATAGGATACAAGCTTATATTTCTTACACTTCCATCCAATTATTCATGTATTCGGTATCTTCAATGTGCACAGAACTTTGTTGCATAAATGAACAAACAAAAACATGTCACTGCCCCAAAGAAATCATGGGGGAATTGAGGAAACTAGGGAGTAGAGAATAAATGCATATGCACTAGGACTCTGCTGTGGTACAAAATGAGAGAAAGCACTCAAAATAATTATTAAGGGTTTTTGTTTTTTTAAAACCTCTCTGAATTCTAATTGATCATCTTCCTTTTGGCTGTCTCTGTTATTAGTGCAGAGTAAAGCATACTGAGAATGAGTATGTCTTGAATGAAAACCTTTTTATGCTGCTTTTCCAAATGACAAGACAGTGAACAGTCAAAAACAATAAAATAAACCTTTTAAAAACATTTTCTCCTGACGTTTTGCCTGCATGCAGGCAAAATATCAGGAGAAAATGCTACTAGAACATGGCCATACAGCCCAGAAACCACACAACACTCCACTGATTCCAGCTGTGAAAGCCTTTGACAATACTTTCTAAAACACACACACATAACAATTAAAAATAATTAAACAAAACAGTGAGGGAATCCAAACAAAATAAAAAGTCTTCATCTGCTGCCAGAAGACAATTGTGGGTGAGAGAGGAATTGCATAATTTTGGTGCCACAGCTTTTGGGCAGTTTTCATGGGCAGCCTCATAGATAACACATTGCAGTAGTCTAATTAGCTGTTACGAGGGTATGCATCTCAGTAGCAAGATCTTTTTACCCAGTAAAGGTCACAACTGGCTCACCAATGGAAACTCATATTTTATAGGGTTCCATTAAAAAAGAGACCAACATACATTTCATGAATTCCTTTTTAAAATTTAATTTAATTTATTTACTGTCAAAAGACCGGGGGTGAGAGGTGCCTGCCTGCCCTATGAATCCTTGGTTCTTTTTTCCAGATACTCAAAAACCGCTGAGTCTTTCAGAGATTTTATTGAAAGCGAGAAAGTACAAAAACATATAGATTTCTCTCAACTACAGTACAGTTCCAAAAATATACCTTGTTGCAAATCTGGGATCAGGACCTGCTTTCTCCTGCCCAGCCTGGGTTAGAATCCCCTTTTTCTCTACCCTGGGTTCCCAGCTAAACTCAATTCCTGCCCCCCTGTAGATCAAATCTCTCTGATCTACAACTGTTTGGCAACTTGCTTCCTTTGTGTAATTTATTCAAAGCAGCTAGGCCTGCTATATCCAGAGATCAAAGGTCCTTGTCAGGCTAGTGTGAATCTGCCGGATACTGTAACCGCAACCTGCCTGATACTGTAACCACAACCTCTTCACATTTACAGAGATCAGAACTAAAGAAACTAACAATATAACTGAAACAGGAAAAATCTTATTAAATGTACCAATGACAAAGTATAGATAACACCAGTTTCCAAAACAATTCAGTCTGCTTAGTGCCTTTCCCATGTTGTAAATCAGCTAATTTCAACAGTTGAAAGGTCCCTAAACATTTTTGAGTCCATTCTTGAATTGATAGGGCTGCTTCTTGTTTCTAGTGTCTTGCAAGCACATTTCCAGCCACTGTAATAAGATGCAGCATGGTACTGTGTATGGTTTTTGGAAACCTGGGGTCAGAGTAATTAATTTTAGGCATTATCTTCACCTTCACAGCATTATACACCTTGGCACTGAGAGTTTATAAATCTTCCAATGATTGAAACTATTTTCCATTTTGGCAAGAATCTCTTAAAAATTGTTATTATAAAGACTGGCATGATTTCCCCTAATCTAACTCCTAAATGTGTATTACTTATGTATACGTATGTATTATTTATTTATAATTTGATCTCATTTCTGACAATCAGTTACTAGGAAATAAATATTACTGAAATATCTGTATGGATTTCAATCTCAGTTTTCTTCATGATGCAACAGGTTTTCAAGCCTGTTGCAAAAAAATAATAATTAGATGGTAGAAAGGGAATCTAGAAGATCTATTGGCAGCCACTCTGCACTGAGTAGCGTCCAGCCACCTTGATAAAGTCTTAGGAATTCTACCGGGAAACTGGAAAAACTTATTGTGTTTCAAGCTGATATCTGGTAACAAGAACAGCAATAGATTATTTATTGTCTGATGGATTCAGACCATGTTTGCGAGATAGTCTTGCTTTCAGTTTGGCACTGATATCAATATGTTGTTGTGATATCAGCAAGCAGTTGTGAAACACTAGTAAAAGGTTCAATTGTTTAAAAAAGGACATTACATGGTAATGAAGCTTCACAACCAATGAATGAAAACATTATTCAGTGCATGTTGTATGAGCCATGTATTAAAACCTTTGAAAGAATGTATGAATATGGCTGACCCCATTATTTCACAGAACTGTACATAGTCCATGTCAAATAATTATCTTGTACAAAATACATAGGTTGCCTACTTAAATCAGAGTTTGCCTCCTAGATTAAGCTTCACTCTTGAATGACTGTGATCCGGAATGTCTTTTACCAACAGTGTAATATAACCCTAACCCAGCCAGCATTTCATGAAGACCAGTAGCTCCCGGGTTCAATTCCCAATAGTTCCCAAGTTCAGTTATTACACCATGTTCTTCTTACTGGGCTGCTGTTGAACAATTCTTGAAACTTCAGCTAGTTTAATGTGAGACCACCTGGTTGGTATCCGGGGTGAGTCACTTTGATCACATAACAACAGTTTTAATACCAGCTCATTAGTTTCCTGGTCATTCCTGGGATTCATTCAGAGCACAGCCTTTAACCATTAAATTTCTGAAAGCGGTAGAAGTGGTGCTTAGCAAAATGGGCAGATGATGGCTTTCAGGCTGGCATTCAATTGGTGAGCCAGTGGGAATAGACTCTTACTCCTCCCAAAATCCCAGTCTAAATGGCACAGTTGCTGGTTCCAGTGTATCCAAGACCTCTTTATGGTAAGTAGTCCTCCTGAAATGTGACATCCTAAAAGCTTTAATTTCAATCCTTATTATTCCTGTTCAGTTTCAACCAGCCATTAACTGGTTGTTCACAGGTATTTAAAAATACTTTTCATTATTATTCTGGTGTGTTACAATTTTGTGTCCACACAGTGCTTAAAATGACATCTGCTTCTTCAAGTATCTAATATGATATTGTCGAAGGCTTTCATGGCCGGAATTACTGGAGTGTTGTGGGGTTTCTGGGCTATATGGCTGTGTTCCAGTAGTATTTTCTCCTGACGTTTTGCCTGCATTTTAATCCCTTTGAATGCTTCCTGCCTGCCTGTTATTTGAAAACACAGAAATTCTGGACCACTCTGACAACCACTACGTCAGGCTACACAGAGAAGACACTGAAATCTACAAGCAGGTGGACAATTTCAACAGAAAGGAAGAAACCATGAAAATCAACCAAGTTTGGCTACAGGACTTAAAAACACTAAAATCAAGACAAGTGTTAGTGAACTCCACCCAGACACAGGATGTCTTCAGGCAGGAAGCATTCAAAAGGTTTAAAATGCCAGGCAACTACTGTGCAGATGCCCTCACTAATTGATTATGCAACTTCATTGTTACATATGCTAAAATGAGTGGATTCCACTCAACACATGCAAATCAGACTTGCTAATTGCATCCTCTACACTTGTTAACCAATGCAAATGGTTTTTTCTCCCACCCTGGACATTCTATAGGTATATATAAACTTGCTTTACTACCATCAAATCCTCTGCAGATGCCAGCCACAGATGCAGGTGAAACATCAGAGGAAAATGGTACAGGAACACGGCTATACAGCCTGGAAACCCTATCTAATATGATGTTCTCTAACTCCTGCACACAAACCATTATGTATCCCTTTAAATGGAAGCTGCTCAACAGTGCAATAATAAATTGAGCTAGATGGTGACCTAAATACATAAAAGTTATTGAGAATACTTTAACTAGATGGGAGTTTCAAACACTCAGATAGGGGGTCAAGAAGCCCATAGTTCAATTGTATCACTCCCCCTACCAAGATGCCAATTATGTTTAATTGCAAGGCACATCTTCCAGAAGTGTTACAGTAATAATTTCATCTGTTGATTCATCTGTATATTTTACCCTGCCTTTTCAAAGCCAATTAAATTCCTTCTTGGATGAAATGGGCCATAATACATGTCTGAAGAGCCAGCAAGTTTTTAAAAAGGTTGTTAATAATTAAAGGCATTCTCATACCATGCTATACAAAATATTTCATGGACATTTTCATACTTTTTCCCCCTTTTGCTTTCAGAACTGGCCTTTTTTGGTGTTTTTTGCACCATCTATAATGATGATGCTATTATATTTGTTATTTTATGATCTCCTTTCATTTTCCCAACAACCTATTAATAGATCTCTGGTTTTCCTTCATCTGAAAAAAATAATCCACAGACTTGCTTTTTAACCCGATAACCTCTTCTGCACATGCAGAATAATGCACTTTCAATCCAATTCACAATTGTTCACAAGCGCATTTTGCTATTCCGCACATTAAATCCAGCTGCAAAATGCACTGAATGTGGACTGAAAGTGCATCATTCTGCATGTGCGGAAGGGGCTATTCACATTTCTGTTTGTCATTTTTGCATTGAAGGAACTTGCACTTAAATGTCTTAAGTCCAGGGTCTGCAACCTGCGACTCTCCAGATCTTCATGGACTACAATTCCCATCAGTCCCTGCAAGCCTGGCCAATTGGCTGCAGGTTGCAGACCCCTGGTCTAAGTGATGATGATCTGCAGTAGTAATTTCATACAACTATTTAAACACTGTTTGAAAACAGTTGTGCGTTCACAAATCAGTTTGGTAAAGTGTTAGACTGAACATCTTACTAGGAATTCAGGGGCTGATGGGAATTGTAGTCCACGAACATCTGGACAGCCACAGGTTGCAGACCCCTGGTTTAGACTCTCCCTAAGTTTGCATGAAGCTCATCTTCTCCTCTTAGCCTAACCTATCTCACAGTATCGTTGTGACAGTAAAATAAATTCCACTGGTTGTTCTGCCTAATTGGGTTCTATTATTTTTAGCTGCCCAACAAGCAGAGTTACACATTTAAGTCCATCAGTTTAAAATGGTATAACTCTGTGTATAGTTGCAGGGTCAGGGGGCTTAAGGTCTGGAGCAGGTGTGGGTAGTCCATGGAGATATTATTTCCCTTCCCTTAGAACTGAAAAAAAAACTCTGGTGACTATTTTTAACAGCAAACCAACAAGGGTCACAGTATGTCACATCTTTACTGTGAAGCCCTGTGTTTTAATAATAACATTTAAAAACAAATATAATCAGACTGGTGCTTCTTTACTGGTAATAAAACGTAATTCTCTTAAAAAGTTTCATTTTTTAAAAAATTCACAAATGGAATTAGGCCCATGAGGGCAGAGACTGGGCTGACTGTGTCTCTGTTAATTACACCATCAAAGGCTTCCCACAGAGCAAGCACCACAGCAATCCAGACATGTTGCATCTTCTCAAGCTAAAAGATTGTTTTTTGGACAATGAAAAATGCAGTATTTTGCAAAGTAAGCAAATGGCTTTGGATTTTGTGTAACAAATGTGCATTTCTTGCGAGAAAAGTTGATTCTTTGGGAATGCCTAATAGCTAAATAACTGAACAATTGAAAAGGATTACTTAAAAAAAATTTTTGGGGGGTGGAAGGTAGAAAGGAAGAGTATACCAAGTGGGATCAAAGACATTAATATAAGTGCACCATCTGCTGACTAGTTGTATATAGCAGAAAATTCAAAACATTTGAGACAATAAATTATAGAACACACAGTCCTCCAGTTGCTTAAGCATCAGTTACTTTTATTAACTAAATAATATTTTATCTGGAATGTTTTTGCATAATTCAGTTGCCTAATTGAAGCATGCTAATTGCATTGCATCAGTACACTTAATTCGCAACATGACAAAATCTGTGGATATTTAAAGCCAGAGATTGGAACCATGAACAGATACGGCAGATCTTTTTACAAGCCTGAAAAAAGCCTTAGGATTGAAGAAAAATCCAGAATCTAAACAAATGATCAATAAAGAAAATACATTTGAACAGTTAACCCCAAAATAATAGAAACGGTGCCTACAAAGGCAATGCCTGCTGAGGAGGAGGAGGAGAAGAAGGAGAAGGAGAAGGAGGAGGAAAAGAAGAAGAAGAAGAAGAAGAAGAAGAAGAAGAAGAAGAAGAAGAAGAAGAAGAAGAAGAAGAAGAAGAAGAAGAAGAAGAGGAGTAGGAGTAGGAGGAGGAGTAAGAGTTTGGATATATATCCCTCCTTTTTCTCCCCCTTTTTTATCAAAGGGATTTACAATCTCCTTTCCCTCCCCCCCCCCACAAACACCCTGTGAGGTGGGTGGGCTGAGAGAGCTCTGAAGAACTGTGACTAGCCCAAGGTCACCCAGATGGCATGTGTTGGAGTGCACAAGCTAATCTGGTTCACCAGATAAGCTTCCACAGCAGAGGGGACAGAGTGGGGAACAGAGACGTACTGGGGGGGAAATGGTGCCCGGAGACATCCGTTCTCTGGGTGCCCCCTGTCTGGGGCAAGGCCCACTCCCCCCAAGTTCTGCCCCCCCTCCTGGCTGCCAGCTCTGAGCCGGCAGCTGGCAGTCTCCTCTGTCCTTCCCTCTGAGGAGGACAGAAGCAACTGGAAGGCTCCGTGCTGGGCAGTGGCGTTCCTGCCTAGGGACAGGGGGTACCCTTTGTCCCCGGGCGCCCCCCATTTGGTCACATGGGGGGGCGCCAACATTTCAGGGTCGTTTGTGTGTTTTTTAATGTTTTAAGTGTTTTTTTCACGTTCCGGCCTGCAGGGGGCGCATTTTTAAGGCTAGCGGCACCAAAATTTCAGGGTACCATCCAGAGATTGTTCTGATGATACCACCAAATTTGGTGATGGTCCAGGCAAAGCATGGGCTCTCAAAGGTGCCCCCATCCCCATTGTTTTCAATGGGAGCTAACCTGAGATGGGGGCTACCCATTTGAGGGACCATAACTTTGGTCCCCCCTGAACATAACTTCACCAAACTTGGGTGGCATCATAAGAATAGTTAACAGATGATACCCTGAACATTTGGTGTCACTAGCTTTAAAAATACACCCCTTCCAGGCACCCCAATAAATTTGCCCAAGATTCTTTGTTTTGCAGTGACTTTGCTCCATTGTAGCCAATGGGGAATTTCTGAGTGTGTAGGCAGGCTGCACATTCTTGAAGATAGAGGCACCAGACTTTCAGGGTGGCTCCAGGAGCGCCTCCTGGTAATAGCACCCAGGTTTGGAGACCTTTGCTTCTGGGGGTTCAATTTTATGGGCCCCCAAAAGGCTTATTTTGTTTCCCCGCTCCTGCATATGAAAGCCTGTGGGCTGAGTTATCTCAGAACTCTCTCAACTCCCCCACCCCACACCAGAAGAAAAGCTCACCAAGCTTGGATGCTATTACTCAAGGCCTCTTGGAGCCACCTTGAAAGTCTGGCACCTCTATCTTCAAAAATGTGCAGCCTGCCTCAGAAATTCCTCATAAGCTACAATGGAGCAAAGTCACTGCAAAACAAAGAATCTTGGCCAAATTTTTTGGGGTGCCTGGAAGGGGTGTATTTTTAAAGCTAGTGACACCAAAATTTCAGGGTATCATCTGTTAACTATTCTTAGGATTGTCACCCAAGTTTGGTGAAGTTATGTTCAGGGGGACCAAAGTTATGGTCCCTCAAATGGGTAGCCCCCATCTCAGGTTAGCTCCCATTGGAAACAATGAGGATGGGGCATTCCATTTGGGCATCCATAACTTTGCTGCCCCTGAACCAAACATCACCAAACTCGGGTGGTATCATCAGGACAGTCTCTGGATGATGCCCTGAAATCCTGGGGCCCCCAGCTTTAAAAAATGCGCTCATGCAGGCCTTAAACCCCTCAAAATACCCCCCCAAAACCCCAAATACCTTGTATCAAAAGATTTGTTCATATTTGGGCAGGACATAACCGACAATTTTGTCCGGAATAAAGCCCAATTCTGCCCAGATTCCAGCCAAAACTGCTATTTGTTTCCCATCCACCCTCCAACCCTCAAAAGTGATGCTGTTTGAGAATCCACCCCCCAACCGCATCACTTTCAATTTTGTTTTAACCGGGGACCCCAGATTCTCCCTTTAATGTAGATTTAAAAAGAAGAATTTGACCTAGTTTAAACACTCCATTGAAAGTGATTCTGTTTGGGGTGGGATTCCACTGAGGTGTTTTGTGAGAGATGATGCTGACATTTGTTTGGTAAATCGTTTTACTGGGGTGACGTAGAGAGATTTACATGCTTAATACCCACTGCACTGGCTTGGAGTTGTTTTCTCAGGCTAACAACCTACCTCTTCATAGGGTTGCTGGTGATTAGGAAATTAGGAAAAAGAGCTGGTGGGAGAGAGCCATGTATGTTTTGCTGGGAGTGGAAGGTGTTTGTGAGCTGGGTACAAAAAATCATTGTTTGGTCATGGTGGAGGGTGGCCGCCTACACGCTGGGGCCAACCCAGGTTTTGTCCCCGGCCAGTGTGCCTAGGTATCGCTCTCTGGTGTTAGTCCTTTGCTTTATGTTTGGGGGGTGGGCCTATGTCTCCAAGCTTATAAAAGCAAAGGCTCCAGTGCGGAGCCTTCCAGTTGCTTCTGTCCTCCCCAGAGGGAAGGACAGAGGGGACTGTCAGCTGCCTGCTCAGAGCTGGCAGCCAGGAGGGGGGGGGGCAGGACTTGGGGGGAGCCAGCACCCGGGAGGGGGGCAAGGCTTGGGGGGTCCTCTGGCTTCCTTGGCCCTACCCATGTCAATGATTACATGGGCAGGGCCATGGGCACCAGAAGATGACAAGACAGCAGGACTTTCTGCTGCCTTGCTGTCTTCCTGGTCACGGGGGGGGGGGCTGATTTTGCACCCCCCACGTGACCAGATCAGTGGCACCCAGGGACAGAGGGCACCCCCCTGTTCCTAGGCAAAGACGCCACTGGCAGGGAATCAAACCTGGTTCTCCAGATTAGTGTGTACCTGCTCTTAACCAATACACTGTGCTGGCTCTGCAACTGCAACGCTATTGCTAGCTTCAAACCTTGGTTTCTGTCAGTAAAAGGCATGGAGAAGGGGTAGGGCCCTTCCCAGGGCTGTTTAGGTGTTTACAGAATGACTAATCAGACCAGATCTGGCAGCAACCACTGACCAGTTTGATACCATGTTACCTATATGATGCAACCACGACTAAGTGGTTGCTACTGTTGAACAGCAACTGGTCCTTGAATCTAGTGTGATGTAGTGCTTAGAATTTCAGACTTGGATCTGGGAGACCCAACTATGGATACCTCTGCTTTGCTATGCAAGATCACTGGAGGACCTTGGGCCAATTACATATTCTCAGTCTAACTTACATCACAGGGGTTGTTATGAGGATAAAATGGAGGAGACAGTGATGACGTGGGCAGCTTTGGCTCTCCATTGTGGACAATGGCAGAGCAAAAATTAAGTAAACAAATGCTAAATATGGCTGAAGATAAAAGTTAGGTCAGTAGTCAGATGGCAGGAAGTGAATGAAGCAGGGAAATGTGGGGGATCTGGGGTTGCCAAGAGGAGTGAAAGAGAAAGTAGTGTGGAGAGTGTGAGGAATACAGGGGAAAGTTAGGTGCTTCTTACAAGTGGCCAGCTCAGTTGGGCCATAGTTTTCTTGAACAGGGGCAGCTGGGGGTGGAAAACTGAACACAGTGTGCAAATAAATAGTAGAGGAAATAGTAGAGGAAGGAGAAATTAGATTCTTCTACAAATCCTTGCTGATGATGCCCCACTTATTTTCTAATTTTGTAATCCAGCATGAGAGGTTTTTTGCATTGCATTATGCATCACATTGTTTAGAACAATGGATCTGCCCCAGGCCTACATAGGGACATAGGATTCTTATCTCAGTACAGATGCTAATCTTCTGCACCCAAGCATTTCCCCTTTGCTCTAAACAAGCTGATTGCAACGTGCATTGTACTTTTGCATTCTTTACAAGCATTCTTTACAACATGTCAAAAGACCAGGAGAGAAGGGGTGCATGCCTGTCTTTGCCAAGCATCTTCGTCCTTACTCTGGCATTGAGTTCAGTGTTGCTTACACTTCTTGTTCAACGTCACTTGCTGATTCAGCATGAAGCTTCTCAGGAGCTCCGTCCAGCTATCCTGGCTGCCTGGGATGGCCTCCGAGGTACACCACCCATGCCTGGAGCCCTCGCCTCTTGCCTCCTCCTGGCAGGATTTTGGCTCACCTCCTGCAAAGTCACTCAGGCTGTCCCGGTATTCCAATTCAGCTTCTGAAGCACCATCATAACTGATGACCACCGACCTCCAGTCCTAAGCTCCGCAGTCCAGAGAAGTCACAGCAGTGATGTAGGTATAGATTTTTAATGGGGTGGCCCTACCCCCACCTGCCCCTGGGGGCATGGCCCTGCCCCCAGCCTGTGCTTATAAAAGCAGCTCTCCGAGGCCAGGGATGGCAGACTCCCCTCCCCTTCCCCCACCCACTGGGCTCCCAGCTGGCAGTCTCTTCTGCCCTCCCCTCCGAGCAGAGGCATAACCGTGTAGCTAGGAAAAATGGAGCTTGGTGCAAAATCTGAATTTTGCACCCCCCCCCCATGGGTGGCTGCTGTGATGCTGGAATCCACCCCCAAACAGCATCACTTTCAATTGTGTTTAAATTAGGGAGCCCAGATTCTCCTTTTAAATCCACCTTAAAGGGAGAATCTGGTCCCCAGTTAAACCAATATTGAAAGTGATGCTGTTTGGGGTGGATGATCCCCCATCCTGAAACAGCATCACTTTCAATGTTTAAACTGGGGACCTCAGATTCTCCCTTTAAATCCATGCAGAAGGGGGGGGATTTAAAAGAAGAATCTGGGGAAATTTGGGTGGTGCCTGCTGTCAGGGGTGCAATTGTTAAGCTAGCAGCAGCAAACTTTCAGGGTATCTTTAGGATACTCTCCTAATGATACCACCCAGGTTTAGTGAAGTTTGGTTCAGGGGATCCAAAGTTATGTAGCCCCCATCTTCTATTAGCTCCCATTGGAAACAATGGGGGATGAGGGCATCCCTTTTGGGAGTCCATAACTCTGGACCCCTTGAACCAAGCCTCACCAAACCTGGGTGGTATCATCAGGAGAGTCTCCCAACAAATCTCTGAAATTTTGGTGCTGTTAGCCTAAAACTGTGCCCCCTAATGGCCAAAAACTGAAAAAACACTACAAATATAAAAAACACAAATGGGGGGGTGGACTTCGGACATGTAATCGGGGGGTTGAACCCGAGAACCACCATCCCCTTACCTATGTCCTTGAGTCACAGGCAGGGTGGGGAAGCAGTTTTTATATCAGCTGTATTTAGATTGTGTAAAAATGTCATGAAAGAAAAACAATTAGGAAGATCAATATTAGGGAAAATGGGGGTTAAGCATGATATTACAGGTAGAGAAATGCAATAACCCAGTAATTTCTTGGTACGATTTTTAGATGCCCCAATAAGCAAGAAACATCACAAATTTGATCAAATGCTGTTGCCAATTGCAAATATTCAGAGTGCTTCAAAATGGTGTTCTCTTTTTGCAAACAAATGGCAATAGTGTATCTTAACAGTAGACATGTCTAAAGTTAAAGGATACATACAAACTAAAAATAAACGGGAGTTGATAAGTCCATGGTTTGTGTTAGGTGTGTTTTGAAATAGTATTTCTGTTTCTTCCTCCTTCCTAATTTTATACTATAATTCATAATTTTTCTAAGCAACTTAATCAATTTCATAACAGTGGGGAAAAAAGAAAAAGTGTGCCTGTTCATACTTCCACTGGCTGTCCAAGGAGTATTGTTGTGTGACGTCGCCATCTTCTGGCCAGATGGTTTAAAAAAAATTTAAAAAAACAGAACTCACATTAATAAACTTTGATTAGCGGTGGGGGCAAAACAACCAAATAAGTAGGTTCTAGCTCAGGGGTCTGCAACCGCCAATTGGCCATGCTGGCTGGGGCTGATGGGATTTGTAGTCCATGAACATCTGGAGAGTCGCAGGTTGCAGACCCCTGTTCTAGCTCAAATCAAGCCTGAACTATCCTTAAAAGTTAAGATGATTGAAGTGAGGCTGTTGTGGTTTGGTCACATAATGGGAAGACAAGAGTCACTGGAAAAGAAAATAAGGTTGAAGACAGCAGGAAAAAGAAAGACCAAACATGAGATGGATTGACTCTGTAAAGAAAGCTGTTGCTCTCAGTTTACAAGACCTGAGTAAGGCTGTTAATGAGGACATTGATTCATGGGGTCGCCATGAGTTGGAAGCTACTTGATGGCAGTTAACACGCACACACACACAGAACCAAATTGTCACACAGTATGTGAGCTTTCAAGTCCATGTGAATTCTTCCTCAGGCTGGATGTTACCTAAATAAATATGCTTTTAAAAAAAGAAAGGAAAACTCCTCAGAAATGAGGGTGAGTCCAGGTCAAACCTGCATGTGTTACATGCAGAGCTGCTTTACATGGTGCTCAAATGTAAAGTTTGCATTCTTTCAGCTTAAAATCTACTACGAAGTCATACGCCTGGCAGATGAAGCGGTTCAACTATCGTTATGGTAAGTGGTTGGCTTTAGCATGCTTGGAATTTGCTGGAGGCAGGGATCATCCTTTGCAAGCTTAGGGAGATTTTTTCCCAGTACTTCCTGACCAGATGGAAAATCAGATTCCTGCAGGTACCTCAGCAAACTTCTGCCTTGCCACGGATTGGTTGATGGGACTGACAGTCCAAGAGTTTGTTGGAGATGTAAGAGCAGACTCTTATGAGGTGCTGTAGTTCTTCCTAGAATTTTTTTTTAAAACACAGAATGGGGAGAATTTAGATGTACCAATTTGTCCCTTTTCTCCTGTGTCATGGAAAGACAGCTATGAGGTTGGAAAGGACTTGCATGATGGACTGGAAAGTATAAGTGTCAGTGATGTGTCTGTGAAGAACTTGGAAAGTAAGTGGTATGTGCACAAATGGAACGAGATACATGAGGGCTTAGCACAACTGTGTAAATAAAAAGGAGACATGGTGTTGCCAAAAGAAAGAAAAAAATTCTCCAGATTTTTGTGTTGTTACAAGTGTTCAATTGAACTGTTCTAATAGCCATGGTCTACCAGCTTTAGCCTACCGATTATTGTGATAGGCTAATACTCCTCTGGCTATTTTAAGCTTCAGCAGGCATCTATTTGCCCTCCCCTTCTTACAGAGGCACTTAATGGGAATATATGTGTATTATTCAGGGCAGTAGGTATCATCAAATGTGGTTGGAAGTGGTCAAAATGCTAGTGCGTAAATGCATTCTTTAAAATTGTATATGAATACATTTGATTTTAATTGCAAGAGCACTAACCCGCCCCCACAGCTTTTTTATTTAAGTTATTTACCCTAATCTTAAAAACCAAGGTTTATTTACTTCACTTCTACCTGCCTGTCTCCTCAATGGAGACACAAGGGAGTTTATATCGTTCTCCTTTGCTCCATTTTACCTTCGCAACAAACCTTGAGTTAGGTTAGACTGAGAGGTCCAAAGTCACCCAACAGATCTTTCATGGTAGAGTGGGGATTTAAATCCATCTCACATCCCAATCTGACACCATTACCCCCACACTGACTCTCAGATCACAAATAGGGCTGCTTGGGAGGAAAAAACATCCAGTCCTTTTAATGGAAGCTTAATGTTTGGAAATGGGTAGTTGAAGCTTTTCATGAAACTGAGGACAAAAACATAACCTGATAAATAACATTCCATCATGATTCCATGAAAGATATGAGACATTTCTCTTTAGGCAGCCGGCAACCATATTTCACAAGCAAATATTCAATATTCGGCTCAAAAAACCCCCTAAGTTATCAAAAGACCCATATCTCTAAAACACAAATTTGCTTAGAAACTTGCCAAAATTAAACCGATGCTGTGCTCATGCATACAGAATTTTAATGTATTTAAAGTTCATCTTTGTGGATCTTCATTTGGTTCAAAACAAGACAAATGGCACCAGCATTAATACATTCCCACAAAATACATAGCTAAGTGATAATGAAATGATAATGTGCCCCAAAATCAGGTCCCCTGCTATCATATGTAAAACATGAAGCTTCCTAAAACAGAGAGAATTTTAGATTATTCTCATTTGTTTTACAGCTTCAGAGTAGTATATCAATGGAGCAGATAAGAGTGAATTAAAACATAACCTCTCATCATCACAAGGAGTTTGACGGGGCAGCTGGTTTTAGGACAATGACAAATATAGTAGGTGTGGTCCCAGGTGCATTCACTCGCAGCTCAGTGACAGAGCATTTAATTCTGTGAAAATTTAAAACAGTAAACTGGCACATAATTTGTAAGACACATTTTTATTGCAGTTGAAGCTGAAGCACTTCAGCTTCAACTATATGTATGCCTGGGGGGGGATACGACTTATTTTGCGGCCCAATCCTACATGCTCAGTCCCCCTTGGATTTATAAGTGTGTTTAGAATTGCAGTCTTACTAGAACAATCCGATTGAGTTTAGTAGTCCTTGTGTCAGCATAATCATGCTTATGATTGCAGGACCCAACTCTGGGAAACACAAATCAGCTATAAACATCTTTTATTGGAATATATCTCTTGCAGAGTTCCATGAAAAATACCTGCATTGTAAGAGCCCAAGTCATTTGACACGCCTACTTTTTGTCCTGATAGTCTTTTCTTTTAAAATTTAAGCACCACCAACACAATTACATGCAGGTGTGTGTGCAGTTAATACCCTCATCAGCTGACTTCAGATACATTTCAGGAGGTCTGCAGGGCCACCATCCTATGCAAACTCACTCAGTCTAAGACAATTGAAATCACTGGGTTCAAGCCTCTGCATTGGGATTATTTTAGGACAGAATATCCTTTGCTACAGAGTGAAGTCTTCTTTGTAGTTTCATGTTTTTAATTTAAACACGCATCTCTTTTTTATCTTTACAGGGGCATTCTTATTGTGTCCCCTTCACCTATACTGGAACAGTAGACAGACAGGCACAATGCTTCCCCTCCCTCACCCACCATTCCCTGCCCATCGGTCTGTACGTTACTGGCACGATCTCTCTCCACTGGTTTTTTATGCAGCCATTGCTTTAAGCCCTGCTGCAGCAATCCATCAGCAAAGATGCCGCTCCTGAGCCCCTTCCCCGAGAAGGCGCCGGCGTGACACGGCAGCGCTTCCCTCCCGTTCAGACGCGTGATCCGGCTGCTTCCCGCGGAGGCTGGTGGGGGGCTCCAGATGTGATCCGCCGCCCGGTTTCTTTTGTTGCAACAGCAGCAGGAGAGGGCAGCGAGTGGGTGCAGCCGAAAGCGTTGCAGAGCCAGTGCGTCAGCTGCCTCGGCGAGCGCGGAGAGGGAGGGACGCCGGGGATGAGCTCAGGGGCCGGGCAGCGATAGTGGGAGAAGCCCAAGGTGAGCTCGGGTGGCTTCTTCGTCCACGCAGCCCCGCCGCCCACCTTTGCCACCCTTTCCTCCGCAGCCCCCAAGGACAGATTGGGCAGAGGTGAGCGACTGCTGGCGCAGGGGGGCTGGCGACTGCTGCCAACCTGCCGGCGCCGAGGCTGATTGATTTCCCGTCTCCTCTTCTCCCCCTGCCAGATAATCCCGGCCTGTTTCAGAGCTTGGAAAGCATCTGCTCTGATTCCGGTGAGGAGCGGGGGACGCATCTTCTTTGCTAGGGGTTCCGCGGCTGCGTTTGTGGGTGGGGCGCTAATGGGACCCTGGGAACCCGAGGGCGGTGTCAGGCAGGTAAGGGGGCGCCGGTTCCTGGGGGTAGAAACCCTTGCGCCTGTCTCACGCGCACACCCACCTCCGTCCATGTTCTTTAGGCCTTTATGCGCCAGCTAGGTGCGTGCGTGCGTGCATGTGTTGGCATCCCTTATGCAGCCCAGGGGATTTGGCTGAGCCTCCTGGCGGCCGCGTGCGTGCTCCTGAACTCCCCCCCCCCCCCAGGATCGCCCTGGCCTTCTGCTCCCACCACCCTTGCCCGATTTCCCTTGCACGCCCACCTCTGCTGTTAGTGGCTTATCTGGGGAACTCCGGGAATGCAACGGGAGTGGAGCGCGTTCATGCCGGCCTCAGCTGGGCAGAATGAATTAAATCTGCGCTCCGGGTTCAGGTTGCTGCCCTCAACGGAATAGCAAAGGAACGAGGGGTCTGGAGGAGGTAGATAAGTATTGCAACCGCCGCTCGGCAAAATTCTTCTGGCCAGCAGCCTTCTGTTTGCATTTTTCCTGTAAATCGCCCCGTTCCCCCTCCCCCCAGCTCTTGTAATACCGCGATGTTGCTTGCAGCCTTTCCCTGCCGGGCCATTGAGAATGGTCGGGCAATAGCTAGAATTGGGCTGTTTTAAGTCTGTGGCGCGGGAGGTGGGTGTGCAGAAAACAGTGTATTTCCAAAAATCTGTGAAAGGAATATAATTAGTTAAGGATGCTGGCAGCTTGTATGGTTTTTCTTACAGCCGGCTGTTTACACAAAGGCTTTGGGCAAAGGTTTGCAACCAGTAAAGGGTTAACTTTGCCAGTAGGAGGGCTTATTGAAGGGTGGAGTTGCACATGCTTAGACGACGGTGGGCTTTGGCCCATAAGAGGTATTTAGGTAAGTTGATGTTACCAGGAAAATGTCTATTTGAATTGTTTTTGGGAAAATTAGTCTGGGGACTATTGAGGAAGGCATGAGTAACTGTGGCTTTGCTTGTAGATGGTGTACGTTGTTGTTTGCTGGGTTGGCTTTACTGTAGTAAAACCTGCTTTTATCAGTGTGGAAAATTCACATGGTATGTAAATGCTAGTGTTGTAACTGAAAGTGTGTGCCTGAAAACAGATTGCGCTCCCCCTGCATTTTCGTGTGACTTGCAGAGGCATAATAAATCTGAAGTGCCTGAGTAAAGCTGGTCTCCTGAGCTCTTCCATCTCTTGTTGACATTAATTATCTCAAAGCATATTTCCCACTCTCTCTTGCAGGTTTCTTTCCTTTCATCTATTTAATCTAGGCAAACTAACTGTTTTGCATCTGTCTCCTGTTATATTTGATGAATCACAATTTTTCTTGCTTTAGGACAATTCTGGGGCAAAGTTGGAGAACCTAGACTACTTGTTCTAGTCGACTGAGAATAGTTTTAACATCTTTACAAAGCACCTGTGCCCTTTGGACTTCCACAGGACCTCACTAAATGCATTGATTTGACAATGGGGTATGACAGCAACTGTTACACCACAAATAGTTGCACCATAGTTAGAAATTCAAATCAAATATGTGAGGTGGTTTATTTTCCCATGGATGGATCTCCATTTCTAATTATTAATTGCTTCATAAAATCAATTAACGATGAATGAATGGCATTTCTAATACAATATTAAGAAAGTTTGGCAGTTAGAAAAGTTATAATTAATGTTTTTTGGGGTGATTAGCCTGAGGGATTATGTGAGATGGTGCAGTGACGTTTTATTGATTTGAAAACTGGGATTGGGGGGATAAAACTACAAATTCACGAACAGATGAAGTTGCCTTATGCTGGATCAGACCTTTGGTCCATCAAAGTCCGACCAGCCTATTGTGGGTTTGTATTCCGTTTTCAGATAAACATGGATTTCATAGCCTATCAGCCCCTGCCAGCATGGGGCCATGCTGGCAGGGGCTGATGGGGTTTGTAGTCCATGAACATCTGGAGAGCCACAGGTTGCAGACCCCTGGTCTACTCAGACTGGCAGCAACTCTCCAGGGTCTCAGGCTGATTGAACCCAGGACCACACAGATGCTTTACCACTGAGCCACAGCCTCTCTCCCAATGCATAAACTTACACATAGAAACACCTAGTTAGGAAATTCATGTGGTTATCAAAGCCAGTGCTAAAACTGTGTGACATACTGAAAGAGATCACTGTAGTCCTCAATCTGACATGGAGTTTACAAATAATGTGTGTTCCACATGGACATTTTGCCCTTTGAGATGCCTTTCCTTTTTTTTGGCAGGCTTAGAGGAGAGAGCCTTTGCAGGTCAATGGGCTCATGGGCTTCCCCTTTAAGCTAGAGCAAAGGAACATAAAGAGAAAGTGGTTGGTGCTGTAAGGCAGAGCCTCTTTGTGGAAACTCAATCCACAGCTGGTCTGGAGAAGGGTAGAACTCAACTCCAGCTTCTCCAGTGCCTGTTAGGCCTTTAACTGTGGCTCCGTTGTGAAGGGACAGCTGAAAATGTTAACACACTAATTTTGGGGGGAGATTTCCAGTTCTAATTGTTCTGGAAAGGCCACATCCTTGTTTCTATTAAGCATGAAAATAGTATTGAAATAGGGGTTTAGTTTTTACATGTGAAGATTCTATTCAGATGTTCCAACAGAGATCTTGTTGTCGTCTTACTCTAGGTAAGAACTGCCAAGAAAAGGAATGAGATATCAAAGGGAAAAATATGTGTCTAAGGCCACTTTTGGATGGATTATTTCATCCCAAGTTCAGTGCTTTTCCCCTGCTTCCCCACACCATTCTGGTACATTTGTGGGTTTTTTATTCAATTATTTAGTGAAAATCAATTAAAGAGACTGTAGTGAACTCTTTAATTTGTTGCTGAAGGCTTTCATGGCCAGATTCAACTGGTTGTGGTGGGTTTTCCGAGCTATGTTGCCGTGGTCTGGTGGATCTTGTTCCTAACGTTTTGCCTGCATCTGTGGCTGGCATCTTCAGAGGTGTATCACCGAGGGAAGTCTGTTACACACTGTGTCTGTTACACACTGACACAGTGTATAACAGGCTTCCCTCTGTGATACACCTCTGAAAATGCCAGCCACAGATGCAGGCAAAACGTTAGAAACAACACCTTTAATTTGTCTTCTCCACTTTTCTTTTTGGAAACTGTTGCTTTGCTGGAATAATATTCAGCTTTGCTGATGTAACTATTTTTTCTAGCTGCTTCTTTTGTACTTCTCCATTCAAAGTGACATGTAGTCTTGGATTTAGAAACCAAACTTCTATCCTGTGTGTGTGTCAAGTGCCGTCAAGTTGCAGTTGACTTATGGCAACTTAGTAGGGTTTTCAACACAAGAGACTAACAGAGGTAGTTTGCCATGGCCTTCCTCTGCATAGTGATCCTGGAATTCCATAGTGGTATCTCATCCAAGCACTAACCATAGCTGACCCTGCTTAGCTTCTGCAATCTGATGACATCAGGTCATCCTGGGCTGTATCCTAGAAGAACTTGATTGATGATTGTGAGCGAACGTTGCTCTACAGTTGTATGTTAGCATGCCTGTGTTTGGCTATGCATGTGCACTTAAAAATCCAGCGTTCCTTGCAAGTTTTGTGTTGCAAGGGAAGATAGTGGATAATGGCTACCAATCTCTTTGTTACGGAAAGCCTGATAATCTTCTGTGGAACCCTGAGGTTCCTGTGTTTGAAAACCAAGCAAATAATTAATGAGATATGAATCTGTTGTACTAGGTCTAAGAGAATAGTGTTGCACTTAACAGAAACTGTAGCGCCTCCATTGGCAGATGTTAACTGTAGATCCTAATAAATTTTTTAACCTTTCCAGCATAAAGTGTTTGACAACATCATATCCCCAGGCACTGTGAATATTTGTTGCACTATCTTTTTTCTGATCTGACCATGTCCAGTTTCTATAATGCAGGGTGAAAAAAAATGCTGAAAATGTTGTGTAACAGAAGTGCGCCATGCCGCCATGCATGGCTGCCAGAATAGCACATATTTTGTGAATGTATTCACTTGGTGGCTTTGTATCCTGTAACAAAGTAATGTGTGCTTGATGAAATTCCACAAAAGCTATACATTAGTTGACTTGAGAAAAGGATTTATTTGCAGAAGTGATTTTCAAACTAATCCTAAACATTGGAATTAATTCCTCAGCCTCTGCTGAGATTTGCTTTGTGGTAAGCATGGTGAGCATTGCATCCCCTATTGAACTGAATTTCCTCATCCATTGTGAACTACTACTAGCTCCCATGTTGTTTACTTCAGTTAACTATATGGCTAAATGGTTTTCTTACTAGTGCTGTAGAATGGTGTTAACTCACCTTTAGCAGTTTGAGAATGGGGCTTTAGATCAGTGGTTCTCAACCTTCCTCATTCTGTGACCCTTTAATACAGTTCCTCATGTTGTGGTGACCCCCAACCCTAACATTTATCCATTTTACAGATGGAGAACACTGATGCAGAGAGTCTTAGGCCACCCCTGTGAAAGGGTCGTTCGGCCCCCAAAGGGGTCCCGACCCCCAGGTTGAGAACCACTGCTCTAGATGAAGACAAGTAACAACGGCACTTTTAGAGTAGTGAGGCAGATTTGTAGCTGTGCTTATAGTGCAGAATTCAAACATACCTTTCTTCAGGACTTCAGCTGTGAACAAAAAAGAGTATACAAGGCTTTAGGGCAGATGTTCATGGACTACAAATCCCATCAGCCCCTGCCCATTGACTGTGCTGGAGAGCCGCAGGTTGCAGACCCCTGCTTTAGGGGAAGCTGAACTCAACGGTGATGGGGTTGGATCCAGCACAGAGCTTCTGCAGGTTGACTTCTACCCATGGAGTGCACCTTTCTCAATTTCCTCCACTTGTGGCAGCCCTAAATGTTCCAGGAACCCTATTATTGGGGGGTTTCTCATTCCATTTTTGGGCTGCCATGAGAAGGGAGAGCTGAGAAAGTCTTGCTCTGCAAGCTCTGCAAGCGGATGCCCTTGTGCTCTCAGATGCCATGGTGGATCCAACCCAGGGGCTGGAATGCCATGATGCCAGCAAGAAAACCTCATTTCCTCATTCGAATGTGGACTTTCAAAAAAATCAGTTTCAAGTGACTAAAGTGAAAAATGTACATGTGGGAAAAGATAATGCCCGATTGCATTCCCAAAGCTTAGAGCGGCAGTGGCAAGACATTCGACCCAACCAATATTTGATTTGTTCACATGTGCCTCTGTCTTATCAGTTTGTGGCTGTAGGAAGAAGCCAAATTCACCCTGCAGTTGAGCAGTACACTGCTGGGAGCCCATTTCTCTTTTCACCTTTCACTGTCCTTTTGTTTTGATTCTCATGAAACTAATGAGCAGAACTCAAGTCACTCACACATGCATACATTTACTGAAAAAAAGAGGTCATTTTGGTTCTTTGGATTTGGAGGAAAGTGGAGAATGCTTTTTCTGAGTGTCAACTACTGATGGTGTGGTAAAGGGGAAGGACAAACTTGAGTGTGGAGGGTTGGCTCTTGTTTCATTATTTCATTTGGATTATAGCAACCAAGAGGAGACACGCACTGTGATATCTGAAGGCCATTCCATACACTCTTGTTCTTGTGGGAAGATTGCACAGTGATAAAATAGCTTGTTGCTAGTTTTAGGAAATTGGTGTTAAGCACCAGATGTACTGGAATTGTGAACTGTTTTAGGTTCTTTTATATAGGAAAAGTAGGTATGCTAGTGTTAGAGGTTCTATTGGAGAGTGTCTGTGCCATCACTTCACAAGTACTTATTCTTGCAGTAAGTTCTGGACTAGTTTGTGCTCCACATCACTATAGTCAATTTATAAAGTGGGGTAGACTACTCCTTTTATTCATGCCCTGCTGTTTGATGATACCCTGGTGTCAGGTGGGTTTTTCCATTCTTATTTCTCTGGAGAAACACTTGGAGATGCTACCTCAATTAGGAATCTAACTGATAGTTATTTCCTGCAATGTGCTTGCTGCATGATGGGAGCGAATGTCCATCGCAGCATGATTTCTTGTAAGGAGCTGTTTCCTCAAGCCTCTCACTTTCCATTCTCTCTGTGGCAAGCGAGACTGCTTTTAGAATGACTTTTAATTTGCTTTGCTGCCAGAATGGGACAGATTTGCCCTGGAGATCTTTCTTCCACCCACAGCCAGCCTTCCCTCTCCCTTGCACCGCTTTGCACGCCTTCCTCATTGCCCCCCCCCCATGTTGCTGACTGCTTCAAGTCATAGAAAAGAAGTTCACTCACACTCATACAATACTCACCTCTAATTTTCTTGATATTTTGAGATATTGATATAAAATTGGCTTCAGTCCTCCAACAGCAGCAGCAGAAAGTGTTGTGTGGAGGGAAGGGTAGGGGAGGTGGGAGAGAATATTTGCTCTAGGATGGTCCTCTTCTTTAGTAGCCTGTGGTCCAGGGAATTGTTTTGCCTTTTTCATTTGTGGCAGGAGGGAGGATTGCTTTTGGAACAGTAATATAGACATATGTACAGCTTAAAGGGCTAAGTCAGCAGTCTTGACTACTAGGTGTAATGAGATCTGTTGTCTTTAAGAAACACTTGACAGGTGGTGTTAGAAGCAGGCCTGGAGAGCTCTCTGCAGAAAAACGCCAGGGAAAGGAGGGCGTGCCTCCTCACATGTAAACAGAGAAACACGAGGAAAGCCCTCTGCAAGCTCACTGTGCAGAGAAGAGTCCTGAGATAAGCATTCCATGCACAATAGGTATGCATTGCCTGCATCAGTTAGATATCTGCAAGCCCAGATATTTTCCTTTATCAGAAATCCTTCGGTTTCTGATAAACTCTTTGGACAGTTTCCAAGTCTCTTCTTCACTTCAAGAATTTGTTTTGAGCAGAACTTGTGCAAAATGAAGGTGTATCATTTCATTAATAGATTAGGCCTGCAAAACTTCCATTCTGCAAATTCAGTATACTAGTTAAAGGGACCAGGCAATTTGCAAATCAGAAAGTGAAAGAGGTATCTGGGTGTCGTTTGCATGTTACTATGAATGTCAGAAATTGCAGATTGTTGATGTTCCCTGATAAATGACAACCAGAGTCTCTTCAGTGTCAATGGCTTGAAAGCTGGCAATTTCAAATGCTTATCCTGTCTGTTTGGCATAGAATAAGGAATAAGCTACCAATGCAGGCATTCATAAGAACCTCCATGCTTAGAAGTTATTTTGGTCCTGGAGGAGGAGGCAGTTTGCCTTTGTTTTTTGCAACAGTTTATTAACCACCACTGAGTTCTTGTTCTTATCGTGTGACTTGCAAAGATTCCCTGTTGAAGTTCTTAACAAATAGGCACAGTATTCCAAGGATCGGTGTCAGTAGTGCATTAACTATACCAGGCTACCTGCACTATATAAGATTCTACTCCAGTATGGTGTTTGAGTAGGCTTCCGTTTTGGGGTCTGCACCCTGGAAGAGTTCTCGTGTTCTACCAATCCCCCCTGTACATTTCTAGGCCTATTGCTGTTGCCACCTGCCTCTTCGGTTGCCAGAGTGAAGGCCCAAAGGGCCTTGTGCATTCAATGGAATCTCCATGAGCAGATACTGTGGAAATTGTGTTTCTCATAAGAGCTCTGTGCCCCATCTCAGGGCAGTTCAGCCTGGTGCAGCCAAAACAATAATGTCTCGTGGTACCTTGAAAACAAATAATACAAGGATTCAGGAGCCAGAGTCTATTATACCAGGTGCATGGTTACATTTTATAATTAGCAAATATAATTAATTTAGAATATTAGAAAATAATTAGAAAATAATTAATTTAGAATATAATTAGAATTTAATTTTTTTCCTTCTTGGAGCTTGTCAATTTGACAGGAATTTGGAGAACCTAGAGTCCAAATAATTTGATTGGTTTGGACAAACCTGAAAACACATAAAGCAGGGTATGTAAAATTGACAAATTTTGCTAATATTAAAATGTCTACCAAAAATGTAGCAGAACTAGTAGGGTAGGACCTTTGAATTTCATTGAAGAGGAGATCTGCTTGCATAAAAAAGATGGCTGTGCTGTTTTGACCATGTCTTTTCTGACTGAAAGGCTTATGGTATTCTAGAGATGGGCTACCTACAGTGTACAAGTTATGTGAAGATTTCTGGGATAGTTCTGGGTGGCTTACAGATGCTTATCACAGAGTCCTTATTTTCTGTGACTGTTATGGCCATAAGGGAGAGGTCATGGCTCAATGGAAAAACATTTGCTTGACATGCAGAAAGTCCCAGGTTCAATCCCTGGCATCTTTAGTTAAAGGGACCAAGTAGCAAGTGATGTGAAAGACCTCTGTCCAGTGGTGGGATCCAAAAATTTTAGTAACAGGTTCCCATGGTAGTGGGATTCAAACTGTGGCGTAGCGCCAATGGGGCTGGGTGGGGCACGACGGGGGCGTGGCCGGGCATTCTGGGGGTGGGGCATTCCTGGGCAGGGCTGTGGCAAGGATGCAGCCGCTGCGCTGGTCCTTGGGCAGGAAACGAATGCACGCAGGCGCAGGCTGCCACGCACACCGGTGCACCTCCTGCTAGACTGCTTCAAGTTCTGCGCACTACTGCTGAGAGGAGGGGCGTAACTAAGGCAAAAATCACATGGCAAAATTACCAATTAGTAACCCCCTCTCGACACACACAAATAATTAGTAACCTACTCTCGGGAACCTTTGAGAACCTGCTGGATCCCATTTCTGCCTCTGGCCGTTTCCGCATGGCCTCCTGCTGCCCCCACGCCGCCAAGAGTGCGGGCGGCGTGGGGGCGGAAGCCCATTCGCATGCAAGCATGCGAACGGGCGAAGCGGAGGCCGGCAGACGGCAGGCGGCTCCGCACGGAGCCGCCTCTGCTCGACCCCACTCCACGGTGTCCTTCTCAGCCTGCCCGAGGCGCCACAGCCTCGCCTTCATGCTGCCCTCTGACCCCTGGAGGTCGGAGGACAGTGTGGGCGGGGCTGCGACGCCCCGCAGGTGACGAGGAGGACACCGTGAGTGGGGCGGAGACGGGAGACAGCGTCTTCCCGGCGGCGCGGTTCGCACCGCGCCACAGGGAAGACGCTCCCTCCCCAACAACAACCCTTTAGAGGGTTGTTGTTTAGGGCGGCTTGACGCCGCCCTGGGGGGAGGGAAGAAGAGTCAGGTCGCCGCTGCTGCCTGTGCGAACGGCGGCCTGGGGGCGCCTTTTTTGGCGCCCCCAGGCCGTCATAAATGGGCCGTGCGGAAACGGCCTCTGTCTGAGACCTTAGAGAGCCACTGCCGGTCTGGGGTAGACAATACTGACTTTGATGGACCAAGGGTCTGATTCACTATAAAGGAGCTTCTGGTGTTCATATATTTAATGTAAGTTGCTAGCTTTAAAGGTGGCAGAGATATACCAAAATGTGATAACAAATAATTCCAAAAGATTAAATACAGTGTGATGTGATGTTGCAATTTACTGGTTTTGAAATGCCGCGTAATGGAATATTTTTAGGGGTAAGTTGGAATTTTTTTAATGTGAGAGAGGGAACTGTTGATAAAGGAATAATGATTGAAAACGTCTGTGCATACTACTGGCCATTTGGTATCAGTGACTCAGCTGAAACATGACGTAGATGATCCATGATCTGTTTCTATCTGTTGCTGGTGCAGAGCAAGTACTATTTGTGTTACCTTTGTGATTCTGGCAAATTAAAGATGCAGATGTAGAAAAAAGATATAGAAAAAGATTGAAGAAAATTTAATTCCATCACAAACTTTTCATGCATTCTATCACATGAATTGGACTGTAGTCCACAAAAGACTTACGCAGCAACACTGTCGTTGTTATTGTCTTTAGTGAGTCACTAGACTTGTGTTTGTTTTGGGCGGCAGGAGGCTAACATGACAACCTCTGAAAGGATCAGATCAGAAATATTTTTCAGCTCAGTATTAAATGTAATATTCTGGTTGATCTTTATGTCTAAGATGTTGATAATTGCAATGAGTATGTCCTCCCCACCCCCCCAAAAATCCCCCTGATCTTGCTATTGTACTTTGAATGACTACTGCCTTAAACAGGAACTATTGAAACTATATTACTGGCTGATGTTTGAGGGGGAGGAGAATGAATAACTTCAGTTTTACTTTGTGTTCAGATTGAAAGCTATCATTTTTCTCTCTTACTAGTACGCAGCATCGTAAGCTGCTTCAGAGAGATTACTCATAATGCTGACTGCATTAATTGGGTTTGCTTTGTGGCTGCTGACAGTTTATTTTTGCATTAGGCAAATGGAACTTCAGTGGGTTTCAGTGTAATGTTGGATGTCCTGAGATCTTGTGGAAGATCTTATTTTTTTTGCTTTTAAACAGCTGCAGGAAACTGCCTGCAGGGATTCGGAGTGAGATGTCATAAGTATGCTGATGACACAGTTCTGTTTCTTCTTTACAGCTGAACCCGGTGAGGTGGTGTCATATCTCAGTGGCTGCCTGATTTCATGAATGGACTGGATCGAATGAGAAAGGGCAAAGAAGGGGGGACTGGGGGGTATGCCTGTCCCTTCAGGGGGAATATGACCCCAACTACAAGTGATGGATGTGACTTGTATTTGTGATTTCCTCCAAGGCTCAGCCAGCTTGACAGGGCTAGCTTTTCCTGTAGACAGGGTTAAGCTCCAAAATAGAGATTCTGCAGTACTAGTCTGTTAAATTTCTTGGTAGGCTCTTTTGCTACTCATCAAAAGGCTGTCTCTTTTCTCCCCTTCCTCTATGTGCTATTTGATTTCTAGTTCTTGTAAGGTGTCCTGAATTGCTCTAGGAAATTCCTGGTCAGTTACCTTCAGGGAAACCTGCAGAATTTTGAGACCCTGTAAGTTGAAACCCTGTCACAGTGATGACCATTGTGTTTCCTGCCAGCATTCTGGTGGTTACCGCCAGTATGTTTCAGCTGCGTACGCTGTCAGCCAATCATATGGGCTAGAAGCTTGTCCCTTAATGAAGCTTGAGATTGCCAGGAAGTTGAATTTGGTGCCCATTATAGTGCTTCATGAAATGATGGGGTACAACTACAGTTCTTGCCAAGAGAAAAAGAATTCTGTCCTTTTAATATAGGCTTAATGGGATGTTTTCTTCCCTATCATTGAAAAGCTTCAAGTGTCAATTTCTATACTTTATTCATTTATTAAAGTGACATCTCTGGTCCTGTTTTGCTTCCTGTAAAAATCACTCATTAGCTCATCATTTATACAACTAATTTCGACGATTTTGACATAAAAATGATGTAGAGACACGTTCTCTATTTTCGTTCTGTGATTCCTTGTATTGAATTCAAATGCAGCAGAACAACACTGTTACTAAGGAATGTGCTGCGTGTAGTGTAACCATTCTGCATGATCATGGCAAGATTGAAAAGCCTTGTGGCTATTATAGAGGAAACCAAGCTTGACTTCTGGGTCTTAGTACAAAAAGCCTTTAATGCTGTTATGTAAGCATGTATTGTGGTGCCTCCATGTGTGGTTTTTTAAAAATAATGTGAGAAAATGAGTGTAAACTTATTTCAGTCATAGAAAGAAGCATTCCCCTAATTGTTCCTTAATTACTGGATTTTCCCTCCCCCTTTTCCCTTTTAATTTCCGTTTTGCACGAATGCTCATGACAGCCTAGTTTGCTTTAGGCTACATTGACTTTGCTCAGCCAGCCAGAATATTTACTGGCCAATCGGGTGGTTATCCTATGAAGAGAGTACAGTCCCAGAGAACATGACATGGATTTGACCTGACAGGTCCACTGTCATGCAGTGTGCAGAGGCTTAAACCAATGGGAAGGAGTAACAGATTTAAGCTTCACAAGGGAGACTGTACTATCTCCCTCCCCAAGAAAAAACTTCAGTGGAAGGTGCTAGGGGCTCCCCAGAATAGCAGCTTTGCTCCAGTAGTACCTGCTAACTTTTAAAAAGACCAGCTTCATGTTTTAAAGAGCCAAGAGATGACAACCACACGTGTGTTCAGAGTTCCCCAAATGGCAATTCTGAAAATATCTGCCGTCTGAAAAATAGAGTGCAAACCGGGGTCTTTTAAACCTTGAGAAGCTTTTTCATGACTTCTAATTTTTAAGCCTTCAGTAACTTTTTAGATGCCGTCTCTCAGACAGTCGTTGGGAAGATTAGGCATAAATATTTTAAGAAAAACAAAGCTGAGGATTAAATTTGCTTTTTCAAGAAGTTTGTTTACATCTTAATGGGGATTTTACATTTTTTTATTGCTGTCTTCTGGTAAAAATAGATTATCCTATAGAAATAGTGATTGAAATGGAGAATTTATTTCTCAAATTGTTGCTCAATATGTTTAAAACCAAAAATGAAAGCGGAAGCAATTGAGACTAGTTCAGTTATGCTTGACAAGTAGAAAGAAACAACTTCTCTGTGAGTTGTATGTGGTTTTCGAATTTATAGCCCACATTTCTTGAGACTCAGAGCAGATTATTAAAACAATGTAGTTAGTTAGACAGCATACAATATCCAATGAACAATGCAGTGGGAGTAGTATCACAGAAAGAAAAGATAATTCAGACAAAAACATTGTTGTGGCCTGGGATAGCAAGAGAGGTGGTCCAGAAGATATGTGAATTCAAGGCTGTTAATGGCTTTTAAGGTGATAAGTATTTTCAGTCAAACACATAAATGATTGGTAACCAGTAGAGTGACTGTAAAATGTGTGTGATGTGCATTCTTCTTAGTTCCTGATAATGACCAAGCTGAGCCAATTGGAGTTTCTGAGTGGACTTTAATTACAGACTCATTCAATAAACTGATTTACTTCTGAGTCAGGATGCGTGCTCATATAAAGGAGCTTGCTAAATTCTTTTGCTCCTTCCTGAATGTTTTAATAATTGGAAATAAAGTTGGGTGTGTTTTTACACAGCTGTTGCATATTTTCTGCTTGGATTCTACTTTATTCTAAAAATGTCAGGAATGATGACCTAGAGGCTTTGTTGTTGTTACACCAGGTGGTTTGCGTGTCTTGCCATTGTGTAAGCATGAAGGAAGCTTATACTATAATATGCTGTGATTCCTCTGTACCCCCTCCCTCCTTTTCAAGAAATACACTGGCTTTCTTAGGTGCCTCAGTTCTGATTAATTCATTTTTGTTGTGTTGAATAAATGGCTTTTTCATTTATTAATTGTGTGCTTGATCCTTAGTTGTGCTTCCTTGTTATAGATCTTCAGTGAAATGTCATACTAGTATGACATACTAGTAAAGTAAAATGTGTGTTCAGGGTTAGTAATGGGTCCTGGATACCAGTTCTACCAAGGAATTGCTGGAAGCTCTCCTGTTTTAGCATAGCGTTCTGCAATTCCTACAGAGGCATTATGTCACTTCCAGATTTCCATGGAAGCGACACCACTGTGTTTCCAATGAATCTTCCCCGTCTCCTGCTGGTTGGCCTGCCAACCCTAATCATAAGCCTTAAGTGTAAACTGTAGAAGACCAGTTTTTCCTGATTACAGATACAAATGTGCTTCAGCATTCCTTTCTGTCAGCAAAGTCATCTAGTCCTTTAATAGTGCCCAAAGAAAAGTGTGTATGAGATTATTTTGATTGAAGATTTCAGTTATTGTCTTGGTTTTAATACAACTGGTAACAGTTTGCTGCCTAGGTTGAAATCTCCATTTTTCTGTCTTTTGTGAGCCAGCAACAGGTATGACAGGTTTAACATCCAAGGCCTACCCTCGTATGAACGGCTTTGCAGACACTGCTCTCTTTTTGTGGGGCTTTTAAGAGCAAGAGACCTGCATGATGTGATAGTCTGTAGAAGCATACTTGTGTTGTTGAATATATATGAAGAATGGGTGTTAGAGACCTTTCCTTGCTACTGTGCCAATTTTGTTGCCTTCTAAAATAGCTTCTGTTGCTCTAGTGGGCCTGTAGCAATAACCCTGTGTATGTGATCTGTTTGCAGGGGATGGCATTCCCTGTGGACCTGCTGGAAAACTGTAGTCATGAAGATCTGGAGAGTTCAGCAGAAGACTACCTTTCGGATCTTAGATGTGGGGATCCGGAAAACCCAGAGTTCCTTTCTCTTGTCAATAATGTCAAAGTAAGGCTCAAGGGGAAAAAAAAACCTCTTCTGTCAGCTGTGTTTAAGAACTTACATTGGGATACATTTACCGCCCCAAGTCAAATGCCACCATATTGCTGGATAGAAAAATGCTCCCCAACAACAAACTTGTTTTTTGTACCTGGTGTTTTTCAGAACTCATAAAGATTGTTTCAGACATCCAGAACTTCTAAAGGTTGTTTTAAACACCCAGACCTTTCACATGAATTGGAATGGCTTTTTGTTTAGATTGTGGTTTCCCTTTTTTCAAACGTTACCGTGTCATGAATGTTACCCTGTCATGAATATTACCATGTCACCTTTCTGTGAAAATGGTTCTGCTTATCTGGATCAGTATTTTCTGGAAGAACTCACGGAGTACTTTTTATCCCAATATCACTAGTGCAATTACATAGTCTGGGGTTAAAAATTGCTTTTTATCTCTTTTAAAAAATTAGTTAATTTTTCTGGTTTTATGTCACATGGGCTTTTATTTACAGGAATAAAACCACTATTGATAGTGGTTATATTTTGGGTACATTGTTTGCTAATACCCTAACAGGAGAAAGTTGTAGAGATTCTTCTCTATGCTTTCTGCTAACAAAAAGTACAATGAGGCAGGTATTCACGTCTTGGTAGATTATGTGGACTGTTGAGAATTTAGTGGATTTTCAGTTTTGTATCTCCAACTGTTACAGAGGGTACATGGGTGCCTGCTAACCAGGCCAAAATGTTTTGGACAGAATATTTCCAGGAAAGCCAGATTATAGAAGAATATGTTAATTTATTATTCATACCTTACCTCTTAGATTCCTTGACACTACTTGCAATTTTAGTTCCCCTCCCCAGTGTTTCTTCCACATTAGTTGGGCTTGTGTTAACATCCCCCCCCCACACATGAACAACACCTAGATCTAGATCTAGATCTAAACTCGGGGGGAGGGTACTTGTTCTGTGTTACCCTTGGACCCTTTAATGCAATTGGGAAACTGAGCCTATTGTCTCCTCTTCAGCCTTTTATAGCCTGTTGCTGTTCTAACAATGTACAAAAAAGTCAGTTGAAACATGGTAAACTTCCTGTTCTCCCTCTTCCCAGATTCCAATTCGCTTGTCAACTGTAGGCTTTGTTCCCCTTTATGGCGGAGAGGAGAGACACAAAGTCCTCGCTTTGTTTGCTCCGGAGGATTCACTTGCAGGTCTTATTTTAAAATTTTAATCTCAGAATTGTATCATTCTGCTTTGTGCCTGTTTGCTTCTTGTTCTTGCTCTGAAGATCTAATGCGGTTGTAGTCTGGCTTTTGTTCTGTCTCTGGCTGTCATGGTTGGGAGTATAAAATTGGCACCTCTAAAAGTGGTCATAGAGTTGCTAGGAGAAGGGTAACTCCTTCCAACCCTGTTATGGAATGTGGAAAAATATTGATCTGGCCCCTGCTTTTCTCATAATGTCACTTATAGGCTTTCTGACCATTTGTAGATAGCACAACAATCATTCTAATGTTGTCCTAGAGGTAGCTGGACGCCTGACCCAGAATGCTGGTACTGTACTTTTCAGTTAGTACCTGGAAGCCACATACAGTACAGTAGGGGCCAGCCTTTCTCCCACCTCATTTCCTAAATCTTATTTGGGTTGAGCATTGACAGATGTGATGAGGATTCTCTTCTCCCAGGAGCCTGCGAGAGACCCCGAGGGTAGGCAGCTGTAGAGAAATGAGATTTCCTGTTTTTCCTCTGAGTGCTGCTTGTTTTGAGGTTGAGGAAGAAACCCTACGTCGTTTCTGTCAGACTCTTGCTCTCCGTTTACTTTCTTTCTTATTCGTTCGCTTCCTTTTTTTTTTTTGGTTGGGAGAAAACTGTGTGCTTGGAAATGAAGTCCATGAATGCTAATATAGGAAAGGAAATAAAGAAATCTGAGAGTTGCAGATGTGGTAATTGATTATGGAATGATGGCTGTGTGTTTGCTTCAAAGCCCCTCGACAAATATTGATGTTTATGAATTCATATGCATTGAACAAGTATTGCATTCTCGTCTATAGAAGTGACCTTTAATAATATTAGAAAGTGTGTAATGAAGTAAGTTTCTTGGACATAACCAAGGCTAAACATTTAAAGGTGCACTAACATCAGACTCCCATTTCTCATTCCAGCTGTTGCCCTGTTCCTTGCAGATCAGTGGTGGACTATTGATGATATTGTGAAGACATCTGTTCTTTCTAGGGAAGGACTTCAGCAGGTAAATAGTACTGCTGTTCTATTTATCACATTTCTGAAATCTATTTCCAGACTCTTCAGACAAGAAATCTGAAAGCACCACATGATTACGAGGGTTAAATTGATAAGTTGTTCTCAGATTTGTGTGCAATGAAACTGGGGTTGCGTTCATGTAATGCATATAGCACTTATTATGATTTCTGTTTGTATTGTAAGTACCTTGCATTTGGGTTTGAGGTCATTGTGAGATTTGGACTGAGATGCTGCAAATATATGGATGACACTAAGCTCTATCTCGTATTTGCACGGATCCCAGGAAAGCTGTGGAAACCGTGAATAGGTGTCTTAACAAGCTGAAAATTAATCTTGGAAAAATTAAAGTCTAACAAGCTGAAAATTAATCTTGGAAAAAATGGAGGTACTATGTAGAAAGGATTTAGGTTTGACTCAAGAAATGGTATATTTCCTGTTCCACATGGGATCCGTTGCACTCTCCCTGACAGAGCAGGCTCAATAGCTTGGGGTAACTGCTGGACCTAGGTCTTCTACTGGTTAACAGGTGACAGCCATGGCCAGAGGTGCCTTTCACCAGCCTTGGCTGGGGAGCTAGCTGCAGTCCAGATCTTGCCGTTATGGTGCATGCACTTGTAACATCAAAATTAGATTACTACAATGCACTGTTCATGCGGCTGCCCTTGAAGACTGTCTGAAAGTGACAGCACAGAATGCCGCAGCTAGAATGTTGACTGAAATGGGTTGTAGGGACCATATCATTCCAGTCTTGTTCCATCTACATTGGTTCCCAATTTGTTGACCTTTGAAGTCCTGTTACGGCTTGGGCCAGCATATCTAAAGGATTGCCCCCACCCCCCCCAAACTCAACTCTACACTCTGGTCATTTTTGAAAGCCCTGCTGTAGGTGCTCCAGTCAAACCAAGAAAAGAACTTCTTGGTTGTGGGGTCAAAACTTTGGAAATCAGTTTCCAGGGAGACGTGTCTGTTTCCTTCTATCGTCTGCCACTGGGTGATGATTTTTTTGGTTTTGTATGTTATGAGATACCCCGCCCACAAAAACTTTTATTGGCTCTTCTCCTTGGGGACCCTATTTCTATGGAAAGAAAGGATAGAAATTCTTTAAATAAATACATTTTAACTATGAAATACATGTATGCTAAAAATCTGGTGACTTTCTATTGGAGGCAGAAGCTGTAGTTTTCAGTGACTCATAAGGCTCTCTAGCAGAGTTTATTATCATGGTTCTTCATAATGAGTTGCAGTAGTTTGAATCACCTCAACTTTGTAATGCAGATATGTCCAATCTGGTTTTTATCAAATGCTTCTTTGCATGGCATATTTTTAAGAAGGTATTCTCTGTATTTTGCTGCCCATTATGAATATTTGCAAACTCTTAAGTATAAAGTAATTTTGAAATGAAATATGCTCCTATTAATGTTTCAAACATACTGTTCTCTGTGCGTTACATAGGTGAAGTCCATTGGGGAAAGAGTGGTGCTTTATGTATTAAACAGAATAATTTATCGCAAACAAGAAATTGAGAAAAATGAATTCCCGTTCCTTTGTCATGGTAGCCATGATTATGCCAAGATCCTGTGGAAGAAAGGAGAAGCAATTGGCTTTTATTCAGTTAAACCTACAGGTAAATCTTCTGTTAAAACTACAAAAGGCATTTACTGTGAAGCAGAAATAATCAATTTTACACCAGTCTGGATTGATATAGTCTTTTTTTGTTGTGTACAGACAATAGAAACCTTTATATATAACCCTTATCAAAAATAGAATTGATTCCCAACATTTTATTTTATAAAAACTGCATCACAAAGAAGTTCATTATTAGAAATGTTAATGACTTTGCAGAAGCATAGTGAAGGCCTAGTCGCTGCTTTCTTGGGACTGTGGCTTAATTTCTAAGGAAATTGGTTGTCAAGCATGTTATATGGCCTTGACAACGGTTGGAAACTTGATATTCAGCCAGATGGGCCTTTGGTCTTGTCAAACTTAGGTTTTGGAGGTGGGGGTGGGAAAAAAGAAACAATAAGCAGATGGCTCTGTCTCTCTCTCCTTCTGTCCCCTGTAATTTTGACCTTGTGAACAGGGTGTCTATTTCAGAGCTTCAGGTCTCTGGATTGTTTCTAGTCACCTTACTATCTGGGGGTTTATACATATGGAGGTGATTCTTCTAAAATTATTTTAGGTAAATTAAGGGTTGCCTTGTCATGAGAGTGTGGAAGCTGCAAAGGTGGATTTAAATAAATTGTGTCAAATTTGCAGCTCTTAAATTGCACCTCAAATGTTCTACCTCTGGCAGTGCTGTCAAAGTTTGGTCCTCCTTAGCCAGAAGATTCATGTTGGAGTAGAGGGGTCATGGAAGTATGGATGTAAAATAATTAAACATTAAAATGTGAAATATTATTTTCTGCTAGTATATTGTTGTGAAAATTTAAATGTGCTTGGGAGGAGCTGCTGTGCAGAACTCTCTTTGGTCCAAGTATATAGACCACCTGGCTGAGTGCAGGTTTATTATAACTTTTACAGTTGCCGTGCTAGCAGATAATTCCTGCATGTCTGGACAACTTATTTGCCCAGCAGCAATGTCAGTTGCCCTTGGAGGCAGGGTGGCCTACAGTGAGGCAAGGGCCAAATATCTTTGAAGTTTCTAGAAGCTTGGAAAGTAGACCTCCGACTCCTCCAGTATAAGATGCCCTTTTGCCCACTGTAGTTTTGAGTAATGCCTGGGATCACTTCACAAACGAAAGTTGGAGGGTTTGTTAAAGTTTAAACAATAACATTTCTAATAATCAGAATGGTTGTTGGCAATGTTGAGATAGGACTAACAGCTAAGTTTTAAATACAGTTGGAGACAGAATTCAGAGAGTAGTGCGAATAGAAGATTCAGGTTACACAATGGTTATGTGCCTGGGTAATACTGAAGCTGGCCAAAGATGATTTAGGAAGAAAGATGAACGACAAAAATGTACAGTGCTGAGTTCTCCAGACAGCAGTTTTGGAGGATGGGAGAAAAGAACCTTTTGGGGATCCCATCTTGGAAAAGCTTTGTCATCCAGCACTTTATAGGGAATGCCTGAAATTCAGACTTATTGTCCCAGCCGCTACCCAGAGGAGCCCTCAGCACCCAAACCCCACCCCATTGACTGGCTGCCTGCAAGGTTTCTGGCTGAGCTGACTCAACAGTTCAAGGCAGGCAGAAGGGGAAAGATGGCATCAGTTGGCAGATCCATCTGGCAGAAGCCCAGGAATGGTCATGGGCATCAAGCTGGCTGGCTAGAGAGGTAAGAGTGGGGGCATACGCTGAGCTGTGGTGAATGATGGAGAGGAGCTTGCCGTTTGGATGAAGTATTGGATAACAGAAATTTTACTGTACTGAGGAAATTATTGTTTGGGAATGTTAATAAAAGCTGCTCTTAAAAATTGCAGGGAGCATGTGTAACGCATTCCTTACCCAGAGCTACCAGCTTCCAGTCATGGACACAATGTTTGTGAGGAAGAAACATCGAGAGAAAGATTTTGGACTGCTCATGTTGGAAGATTTTGTGGATTCGTTTATGGAAGACACACTTGGCCTGCGGTACCCAATGACATCTTTTATGCATTCTGGTAAGCCCTTCAACTAGTTTTAGGGTGTAAGTGCCGATTACATGTGCATTTTACAACTTGTTGGTTTTTTTAAATCGTGAACTTTCTAGTGGATTGTATCTGTAAAGATATATGCCTGCACATGCTTTGTGCATGTAAAGATGGAGCAGATGGTCAACTTTCTTTGCAAGAATTTGGCGTCTCGACTCTTGAACTCTCTAGTGCAGTGGTGGCGAACCCATGGCACTCCAAATGTTCATGAACTACAATTCCCATCAGCCCCTGCCAGTATGGCCAATTGCATGCCATAGGCTCACCACCATGGCTCTAGTATATGCAATTAAGAGAAAAGGCAGATAATAGCCTTGACAAGGAGGAAGAGGGAAAAAGTTGTCACGATGGGGAAGAATTTCTTATACATGAAATAAATACCACAAATTCCCTTCCTTCCGTGTTGCTATCAAGGACTTTCCCCTGGGAACAGAATTTCTGGGGGCATTCCGGGAGAGGTTTCATTCTTCAATGCTAGAGTCCCTGGCTTAAGAGTCGTATCATCCATTTAAAACATTGTGTCTGTGTGTGTGGCTGTGCATGAGCCGTCAAGCCAAAGTTTGACTTAGGGTTTTCGAGGCAAGCAATGTTCAGAAGTGGTTTGCCACTGCCTGCCTCTGCATGGATTGAAAGAGTTCTGAGAGAACTGTGACTGGCCCAAGGTCATCCAGCAGGCTTCATGTGGAGGAGTGGGGAATCGACCCTGATTTTCCAGATTAGTCTGCCACTCTTAGCCACTACATCTGGCTCTGGTACAACACTAGTCAGTGACAAAAATTTCTAGTGCTTCACTGCTTTTGATAGCATGCTGCGAAGGACCTCTCTCATACAACTATTCCCTGGGCAAAGGCAGTGAGTATGTATATGCGTGTATGTGTGTATGTATATGTGAATAAAATTTTGTATAATAGAGAATGCTGCCAAGGCTTCTTATCAAAACTAATTGTGATTGTTTACATATTAGAGTGAGCTTCTGACTTCTTTGTTGCAAAGGATAATGATCACGTTAATTATGTGATTGCTTCTACCATTTAAATACTTAAGAAGACACCATTCGCAGTAGAAATGTCATAAATCTGGGGGTGAGAAAGCATCATGTAAAAGTTCAAATGATCTTCTTTTCCCAGCTTGTCAGAAGTACTTTGAAAAGTACCCAGGAGATCACGATCTTCTGTGGGAAGTTGAAGGAGTGGGTCACTGGCATCAGAGAACCCTTGTTTCCAGTATATTGAAGAGAGAAACTCTCAAATACAGAGGTAAGATTGTAGTGGTTACCCTGAAGCGCTGGGAAATCTGTACCAATACTTGTAGCTGCAAGGCATGTATACATCTGTTTGAATTTTCTCTGAATTTTTCTGCGAGTAGGAGACTTGCAGAAGGAAAGCGGCAGTTCTCAAGCAGAGGAGAGCTTTTTGCGGTCTGCTGTGGACCTCAACACCCCAAATGAACAAGCATCTGATACCAGTGATATGCAGCTAAATGTAGGTATACATTATGACTTTTGTGTGCTTTTTGAAAGTTTCACGTGCCTCTCCATTTGGTTGTTTTTTTGGAATTTCTGAGAAGAGAAAAATAAGGAACACACAGAGTGATTTTATTTGACACTTTCCCACCTTCTCACCACCTTATACTTCACAAAGTAATTCCTTTTTGTAATTACACAAATGAGTTTTAGGGATTGAACTCACAAAGGGCAGGTGAAGTGCTGCAGTTATTTAAAACAGGGGGTCTCCTTTTTGAGCCTGCAGACACCTTTGGAATTCTACCATAAAATGGTGGCTGCAGCCACAAAAATGACTTCCATAGGAGAAAAAAAAATGATTTCCAAATGAAATGGCTGCCACAGCTTACCTTCAGTCACACAATGAAGATCTTTGTGCTGTGCGGCAGCTGCTGGCAAAGCAACAGTTTTAAAAAAAAATCTGTGCAGCTAATCAGAAGCCTTCCTGGGTAAAATCCCTACCTGGCCTGCCCATTTGCTAAAAACACTTGGTAGGCATGAGGAAAGGTGTTGGACGTGCCATGCTATCCACAGGCACCAAGTTAGTGACCCCTGGTTTAGAAGCAACTCTTTAGAAGCAGCACTTCCCAGAGTTCTACTCAGAACTACCCAGCTTATACTTTTAAGGAAAGCAAATATTCTCTCTGTAAGGCCTGGCCTGTTATGAAGCCAGTTCAATCTCCTGTCTCGGTTGTCAGATTGGGGGGTGGAACTTTAAGTAGGAAATTTCACTTTGCCCAATGGTCATGAATGAAATGGGCAGTGTAGATTTTATTTTAACTGTGGGAGCACTGGGTGTGAAATGCAGGGGTAATGGATAAGTGCCACAGTCTGGATGATTTCAACTCAACTTGATTAGAAGAAACAACATAAAATCTACTCTTTGTGCAGTTATTCTAAACTGAAAGAAAAAGATCACTTCCATTCATTAAAGGAAATTAATTTCACTTCATCAATATCCTGGCATAATATATAATTAAAGCATGAAAATAAAACAATTGTGTATTTGAAAAACATGGCATAGTAGTTCTAGAACATAAGTTCCAGCCTCAGTTATGTGGTTTGTTTTCCATACCTCAGTGTTTTTCTCTTCTGCAGATGGACTCTCATAAAAACAAAAATGGAATAGATGGATGTGAAGGGACATCTGAAGGTAAAAACTGCACTTTGCACCTCTTCTATTAAATCTTTCTCAGACTTTCCCCCCTTAATTATAACTTCTGCACAGAGATTATGCTGGATCACGGTTTTCACAGAAACCGAAAACTGGAGTGAGACATGAATGGCACTTTAGAAAGTCTTTTCAAGAAATAAATCAGAATAAACTTAGGACAGTTCCTCATTCTGTAGGGCAAGGAAAACAGGCTGCTTGGTCAGGGAGAGGCAAACTGTTTTACTTGAGAATTGAAAACGAATACAACACCTTTCATTGGGGTGCCACCAGTGTTTGGCTAGATATCCCGGGAGCATGGTAAGCTCCAGTGATGATGTCAGTACTTCAGTGATTTGCCTTCAACCTGACTGGTAAGTTCATGTTTCTAGGAAGGTGAGGAAGGGTTCTGTTGCCTTCTGGGCAGCCAGCCTCAGTGATAATGCCAGTACTTCAAGTTCTTACCTTGATAGCTTGGGTAGAGAACAGCTCCTGCATCCCGAGCAAAATGGCCTGGTATCCATTTTGAGCTGGGGGTTGCCTACCCATATCTAGTAGCTTTCAGAGGTGTAACTCATACCCTTCCAATTACGTAGGAGGTTCTGGAACATGTCTTTCAGAGGATGAGGGTGCTGGGCAGTCCAATCCAGAGCCACACAGTTCCTCTGCCACAACACCCTGTTTCCTCCATGGGGCTTTTGGCAGTGCAGGGAGGCAGAAAAACCAGCAGCTGCTGAAAAGCCTTCTATAGAGCTTAATGGACTTAGGCCACCCAAAAGGGTGTTGTAAGGCAGCAGTGCAACGGGCCACAAGCTTGGGGTGGAAGCTGGCTTCACCTCGGGCAAACCTCTGGCATACTGCCCTGCCTGGGCTGGTGTGGTGCGTGCGTCGTGTTTGGGTATCCCAGAGGACTACAGCTCCCACATGCTGCAGGGTTTGCCCCTTCGCCATGGTAAGTTCCCCTCTCTAAATTGGGCTGTTCAGGATACATGCAATGCCCGTGTGCTGAGATCACTTGTAGTCTATACCAAAGAAATTGTAGTGTATACCAAAGCAGTGCAAAATAGTGTGATTAAGAAGAGCTGTGACAAAAAATCTTTTAAATGCTTAGACATCAGGCATTCAGGGCAGTCATGTGCCTAGTACTCCTTCCTTCCAAACTCTCTGATTTATTTGTGTATCAACCATTCTGTGCTTCTGTCCAAACTACCCCTTAGAACTTAGCGCTACGCCACTGTCTACTCGATCACGAAGCAATCATCTGAAACGTCCCAAGTTGGGAAAAAGGATCCAAGAATCAGATGTTGCTGACGGTGAAGATGGAAATGTTTATGAAGCATCAGAAAACAGGTACGCTGTAGGTGAACATTTCAGTTGCATCAGACATGTCCTGCTTAGTGATTTTAAGAATGTTTTGTACAAATACCTGTTAGTAGTATAGTCCTGAGTCCCTTTCCTGTCTGTACCTTTAGGCTAGTTGATGTGTTCTCCATTCTTGTGCCTTTATAGTAAACCAAGAGCAGGCGTCAGCATTACATAGTTCTTGACAGATGCGCTTACTTTCTACCTTGTGGGCAGATTGGAACCTGCTGCTCGTATATCTGAAAGCTCAGAAGAGTTGATAGAAGAGATCGAAGAAAATATAGCTGAACATGAACTGGAGGAGTTCACTGACAATAAAAGGCAATCCGTACAGGAAGTGCAACAATTGTCTGAGAAACCAGATGACAGAGAGGTACATTTTGGTTAAAGATTCTAAATTGAATCCAGACTTCTGTAAAGAAAATGGTTATGTAGAAGCAGATTTTTCCCTGTCTTTCCCCTCTTCCTGGTATTTTATTCCTGGGATTCTTCCCAACAGCTGCTGACAGTTGGAGAACCTTTCTGAATAATGTTCTACAAGTTACTAAGGACTGCAAAGAGGATTGGGTGATGGAGCAAAATGGCTTAATGTTCTCTGAATGGAACAAAAGTTTGTTCAAGGTTAAGAAGGAGAATTTCTTTTGCTTCTCCTCATCCAATGCTGCATGACACATTTTGGTTTTCCCCCAGCCCCTTGGAGAGTTTGCAGGAGCTTGAACCTAATCCTTTGTCAAGATGGGACTGTTGGAGTTTCTGATTATTCTGTGATATAAGAGGAAGTGGAATCCTTGTATCTGGAACATATGAGTCTAGTACTGTCATCATTTATATACTGTTCTCCACCATATGCATGGCCAAGGGTATACTACAAACCTGAGGCTTACTAAGGTCTAACTTCAAGTAGTAAAATGTTCATCTAAACTAGATTTGTATCCATTGTTACTGCTGAATAAAATGTTGTTAGGAAATTCAGATGGAGCAGTGGATAATGAATACCCTGACGTATGAATGTCATTGTAGGAATCAGATGTAGAGCCGCTCAATGGAGAGTTAACAGAACATGCTATCAAGGTTTCATTGGTGACCGAAGGGGAAATAGCAAGTGAAGCTATGGATGGAGAATCAAAGCTGCAGTCGGATAGTTCTGAAGAAGCAACTTTAACTTTACTAGTCCCATTAATTCTTGACTCTTCAGAGAAATCCCCTGAAGGCAGTGATGACAATATGTCAGATAAGGTGAGGGAAATGTAAAAACAAAAAGTATTTTCTATTCTGTTGACTCATTTTCTTATGAAGATAACATTTTCTTATGAGTAGCACTGGAGAGAAGGTAGAAAGCATTGTCTCCTATTATTGTGCGAGGATAGAGTCTTAAGTCAATTAAATAAAAATCTGTTGTAGCATTTCAGTTTCCGCAATGTATTGTTAAAGGGGTGGACAAATATTCCAGTTTCCCCTCCAGTTTCTTATGTAAAATCTTTGGAGAATTCCCAGGGGCAGAACATAGGAATGACAGATATTTATGCCGGCAATACCTTTTCATGCCTGATATAGTTGTGACTGCTATTTAGATGATTTTAAATGAGGACTAGGCAAATTCATGGAGGATCAATCTAGCAACAGCTAATAACCTTGATAGAGAGATGGAGCATCCATGTTTAGAATCAGTATGTCTATACTTGGTGCTGGGGAGGGCTACTGAAGGAGAGGCCTAGTGCATTTTTGTCCTTGGGCCCGGTTAGACTTCTATACATCTGTATGCTTTGTGTAGCTGTTTTACAGTATGTTTGTTTACTCAGAAGTAATCCACATTGAATTCGTGAATATCAGATTTATTGCCCTGGATTAGAGAAAATGGCATATATGACATTCTAGCAGGGGTAGGAATCTATGCAGCAGATGTTCAGGAACTACATTCCATCAGTTTTCTGTCAGCATGGCCAATTGGCCATGCTGGTAGGGGCTGATGGGAATTGTAGTTCCTGAACATCTGGAGAGCCGCAGGTTCCTCATCTCGTCAGGAGTGACTGAGGAGACTGAGATGTTCATGGGATTGAGGCATCAGCCTCCTCACAGCAGGGCCACTGGCCTTGCTTGCTGGCAGGGGCTGATGGGAATTGTAGTCCATGAACATCTGGAGTGCCATAGGTTCGCCACCACTGCCCTAGGGTTAAACATTGATACATTTGCCTAAGAGATTCCCTATGAAGTCCCTTTCTGTTCGAATAAGCTTAAAGTTGTCTGTATTTTTATGTATCAGCTTGGATCCTGAATTACACAATTTCCCAATCTTCCCCCTTTCTTTTCTACTTCATATTGCCATGGCTCCTAAAATTCTGCTCATGGGGTTTGGCGAACCTCTGGAACAGTGAAGAAGTGAGAACAGTGAGAAGTGAAGTCGAAAACTGCCATGTGATTGTGGGTGGGATCATCCATCCCTTCAGCTCTTCTGAAGGGATGGAGCATGGTTCAGCTTTAGAACAGCTGCTCTGCCATGCAAAACGACCCACGTTCAATATATCAGTTGACGGATAATGTGAAAAACCCCTACCTGAGACTCAGGGAGCTCTGCCAGTTAAAGCAATGAGACTGCTAATTGGTAAAAGGCAGCTTCATCCATACCCTCTTCAAACAGAAAAGGAGGTTGGGATTTACGCTATTCTCTGGCCCTCTGTCTACCTTCAAGGTTGTATCCTTAACATCCCACGAAGTGAGCGTTGTTGTCGGTACTGTCCCAACTATGGACTCAATTCCTCATATCCTGCTTTACTGTTCGGGGTATAATGACATTAGTACCAATCTGGGAGCTTTACTACCTCTAGAATTTATGTTTTTCTCAGACAAACTAAAAATGTCTAAGCTATTGAACAGCCCTAATGTAGAAATTTCTGAACCAGTTGCCACATTTTTAATCCGTGTTCTACATGATGTGTAACAATGATCCTGTTATTGTACTTGGAATGTAGGGTACTTCTGGTTTTATGCCTAATAAAAGTTTTTGGATTGGATTGGCTATTCTCTGGTTGCAGGGCCTTTGCATTGGCTGACAGCCATGGGAAGCTTTGGCCAAGTTGCCACTTCTTAGTCTTTTGTAAAACTTAACCGTATGTCCTGGACTGGGGTGTGGGAGACCAGGTGAGAATTGCCACTCTGCCAGAAAATTCATTGTCATTCTCAGCCTAATCTACCTCCTAGTTTTGTTGTTAGGATGAAGTGGAGGAAGAGCAGAACGGTGTGTGTATGCTCCTTGGAGAAAAAGCTTTAGACGCTTATGTACGAAAGAAAGTGGAAGAAGGTGGTTTGCAGATTAAATGTGTCACCTAAAACACAAAGTTATTTTTTCTTCCCTCAGGTTGAAAGCGTGGCTGATTCAGAAGCACCTCTAGATGAGGAACAGGAAGCAGCGCTTAGGAAAAGGGCAGGGGTTCATAATACAGATATTGTTGCATCACAAAAGGAAGAGCCTTCTAATAATGGCCTCTCAAACTCTGTCGCTACCGAAGCTTCAGAAGATAATGTTTCTGAGAATGTCACCCCCAATACCACCTGTTCCCTGGAGGAGCAAAGTGAGGGAGGTCCTGACTCGCCAGGGGCCCCAGTTGCTCTGGGTCAGGGATCCTTAGTGATGGTTGAACTGGAGGATATTGCATTCCAGCAGCACACAGAGGGGCAAAAGAATCAGATGGATGAACAGTCTGAAGAGTCAGCTGAGCCAGCCTCTGAGAGAGCTGCAGACAGCAGTTCTGAAGAAGTGGAAGTCGAAGTTCCCGTAATAGACAGGCGGACCTTACGAAGAAAGGCCAAAGGGTACAAAGGACCACCCAAGAAAAAAGGAAAGCTAATTTAAATCGTGAGCCATTGTCACAGCTGGAACAATTACTTACTGTGTGTGTACTTTTTAAACTGGTTATTTAAAAAGAAATTGTAGTGAACCTAGATCTTCAAGCACTATAAGTCATCCTTCTCCCTTTTTAAACCACCACAGACTCCTAAAGTATGGAGAAAAAATGGCCAGTCTTGACAAACCATAAAGTGAACTTGCTTAGCATAGTAGTTTGGTAGACAATACTTTTGCATCATCCTTGTTAGGGAAATTAGAAAGGCCCTGCACATTTCATCAGGCATCCTAGTCACTCAGATGTGGTTTTCAATTGTGATCTGGTTTTTTTACAGTAACCAGAAGTTTGAATAGTATCCATAGTTTAATATGAGCCATGTGGCACACGCTTCAGTGATTCCCATAACTAGACATTTTTTCGGTTAATGCCCCATTAGACTGATCTACATGGAAGGATTAATCAAACATTTTGGTATATAATAATAATTTATCAAGAACATTCTAATTATACTGTTTTCAGACATAATTATTTCATAGTAAATTAAAATCTCTTTGGTTGTAAGAAAATTCAGAATATCTGACAGTATTTGTATTTAGGTGTTAGTATCTTTTCTCAGCTTCAGGATATTTCATCCAACTTTGTTAATCAAACCAGTGGTATCTGCTCCCAGTTATGGATTAGTTAAACTGAAATGAAGCTCTAACATAGCTTAGAATGGTAGTAAATGTACAGATAACTCAAGATTTGTACTGTTACTCCTTTTATAAGTAATTAGAAAGATTAATAAAGAATGTCTTAAACTGAAGTAATTTTTTTAGTGTATATTAATAAAAGTTCACTTGCATAGATTTCAGTGATTTATCTAAATCTGCTAAAAATGGGCTTTCTTTCTAGGTATTTTCTAATAGCACCTGTTAATGAGACATTGCTTTTTAAACTTGTCTTCTTGAATACTAAGTGCTGTTTGTTATTTTTTAAAGTGTGTTGTTTGAAGCTTTGGATTTGAAATGTATGGAATTGCCAAGATGGATCTGGATTTCTAGGGTGTTACACTTAACTCCTCAGTGTACAGTTGCATGTTGTGGGTCAGGAGTGTGGATGCAGGATTGATAGTTGCTTATAACAAAATATATTCAAGTGAACTTTCAGCAATTCTAACACTGACTGAATACTTTCTATGAAGCACATGAAATCCAATTATGAATACCTATGGCTTGTCTCTTTCTTCTAGTACTAAGATTTTTTTTCGTAAAATAAATGCCTTGATAATTTAAGAACTGTCTAGGTTTTGCTATTTCATTAGGATGAGAATTTTTGAAAATGATGGAGAGTTAGATTTAAAATACCCTGTGTACAGTGTTTTAACAAATATAGGATGTGAATGTTAGATGTATGGGTTAAGCTTTAAGAAAGAGTATGTTTCATGTGACTTTGAAGATTCTTGATCTGTAGATCTAACTACATTTTGTGAAGTGACTCAAAACTGTATTCCTGTTATTACTTCTGGATTGGTGACTAACTACATGGTTTTGTGTGTTTAAATCTATGTCTTTTCCTTAAATGTCTTGTTGCATTGAAGGCTGTTTAACTTTGTTGGTGAAGTCAATTAATTTTTTGTTTTTTACTCTGAAATTCTCAATGATTTCAAACATTTGTTTCAGCTATGAGAGATGAACTTCACTGCAAGAACAAGAGTGTTCATGTCTTAGGGAAGTCTACTCTTAACTTTAACTGGTTCTAGGAGTGCAGCAGTTCATATGAACTGGATTAATTTCTGTGGATACGTTCTGCTGATTCTTACAAGCAAAACTAAAAACGATCCCTGGTCTTAAAGTCCAGTGGAAGATGGCCTGAATCATTAATGTGTGCCCAGAAATGTTGCTGTATCTAAAAAATTGACTGATCTAAATCGACCAACAGTGAAGCCCGAGTTAAAAGTCAACATTGATCATAGTTAGGGACTGCATGGCTAATTATACATTCCCCTCACCCAATAGCATATTTCCCCCGCTAATTGTTCCAGAAACTCTATTAAGTACAGTTGTTCCTGCATACTATGGTAGTGTTCTTGTGTGTTAACAAAAATAAAGCACTTGCTAATGTGCTTTTAATTTTAAGTTACTTGGTCAAGCAAGAAATAGCAGTACTGTACTAGCAGATTTTAAGCAGCCATTTTTGGCAGAAAAATCTGAAATATTCCAGTTTCATAGAGGAAGTACTCTTTGAGGGGCAAGTTACCTTATTCTTCAGTACTTGATATGTTAATAGACAAAAGTTCTACTTGGCCATAAAATATCAAAGGTGACAAATATTGAAGTATAGTATTATCTCTGATCTCTATTATTTGATGGGACAAGGTCTAAAAATTAATTAATTGTATGCACTGAGGTCCAGATATATTCTGTTAAATGTTGTTCAGATAGTATGGTTTTTCTGATGATGTCAAGATGTAGATGCATCTCATCACTTTTTTCTAAGGTTTAATTCATGTACACCTTGTTCAACTAAAGTTGTAGCATGAAATGCATTAGACTTAACCTTGTCCCAGGAATAAAACTTTTCATTGCAATTCTTGGTATTGCCACAGAAATATTTCTAGGATCATAGGCACTAGTGCTACCATTTGCTGCAGTACAAGCACGAGCAAGAATAGTTCAGATTTCGGCTCCACTTTCACTATTGGTTCAGTCTTTAGTTTAACAGTTGTCACAACCCTGACCTGTTTTGTAGACGTGTGGTACTGTTTATGAATCTCTTACTGTGATGCTGTAACTACACTAATGCTTGTGTGTTTTACAGTTTGTCCCTTTTTAGCATATCTTGTTTCAAAATAGTTATTAAAGTTTTTTGTAATTTTCACCTGGTTTTAGTCTGTTTAAAAGTCTGCTCTTTCAAATTTCACAGACCACCTTGGGTAACCATGTAATACATATGGTCTTGGGCTGATCTTATACTTGCCAGACTTGGTTCTGTCAAGTGCAAACTTGACAGATTAGTAAATACAGTTGGACAGGATAAGCAGAATCATCATCTTCCTTTTGGATGTTCTGTCAGGACTAAGTGAGCACGAACATATGTTGTTCCAATTGTAGTCAGAAATTTCAGTTGTCTTATCCACAGTTAATTGTATGCTTTTTGCTTTCAATATCTAACTGAGCCACTCCTGTAAACCCCACTGACCAAAACAGAACTGCACAAAAGGAAGTCACACTGAAAGGCAGTCCTTTCTGCAAAACCTTGTCATTACAATGGATGTAAAAGACCCTGATGAGAAAGTTATGTAGAAATCAGCAAGGCACGGTACCTAAACATAGGGCTAATGCAATAAGAGAATTCACGGCTCGATGATGCAAGGTAGACTACAACTAAAATGCTGTACTTCATCCGTATTGCTTTGTGTCTGAATAGTGCATTCAGCAGTGCCATACTCACTTGCACAGGATAGGTATATCTAAGCATGACAAAGTATGCACAAGTACTGATGTCAGCTGTTCTGGGGCTAAGGCATGAAGAAAAAACCTTCAGGGTTTTTTTTTAATGTTGGACACAGAACTGTCTTTCAAGTACTCTGGGGCCAATTCCATTTTTAGAACTACATGAGCCATACAGAGCCCAGAATGCCCCTCTATTCTGACCAGACACGGCTCATTTCTGGCTTCTAGAAACTCCAGATTTCATCAATCTCTTCAGTCAAAATTGGCTCCTTTTATTACTGACAATACACATTGAACAAAATAGTATACAGATTTTCAATTCTTCCGGCATTGATGTGACAAAACAAGCTCTTGATCTGTCCATAAATTAAGGCACTCATTCACTTGGAAAAGTTAGTGAAATTTTGTGTGCCACCTATACAAGCAGAAGTGCATTAATGCACCCATCATTTTCTGGATTGTTGGTCACTTGTGCATATTTTCCTGAAAAAGAAAAGTTGTTTTAAAAACCTTCAACCAAAATGGAACTGCAGTCTGTACACCGGTTACTGTAACTGGCAAATCCAATGAAAGTACTTCCTAATCCAGGGGTGTCCAACACTGGCGCTTCAGATGTTCATGAACTACAATTCCCGTCAGCCCCTTGCTGGCATGGCTGATGGGAATTGTAGTCCATGAACATCTGAAGTGCCAGAATTGGGCACCCCTGTCTAACCAGTATCTACAGAAGCAGTACTTGTAAAGTTCTCTTCTGCAGATGTGGGTTGTACCATTTAGAATGGTGCGGATAAATAGACTGCAAACCCTCCAGTGTTTCCACTGGGGAAGAAGACCTTGATATGTTGTTGTCATTAAAAAAACAATTTGAGTGGGATGAAGGAAGTATCAAGCCAGTGCTGCTTCTAATAAACTGCTAACAAGGTACGGACAGCATGTCGTATGCAAACCAGCCTCAGACTTTACTATCTATAGAGTGACCAATTCACACTAAGTCAAACTCAATGCCTAAAAGTCAGCCTAAGAAAAAAGAGAAATTTATCAATTATGGCCATTTTTGCAAATGTGCTGTCTACAAATATGAATATCAGAATAATAATCCTGAAAAAAGCCTTTCTGGGTGCACATTTGGTGTCCAGTAAGATGTCTGAGTTAGCTGATAGCTGTTGCCTGTCTATCTCAGCCCTATTTCCATTTTTAATTGGTATTTGGATGCTTACCCCAAACGACTTTGCCTCCTTGTGTCACAAGACCAAGTTCACTAACGTTCACCTCGATGACGGTGCCTTTTGTAATTACTCCCAGAGACGTATACAGAGGAGAAGAAGGATTCTTTTTTACGCCAAGTATAGGGAGGCAAAAAGTTGCTTTAAGCTCAGGATGTGTCACGTGGGCCTTCTTAAACCGCAAACCCTGTTAGTATTGAACAGATCAGTTATATTCTTATTCAAATAGCTACTTCTACTGTTAATGTTTTTGTCAGCATCTTAGTCCATGAATTACAAATCACATGTAGTTAGTGTTAGAACTTTACTGAAATGGCTGTTAACCAGAAAACAACAAATTACCCACCAATTAATGAAACTAGGAATGCATTTACCATTGGCCGAATGAAGCGTTCATATTTTGGAGGTTTCCGGGTGAAGCCATCACCAACAAAACACACTTTCGTGACCATCCTCTTCCATGCCTTCTTCTTTCTCTTTCCTGTCCGAATCACTTTAAGAACTTCGGTCTCTCCCTGGGCACGGACTTTTGGTACCGGAACCTCCCATTTCCCCTACAGCCCCCCCACAGAGACGACAATATTAGTGGGGGTGGAGGAGGATGAAAACATAGTTTTAATCAACAGGAACATGACAGTTTTAAAATGGCCTTAGAAAACATTAGAAAAACAGTAGACAGTAGAGTTCATTTTTTGTGCCGTCAAATCACATCTGACTTATGGCAACCCCATAAGGTTTTCAAGGCAAGAGAGGTTTGGAGGTGTTTTGCCATTGCCTGCCTCTGCATCACAACCCCGGTGTTTTTTCGAGGTTGCCCATCCAAATACTAACCATGACCGATCCTGCAGTTGTCCACAGGTTTACATATGAGGTAATTTTCAGTAGGCAGTAATTTGTGCTTGCTGGGGTCCTAAACCACCAGTCAATCAAGGAAGACTCTCATAAGAGATTATTGTTTCAGACTAAGAGGATATACAGAGGTTTTTTTTAACAGGTAAGAACTGTACCAGCCACATCTTTGTCCACTCTTCCTACCAAGCCACATCATCCGCTCCTCTACCCCCCCTTTTTTCTAGGGTGTGTTACCCAGTCAAAAGAGATGAACAGTCCTAGACTGCTTACGGCCCAAATCAGGGTGGGTGGGTGCTGAAGGGCCTCCTGGAGGTGACGTGGTCCTATGCCGGCAAAAATGCCCTCCATAGGCAGAGGGGCAAATCGGCTTGTGGGCAGCCACTGTGGCCTCCCGGGATGCCCCAAAGTGGTGCTGAGCACATCGGTGCCTCAGCACTCCACCAAGGTAGCAGAGGCATTCCAGCAGTGTGGCCAGAGCTGATGTTAGTGGGCTTCTACCCCAGTTTTCCCTCTAGATGTACTGTGGCCCTTGGAGCCCTAAGGAGGGATTTCTGGTGGCGGGGATAGGCTTTTTTATTTTTTGTTTCTTCCCTGTGCTGCTGAAAAGCCCTCTGGAGGTGGCAAGGCAGTGCGGCAGTAGCACCATCCCCACCTGCCCACGCTCTAATCAAGCACCAAAGCCATTTCTGCAATTCAGAATTTTAAAAGGGTTTTAAAAGAATTTTAAAATGCAAAGTAGCAATAACTGGAACATTCCTATTGTTACTTACTGCTTTCTCTTTCCGCTTCTGTTTAATCATGTTGGAAAGAACTTTAGCTCGGGATTGGCCTTCTCTGTCTAGCAGGTATGCTGGCACAGCTCCTTCTGGAGTTTTCTCATCATTCTTCTGCTTGGTATTTCTCTTCTCATGCATCTTAATGCTAGAAGAAACATAAATTATATCAGGAATATACTAGTGGAAAAAACTGTCAACCAGAAATCAACTACCACTGAGAATAGTTTCAACAGCAACAAATAAATCTTAAATTAGTCATAGCCTCTCCTGAACTAATACAAAAAATCATAATTTAATTGACACAGCAGTTCACACTCCAGTAGGGCCAATTCTATTCTGCCAGAATACTTTGAGACAGAATCAGTGATGACTCACGTCTTTTTCATCTGTATTTTCTCCGCATGGCGTTGTTTATGGTAAAGTTTGGCCTTCAAACCAATCATTTTCTTGGCTTTCTTTGACCGCTCATGAGCCTCACGGCCCTCTTTCTTCCTTTTTTTCTCATGGTAATCCAAGCGATAACCATAGCGCTTACGATGCAACTCTATATATTCATTCTGTGGCTGTTAAGATAACAAAGATCACAAGTTTGTAAAATGAGAGATAAAATAAAAGTAGAAGCCCCTCGTTTTGTTGAAGGAACTTTTCTGAAAGCTGAAATAAATCACAGACAACTATAAATTTCATACTTTTATAAAAATACATTAGCAGGGTCCTGTCTTCTGTTAAATCAGCATACACTCAGTTCAGAAAATGTTAAGTAAAAACAAGCCTATCTTATTTATAAAACTGTAAGGCTAACTAATTTCAATATTTTGGATTTATCATGACCTGAAACCAGCTGGTATCAGAGACTCACACTTCTGTGTAAAAGATAATCAGTTGTTTGGAATGTATAGTCAGACATAAGCCTTATAGAGTTCAACAAGATCTACATAAGATGCTGTATTGTTAAGTAATATATATCTATTTGCAATTATTATATGTTGCTGTCAACAAAGAGTTCTCAGAGAAGTTTACATAGCAAAATTGGATAACAATTACGTATCTCCATCCTAAAGAGTTCACTGCATTTTTTCTGCTTTCTTCCTCATTATCATATTTGATCTTAGTTGTAAAAAGGTGTTTTAATAGTGGATTAATGGTATACTATTTACCTCTAAATCATGAAAAGCTTCCACCCATTTCAACACTCTTAGTCTCTACTAAAGGGACAGAACATTTTTCTCCAGGCTTACTGACAACCACATACTTGAGCCTTATGAGACCCATGACCATCGGCAGCTGCTGTAGTGATGGCGGATCTAATTTGGTGAACTGGGTTTGTTTCCCCACTCCTCCACATGCAGTCTCCTGGGTGACCTTGGGTTAGTCACAGTTCTCTCCAGACTCTCTGAGCCCCACCTTCCACACAAGGTTTGTAAGCCACTTTGAGTCTCCATAAGATAGAGAAAAGCAGGGTACAAAAAACAACTTTTTCTACATAGCTTTGAGCTCCTTGGTGGAGATAAATGTGCTAAATACACTTTTATTTTAATATGTGATTGTTAGATCCTGGCATTTAAAAATCCATGAACTCATTTTAATTCTCTGTGAGCTAGCTCAACATTTTTGGTGAGAAGAATGGAACAAAAATTACATAAATTACCACGCTGCATTCAAAGGTAGTGGGGTGAATAGATACGGCAGTAAACCACATGAGCACACATATCAAAATTTAACAGACACCACCAGTAGACACCAAAACAAATTTTCTATGTCTGCTCCTTTCAAAATAACTCCCAGCAGGCAGCTCAGTTTCATACATCCTTTCTCTTGAGTCGATACAATTCAGCCTGCTGCATAGTTCTATACATCTAGTGAGTCACGTGAAAGAACAGAGTCCATGTAAGTCCATATTCTCACAAATAAGCCATGTCAGAGTAACCAGTTAGCCCCATTGCCAGACCAGGCGAAGTATTTTCTTTCACTGGTTCCAGTGCCGAGAAAGGAAGACTTCTAGCACCCAACCCTCCAAGGACAGAACCTCGGTGGTCCTTGGAGCAGTTGATGAGCATGATAGAGCGATTCTAGTTATGTGGATTCCGCACAGCACATTTATAACGAGTTGCAATCGTTATAAATGTGCTGCGCGAATCTACTTTACAGAGACCCAGCATCGACATCACCCCTAATCCGCCTGCTTCGGCACTCACCATGACGGCTGAGCGGCAGGGAACCAACTACGTCTCCCGGTCAATATGCAGAACCGCTCCGTAAAGCCCGGCGGCCTTACAAGGAAAAGGAACGTCCAACAGCAAAACGGTCCCGGGTAACAACCGCTTCCATTTTATCTCGTTCCGCTGCTCCAATGTTTGGCACCTGCCAAGACTTCTCCCTCTGTTGGGTATGGAGTCCGGAGGAAATGTTAAACACCGGAATTGTCAAGTAACCTCTGAGGTTTTGGGTATAAGTGATGTCAATGAAAGTTTACTTATTGCCTTCCAAGACAGAGAAGGAAGACAATAAAAGTTACGCTTCCTGCGGAAGTAGCGTGCTTTCCCTTGCTGAAATCCTAAAGATACCGGAAGTTGCTGTAGGACGAGCTAGGGCCACGCCGTTCGGTCTCCGCTATCGTTTCCCCTAGCTTCTGGGAAGGAAGTACCGAAGTGGATAGTTCGCCGGTTTTCATAGCTTTAGGCAGGCGATGTTCTCGCTGCAGTGTAGTAATTTTGCAACAATATAGGTCTAATTTTTAATTTAAACATTTGCCTAAATGGGTGCCTGGAGCAATGGACATTAATAATCAGTTTTACTGGGGATTCTTCAGGCTATTATTTTAAGTGTAGACCTCTGTGTATGATATTTGGTCTATAGGCAAGTTATCAGTATGCTGCGAAATAAGAAAAAACTGCTACTGGGTCCCCTGAAAAGGGTGTACTTACACAGTCAGGTAGGTCTTTGTTCAGGTGTTCATTTTGGAAAAAAACGTTAGTACTTGATAATTGATACCTCGCATGTCAAACTGGGCTATTTTAATATGATGTACCTTTGCAGAGTTGAATAAAATACAGTAGACTTCGTGGTGCTAAGCAGAAGCTGTGGATAGTGCTTAGGATAGCAAAACAGTCACTCTATACCCGTGATGGTGAACCTATGGCACGGGTGCCCAAGGCGGCACTCAGAGCCGTCTCTGTGGGCACTCATGCCATCATCTCCCCTTCCCCCCTCGCCCAGCCAGAGGCAGCTGCCAGCAGATGTGTTAGGAGTCACGCTGCACAGGCTGGCCGTGCACAAGGCGCTCTGCCAGCTGGGGCTGAGCTTCAGGAGGTCCTCTTGAGTCAACTTGATTTGCTGTAAGAACCATCTACCACCCCACAAGTACCCCCCCCTCACAAAATTTGGGAGACTGGAGGCTGGCACGCTTTTCTTGGCATGTAACTTTTGGGACCAAACTAAAACTTTTGTGGTGGTGGGGTTATTGGGTTTCAGAAAGTGAAAGTTTTACTTCCCTCTCTCCCCCGCACCCCTCCCCCTTCCCCCGCCAGGCCTCCAGTGTGATAATAGTGTTTCAGGGAGATTATTAGCATTAAACTTCAGTTTTGGGGAAGCAGTGTAGGTAACATTGTTAAGCGCTGTGAAACCCCACTGATTTTTATGGGAAGAACTAAAGCGCGATCCTTTACCTGGGAGTAAGCTCGGTTGCTGGCAATGGGTCTTGCTTCTGAGTAAACCCTCCTAGGATCGTGATTCACCCATTCAAAGTATTGCACGGTTGCTTCAAAGCAAAGCTACTGACTACCACCAAGCTTACTCCCGAGTAATGCACACCTTGGAGCCAACCTTTTTTCTAAACTAAAACCTCAGTATTCAGGTTAAATTTCCGTGTTGGCACTTTGTGATAAATAAGTGAGTTTTGGGTTGCAGTCTGGACACTCGGTCTTGAAAAGGTTTGCCATCACTGCTCTATACCCTTTTCCACCAAAAAATCTAAGTAGAATGTTGTTCCACATGTAGAATTGGTTTTGTTTTAGAATGCTCTGCTTAGATCCTAGCGCCTGCCTACCTACCTAACAGAACCAAGTAGGCCATAGGACCCAATTGGAGCATTCTTAAAGACTTTCCAGTATGTGGAGGATGAAGTTACACTTAGATCTTTTGGTGGAAAAAGGTATATCTGTCTAGAAAAGCTTAGTGTTTAAACTTTGAAACTGAATTTGCTATTGAAGTTTATAAGGCTTGTTAGTACAAGATTCTGGTAATCAAAATTTTATCTGAATCTGATTTTTTCCTTTCCTTCAAAGTCAATGTATTGCCCAAAATCAAGCACGCTATGTATAAAAAAGTTGAGAAGTCTTCTATATCTCCAGAGGAGTTATAGTTCTACACCAGGTAAATGTTTTTTTATATTCTGCAGTTTGTATAAATATTTGCTATACTCTTGTAGAAAAAGCAATATTATTGTTCCTTATCCTCATTTTCAGGATGCATTTGAAAATAGAGCCCTGGATTAAATGCTTATTGAATAAGATTATTTCTGTGCTGCCTCTTCACAATCCTGCTCAAGGTGGCTTATAATTAATTTTACCACAATATTTACATTAATTCATTAAAGATCATTGGAGCCATTATGAGGCTGTACCATATGAGGGGACGATTTCTTGTGGCTCCTGCCCTCAAACATTTTGTAAGCAGGACTATTCCCTGTCTACTATTTGGCATAGAAATTTGGAGGTGGAAAGAACAACCACTTATTAGCTCAGAATCTCCCCAAAACTCTTTCATGAGACAGATTTTTGCACTTTGTAAGCAGTCTCCTTTGGCACTGCTGAGAGTGAAGCTTGGTTTCCCTTCATTTACATCTAGCAGTATTAAAATTTTGGAAGAAAAATGAAACTTCAAGCACAGATTTTTTTAGCCACTAGTACTATACCCTTCCGAATGACTTGATGACCTGGGAGGTGGTATTCACTTACAAGACTGGGTCCATAATAACTTGCTCCATGGTTTAAACATAACTTGCTCCATGGTTTAAACATAACTTGCTCCATGGAGCATAACTTGCTCCATGGTTTAAAACAATACAAAAAGACCATTCTAGAGCATTGTATGTGGTAAACCTCTCTGCATGTAACCTCAGGATTGCATTTATATCTGAGGTTTCAAGCAATGCCATTGGCTCCCCTTACTGGGCAACATTTTAACATTCTGTTATCTCAGCGCCTATGTATTGTCGAATCCAGTTGTCGAAAATCTCCCTCATGTTCTAGATTGTCCACTTTATGCAGATCCCAGGAACAAATGTATTGTTAAAATAATCCCAGGCAATCTTGATTCAGATGTCGATAAATTGATATATATGCTGTCTGATACTGACCCTTCCGTGTCCTACAGAGTAGCTCTGCACTGGCAGCAAGGAAGATTAGAGCCAAAGAGTCTATAAAGAAAGCACCTACTCTGAAAATGTTGGTGAAAATGTTTTTTTAGTGAAAGATTATATTTTAACATATATGTTTCAATGCTAAAACTTGTTTTTTTCCTCTCTTTTCTTTCTGTTTTACATTGTGAGGGCCTTTGGCCAAGTACCATAATTTTTTAAACTGAAGTAATTCGTTGAAAACAAAACAACTGGTGAACATGGAACAGAATAATTAAAATCCAAAGATGCATTTGAAAAGTTCTTCCAGTTTTTTGTTTCTGTTTTGCTGTCATGCCGTTACTTGAATTGGTGTTGAAAATCTACAGAAATTGATAGCATTCTTAGCTTCTAAGGAGTTCTTAGGATTATTAATGAATCATGGCCAAGTATTCTTTTGCATATTTAAGTCACATTTGTTCAGTCTGTTTGGTGGAGTTTTTTTGGAAAAAAATCCCATTAATTGCTCTTTCTGATCTGTGTATACAAGGGATGCTAATAAGGGAAATATCTTGCAATTCATGGAAAGAAGTAATTCATTTCAGTAGTAGCAAGAGGGTTTTTTTGCCAAGGACCTTTATGTGTTCCAGAAATTATCATATTTCATTCATTTGAATCATTAGAGTTGTAAATTGTGGCTTTTTGTTAAACAGGTGAGGTTAAATCTTTACGGTCTATTATCAGTCCACCTGCATCTAAGTAAGTAATATTTGTTTTCTTTCTATAAAGTGTACTGATAGTTATTTGCTTGTAAGTTTGATGTTATTTGCTTTGTGCACACATGAAAGGAAACTAGGAAATGTTTACAGTGATTTCAGACAAATGTCTTAGCCTAAAATATGGCAGTTCTCATAATAAGAACATAAGAACAAGCCAGCTGGATCAGACCAGAGTCCATCTAGTCCAGCTCTCTGCTACTCGCAGTGGCCCACCAGGTGCCTTTGGGAGTTCACATGTAGGATGTGAAAGCAATGGCCTTCTGCGGCTGTTGCTCCCGAGCACCTGGACTGTTAAGGCATTTGCAATCTCAGATCAAAGAGGATCAAGATTGGTAGCCATAAATTGAACTTCTCCTCCATAAATCTGTCCAAGCCCCTTTTAAAGCTATCCAGGTTAGTGGCCATCACACACCTCCCCTGTGGTAGTGTCTCCAAAGCCACCAATCACACGCGTTATGCTGGAAGAAGTGTTTCCCTTTATTAGTCGATTAATTCTTCCCTCTCAGCATTTTCAATGAATGCCCCTGGTTTCTAAGTCAATTGCAGAAGAGACAGTAAATTTCTCTCTCAACATTTTCTACCCCATGTACATAATTTTATTGTATCCCAATCCTTATCTCCTCTCAGGCGTCTCCTCCTCAGAAGCCTAAAAGAGTCCCAAACGCTGCAGCTCCTCCTCATAAGGGAAGTGCTAACCAGTCCCTCAATCATCCTCGTTGCCCTTCTCTGTATCTCTTTTCTATCTCTTCAATATCCTTTTTGGGGAGATGTGGTGACCAGAGGAGGCAACTGAACACAAGTACTCTCCAAAGTGTATTGAAAGGTCGCACTACTGCTTTTATATCAAAGACGGCTTGTGACAATCTTTGCAGTTTTATTATCAGATTCCCTTTCCCTGATTATCCCCAGCATAGAGGTTTGCCTTTTCATAGCTGCCCATACATTGAGTTGACATTCCCATGGAACCCTATCGAATTAAAGACGCCTAAATTCCTTTCCTGGTCTGGCTTGACTGCTTTAGCACTCCAACCCCTGTAGGCGATGTGTATGTGAAGTTTTGGATTTTTTTTGCCCTATGTGCATGCATCACTTTTGCATTTTGCTTCCACATTAGACTGAACTGTGCCATTTACATGTTTCTTAGCCCACTCACCCTAATTTATCAAGGTCCGCTTGGAGCTCCTTACCGTAATCCTTTGTGGTTCTCTACCACCCTAAGCATAATTTGGTATCATCTGCAAACTTCATACCCACCAGCTACCCACCCCTACTTCCAGGTCATTTATAGATATAGGTTAAAGAGCACTGGATCCCCATCTGGCGGATCGCCTAGGGGACAATTCACTCCCACATCTCTCCATTTGTAGAGCATTTCCATTTACACCCCATATCACTCTTGCTTCCCTGTTCTCAAACCAGTTTTAAAATCCATAGGAGGACTTCCTCCTCTCTATTCCTTCATTGCCTGAGTTTTCTCAAAGTAGTCTCTCTCCTGGTGAGGTCCTTGTCAAAGCCTTTTGGAAATCCAAGTAGACAAATAGCATCCACTTTACGGTTCCCCTTATCCACATGCCTACTTACATCCTCAAAGAACTCTAAGTAAGTTTGGCTAAGACCAGGATTTGCCTCTGCAAAGCCATGCTGACTCTTTCTCAGCAGGTCTTGCTTTTGTACATGTTTTATAATTTATTCCTTTAAATTTACAGATTCTACTTAATTTACCAGGAACAGATGTCAAACTGACTGGCTCTGTAATTTCCGGGTCCCCCCTAGATCCTTTCTTAAAGATTGGTGTGACATTGGCCATCTTCCAGTCTCTCAGGGATGGAGCCTGATTTCAAGGATAAGTTGCATATTAAAGTGGAGAAACATCAGCAATTTCATGCTTGAGCTCTTTAAGAACTCTTGGGTGAGATGCAATCTGGTCCAGGGGATTTGTAGCATTTAGTTTATCAATGGCTGCCAGAACTTCTTCCCTTGTCTACCACTATCTTTGTTAGTTCCTCGGATTAAGCCTCCTAAGAAGCTTGGTTCAGGTGCAGGAATTTTCCTCCACCTCCTCTTGGAGTGAAGACAGATGCAAAAGAATTCATTCAGCTTTTCTGCAATCTCCTGTCATCTTTTAGCACACCCTTTGTTCCTTTGTCATCTAACTGGCCTACCGCTTCCCTTGCTGGCTTCCCTGCTTTTGATGTACTTGAAGAACTGTTGTTTATTTTGATGTTCACAGCCATGCGTTCCTCATAATCCTTTTTTGCCTCCCCTTACAGCTGCTAACCGTGCTTCCTCTTTGCCACCATTTGTGAGCTCTCTGGTCTTCTTTATCAGTTAAGTTGGACTTCCATTTTCTAAAAGGCGTCTTTTTTTTCCTAATACTTTCCTCAACGTCCCTTTGTAACCATGATGGCTTACTTTTGACTGGGCTGCCTTTCCTAACCTGTGGAACACATTCCAGTTGAGCTTTTAAGACTGTGTTTTAAATAACCTCCAAGCATCTTGGACATTTTGACTCTCTTGATTTTCCCTTTCAGCTTCCTGCACTATCCCCCTCATCTTTGAGAAATTTCCCCTTTCTTTAGTTGCTGCATGTAACTACATTAGTAGTTGTCACTTGTTCTGCATGCAGAGATACTGAATCTGACAGCATTGTGGTCGCTGTTCTCATCGGCTCAACAACACTGACTTCCCGCACTAGGTCCTGGGTCCCACATAGAATTAGATCCTAGGATCACATCTCCCCTGGTTGGTTCTACAACCATCTGCTCTAAGCCACAGTCATTTAGCATATCCAGGGAATGTTCTCTCCTTTACTATGACCTGAACATGCATTTTCCAGTTTTATATGGGGATGGTTAAAATCGCTAATACCACCCACATTTTGCTTTTGTTGGCCTCTCTAATTTTTTTTTTTCCATCTCAGAATCCTCTTGTGAAAAGTTTTGGTCAGGGGACCATAATATATTCCTAATGTTAAACCATGCTTCACCTGGTATTGATATATCCACAGTGCTTCTGTAGAGGAACTAGCTCCCTCCTGCATTGTCTATTTTATGTGACACTATGCTCTTTGGATGTAGAGGGCCACCCCACCCCCAATACTCTGTCCTATCCTTCCTGTAGAGCCTGTAACCTGGGATATATCCCACTGGTTCTCCTCATTCCACCATGTCTCTGTGTGGATGTTCCACTATATCAATGTCCTCCTTCAAAACTCTGTACTCCAGCTCCCCCCATTTTGTGGCCTAATGCTTCTGTACTATTAGCATAGAGACACTTGTATACCTCTGTCTCTGTCCCAACCTGGGATTTATGTGTTTTGCCCTCTAGCCTTTTGTAGACACTATCACTTATCACATTGCTATGTTCCTCACTTGTATGTGGTTGATTTAAAAAAAACCTCCTTCTCTGTCTGCATCCCCATGGACTCTGTATTCAACCGAAGTCACCTCAGCTCCTGTCGGCTTTCCCCAGGGATCAGTTTAAAAGCTGTTCTGCCACCTTTTTAATGTTATTTTCTACAGCCTGGTTCCTCTTTGGTTAAGATGAAGCCGTCCCTTTGTACAGGCCTGCCTTATCCCAAAGGTTCCCCAGTTCCTGACAAATCTGAAACCCTGCCTTGCACCACCTTCTCATCCACGCATTTAGACCCTGTATCTCCGGCTTGCCCTAGCTTCGCCCTCTATGCGATGGAACAGGTAGCATTTCAGAGAATGCCACCTTGGGGTCCTGGATTTTAACCTTTTCCTGCAGTCTAAATTTAGCTTCCAGAACCCTCCGCTACATTTCCCAATGTCATTGGTACCTTGGGCCGTGGACCACAACTGCTGACTCCACCCCTGAAATGTCTAACAGCCTATCTAGGCGTGGCGTGACATCCATAACCTTTCACAAGACCAGGCAGGCAAGTCACCACAAGGGTCATCAATGCCTGTCACGAACCCAACTCGCGATATTCCTGATGATCGAATCACCCACTACAAGAAGCCCCCCCACCTCCCCCGAGGGTATCCTCATAGTATGAGAGGATAGCTGATCACCAGTTGCTGGGATCCCATCTAAGGGAGCATCTTCCCCACCTCGAACTGGCACCCTCTGTCACCCCAGACTCTCATTCTCCATGACATCTAAAATATTGCCACTTTGGGAGGACCTGGCTGCTAGGTCCCTGAAAGCCTTGTTTGTTGCCCTCTGCCTCTCTCAGCTCCAGGTCTGCCACCTTGGCTTCAAGAGAACGGACACGCCTTATGCTGTGGAGCTCATCGTTTGGGCACACCGCGACTTCTGGCCTAGTGGCAGAGGGTCACATGTGACACTCAGTGCAAAACACTGGCAAGCCCCCATCCCCTGCTGGCTTCCTGCCTTCATATCTGCTTTTTTGTTTGTATATTCTAGATATTAAACTAGTGGTGCCTGGAGCTATCTGTACCTACTATCCCTCAAGGAAATGTCCACCAATTAACACTCAATTAATTTTAAAAAAAAAAGAAAGAATTGCTTGTTGGTTCCAGAGACTGAACTAAAAGACTGAATGACTCACCTCAGGAGCCCCACCTTAGCAGCTCCAGGACAAAGAGTAACCTCTGTTAACCCTCCAAGTGCTCTGCACCTCCAGCAGTCTCAGCTCCTAGTAGCCTTAAGGAGAAAAGAGATAACCCTGCAAACCCCTGTTAAAAAATACACTGTTTTAAAAGATGTGGCTTTGAGAAAAGCCCTCCAAAATGAACACCAGAGTCACTCTGTTCTTCCTGGCCCAGATGCCTTGTCCACTGCTGCTCCTTTCTGCTGGTTCCAGAGACTGAATGGTTATAAGAAACACTGTGCACTTATAACACTGAATGGTTATAAGAAACACTGTGCACTTTATATTACTAACAGTAGAAACAATTCAGTTTAAAAACACTCAAGCTAGTTGATTTTTCTCTCACAGAATCCGAAATATTGGTATCATGGCTCACATAGATGCAGGAAAAACCACCACCACTGAAAGGATGCTGTATTATTCAGGATACACAAGAAGCCTTGGAGGTTAGTATTGGACTGTTTAGTTCTGTGAAGGGTTGCTGAAATAATTACCAAAATGTGAGTAAAATTTAGAAAATGTTTTTTAGGTCTTAAGGACCTGCCTTGTCGAAGATGCCTTTCTCTTTACTTTTCCATGAAAGGCAACATCCTGTTATTCAACATGACCATTTCTCATCATGTCTTTTGCTTCTCGGGCTCTTTTTGCAGTGGTGCTTGGCTAGTCGTTTGTTTACTGTTTCTTTCCCATTGAGACCTTTTTTTCTGCCCTGACCCATTTTTGGTACAGAAAATGGATATAGAGTGTGGTCTGAGGGAATGATATCTCAGGGCTCTGTTCTAGAAGGTGCTTTTTGTGGTGTTTGTATTTTTCTTTCCCTCATATGTGCAGTGGGCTGTGTTGCGCTTTGTGTTATTAGTGATTATGTTTTTAAAGTGCAGCCTTGCTGGTTTTGAGAATAAGATGCTAAATAAACATGCCCTTCCATTCTCTTGTTGCCTTTCTCTGGCTTCTGCCCCCTTGAGGGTTTAGCCGTGCCATGCATGGTTTTAATATACATGTGCAATTGGATTTTCCATGTTCCTTGTATTATTGCAAGGGATGAGTCCCTGAGCTGTATTGGTGCAAGATAGAGGTTGCCATCCTACCACCAGTGTGAGACTAGTTTATTGACATCCTATCCAGTTCACCCCACATTTTGACTTTAGCTGGGATCAGTCCCTTAAGCATTTTATTACAGTGTTTTGTATCATATTTTATTCTATTTTAATGTAACGTAGAAAGGTTTTTGACCAAATTGAAACAGTGTATGATCTTCCTATTGGCCAGATGTTGATGATGGAGACACAGTAACAGATTTCATGGCACAGGAACGAGAGCGTGGCATCACCATTCAGTCGGCTGCTGTGACGTTTGATTGGGCCGGCTGTAGAATCAACCTAATAGATACACCAGGTACATTATTTTGAACTTACGGTTCTTGACCTTTTTTAAAGAGTGTGGCCAAGTAAAGCAAAGAGTGGTGTTGAAAATGGCGTTGAGAAAACATACATGGGTTTAAAATGCTGATGTGACCTTAAAACTCCCCCTCTAAATTAATAGATTTATGCATTGAGCCTTATCCACTAGGAATCTCACATATGTTAACACTAGTCAGATGAACGGGAGTTGTACAAGAGGGGATTCTAGATAACTGAGTCATTCTGCTAACAAACAGGAACTATCTTGTTAAGAAATCACATAAATTTGCTATAGCTTTGAAGTATATGATGTCACTCTTGTAGAGCAAAGCAATCTGCTCTTTAATAAATAGCCTCTACATTCAAAGACAACCCAGAGTCACATCATTAAACTCCATTGAATGCTATCAGAATACTGGCTTTCTTATACAAAAGAACATTTCTGAACATAATTTTACAATCTAGAGAACAAAGAACAAAGTCCAGATCTTGCATTCTATTAGCTCTTATCTTTTCTTAAACATTTGCATTTAAACATTTAAAACATTTCTACCTCTTACTTGTAAAGCTATATTTATACAAAACATAAGATTATTATATATTAGCCTGGCTGTATGGTCGTGTTCTTTGCTAGAACACTGCCATACAGCTCAGCCTAAAAGTGATTCCGGCCGTGAAAGCCTTCGACAATACATAAGACAATATATTTTCTCAGGATTCTATTTTTGCTGCTTCCATTTAGGAACAAGTCCTCCTTTGCCAGAATTAAACCTGCTGTAACTAAAATGTCTATTTCATAATATAATGGTCTAAACCTAGCAAGGATTGTTTATTCTTGAATTAGATATTTGATTCATTTGTTAATGTAACGTTGCCCATCTAGTTATTATTAAACTATTACAGTTATTTTGTTTCTTATTGCTGTTCTCTGTAAACTGAATTTTAGGTCATGTGGACTTTACATTGGAGGTGGAACGATCTCTAAGAGTGCTGGATGGAGCAGTGGCTGTGTTTGATGCCTCGGCTGGTGTGGAGGTAAAAATGAATGCATTGGCTTGACCTAGACTGCTTATATACCATGATTTTAATGGGTAAGGCAGGGCATGAAGAAACCCTCCCATTTTTACCAGTAAGTGTTTGCTCCATATTTTGAGTGGTGTATTCATGTTCAGGGCCTGGATCCCATGTAGTGAAAAGCATTTTTACGCAAGAAAGCAGCAGAGGGTTTGGAGGCCAGTCAGTTATGAACAGTCATGTGTCAAAGCAGAGTCCTGAGTTGCATAGATTCACAATTAAGGTCCACAACAGCATCCTCTGCAATGATTGCATAAGCATTGGGTGTTGCCAGATCAAATAGCCCGTTAGGTCCAACGTTGCCTCCTGCAGCAGCCAATGAAATTTTGAATTTTTCAAATGGCTTTTTGATTGTCAATCCCTTCTTGTCAGGGCCCAGTGTCTGCTGTTTAGAGGTGCAGGCACTGTTGTGTGCAGCCATTTTGATGGATTGTGCTGAAAAACTGAGTTTTTCTGATTCCTTAAAAAAACCATTTAAGCAGCTGGCTATTGCTATGTCTCGGTGGTCAGTTCCTCAAATAAATTTTGTGTTGAGTGAAGTAGTACGTTTTGTCTCTTAAAAACTTAATGCAAATGGACTTGATTGGTGATCCCAATAAAGTAGAATGACAAAGAGTATTTATTTAATGAGTTTAATAGACTGCTTTTGTACCTGTAACTTATTTGACTTGAACAAAAATCCAAATTAAAATTATTTAGCCTTTTCCTGATGAAAGGGGGCTGCAGTCCCTTCATGTTCTTCTGTCGTTACTATAAAGCACTCACTCAGTTGTTGTGGTCCTTGTTGGGCTAGAGAGGAGTGACTGGAGTCAGTGCTCCCTCATGAGTATCTGTGTCGTAAGGTTCCTCCTTAGTTGCTCTCTCACTTCTGCATCTTGTGCTGTGCTTAAAACATCGAGGGTTACAACTTTTTAGCGGATATTAAGAGACAAATTGACGCTAGCAAGTGAAAAGGATTGACACTTTCCGTCTGTTTAGGCACAGTCTCTGACAGTGTGGAGACAAGCAGACAAGCACCACATACCACGAATTTGTTTTTTGAACAAGATGGACAAACCTGGAGTCAGGTATGAAGACAGCTGCTCTTTTTCATGGCCCAGTCCTACAAGCAAAAGAGTTTTATGATTTAGTGACTGCTAAACAGGGCCTGCAACCTGCGGCTCTCCAGATGTTCATGGACTACAGTTCCCATCAGCCCCTGCCAGCATGACCTAATGAACATCTGGAGAGCCGCAGGTTGCAGACCCCTGCTGCTAAAGAATCAGGCTTGCAAACAGCCTCTTCGTTGGCTGCTTGAGATAATTGAGAACTGCCTCCAGGTACCCAATACATGATAACTTGACAAAAAAATCAGAGTCATTCATGTGTTTTTCTTTAATCCTAATTTAGCTAACATTGTGTATAGTGCACAGCTTAGTTATTTGCAGGGGAGGGAACTGGTGATTCTGAAGAATCACATAGTTCAATGAGCAGAAAAAAAAAGAAAGGGAGAAGCTTTTCTTAACTGTAATGAGCCTTTCCCTCCCTCACAACAAAAAAACAGTAGGTGGGGCTGAGAGAGTTCTGAGAGAGCTGTGACTGGCCCAAGGTCACCCAGCTGGCTTCATGTATAGGAGTGGGGAAACAAACCTGTTTCACCAGATTAGAGTCTGCCAGTCATGTGGAGGAGTGGGGAGTCAAACCCAGTTCTCCAGGTTAGAGTCCGCTGCTCACTGGGTCTGAAACTTGTTTATGAATGGGTTGCCTGGGGAATCTTGGCTGCAGTCCTTTTTTTAGTTTCCTATGTTATCTATATTTTTGTGACTTTGGGAAGAAGGGATAATTAGGCAAATGTTTTTCACACCGATGGAAGATTAATTTGTTTTAGTTTCAGATATGCTGTGGAGAGCATTGAGCAGAAGCTGAAGACCAGGCCTTTGCTTTTACAGGTGAGCACTGAGCATTTAAAGAAATATTGTGCCGCTTGAGTAAACTGGGTGTTTTCTTCAGGCTGCCGTACTTACCAAGTTGCTTTTCTTTTTAAAACCCTGCATACAGTTGCCAATTGGGGAAGGCAAGAGCTTTAGAGGAATAGCTGACGTTGTGACCAAAGAACAAGTTATTTGGAAATCGGCAACTGGAATGGATGATGGGAAGAACTTTGAGCGGAAACCCTTAAAAGAAGCAGACAGTCCTGACTTGTTAAAGGATACCATTGATGCGAGAACTACCTTAATAGAACAAGTAAAGTTCTAAAGTAAATACATAAAGTATTTGTATGGTGAATTTAAAATTCTGTTTTTATGCTCTAATTACAACTGCAAAGTTGACAAGTCTGGTCCAAGTCATTCTAAAATGACTTAAAAATGCTTTTTGGCTACCAGTTGTGAATGTTCATGTTTTCACTTGGTAACATTAACTTGATGTGGTAGGTGGAGATATTTAGAAAAGCTTTTTTTACCTACTGATCTGATAGTTGGCTAAACAGACATTTTGGGCCTTCAGTAATCTCTTTGTGTTACAAGGTCGCAGATCTGGATGATGAATTTGCAGAACTGGTGCTTGGAGAGTTCAGTGAGAATTTTGATTCATTGCCCGCTGATCAGGTATGTGGTGTGGGAAAATCATTATATGGATATTGTGGAATCTTTTGTCATCTTTAGTAGAATATTTAAAATGTTCATAGCCCATCTTTTGGTTACAAGAACATTCAAAGCAGTTAGCAAAAATATATTTAGAATCTAAACACATTAAAATACCACGTAGTAATAAACAGCTACAGACTTTCAGAATGTTAGGAAAAATGTAGAGAATGGCTTTGATCTCACATTCCACCCCACTGTGCATAGCATACTCCTCTGGAGGGTTTCTTTGAACAGTCGCTTTTAAAGGGGAAAGGGGGAAAATATATATTTCTTCATTAAGCCTTTGGATTTAATTCTTTTTTCACTGTGGTTTACTGAAAACAGAATCTGGTGTAAGTTGTCAGCTTTTGATAAGTCATGATTGATTATCTCGGCATTAGGGAGTGTAGCTGTCTGTGATGTTGTAAGTATGGAACTCAGTTATGTGATTCTTGTTTAGTGCCCCGTCCAAAGGTGGGGCCAAATCCGCCCTAGGGAGTGGTGCGCTGTCTGTGCTGGCCGATTCATCTTTTCTAGTGCACTTACCCCGGTGGAGGGGTGATTCTGCAGGTGCACTGCTAGCCCCCTGGCGCTGGAATGTGATGCTAGCGTCTCAGTGTCCCTGCCGCCCCCACTGATGTGGGGTCTGGTGGGGAGACAAGCTGGCATTAGTTAGCTCCATCCCGGCCTTTGTCAGCGTTGCGCCAGTGGGCCACAGGTAAGACACAAGTCAGCCTTTGGGTTGGCATAAGTTTATTGTGGCCTATAGAGGCTTCTCAGCAGCGCAGAGACTTTTTGACTTCCCCACACTGCTCGGAAGCCTCTTCGGGGGCAGTGGCCAGATGTCCGGCTCGTGCATGGGACTGTTAACGTTTTTAAAAGAAATAGGTTTTGAGATTCAGGACAAACAAGTCAGATAAAGAGAATACCTTGTATTTCTATTGAATAGTCCCGTTGAATAGATTTGAATAAAATTCTGAGTAGAATTCTGAGTAGAAGAGAAGAAGAGGAGGAGTTTGTTTCAGGTGTGCCCCATTAAGAAGAGAAGAAGAGGAGGAGTTTGGATTTATACCTTGCTTTTCTCTCCTGTAAGGAGGGTCAAGGTGGCTTACAAACTCCTTTCCCTTCCTCTCCCCACAACAGACAACTTTTGAGATAGGTGGGGCTGAGAGAGTTCTGAATGAACTGTGACTAGCCCAAGGTCACCCAGCAGGAATGTCGAAATGGGGAAACAAATTTGGTTCACCAAATAAGAGTCTGCTGCTCATGTGGGAGGAGTGGGGAATCAAACCCAGTTCTCCAGATTAGCTCTTAACCACTACACCACGCTGTCTCAATTAAGTGCTTAATTGAATGAAAGTCGGTCTCTGTCCAAAACGTGAATGCTCTTTGTCTACTGCAGTTACACTCTGCTGTACGAAGAGTAACCCTGGCTCAGAAAGCAGTGCCGGTGTTTTGTGGGAGTGCGTCGAGAAATAAAGGTGTTCAGCCCTTGTTGGATGGCATTACCATGTACTTGCCCGCTCCAGACGAGCGCAGTTATGACTTTTTGTGAGTATGAGAAGATAGCACATCTTGATAACAGTTTCATTTCATAGCTTTTCTTAACATCTTACTGGGGAGCACAAATAACTTGTACGCTGGGCAGAGGAGAAGAGCTGGTTACTTAATTCCTTGAAGGTATTGCACATATGTCTGTGAATGTCTGTGATGTTCAGCTTAGAGGAGGGCAAGAGATCTGTCTCTTTAAGTCCTCTGCTGATCTCCCTCTGAGGTTAAAGACAGGGACAGTTCCTCTAGTTTGAATTGCTGTTCATCATTTTCATTGTTTCAGCCTAGCTCAACTAATTAATATGAATCAATACGTCATTCACATTTCCTGTTAAGTATAGCATTGGAATGGTTAGAAAAGACAGTGTCCTGAATTGAAGTTTGATTCATAGCTTTTTCCTTTATGTACAATTACTGTTCTGATGTTGTTTTTCAGGCAATGGTATGGGGATGACCTGTGTGCTCTAGCATTTAAAGTTCTCCATGACAAACAGCGTGGGCCATTGGTATTTGTGCGCATTTACTCAGGCACAATGAAGCCTCAGTCAGCTGTCTACAATATTAACAAGAACTGCACGTGAGTAAACAGAGTGAGGGAGGATGGGTGAGTCTCAATACTGGCGTCTAACCTGTGTCTTCCGTTGCAGGGAGAGAATGAGCCGCTTGCTGCTGCCTTTTGCTGATCAGCAAATAGAAATCTCTTCACTAGCAGCTGGCAACATTGCCCTGACTGTTGGGTTGAAACAGGTGACCGGAAAAAAAATGTGAATCCTAACTGTTTATATAACATTGCACGGAGAGCATTCATGTTTGCACACAATGGATATTTTGGGGATTGTATTTATTTAACATAATTTCCCTTGTGTTCGAGTGGATCTATGCAGTAATTTCCCTGTCTTTTACAGTATATGTGTATCATTAAATCAACCTGAAAATGCTCTTGTGTGTTTCTTTAGTTACAACTACAAGGGACGCAGCTTATTTTTTGTGTGTTGAGGGTGGTTTTATTTGTTTCCTCATTTTTAATTATGACTGTCTTATGTTGGCACCAAATACTACAAGATAAAAGTGGCATAATGCAAAACAGAAAACTCTCTCTAATTGCTGTCATCTCAGATTGGCTTGCCTTTCAGCTACAAAAAGATAGCCTTCACTAATTGGTCAATTTGCAGTCCTTTGGAATATAAACACCATTTATATGTTGATAGTACAGAATGTCATTTTCTGTTGGCTTGTATTAGAGTGCCACTGGAGACACCATTGTTTCGTCAAAGGCTTCTGCAGTGGCTGCAGCCCAGAAAGCTGGGAAAGATGTGGGGTCAAGCCATGGTCAAACTCGTGGAGCGGAGAGCCTTCTCTTGGCAGGCGTCGAGATCCCAGAGCCAGTCTTCTTTTGTACAATAGAGCCTCCGTCCATGGCAAGACAACCAGGTGTGGTGCAACTGCTAAAACAGCTGATACTATTCTTTGTTCTCAATTCTAAGGAGGTCCAGGTTTTCAGAGATATTTCTCAATAATGCGTCACATCACCATGAAAACTACAAATGCCCAGTCTTCTCGTCTGGGACATTTGCCCCATGGGGAGATGAGCGTGCTTTGCCAGTTTAGAAAAGTTTTTGAAGTCTAGGCTGAAAGAAAATGGTTTGGATTCCATGGATTGGATAAAGTGGTCACCTAGAGTTCTAACAAAGGGTTCTTTGAACTTGAACAACAGTACATAGCAAGGGTTTTGCATTGGGGGGGGGGGACAAAATAGTTTGTAATATGTCATGTAATATGTCATTCAAAGATAGGGGGAGTTACATGTACCACAGAGAGAAGAACAAAACTTGTAGCTGTGTCAGCCCTGGCTGGATTTGTCTTTGCAGCTTTTTAAACTCTTTGCCTGCCCTTGTATTGTAGACTTTTTCTTCCTCTTTAGTTGGAAAGCATATACGTTTACTGTAACAATGTAGAAATGAATAGATACCGAAAAGGGTCTTTATCAGTGGTTTTACCCAACATAGCTCATGTCAACCCAGCTAATGCAGTTTCTGTTTTTTTTTGTCCTTGCCAGTCCAGCGTGTCCCTTCTCCAACCTTTTAGTGATTTTTTGAATTTTTGGGAAAGGGAAAAATAATAGGTGGCATTGCATCTTTTATTTGGAAACTATTCACTCCCACATTTCCAAAGACTAGTCTCCTAAGATGCTTTCAAACATACCAACAAATGCATTTTCAATCCATTTTACTTATTGTTTACAAGTGGATTTTGTTTTTTTGCATAGTAAACTCCAGTTGCAAAGTTCATTAAATGTGGACTGAAAGTATATTGTTCAGTGTGTGTGGAAGCAAAACCAAATATGGTCTTTATATGTAATGTAATTTGACGTTTTATTTCAGATCTGGACAATGCTTTGGCTTGCCTGCAGCGTGAAGATCCCAGCCTGAAAGTCAAGATAGATGCTGATACTGGACAAGTATGGTGCATCGTTACAATTCTCTCCATATTTTAATGTCTGTTTCAGTGTGGCATTTTAAGGGGAAAAATATAAACCAAGTGCATTGCAACGACCATGGCAATTTCTTAGGCTGTAACTAAATTATGCATTTGGTTGTATTACAGTTGCTTTCCTTCAGAATTGTAGTTTTCTCAAGAACTAGATTTCTAACATTCTCAGAAAGCTAAGACACAATTTGTGTGGGAAGCCATAACATAGCTTAAAACCACTTTGCATTTTTAATGTATTCTTCGAAATGTCTGTTTGTTTGGCCAAATAATTCTGAAAGAAAATTGGGAAAATAGAAAAAATAGCTTTGTTCGGTGATTGTAGGAAATTGGTGTGTCAAATAGAGTGATAAGAGTAACTTCACCATTGCTGTGATTTTTTTAACCTGTTAGTTGCACACAACTTGTTCCATTACCAGTTTATTTGCTTGAAAAGTAATTGAGATGCGACAAAGAAGAATGAAGTCATCTGAAGTCATCTGCCTGTGCAAAAATGAATACTGTCAGATTCTTTGACTTGCTTATATTCTGTAAATACATTTGAACTAGATGACGGGCAGCCCAATCCAGATGGGGGTGGTGGTAAAGGGGCGTAGGGAGCACCACTGCATCTGCCCTCTACACCAGTGTTAGGGGCACCATGATCAGTGGAGAAGACAAAGGCGCTGGAGTCTGGACACCCCACAGCTCTGTGCCGGTCAACCCTGGAAGTGGACACTGCCATGGAGCACTGCAGGTGTCAAATTGGTTGCCGGCATAGGAGGGTGGAGCCCACCCCAACCCAAATGGGTGGTGTAATTCCCATTAAACCCTACAGAGGGCTTCTAGGTGGCTTTTCCCCCTTTCCTACTTGTTTCACTTCTTCCTGCCCACCAGCCAATGGACCGTTATCTGTGCCCCTGTTTTCAGCTTTCCATTCTTTCCTCCTCCAGCAACCCCTTTCTGGGAAAAGTCTAGACAAGCTGAGCAGTGGCTGTTGGCATCAGATTTTTCATACATGTGGGACTGACTTCAGATTTGTAGAGAAAACCCCCCACCTGGCCCTATCTCCATTTCACAGATCTTTTGATCATCTCCTGTATGGCATGGGTTAGAATCAGATATATCATGTTTTGTTTGGTTTTAGGTTTTTTTTAATATATATAGCAACTTTTCATTCCGAGTCAGTTTCCACTACAAGGTGGAAAAGTTGCTAAATTCAAGCAACTCTTAATACTCATAGCTTTATGTTGGCTTTGTAAATTGAATTTATCTAGCTGTGCTCTATAATGTTTAACTTCAGAACTGCAAATAAATATAAATGCTTGAGTTGGAGCCTCAGAGGTTGCCTTAAACTGAGTTGCTGGCAGTGGCTTTCCAGTGTACGTCTTTCCTAGTAGGTCTCCAGAACTAGAGATTTGTTCATTGAATCTGAGATCTTCTGAATGCAAAGCATAGGATTGGATCCAGTCACATTTTTAACTCAGTCTCACCTGATTTCCATCCATACTGCAACCCTCAACCCACTTGGCTTGTGTGCATGAGGGTTCCATGTTTCTCAGCATACCTTTTTGGAATGGTCGGAGATACTTCCTTTTTCATCAGCAAAAAAGCTGATGGACCCACAGACTCTAGCTCAGTGATGGCGAACCTTTTTGAGACCGAGTGCTCAAACTGCAACCCCAAACCTACTTATTTATTGCAAAGTGCCAACATGGCAATTTAACCTGAATACGGAGGTTTTAGTATAGAAAAAATGGTTGGCTCCAAGGTGCACGTTACGCTGGAGTAAGCTTGGTGGTAGTCAGTGGCTTTGCTTTGAAGCAACTGGTCAACACTTCGAATAGGTGAATCACGACCCTAGGAGGGTTTACTCAGAAGCAAACCCCATTGCCAGCAACTGAGCTTCCTCCCAGGTAAAGGATCACGCTTTCGTTCTTCCCATGAAAATCAGTAGGGTTTAACAGCGCTTAACAGGGTTACCTACACTGCTTCCCCAAAACGAGGCTTTATGTTTAATGCTAATAATCTCCCTGAAATAATTACACTATTATCACATGACGAACTCTGTGCACGCGTGCCCACAGAGAAGGCTCTGAGTGCCACCTTTGGCACCCGTGCCATAGGTTTGCCACCACTGCTCTAGCTGTTGAGCAGAGGCCCTCCCACCATATTCGCATGTTAATCTATGTTCAACTAATTTTGCAAGCTGTCCCAGCTGTGAGCTAAATTAGTGGTGCTGTCCCAATGACGACTGAAACCACTGCCAAAATGCAGATTGCTTACCGCTGTACTGCAATTCTCTTTTATCAGTGCTTTCCTTGTTTCTTATTAGTGCTTTCTTTGCAAGTGAACATACTTGCAGAATTTGTAAAAGCTTACCCACTGATGTTTTCAAATTGCTTTCATGTTTTTTACACAGACTGTCCTTTGTGGCATGGGAGAGCTGCACATTGAGATAATTCATGACCGAATCAAACGAGAATATAGACTTGAGACCTACCTTGGACCTCTTCAGGTAGCATACCGAGAAACCATTCAAAACACAGTCCAAGCTACGGGTAAGAGGTCTAAAATCCTGCATCTGTAGCTGGACTCTTTGAAAAATAGCTGTTAGAGTTTTTTACATTTGCTTTCTTAATCAGAATATTTAATGCAATTCACGGTATTAAATAAATTACCACAGATACGCTGGACAGAATTATAGGAGAAAAACGACACCAAGTGACTGTGGAATTAGGCCTGCGCCCCTGGGAGGGAGAGGAATCAGCAACAGCGCCGGTTATTGAGTATGCTGAAAATACCTGCAGTTTGCTTTCGCCAGAACTCCGCGAAGCTGTAGAGAATGGAATTTGTACCTCATATGTGCAAGGTAAAAACTGCTTTAATTTTTGGCATTCAATTCAGTTGAATAAAAGTACATTCACTGTGGTGTAGTGGTTAGAATTGGGCTGGGAACTCCAGTTTTCAGTCCTTCCTCTGCCATGGAAGCTTGCTGGATAAGAACATAAGAACATAAGAACAAGCCAGCTGGATCAGACCAGAGTCCATCTAGTCCAGCTCTCTGCTACTCGCAGTGGCCCACCAGGTGCCTTTGGGAGCTCACATGCAGAAGGTGAAAGCAATGGCCTTCTGCGGCTGTTGCTCCCAAGCACCTGGTCTGTTAAGGCATTTGCAATCTCAGATCAAAGAGGATCAAGATTGGTAGCCATAGTGATGGCTTTGGGTCAGCCATTTTTCTTGGCCTAATCCACCTCATATGAGGATAAAATGAAGGAGAGAAAAAACGATGTACGCCACAGATCGGATCAAAGGCCCATCCAATCCACCAGCTATCTCTAGGAAGCCCACAAGCCAGAAGTCTCCAGCAGCGTCATTATACTTGTACTTCCCGCATTTAAAGAGGCAAACTACCTCTGGTATGGGAGGGGGTAGATACTTATTAGTAGCCATTAGTGGCCCAGTTGTCTGTGAATTTGTGCCCTCCCCTTAATTCTTGATAAAAAATGATGACTGATGTTAAATCATGATTCAGATATGCATTTCATTGCTGAAAAACTGTAGGAACAGATTTGTGTAAGGAACTAGACCAAAATAACTACTTTCTCCAAGGGATCTCCTCTAACCCATAAATATACCTTAGTTTTGAGAGTATCATGTGATTGTATTCAAATACAGGTACACCCTGCAAGACAGTTACATCCCTTGTCAACATTTGAAAATGTCTTGCATCCCAAAATAAATTATCTGCAACATCAGCGCATTTAGAATAGCACTCTCATAGTTGTAAATAACATTAAATAGCAATCTAACTTTAATGCAAAAGATAAAGAAAAAAATATGTTCCTTTCATGGCTCAAAGTGAGATGCTAATGCAGTGTTTGAATTTTGCTTGTTTAGGACCTCTCCTGGGCTTTCCACTTCAAGATGTAGTTGTGTCAGTGCATGCTGTGACTGCTAACACTGGCACCTCCCCGACTGTGGTTTCTGCATGTGTTTCTCGATGCATGCACAAGGTATGAAGGGACTACAGTAGATTAGACTCTAGGGCAGGGGTAGGGAACCTGCGGCTCTCCAGATGTTCAGGAACTACAATTCCCATCAGCCTCTGTCAGCATGGCCAATTGGCTGATGGGAATTGTAGTTCCTGAACATCTGGAGAGCCGCAGGTTCCCTACCCCTGCTCTAGGGCATTTTAACCCATGCTTTCTAAATCATTTAGTTTTGTTTATTTGTGGGCGGGGAGCCCTCTGCCTTATCGGTACAGGGTTAAGGACAGCTTTTAGCATTTCCTGGGTCATCGCCCATATGTTAAGATTAAAAAAAAACTTCAATATCCTTATTTATGAATTTCCTTTTACAGAGGTTGATAGTACACTGGGTTGCTTAATGTACTTCCTGTGGAATGTAACTGTCCTCTTTTGCACAGTAAGCAAAGGTATTATGAACTAGTAGAGAGTTGGCTATGTATAGTTACAATTTAGTTAGGTTGATGTTTGTACTGAATAAGTAAATGTTGCTCTTAATTTCTTTTTCAGGCTCTGAAAAAAGCAGACAAGCAAGTGCTGGAGCCTCTCATGAATCTGGAAATAACAGTGGGTGAGAGTCATCTTGGTACGGTGCTAGGAGATCTGGCACAACGAAGAGGCAGCATTCAAGAAATTCAGAGTCGTCAAGATAACAAAGTCCTGATTGCATCAGTTCCACTAGCGGAAATGATGGTGTGTTTGTGTGTGTATGCATGCAAGCTGACCAAAATGAAAGCTACAAGCACAGCTCTAAGTGTCTTTTAATTATACCTGCGTCACAGCATATTTTTGCACCTCACCTGAACAAAGTAGGGCCTGCCTAAATTAGTCATTAAATTGGCTTGAGTAGCTTTTGTAAAGATGTATGTATGTGAGCTATAAGGTCTTTCAAGGAGGTAATGGGAATTTTTTTTTTCATTACAACACGAGTCAGGAAATCCTTGAGCTTCTGTTCAAGAAGGATTTCCTGACATATGTTGTAATAAAAAAGAACTCCCATTACCTCCCCAAAAATCTTATAGTTCTCATACATACAAGATTGAGAAGCTTCACTGAGGCAGGAGTTCTTTGCTTTGTCTCATGAGCAGAAAGACAGAGAGTTTGCGCAAGGATGTTATGCTGGCAGGCTTGACTACATTGCTGCTTTCTTCTCTTCACTAATCTTGAGATAAGGAAGGCCTTTATGGAAGGCACCTGTCAACAGCAAAAGATGCCTGATATGGAGCTGGTTCACTGGAACATTTAGCTCCATATCTTTTTCTGTGACTCCCCACAGGCTTCAGCTGAAGGTCTTTCCTAACACCTTGTGCCAGGGATTGAAGCTACAGTAGCCTGCAAAGCAGATACTTGCCACTGAACCATCACTCATATCTTAAAGAGGCAAGCCTGCATAAACAGGACTTGTCCAATATCTGAAACTGGAAATGAATGAGGTTGGGGCAGGATTCCTTCTTTCGATGTACAGATCCCAGAGTAGCTCAGCTGTCAAAAGGCAGAAAGTAGCATTTTAACTGGCTAAAATCTTCTGTATTCCCTTCCCCTTGTGGAACTGAGGTGCTGTGCTTTCAGTAAGGCATACAAGGCCTTCCCATGAAGTGGTACTCCACTGTTCCTTGTTAGGTTTGTTAACAGTAGTGGTGAATCACATGAAAAAATTTAGTGGTTAAACCAATTTACTTTTACAGTATTGAGAATCATTGCAGTGTTGAAGAAGTTTTGAAGAGTGTTGGATTTATATCTCTCTCCTATAGGAGACTCAAAGGGGCTTACAAACTACTTTCCCTTCCCCCTCACAACAAACACCCTGTGAAGTAGATGGGGCTGAGAGAGCTCCAAAGAACTGTGACTAGCCCAAGGTCCCCCAGCTGGTGCGCGCTGGAGAGTGCAGGCTAATCTGAATTCCCCAGATAAGCCTCCACATTGCACAATCAGTCCAACATATTGCACAAAGGATGTTGTAAGGATGGAATGGAGAAGAGAAGCTCTGAGTGCATTAGGAGAAGGGCAGAATAAACATGAGGTTAGTAGGTGGTAATGTTTGTACTGCCTACTGCAAAAGCATGTAAGAAATAGACCACTGATTCAATCTAGACTTGTATTTTTTCAGTCAGAGCTCCTATGAGTCAGAAGTTTCAGAAGCACGTTTTCTAGCCTTGCCACTTGAATGTCTTTTAAGTAGAGCAGCTGGAATTAAAACCTTGTATAGGTTCAGAGACGTTTATAAGACAAATACAGCATGGGGACAAAAGTAAATCCAGTAGAGAACAGTGAAAATAGTGTGAAGAGAAGCCAAGGGAACCTAGTTCGAAGTGCACAGCAAAAAATTGGCTGTGATTTCTGTTATTTCAGCCTCAGGATTGTTGAGCAGAAGAATCATATTTGCGTTGGTCCGTGAACCCAGCCGAGGTTAAGGCAGAGAAATCAGGCCTAAATCTGTTATACTTTGGGCAAAACAGCAAGATCTGTTCAAGAGAGTCAGTATAGGAAAGGCGGAAAGAACAATGTCGATTTAAACATAAAACTTCCCTTTAAACAATGTCAATTTAAACATAAACTTCCCTTTAAACATTACTTCAGCGATTCTAGTAGTTTACATTTTTCCTACCTACAGTTGAGTTTAATGTCACATGTTTAGAACAGGTACACTTCCATGGAAGTTGTGCTACAGTGTTGCTAATGAGAGTTTCTTCCCAATTTATTCACTTACAGCAAACTGCTTGTGTGTTTTACCGTTTTTTTCACTAATCTGTGCTTTGGTTTGTCCTAGGGATATTCGACAGCTTTACGCACTTTAACATCCGGCTCTGGGACATTTACTCTGCAATTGGCGAGCTACCAAGCAATGAGCCTCAGTGAGCAAACTGCTTTGCTTAACAAGAGGATTGGACTGGCATAACGTGAAAGATTATTAGACTTATTTTGGTCTGTGAAGTAGCTAAGAGCTGATGATTTGCCACAGTTAAAGTATATGGCCGTAATTGTGCTGTCCTGTACTCTGTGGTCTGAAAGTATGAAGACATAACTTGAACAGACAAGCATCTACGTATGAGCATCTTCACGTGCTTTCACTGGAATAATAAAAACCAGAAGCATAGTGAACAGACTGCAGACATTTTCTGTCATTTGTTGCTCCACACAAGTACCTGAAAAATGCAAAGACACATTCATACTTGACTTGAGGCCCAAATTAGGCATGAAGGAAATGGCTGCTTTGTAGGATGAACTGCCTGGCAATATACCATACTGACCTGGAGGCTGACAACCCTAGAAGAAGAGATGGAAAATAAGTGGCTATGGCAGTTTTCAGGAAAAGGGAAGAGGAAATAGTGGGAGTTTAGGGAATGAGATGCCTCCGGTAAGTCTTTATGGGTTCCCACTTGTTATATATCTGATTCTGAGCCTGGCTGTGGAGGGTGAATCAAAAATGCACGCAGGGACAATTTTTGTGCTAAATCGAGAGAAAACCCATATTTGCTAAAAAATCTAAAATCTTAAACCTTTCATGTCCTGCTTTTTTAATCCAAATTAGAAACAGTATCTGTAGCTTTAAGAAATTAACTCCTGTTGAGATCTTGTGAGACTACATCAGTGGTGGCGAACCTTTGGCACTCCCGATGTTATGTACTACAATTCCCATCAGCCTTTGCCAGCATAGCCAATTGGCCATGCTGGCAGGGGCTGATGGGAATTGTAGTCCATAACATCTGGAGTGCCAAAGGTTCGCCACCACGGGACTACATTCTGAAAACTTGGCTATTTATGAGGTTGCTGGGCAGCAACTATATTATTGCTGGGTCTTCTATACCTGGGATCCTGCCAATCAAGGCAGGGGTAAGGACTGAAAAAGGTAAAAGATGGGCGTGAAGGAAGCAGGTAAAAGGGAGAGAAGAAGCTGAAGGGGGAGGGAATAAAAAAGGGGGTAGGATAGATACTATTGGGGCTAGTTGGGTAAGAAAAGAGAGTATAGGGTTGGGGAGAATGAGGTGAAATGCCAGTTGAAAAAATGTAAATGCTTTATATTATTGAAAGAAACTTCTGTGCTACAGAACTGTGATGTGTTTTTATGGAAGTGTTTATTAAAGAATGAATATATTCTGTATTATCTATACAAGGATAGCAGTCATTTACATTTAATTAAAAAAAACACTAACAGTTTAAATAAACAAATCAGTATTTATTTTTAAATTAGCTAATGAGAAGAGTCCTTCCCCTGTCAAACATGTGCAAAATTTAATTCTATGTAAAGTTCCAGCATTTTGAAGTGGATGGCTCCAGTTCAAATGTTTGATGGAATGTGCAAACTTCCTGATCCAAAAGGTACTGCTAGTAACCTCATGCCCTGAAGATGTTATGGATTTCTCACTTCATGGCGACAGAATCCAACATTCAAAGGCTGTGCTGCTATTCCACGCCTGTATAAGAGAAAAGATTGATTTCGAGACAACATGGTTATTGCTGACTTTGCCTGCTCTGTTGAAATAACATTCAAGGGCTTTGCTTTTTACCCCTGGTTGCCAGGTTATAGTGAAAATAGCCTGGTGAATTATGTTCTTGGCATTTTAGTGAAGTGTGGAAAGGCTTAAAACCTTTTCCTTTCTGATTTACAGAACCTCAGTCCCATACAAGTAGACCTTACTATATGCCAGTGGTTCTCAACCTTCCTAATGCTGCGACCCTTTAATACAGTTCTTCATGTTGCGGTGACCCCCAACCCTAACATTTATCCATTTTATAGATGGAGAACACTGATGCAGGGAGTCTTAGGCGACCCCTGTGAAAGGGTTGTTCAACCCAAAGGGGTCCTGACCCCCAGGTTGAGAACCACTGCTATATGCCATAGCTGTCCAAATACTATTGCTCTGACCTGGCAGGGGATAGGAATTAGGAGTAGGGAGAGTAAAAGCTTTGTTATCTGGAACTTGATTGTCCAGAATGTCAGTTAACTGGTATTGCCTGGTGGGCAAGCTCTTCCTCCCCTTAGCCACCATAGCCCCCCTACAGCTTTGGATACATGTGCCCCCCCCCCCCCCCCATCTCTCCAGTCAGTCAGCTTGATGCTTTAGGCTTTGGATTCATCCTCAAATCAAGCTACTGGAAGTGAGCACTGCTGGAGGGCTCCCAGACAGCTGACCTGCTTGTCTTCCTGCTGCATAGGACAGCTCCGTCACTCAAGAGGAAGGATATAGGACAGAGCTTGCACACTACAGGTTCCTCTGGGTAGAGGATGGGGCACAGCAGTAAGCTTGATTATCTGACACATTTGATTAACCATCAATTCCAATTTTCCATGAGTGCTGGGAACAAGTTTTTACTGTTATGTGCTTACTTACCTGGCTGAAAGACTTCCTGTATTGTTTTGCTTCCTGAGAATGCAGTGGAATTCTCAGTGGAAATCTAGTCTCAATTATATTTTTTAAACTAAATATTGGAGGACTAAGCAGTTCTTACATGTAGGTTTTTCGTTTGCCCCAGCAAGTTGCCATCTGGAAAGGGCCTCTCAGTTTCATAAATATAAACTGTTGATGGAAATTGAATAATTTACTCTCCCCCCCCCCACTCCCAATATGTCCTAAGCAACTTATAAAGTATATCCCACCTATTAAAGTCAAATGCAGAGTTTTGTTATTTTCCTACATTTCTAAGGAAGTTTTACCATTGTTTGCTTGGGTCAGGCAGAATACTGAGAAGCTAGAAATGTTAACTGATAGAGATGGGGAAGAGAAGAGAGCATAGCATCTCAGATGTCACTCTCCATCCAACCTTCAAGTTAAGGATGACTTTTAATACGAAGTCCCAGTGATGCTTTTGCCTAGTAAGGGCTCATCAACTCAAGGTGCACCCTAAAAAATTATTGGAAAGTACAGGTGAGTTCCTCAAAAGAGACCCCATGCCTGTTAACACCTGATAGAACACAGAGAAGTTGTATACTGCTGTGTTAGATTAGAACATTTTTAATTTAGTCTTTACCTAAGCATACGGCAGCGATGTTCAGATAGTCTGCTATACGCATCTTCAAGATCAGTCACATTCTTACTGCTCCAGAGTCTCTCACCAACAGCACTTGCACGAGGCCTGGAGTTATGAGAGGGTGGGCAAGAAAGAAGTTTAAAAATGTAAAATATGAAGAATACAAAGTTTACACTCAGAATAAGAGTTTGGATTTATACCCCACCTTTTCTGTTCTGTAAGGAGTCTCAACGCGGCTTACAATCTCCTTTTTCTTCTCTCCCCACAACAGACAACTTTTGAGGTAGATGGGGCTGAGAAAGTTCTGAGAGAACTGTGGCCATCCCAAGGTCACCCATCAGCTTCATGTGTAGGAGTGGGGAAACAAATTCAGTTCACCAGATAAGAGTCCACAGCTCATGTGGAGGAGTGGGAAATCAAACCTGGTATACCAATTTAGAGTCCACTGCCCTTAATCACTACACCATGCTGGCTCTCAAACTCTGATTCCTTATCTAATAAACTGAGAGAATGTTGATTTTCTGAGTTGGGCATTGTTCAAATTATGGTCTGTCCATATGGCTTGGCTGACTTCCATGGCTGTAACAATTAGTCCTTACTCTGGAAAGTTCTGAGCATCTTATCTTGAAGAAAGAGATCTTGCTTAGAATCTTTACATATGTATGGAAAGAACCAAACCAACATCCTTAAAAACCTTAAGCATCATTCTATAGCGCAAAAAGCAATGAGATGTGCATGGCCAGAGGCTTTGAAACATGTTCTCCTTGGGAGAGGATGGGCACCGGGACCCACCTGGCACCCCCCACGTGACCAAAAGGCATGCGCCCGGGGATGTGGGTTATCCCATGTCCCTATGGGCAGTATGCCAGTAGGTTACAAGAAGAATGTTAAAAGTTCAGGGTTAGGGCCTTAATGTAGTCTCCCTGGAAGCTGACTGCAAATAGTGTCAAGTATAGGAGCATGGGCAAGAGAGGATTAGGTCCAATCTAAGTCAACAGTTTCCATCTAGGAGCAGCATTTGTAGAGAGGGGTGGGGGTGGGGAGTGAGGCAGGAAAGTTATGTTGTTCTATTGGAAAATTTTGTCCAACCCCAAATGCTTACAAGTCTTCCTAAGGTGACAGACTGGTTTATTTTCTTGTTTCCTCTCAATCCTTGAAAGGCAGATCACTTATTTAAGACTACTGGTGCTCCTGAGCCAGTACAATGTAGTGGTTAAGAATGGCGGAGTCTAATCTGGAGAACCAGGTTTGATTCCCTATTCCTCTACACAAAGCCTGTTGGGTGACCTTGGCCTAGTTACAGTTCTCAGAAAATTCTCAGCCCTATTTAACTTACAAGGTGCTTGCTCTGTGTGTGGGGAGGAGGGTGGAGGGTAATTTTAAACCACTTGGAGACTCTTTATGGTAAAGAAGTAGGATATAAAAACCAACTCTTTCTGACACTAGCCAGCTTGGTGTAAGGGCATCTCTTTTTCTTTTATTTATATCTCACACTGGTCTGAGCTATGCCATTGGGTATAGGTCCACTGATTAATATGATAGCAGGGCAGTGACACGGATGGGAGGATCTGATTTAGTCGTTTGCATGCTCAGACAGTATTCATGGGAAAGGGGGGTGCAAAATAAAGAAGAAAATAGCAGTCTCAAACTCTGGCATAAGACAGTATTAAGACACTGTTGCAATCATCATTAAAGTGAATACTTGTGATAAAATGTCCAGTAAGCATATACCAGAGTCTTGGAATGAGGTTAGTTGCATCTACATATTCTCCCCATAGACAGGCTTCTCCTCCAAGCACCAGTTTTTTCTGTGTTTCACAGCCTGTATTTAAAAAAAAAATAGAAAGGTTAGGAAAATCTCTCAGAACTGAGTAATATGACCAATTATCACCATTAATGAAGCAAGTATTGTACAACTACACTTTCTCAGGGGTATTCCAAAACATCTATTTGAACAAACTGCTACTAATGTCTGATCATGACTAGAATGAAGAGCACACGACTGATAAAATAAAAAAGCAACGTCATGTGTTACATTAAAACAAACTAGGATACAATCTCTCTACCAATAAACTAGAGTGTTAACTTGAATGAAAGGTACGGGTAGATAAATAGTGGGTCACTTATTTTCTTAAATTGGAAGGTATAGCAGCAAGCTATATAACGATTACATTGAAAAATATCAGGATTTAACCGTATTTAATTTTGATTGGAGCACTTCCGAAGAGTGGAGTTCAACAAACCCGAAAAGCTGAGTGGTTCGACTTTGTAATATTTCATCCAGTCTTGGCCATAGCTAATGTAGTCTAGGTACCACGGTGCTGCCAGAATTGCAGGGAGCCCTTCTTTTGTTACTTTTCTTAATTCTTCTTCATAGGAGTTCCCCATCCAGACTTCAACAACTGAATCTGATGATAGCTAGCAAAATAATTGAAAGACATGGGTTTTAGTAATACATGGATAAGCCTTCTGGGCACAACAGTACAGCTCCCAGCAGAACTCAACAGAGCACTGTTTTTCTCCCACTGGCCCCTATGATATGCATGCATATTATACATGAGAACAGTGTGTGTGGAGTAGAAATTCTTCTAGCCTCTCCCCATCTTCCAGCCTTCTTACTTTGTACAGTGCAAGTCACTCAAGTTGTATGTCCAAGCAAAGAAGAAGAGCTAGGCACAGACAACCCATACAGGATAAAATTGCATTTGCATTTAGCCCAGTGAAGATCCCTGCATGTGAGCATTACACTTATGGTAGGAAGGCTTCTCCTTTGAATATTGATAGCCTGTTTTGCTTACTTAGTCATAAAAGTTTTGTCTTGGTTCAAGACTGTGATTTCTAGAAATAATCTGCTATACTTGTTACCTTTCTGAAAGAAAACACATATCCTTTACTTTAGGAAATAACATAAAAGTTTTTATAAAGATGCTGCAAATCATTCTGGCAGGGGCTGATGGGAATTGTAGTCCATGAACATCTGGAGAGCCACAGGTTGCAGACCCATGGTACATCTAGAGCAGGGATCTGCAACTTGTGGCTCTCCAGATGTTCATGGACTACAATTCCCATCCACCCCTGCCAGCATGGCCAATTGGCCATGCTGGCAGGGGCAGATGGGATTTGTAGTCCATGAACATCTGGAGAGCCGCTGGTTGCAGACCCCTGATCTAGAGAATGAGAACCTTTGAAAAACTGCTTTGACACCAGCAGGAGCTTTAGAGAACCAGCTGTAATGTGCATGTTAGAAATTGGACAACTGACAAAAGCATACATGACCTTCTCCATCAAACTATGTAGTTTTGTTACCCACAGATTAGTAACTTCTTTGTAATGAAGTTTGCTTGCTTACCATTTGGATGAAAATCAGCCCTAGATTGGTTCACATCCCAAATAGGTGGACCTGGATAGTATTTTCACATGAAAAGCACTTTCAGATTAATGCAAAGCAAACAAGATAATCTCTGACCATACCTCTGCTCCGTTATCAAACACTTCCTGCCAGACTATGGATTTCTTGTTAAGGGAGGATACAACGTCCAACATTCTAGAAGAAAGAAAAAGTAACATTTATAGTTACTTTCTATAACCTGATGATGGTGCCGAATTAAAAAAAACCCAACATAATGTATGTAATGTCAAAAGAGGTTATGAAAGTAATGGAACTGTTATAACAATCTGAATTTGACTTAAAAACTTCTGCAGTTAGTGCATCTGGCCCTGGGGCTTTCCCCACTTTTAGGTTGTCAAACAGGATGCTGACTTCTGCATACAAGCAACCTCTGATACTATGTGTTTGAGCAAATGTCGTATGTTTGCTCTAGGATCTCAACCAGTTGCATCCAAAGTAATGTTTCTACAGCAGCTTAAAATGCCTCCTAACAGCTTGTTCTTGGGAGCCCTTCTCTTCCAAGAACAGGATTTTGAGTGGGAGGGGAATCATCACTATCAAGTTTGCCATCATCGACTGGGAGCAGCAGTGGCGAAGTGGTTAAGAGCAGATGCATTGTAATCTGGCGGAACTGGGTTTGATTCCCCGCTCTGCCACCTGAGCTGTGGAGGCTTATCTGGGGAATTCAGATTAGCCTGTGCACTCCCACACATGCCAGCTGGGTGACCTTGGGCTAGTCACAGCTCTTCGGAGCTCTCTCAGCCCCACCCACCTCACAGGGTGTTTGTTGTGAGGGGGGAAAGGCAAGGAAAGAAAGGGGGGATATAAATCCAAACTCCTCTTTCTCTTCCTCTTTTTCTCCCTTCTTTTTCTATGTACTCTGAAAAAAATTGACATCAGTTGCCAGTGCCAGCACTTGAAAAATAAGGAATTGTATAGATTTGTGAGAAAACACACAATCATATCTACTGACGGATGTAAGATTCTGGTGGCTTTGTTACTCATAAGTTTGGTTCAAGCCACCAGACTGTTCATGGAAAATTTGGGGCAAAAAAAAAATTCTTGTAGCAGCCTTGAGGTCAGACCTGTGGTGTGCCACAGCCTTTGTGTGAACTTGAGACTGAGGTTCTGCACAGTATCGAGTGTATGCAGGCAGCATACCTAAAAGTTTAAAGTCACAAGAAATGTTCATTCCTCTTAGCCTACAAGATTTATTGCCAGCCCTATTCAAGAGGTAATTGGGAAAGTAGCAATAATACAGGAAAGAATGCAATAGGAAATCTTGAAAGAGAGAAAACTCACTTGTCAATGTAATAAGATTCCAGTTTTGTGTAGCTATACCAAACCCCTTGCTTCCTCACAAATTCTTTCACAGCAGGGTTGGACTTCCTATAAACAAAGAAGAATATCTGCATTTCTTGCAAAAGCCGTGTCAACCCACTATAAAACACTGTTTTCAGTTTCAGAATCTCACTCAGAAGGCTCAATGCCCATGCCAAGCTATCTTTCGACAGAAAGTGGTTGAAGAAAAGGGGGGGGGATGCCCACCCCCAGAAATGGATTGGGCAAGACCAATAAAAAAACAATATATCATACAGTATGTCATCCACCTATAGCATTTAGTGTTGCAGCACATTCAGATTACAGACCGCAGGGGCTTTTCTACAGGACAGAGGACAGCCACATACAGAAAAACAGGAGTTTATAATAGAGCTGCTATTTTTGCTGCCTGCTTGGGACAGTTTCCCCCCACCCCTTCCCGGTAATGGTAGAGATTGCCAAGCACCTAGTGGATTTCAACACACAGCTTAACAAGTCTCTAGTTCTGCAGGCTACCATGTGGTCTCTGAGTACTGAGGGTGCATCTCCCATCAGGTGATATAAAAAAGCTATTGTACTTCTATCCTGCTCCCAAAACTGCCCAAACCTTTCCGACCACTGTCTATTAAGATGTTACTAAGCTAGAGGGACTAACTATGTGATTCAGCCTGACAATTCCTGTGATGACAAGTCTGAACAAGGAAGGAAAGCATAAGCACGCAGGAAGGTGCAACCACACTGGCCTGTAATAAAACCTCTGGCTTCGCTTCCCTTATACAAGTGCCAGAAGTGGCAAATGAAGTGTAATCTGATGTCCACTCCTGGGGACCCAGAATCAACTAAGCTGGAGGCTGCGCTTGGTAAGTCATAATAAAGCTAGTACAATTATTAGACATCTTAGCATTGTAATAAGGGCTGTGATTTTAAGGATAACCAAGACAGGACACAGAACTCCAGGGTTCAATCCAAAGTGAAGTATCTGTGAATCCTACTGTTCTACTAATTCTTTCAGTGTTTTCATGATACATGCTGTGCTCTTACATGCATCCAAAGTTTTCCCAAGATGCCTCATTCTAAATCTACGCAAATCAGAAAGACTACAGTGAAGTCTGGAAGTGGCGATGCTCTTGCCACTGAGCTCCTCTTCCCAAAACAGTGCTCCACGTTGCCTGATGTGCAGATCACAAACTCGGGAACTCTGAGGAGATTTCCAATTGAGTGGCGTTTCACTTTACTTGAGCCTCTGAGTGCTTCCAGACTATGCATTGCTGATAGGGGCTATTTTGCCGGGCTGTAGAGCAAGTTTTTCTTAGCTGTTGCTTCCCCAGATACTGGGGGCCTTAAATTTGACAGGTGGACCACAAGAGTTTGGATTTTAGACCTAGTTCTGAAAAAATACAAGATCAGCAGTGTGAGTGAGCTGCAGAGCTCTTCGAAACATCTCCCCACCTTTTTGTTTTTCTCCTCATAAATTAATAAAAACAACTAACTCAGGAATTCTGGGAATGCATGCATGGAGCTACAGTCAGGATGTGCAAACTCCAGGAGTTCTCTTTATCCTAGTCCGTTACTGTTTCTGTCATGGCATAGAATTGAGGCATAGTAAAAATTTGGACTTTTAAATGCCACACATTACCAGCAACTGAAGTCCACTTCATCTCCTCCTAAGTGGATGTACTCATCAGGAAACACTGTGCCAACTTCCTTGAAAAATTTAGCCATGAACTCGTAAGTTGCATTCAAAATGGGGTTTATGGGTCCATAAGAGCCAGTTGGATGTTCTCCATTGTAGCACGGCGTGAGGATATCTTTCTGTCCTTAAGCAAACAAAAATACATAAGATAACTTCAATGGGCGCACATTAGTTTTAAAGCATGCAAAGTCCTAGCCTCTATCTTAGTTTTAAAAACCATTCCTAAGTAAATATTTTTTCAATACAATCAGGAACGTGAAAAATGTTTTCAAACCATTTTAAAGATGCACGCAGCAGGATGAATATAATTTTCCAGGTTTCAGACTTGGAAAAATGTGACTCAGGAGTTTTAATTTGCTTGATGCCAGGGATCAACACCACTGTTCTGAATTCAAGGCTACTGAAAGACTGTTTCCATTATGCTGAGTTTCCTAACCTTGTTTACCGGTATTAGTGGAGACACAGCTTACAGTATTTCACACCAGGAACATTTCAGAACCTCCATAGCAAAAAATGTGCTATGAGAGCAACAAATCTATTCTACTGTAGCATGCAGAATTTTTGCGGGGATGGAGGGGGATAAAAGCCGAATAAAATAAATAAATAAATGTATAAAAACACCCATTAGCAATCAAATTCAAAAGCAGAGATTCACAATAATTTTAACAGCTCATCCACTTCAGACTGTATTCAGCTCTTTTGCAGATGATGCTTAAATTTAAACTGAACAAAACTTGGAAGAAATTAAGTTACATGTAGTGTGTACTGGTTGCTTTGCTTCTAAGATCTTATAGTCAGGCTAGCCTGGACCATGCAGGTCAGGGCAATTTAAATTGAGCCCTTCGGGGATAAGGCGGCCTATAAGTCTAATAAAATAAATAAATAAATAAATAAATTATACTTTGTACTAATTCTGCCTTTGCATTCCATTAGTAATTTGTTTTGTACTGGTTGGGTAAAACTGTTTTTCTGGACTACCTCCTAGTCTTTTCTCCACCTGCCCGCCCGCCCGCCCGCCCGTCCGTCCGTCCATCCATCCAACAATATGCATCTTACCTTTTCCCCAAGACTGTGTATGGCCTGGAGTATCAAATTCTGGGAGGACTCTAATGCCACGTAATCGAGCATACTCTATCACCAGACGGACATCAGTAGGAGTGTAAATGTGATTGTAAGAATAAGACCCCTGTGAAAAATGTCTACATGTATTGTTTTATATTATACCAAGAAAATAAATCAATGAACTGTAGAGCAAAGTCATGGTACATTCATCAGGGATTGATATAATCCAACTTACAAAGCACTTTGTAATTCTTATTGATCCTCATAATTTATTCTTCACAAAGGTGAAGTAATTTTGACTTAAAGGAACTTGCCCAAGGCTTGTAGTGAGTTTCACATTGTACTCGATAGTGAAAATTTCTAACAAAACAACTCTTAACACCATGCTCATTCCTCTTGTGGGCTGTCATCTTGGTGTATCTGCTGAATATAAGGCAAGAATAGGGGAAGCCTGCAGTTTTGCAGATACCACTTGAACTAAAAACCCAAGTGGGTTAAGGATTCAAGGCCAGAAGGCAAGTAAGCAATTGTTTGAGACAGATTTTGTCCAGATCAGCCCACATCAGCCAATGTTATGAAGCTAATAGCAAAAAGCATTTTAAAAACCCTCAAATCAGTAATGCTATCTGGAGTCACTAAATTAAATAAATTTAAACTGGGGGCATCAAGGAAGCATTAAGAGCTGGAAATAATCATTTTCTTCGTTTTTGTAGAGTTGCAACCTTGGACCATTTAACATATTAATGTGATCTCCAGATTTCCTCACCAATTAATTGGTAAGGATCTTAAAGATAATCTGGTCTGTTACAACAGTACCTCTGAAATCGTTCTGGAAAAGACATTGTGGTAGTTCTAGATATCCTGGAGAAACAGCCAATAAGTTGTGGCTTATTATGACTTCTAATTAGCAACAAATATACAATAATTAAGAGTTCTTTTTTCAAGGCAGGGCATTTTTAGGAGCTTTCATACTACATTTACTCACCTGAGCACTCAGTTCAGGAAAAGTGATACTCTGGTAAGGAAAGGACTGGTCATCTACAATATGCCAGTGCAAGACATTGAATTTGTTAAAAGCCATGGCATCCTGTGGCACAGAAAGCAAGACTGTGTTTTAGTTACCAATCTCCATTCACAAACAAGATATTTTTAAGAGGGGCTTTTGCCTATTTCTTAACAAAGCCTGGTTTCAACAGTAACATTTTGCAGTTATCTGAGAGCTACAAGGCAGTAATCTTATAATTGCTGCTGTCCAACCCTGGAGGTCTGCTAGGCACTGACTCTACAAGGGTTTACGCACCTGGCCAAGACCACCCTCTGCACCTGGGCATACAGGCGATCCCTCCTGGGTGGTACCTCCCCTGCTACTCCCTCTGCTATACTCCCTCTTATTTGATACCTGCTATCACCATACCAGCGCTCTACTGGTTCAGCCCCAGCCCAATTTTTTAAAGAAGGGATGGTTGATTATATATTCTGGGACGGTTTTCAAGTAGATTTTATGATGGTTTTAAGATTGTTTTATGGTGTTTTATGATTGTATCCTGCCTAGGGACTTGAATGATGGGTGAGAAATAAGTACACAGGTGATTGGATAGATAGGTAGGTATTTTCTGAATCTGGGAGCCCATAAGGAAACTTCCACAGATGCAGGAGAGGAAGACAGGAACAGCTGGCTAGAAGATGAATAAGCCTCTGGCTGAGTCTGTCCTGAGGTGTCCAGAGGCATAAACAGAAGGGTTATGAGCCAGGTGTTGGGTGGAAGACCAGCATTCAGAAGCCTGCCTGCCCTTTTCCCTGTTTCTTTTGGTTGTATTTTCACCCTGCATTTTAGATGTTTTGGGCTTCCACTGGAGAGAAAAACAGAATATAAATAATAAATAAAATAAATAGGCAACACTGATTCCAATTATATTTGCTTCCAGTAAATGCTCTTAGGATGCTTTTCTCCCTAACCATCCACAACTCTGGCCCCTTCCGCACATGCAAAATAATGCGTTTTCAAACCACTTTCACAACTGTTTGCAAGTGGATTTTGCTATTCTGCACAGCTTCAAAGAGCACTGAAAGCAGTTTGATAGTGCATTATTCTGAATGTGCGGAATGAACCTCTGTTTTTTAAAGTAAGTAACAAATGCAATTGTAATTGTAATAGAACAACACAGATGCCGAAGTTATCATTCAATGACCTTCCATAAGCTGCAAACTTAAGAATACTTTCCTGAAAATAAGCCCTATTGAATAAAATGGGACTTATTTCCATGTAGACCTGCTCAGGATTGTTCCCATAGTAACCACACTATTGGTTACCAATAAACAGAATAAGAGTTCCCCAGTAGGAAAGTAGACAGTTTTAGTGAAATTTACAGAGGAAAAAGAAGTTTGACTAAACTGCTAACTTACCAAAGTGGTCAGGATACTTTTCAAGGGTAGAAAATGTCTTGCTGTGTCAATTAAGATTCCTCGATGAGCAAATCTTGGGAAGTCGGTAATGTCAGATGCATTGATAAAGAACTTTGACAACAAAGAAAAAGAAGATGTAATAAGTAATTTTTTCCCTATGGTGTTATAGGAAGCACAGGAAGCACAACACAAACTGGTATATATTCTACCAATGGAATGGCTTATCCATTTATCAGCAATTTCCACCCTTCTCTTTTCCTAATGCACTAATGGGGCATTGACAGTCTCTAAGATACCCAACACCCAGTGTTCACTGTCCATGAGGTTTGTCATTATAGTCCTTCCTCAATGATTTTAAAAATTTTTTTAAGCTAGCCAATTGCTTTTAGAAACACAGAAAAGTATGAAAACTGAAGTCTTCACTAAGAACTGTAGCAATCAACAGGTAGCGTACTAAATATCCCAGTGTGCAGTCCTCGGCAGTCACGTGTTGACTGCTACACTGGGATTCTCTCACTTCAGGAAAGAGCGGGTTCAGGAAAGACTCATGTTCAACCCACCACACCAATTATCTTTAGTAGATCCATTTAACTGCAGCTGTAACTCCATCTAGACTTCCATTATCTATGGTGTCTTTGTTTTCTGAAGCTTATCTCAGTTAATCACAAACTTATTTCTTTTTAAAAATATGAAAGTTGACAAACTGCAGATTCCAAAGTGCTGGTTTAAGCTGTTCCTGGTAGCCATCATGTTATATAGGGCACAGTCTATAAACCAGGGATGTGCAACTCATTTGTTATGAGGGCTGAATATGACATAAATGTGACTTGGTTGAGCTAGATTCTGGGAGTGGGGGGTGGGTAGCTGCCTTGGCTGGTCCCAGAAAGGCCCTGGGTGTGTTTGTGTGTGTCTGGACTAACAATCCTGCAGCAGGATGCGGTAGCTGCCTTCAGAGGGCTTATTAAATCCAATAGTCAGCTAGGCAACCTTCCCTTGCTCCCAATCAGGAGCAAAGTGGTGGGGTTGCCTCAGCTGGTTTGTGAACCTGATAAGATTCCTCATATCAGGTTTGTGGACTTGATAAGATTCAGCCCCCCAGGCCACATGTTTTAGATCCCTGCTCTAAACTGTCTTTGATGCACCACACCACACATTATTTTAAGTCCAAATCAGAAGAAAACCCTAATATGGTAGTGGAAATCCAGAAAAATACTCACAGTTCCATAGTCATCTTCAAATACTAACTGGCTGAAAGTTTCCAAACCTGGAAGTCAAACAGAATGAGCGATGACCCACAATTGGCAAAGTAACATCAAAACCGTGCAAGAGCCACTTTGGAACTCCAAGGACATTGTGAGAAAGGAAATACAGCTGATTTGTACTTTCCATATTTGAGCCTCATCTAAAGGAGAGAAGCGCATACCCTGTACAGATGGGTGTGTATTCTGATGCTGGGCAGAATGTATTCATATGGCCCATGGAGAGACCACCTCCACAGAGAGGCCCAGAAACAAGGGGTTTCTTACTGCTTCCTTGGAATATCTGAAAGGCTCAAGGGAAAAAATCATTATCATCAGAAATAAAAAAAAATGATGGCCTCTATTAAATACTTTTGCTCATAAACCACCTAGGACTGATTCACAAAATGAACTTTTGGGCTCATTTTCAACACAGGGGCGTTTTCTGCACATGCAGGCTTGCAGGCTTGCATTGGCATGATTGATGTAATGCAGAAGCCCTATAGGCGCGACGCATGAATGGCTCCACGGGCTGAAATGGCTTGACTGGCGGAGCATGTCGCTCCGCGCGCTACCACTGCACGCTCCACACACTCCGCACAGCCACACAGCCCCCCGAACAGCGGCCTACCTTTTCCCTGCCTTTCGTCGCTCTCAGGAGGGAAGGGGACACGTCCCCTGTCCAGAGCAATGGCTGAAGCGACGGAGGCAAGGAGGCGTGTCCCCTTCCCTCCTCAGAGCAACGAAAGGCAGGGAAAAGGTAGGCCGCTGTTCGGGAGCGTCACGGGAATATGCCAGCTTCCATCTGTTGCTGTTCGCTCGGCAACTGGCGTATACCAAAACACTCGCCCCCTGAGTGAGTTTTGGAAGCGGCGGCTTCACGCCAGTTCAGGGCTGCCAGGATGGTGCTGCCGCAATGCAGCAGCGCCTCCTGTGCGAACAGTGCCCCAGGGACCTTTTTCTCCCATCCCTGGAGTGCTGTTGTTTCCCCGTGCGGAAACCGCCAGGAAGAATGTGTGTGTTTGCAGGACGGACATGACCCATTGAATGTCAGTTGCCACGGGTTCCAAATGACTGTATGCGTTGAAAAATCCTGGACCAGAAGCATTTGTAAACAAGAAAACAGTTTAGAAAAAGATGACTCAGAGGTAAATTAGACATGACGTATCTATGGAAAATACAGCAACATGCAAATGAAAACCCTGCCCTTTTCTTAGCTTGTCATTCTCTGGTACTCTTTCAGCATTTTTCTCTCAGCACAGCATCAATACCAGAAGTGAGTCAAGTGGGAAATGCTGATACCAGCAGAGCACAGCAATCTAAAGGGATAATGTAGAGGTGAGTTCCCTTCTCTCTCCATTTTTTTTAAAAAGCTCCTCCACCTCTCAATTAGACCAGGAGGGATGGACATATATATGAATACATGTGGACCTCCATTACATGAACTCTATAACTGGAAGTGAAATCAGGACACAGAAAAAAAAATATTATATTGCATATTGCATAACCTATGGAATTTGTTGTCACAAGGCTTGGTGATGGCCACTGCCTTAGTTTTAGAGGGGGATGAGATAAATTCATAGGATACAAATCTTTCAATTATAATTCACTGGGTAGAGCAGCTACCAGTCGATATGAATAGGGAAAACTGCCCTGTTCATGGTTTCTTAGGAATATCTGGCAACAGGATGCAGAGTTAGATGGATCTTGGGCCTTAAGTAGTTGCCTTCTTCCACACTCACCTCTTAGTGCTCCCCAAACCTTCTCTGCCTTCAGTACCGCCACTGGCTCACCAATGGAGAGATTATCTTCAAAGGAAAATTACAATTAATACAGAATTGCTTTTCAGTAACTGCAAAAACAAACAGTGATCAGTTTAAGAAAAACAATGTTAAGAATCGAGTTACAGTTTTGCACACAGACTGTCTATAGCTACTTGAAATAAATGCAGTCTATATGCAAGATGGTAGCTGTAGTGACAGAACTGATGGATGCGTTAGAAAATATCCAGAAACCAAAGTCCCTGGGGAAGGAAAACAAGTTCAAAGGTTTATCAGGAAGAAAGATTACTTGTGACTAACCAAGCCAAGCACAGCCCATGGGATCTGCTATCTGTTTGCCTGCCTTTTGTTTTTGGAGTCCAATGTAGGCAACTAGAAAAGTCAAGATAATAAAGCCTCTGGGACGCCGCTACATGTTGCTGGTGGCTGCATTTGGCTTCCTGAGAATCAAGGTGTATATGGTCTGGTCTATATAATTATTTGGAATTAACAACACTGCCCCCTGCCACGTGCCCTGTTCCCAACACACATGGAAGCACACTGTGTCAGAATTAGATGTTATTCCTGAATGTATTTGTCTTTCTTCTCCTTCAAAGCCAATCACACCTGTTCAGCAGAACCAATTAAAGCCCAGAGGCACCAACATTTCATTAAACACAATAATCCTTCAGAAAGCTGTCCAAATGGGAAGTAACACTGTATTCCCTCTTCATCTTAGATGGCGAACATTCAAACCAATTAGCCAATTCCAAAACCTTTATTAGGCATAAATATACCAATTAGCACACAAAAGCCTATATATCCAGTCAATTAATTAGACTGAAACGAATACAGAACATTTTTGTTCTTTGCTTTAAAAAAAAAAGGGGGGGGGGCACCTTAATGCAGAAATGCATTAGCAGCAGGCTTCCACAAGCCCTGACACCTGACACCGGATGTCACTACCCTGAGTCCTCAGCAACTGTTTCCCTCCATGAGACCTCTCACGTCACAGTTATCTTTGGAGCAGATAGGAACAGGGTAAGAGGTAAACACCAGCTGCAACTCAGTTTTCAGAATCCAAGGAAAGATGAGAAATCTTCTCTCAAACGTTTGCAATAGACTCGCAGAGGATTTAAAAGGAAAAAAAATACATACAAGCTGTGGAGCAGGCAGAAGCAGTGCAAGATTCTGAGGACCCAGAGAAGGTTTGTCTCAAATCATGCAAGGGAAATAACATAGGATTCCCCAGATCGGCTTGATCCAAAGCTTGGCATGATTTGAGAAACTCCACCCATTTCCCATTCTGCATGGTAGAGGATTGAGGGCAGGGGAGAAGTTGTTGGCAATCACAAGTACTAGTTGATGAGCCAAATGACAGTGTGTGTACTTGCAGCTGACAGTGAAGCAAAAAATATTATTACTTTTCACTCCTGCTTGCCCAAACAAGGCTTCTGACTTCTCAATAACCTCATTTCGGTGCCACTACCTTGAAAAATGTACCTCCTACAGAAACCTCCAGAAATTCCTCAGATTCTTCTATTATGTACTGATTTGGCTCTGTTGTATCTAATAGGGAATTTCTGAGTGTATGCAAGGAGCACATTTTTTAAGATAAAGGGACCAAACATGCAGGGTGGCTTCAGGAGACCATCCTGGTAACAGCAGCCAGGTTTGGTGAAGTATGGTTTAGGGCAGGGGTAGGGAACCTGCGGCTCTCCAGATGTTCAGGAACTACAATTCCCATCAGCCCCTACCAGCATGGCCAATTGGCCATGCTGGTAGAAAAATAAATTCCCTGAACAGCCCTGAGGCTGTTCCCTACCTGAGACTAGGGGTCCAGTGCTATGGGTCTTCAAAGGGATAGCCTTCATCCTCAATTGCATCCTAAACCAAACTTCACCAAACGTGGGTGCTCTTTTCAGGACTATCTCCCAAATCGATCCACAAAGTTTGGTGCCTATGCCTACAGACACCACCAGAAATTCCCCATTGGTTACAATGAAGCCAAGTCAGTTATAAGAGAATACACATGCAGAGCAATTCTAAACAGATCTTACTAGAATCCCATGGTATTTACTCCCAGGAAAGAGTTGTTAGGATTACACTGTTGATATTTCCAATGGAATTTATGACAATTCTTTTTCTAGATAACTCCAAATTTATTCAGCTATGCACAGCATGTTGGTGCATTCATCTTCAGCTTCCTTTCCCAACCACATCCCTCCCCAAATGTGCCACACCTGTTCATGGAGCACAAAGAAGAAACAAAGAGGCCCTTCAGTGCTTATATGATTATTTTCCTATGTTTAATTTGGCAGAACTTATAGCATTTATCAGAAATCCGGTGTTCAAGAAGGCACTTATTCTGCAGTATGCTGTCAAAAGTATCTGCTGCTCATCAATATAACATATATTTTTAAAAGTTTTACCTCAGAACCAAACAGTAAAAGCACACTATGTTGTTAAAATTATTATAAAACCAAGATATAAGCAACAAAAACAACATATTGCGCATATTCGTGTATATTAATACTGCAGATTAATACTGCACTGAGCATGGCATGTCAAGCGCTATGCAATTAAGCCTGACTGCCTAAATGCAAAAATCTACTACCATGTTTTTACCACTCCAATGTTTCTTGGAAACCATTAACACAGTTACTAATCTAGATGAGTCAGGGTTTCTTTAGTCACTGAGGCAAGTACTGTCTTAAACAGTGCATCTAATAAAAACTGTTAAATAAGATGGATTGCAACAATCAACTGTGATTGAAAAAAACAGAGTGCTTTAAACATATGCAAGCAAAACTCTGAAATGAAAGAGGCATTGTAACGAACAGGTACTGGGGAAGGAAGAAGGTTCCAATGGGATGTCCCTGTTTATGATGTTAGATACTCACATTCCTCATCTGATGAGATGTCAGGATATTTGTCACAGTCAGGTTCCTCTGAAGTAATAATAATTTGAAGTGCAGCTAACTCAGTATTGGCCAAAGATTTTTCTTCATGTTTCTGATGTTTGGAATATCCAAACAGGTATTCATAATACCTAAAAGTTAATCAAAAGACTCATAAAATGTTCTCACTCCACCAACACCACAAACAGGAAGGTTTCCTAAGAATGGTTCAGGTCGGTTGAGTGAATCTCATAAAGTTTAACCCGTTCAACGAATCTCATAAAGTTAAAAGTTAACACATCTTGAGGACCAGCATTTCTCCACTGAGTTTAGTAGATGGATTGGTTGTAGTTTTAAAACTGGTATTGTTGGCTTCTAGCTGTGGTGTACTGTGAATGGACATAGAATTAATGGAATGGTTGGGCCTAGTATGCCAAAGACACCAAGGCAGAGAAAACTGCAAGCGGAGAACCATGTTGCTTGATGGTCCTGGCAAGCTGAGCGAGTTAATCCAGGGAAAAGCAAAATCATGAGGTTTGGCAGTAGAAAAACTGATATGGACAATGGTGCAAAAGAATGTTGTGAAAGAACAAGTTGTGTAGCAGATAAGTACAAGGACAATGGCAGTGGTAACTGAAGGAAAACATCTTGCACATAGATCATCTGAGAATACATCATATCTAAACAAGAGCCAAGAAGAAGGGGCTTTCTACTCTCAAATGCATATACGTGCATATATTCTGTTGTTAGTCTTTCAGGCGCCAGTCCTCTTTAATTTTACTTCCACGGACAAGCACTGCTACCTCTGCACATCGGTAGGTCTTTGGGAATCAAAACTAGGGAATACCTTCCTTCTCTGTGCACTCTGGAAACAAAAATGCTGAGTTATCGAAACCTTTCTCCCCCTGCGAAACAAAGCAACCCCGCATTTCTATGCCAAGATAGCATCTCTATGTCGAGGGCCAAGAAAAGTGAAAAAACCAGTTGTCAACAGCAAGTGGCATTTTCTGATAAGCCTTTCGCCCTTTGTGCCTAATTGCACGGCCCCGGGGCGAGCGAACACCCGATCCTGGTCCCCTCGCACCAAAGAGGAAGGCAGAAGGTTGAGGAGGAGGAGGGATTTTTCACCTGCGAAAGGCGTCCTGCAGCAGGGAACACTGAGGCCCCGCCGAGGACCCGGCGCCGTGGACGATCTGGAAGCGCCTCGGGGCGAGTTGCAGCCGGTCTGGGGAGATGCGGATCGAGCGGGGCAGGGGCCACACCGGGCCGAAGGGGGACGAGCTCTGCGGCGCCTCCGCACTTCGGGGCCGGCGCGAGGAGGAGGAGGCAGCCAGCGCCGCCGAGAGCCACAGCAGCCGCATCAACACCGCCGACAGCTCCATGCCTCTGCGCCCTCCTGCTCCTCTGCAGGCTGCCAGAGCGCCGTCCCCCGCCGTCACCTGACGGAGAGACAGAGGGCAGGGGTGGGGCCGCCTCCTTTTTTATCTCCCCGTTGAGGCGGGAGGGGTTTCCCAGGCGAGGCCTCTTGTCGGGCTCAGTGCATACAAATATCTATATTGCAGAATTTGCATCCAGGACTTCTTATCAGGCTGCATGTTAAAAAGGGAAAAAGAAAAGAGGCTGGGAGGACAACCGTCAGCAAAGAGGAAAGGCTGGCTGGGGGATAAATGTGTTAGTAAATTAATAAATAAAGGCGGGGAGGAGACAAAATTCATCACCTTATGGGCTGGGCTTGTACACTCAGTGGAAAGCTGAGCAGGTATGTGGAGATAAAATAGTGCCACGGTCGGCTTGGGAAAGAAGGTAATAATAATAACAACGATATTCAGTTCAATTAAAGTACGGGTTAAATACAATACAGGAATAGAAGTCATGGGATTTGATTAATATATTTTAATGCGTTGGCTCCTCTTTTTCTATTTCCATTTGGATGCTTCAGTTCCACCACCACCCATTTTTTTAATGCCAGGGTAAGACGGAGGTTAAGAAATGGTGGAGATATTTACTCAGGGTGTATAGGATGCTTCACATATTTTTGCCTGGGTGTCAAATTGTGATGGGCCGGACACCTGTAGAAGCTATCAAAGAAATAAGTTTATAGTGTTGTTATCCATGGCATTCCTTAGCTGGCAAAGGCACACCAGGCAACCAGCCCGATTTGGGTACCAGAGACCTTGCGCTGCTGTGTGTTACTTTCAACTATTGTTCCCAGCAGTATATGTGCAGGGAGAAATTTGTAGTGTTGGTGTTTTTCCCTGTGTTGCATTTGAAATTCCAAGGCCCCACCCCTTCAGTGATTAATTCTAGTTGTATTAGGTTGTATCTTTACAATACACTTTTGATACTAGGTATATCCTTCCTAGTATTTAAATTATTTTGGGGGGTGGATATGTTGTTTATGTGGCTGAGATTCTCACTAATTGCCATGTATGTTTTCTGTTTTTAAAAATGGCCCCAGTCAAGAAGAAAATCTACCCACCTGAGCTCGCTAATTGCTATCTCTCACTTCATAGACCACCTCCTAGACCTCCTAGATCACTGCATAGCTCTACTATTTTAGAATTGTCATACTTCCCCATGGAACTCAAATCTTATTGGCTCCTACAGGTGCAAATAATTTATAATAATGATTACTGATGTTTTAATTTGAACCTTTTAAACCTTGAGTTTAAAATTGGCAGGGGGTTGGACTTGATGGCCTTTGTGGTCTTTTCCAAGTCTATGATTCTATGAATGAGGGAAACAAATGTGGGAAACAAAAAGATAAATAAATTCAGAAATAAAATGCTATTTAAATCCTTGGCCATATTCCACCTTTTCTGGATCCGGGAGACATTTTAAAGCTGTTGCTAATGTTAGAATGGCCTGTCCCTGGAAGGTGATGAACACAAAAGATTTCCTGGTGATTGTGGTGAATTTTCTGTCTGGCAGACATGTTGAAGAGCTGGAGGAATATTGAAGCCCTCAGGCAATTCACAAATTATTCCCTCTGCTTCTCACTCAGTTTATTCCCTGGCTCTTGCCAGAATTTACAAAGCTGAAGCTGTAAAGATGAAGATTAGAGGAAAGGTGGTGGAAAATATGGGCCAAATCTGACTGAAAACCGGTTAGCGCCTGTTTGAGAGCCTACTGTGTGGCAGTGATGGTGGCAAAAAGAAAATATGTCTCTGCCAGTGTTTGCATCTGCAACAATTATGCGGTTTTGGTTAGGAAAAGGTTTGTTCCCAGGAGCAAATAATGGAGCTCTTAGGATCTTCTTGTGATCAGTTTGCTAAACATCTCTTAGATTAAATTGCTAGCAACTGATCTGATTTGGACAGCACGTTAATGCAAGTAATAATATGTGTTCTCCAGTTTTCTTCCTGTCAGATTCATATGGATTGATTTCAGTTGACTGTAGATGAGGACATGGACGAGAACCTTGGAACGTGTTCTTTAGACCTACCTTGAAAGGGGGGATATAAATGTTTTAATAATAAATACATGTCCATCATGGCTAATAACATTGGCTGGGTTGTAGTTCTGAACAATGATTTGAGCAATAAATTATAAATATATTTTTGGAAGAGCTGTTTGAGAACAGGCTACATTCTGGAGATGCTCTTGAAGACTGTTTTAAAATGTCAATTTGCCCAAAATATTGCAATAAATGTTCTTTTGTCACAATAATAATACAGACGGGATTTATGAAAGTAATAATATATAAAGTTGGCATTATTCCTACTACCTTGGGTGTCAGTTTGTTTTCAGGGGCAATTCAAGGTGCTGATATTAATCTTTAATATCCCAAATAGCCTGGGCTCCTAGGATCTGAAGGACTTCCTCCACCCATACTGTCCTACCTTGTTGTTCAGAGTCTGAATGGTGCTGTCATGCAAGGATTGGTGGTAAGAGAAGTGAGAAAGGCTGGGACCCACAGGTTTTATTAGTGGCCTGAAACTGTGGAACTCCCTACCCCTGGAAGTTAAATCTGCACTCTCCCTCAAAGCCTTCATAAAGGGGGGAAAAGGTTTATTTTTTAGAGGTCGTCCAATTTGAACTAGATGTCAGGGCATGGGTTTATCTGTTCTTTCTGACCACCTTTCAATTGAAGTTCTAATGTAAATGTTCTGTTCCCCAAGTAAAACAGTCTTAGGTGCCCTGTACTTGGTCAGAACAGAGTGGGAGACTCACAAACAAGGTGTAACAGTTAAAAAAAAGGTTTATTGCTTAGAAGAATTGAGACCATAACTCCTCCCAGTGTCTGACTAAAAGAAAGTACTTGTTTGACTGGAACAACTTGAAGCTTGAGACTTTGATTCTTTCTTAACTTCTTCTAAGAAAGTATACTTTTTTCTGTGCTTCCTCTTGGTTCCTTCAGTGTCCTTTATCTGGATTCTACTCTCTGATAACACCTTAACTTGATTCTTTATACTTTATACACCTTAGACGTAACAGATATTGCATCCTTCCAGCTTCCCTGGCAGCTTAGACTGAAAACTAAACTGAACAAGGGGACTACTGAGTATTGAAAGAAGACTGCCTCTAGGGGGGTTTCTTAAAGGGACAGGGTCTAACTACAGTTTCCTCCCTTAGAACATTATACAGAAGAACTAAACCCATTTTAACTATAGGGACAACTGATGCTTAATAAGAAAATAATAAGAGCTTCTCTGGGGGCATGACAGTGAATAAATGTATTTTATTATTTATTGTGTATTGCCTTTTTAAATATAAAAATTTGTAGCTGTTATGATTGAATAGAAAAATTTGAATATGTAATGGCAGAATGTCTCAGAACGTTTTTAGGTGTTGTACAAATTGCCCATCCTTGCTAAATGTTGGTAAGAGCTGCATAAAACCACAATGTTTTGAATACAATAGATGTACAATTTTTTTGTGGAGGGGAGTTGAGGTTAGAATGCAGTCAGGTTGCCAAGTTTTTTCTCCTCAGTGTGAAAGATGAGACTTTTGTAGTTCAGTCTAAGGCCAGATTTTTCGAAATAGTTTTTGGCAAAAGACCACCGTTCTTTGCTCTACTATTATGAGCCTTTTATGAATATGAAAACTCCAAGGGAGGGAGCTGGCATTTACTCAGACGTGATATATATCATGTCTCACAATCTAGTAGGTGTAGCTATTCAAAACACATAACAATTATAAGGGAAATGCCACATCACATGGCTTTACCATGTATACTAATTAAACACTTAACATAACATAAATAGTCAATCTCATAGAGCTGTATAAAAGTTCAGGTAATATATAAGCCACGGCCATTAACAAACAGTGATTTAGTTAATTATAATGATAACCTAAGCAATAAAATTATGACTGATACTTTGTGGACCATATGAGAAAAGTGTAATCACAAGCAAATGAGAAGATAAATCAGCCCTTTGTAATATGTGTCAAAAATTATGACTGATACTTGTGGACCATATGAGAAAAGCATAACCACAAGAAGATGAGAAGATAAATGAGCCCTTTGCAATTGTTTCAATCTCACAACACGTTATTTGTTGTTCTCTAAGTACTGACACCCTAACCAAAAATTGCTGGAAGCTTGTGGCTTTGCTTCTCTCAGGCGAGAGAGTGTCAATGGGTGCAGTGTGGTGCAATTTGGGACGGGCGTGGGGGAGAGCAGCACTGTGACTGGGGATAGTGCAGCAACAGTGCAGCCCAGCCTTGTTCTAAGGGAGTAACTGTGCCACAGCCAGCACCAGAATGAGACAAAAAAGGAAGCAGCGGGGAAAAAAGATCTCTGTGCAAGAGTACCAGCTTGGAAGAGATGGGACTGGAGCCCTGACTGACAAGTCAGCTGACAGCCATCGTCAGGAAGGCAGAGGAAGGGGATAGATGCAAAATGCAAAAAGTAGCCCAGGGGTGGGAAAGGGGAAGGAGAGGTGGTTCCAATATGCCCTTGAAGAGGCCACCCGAGGGTGGAGTGGGATAGCCTCCTAAGGGCAGGTGGACCCAGACAAAGGCCTGGGGGCTGACAGTGATGAAGGCAGTGGGAACATCAGGTCAAAAGTGCCCCCAGCACCCCAAGGGATGGCTACTTTGATAAAGGCAACCCCTGTGGACAGGTCCAGGAGGCGCCACCAGCAGGAAGGTGGGGGCTGGCACTGCAGGGGGCTGAAGAGGTTAGGACAGGGCATTCAAGCCCCTTGCATCCATAGTTGTCCCTCAGTGGCACCCCATTCCACACCAAACAATGCCTCAAGTTGGCCTGAGACTCCTGAGAGAGTGGCAGATAGACCCTCCCTCCCCCCTCCCTCCCTCCCTCCCTCCAGTTATCTGCCCAGAAGGCAGATTCCAGCCACTCACAGTGCCCTTCCAGGCACTCCTGCCCACATGGATGACAGCGTTGGGGTGGGGGGGCTGGGCTGGAAATGGCCCCATGTCCAAGACCAGGAACAGTGCCAATGTCACAGGAGGGGAGGGACTGATGACCGAGGATGGTGAGATCTTGTGACAGGCACCGGGTGACAGGCACTGGGCAGTTGCCAAGAGAGGAGCAAGACCAGCATCAGATGAAGAGGAGTTAGCCTGCAGGGACAGCTCAGTCCCTTCAGTGGCCCCTGGTGACTCAGCAATACCGAGCAAGTGCAGGACTATAGGGGTGCAGGCTATAGGGGTTTAATGACAGCAGGGCAGAACAACAGGAAGACAGAAGGTAACAGAGGGAGGCCAACGAAGACATGTCCCTAGTGATACTACAGCCCCATGAGATCCCCTTGCCCAATACCATCTACCCACAAGAGATCCAGACACCAGTGAGCTGGAACAAGCAGGGTCCTTGACAGCTGACACCTACCTCTGCTCAACTCCAGGAGGAGATGGGAGAAATGGCAGGGGGTTCAGACTAGGCTCCTCATTGGAACACCCAGAGCATTTGAGGAGGGGGGAACAGGGCTTGGTACAGCAGCTGGACCCTGGCCCCCCAGTGAGGGCAGCTGGCCATCACATGATGAAAGTCTTGGCCATCACATGACAAAAGTCTGGGAGTTGGTGACACTCTCCTGAGAAGAGAAGACACAGAGGGATGCATCCTCAGTGTTGACCTGCATCAGGGGGAAGGGGCTGACAAAGTAGGAACATGGACCCAGCCTTTGGGGGTGCAGGTGAGACAGGGGACTCACCAGTCAGGACCTCAAGCCCTCAGCTGGCCATCACAGCATGACAGCACCAGGTCTGGGAAGGCCATCCCTGAGCCCCCCCTTGAATATACCTACCCACCCCCTGGCCATCTTGCACCCTCTCCCTGGCCTGGCAGAAGGATTCCTTCAAGAACATCAGGAAGGATGCTGTCCTTCATCAAGCTGAGTGCGGACACACATTCAGCAGCCATCCACCAGAAGTCCTGGCAGTGTGCTGTGGTGCTAACCCATCTGTCCAAGGCCAGTGCACACTTGCACTGTCCGCAACCATACCAAACACATACACCTTCTTGACATCTGTCCAGTTGGACTGGCATTGGTCCTCAGTGCTTTGGCAGTGAGGCTGCAGCCATTGCTACAGTGGCAAAGGATTGCTTGGGCTGGATGCCTTGCAATGAGAACTCCTCATGCCCACATATCTCCCATACCTCTTGGTGACCCCCATGCCCCCTGGAGACTCATTGGATGAGATGGTAGAAGACTGGCACAGTCATCCTTCTGGAGCCATCAACAAAATTGCTCCTTGATGCCCCCTTCCCTTCTCTTTATAGGATTAAGCTAGGTTAGGCTCTGGCTCATGTATGACTCCATCTTTATTACAGCTGTAAATATTCAACTTATGGTGGTATGCTTATAGTTTAACTGTGTTATATGTGTCATTTCTGAACCTCTGGAAAGGACGCCTGAAAGATTTTTAAAAGGAGAGAAGAAATTCAGTTTTACTTTTCTTTTCATTGGAGACCCTCAAAATTGAGTGATTGTGACTTTTGAGAAAGCCGAGCTTGAGGAGTAGGAATCCTACAAAGTCATCTTGAATGCTAATTATGAATGATGGATTTGTCCCAAGCATAGCCTTTTCTTGCTTCCGGGCTTTGTTTTACAGTATTTGAGTGCCTAGGTAGAGCTAGGGACAACACATGACACATGTCAGTCGGGATCAAAGCAAAAATGATCCTGTTACTCCTGACGTTGACGTTTGCACATGGCGAGTCTGAGCCTGTGCTTGCATTCTAAAGTGAGGTGAAGGAACAGAAACAGGAAAGCTTCAGGCAAAGCTCACAGTGGCTGGTGCCAAATTGCTGCCTTGTTCTGGCCCAATCACGCTTCTTCCATCAGCTCCTGTGGAGGTGGCTATGAACGAAAGACAAACGTGCGCTTCTCCTGCTGAAACGGGTGGAATGGAGCCTGAAGCAAGCACATGGCTCCTTGTGTGAAATGCATGACGTAAACATGTATCCTAAGTGAAAGCAGTGATGCTGTCTTTTTTACTAACCCTCCGTCAAACAACTGGACTCCATCCACAAATGCTGGCTTTTATACACACATATACATTTCTCCCAGCCAGCTCTCAGAATTCAAGTCAACAGGTATCTTTACCTTGGGAAAAGCTGTTCCAGAGCTGCTTAAAGGCAGAGACACAGCAGCTTAAAGGCAAAGACACAGCAGCAAAGATCCCCTGCTAAGGGGGTCACTTGAACTCTGTAGTTGTCTGTGCATCCCAGACTGAAGTGGAATTATTTTTGCAGAAGAGCCTTGTAAATATTTGGAATGCTATTTGGATAAATGCTTTGCTCCTGACTGTATATGATGTGTGGGTGGAATGACAAACATGGAAACCTGTTTGTAGACTGTACTACACCCATTTGGGAAGTTTTGTTAAATCATTTTGAAGATTGCAGATAAGAATACAGTGATCACAATTGCATTTCAGCCAGCAGATGGCGCTGAGCACATGACAATGATGTTACCGTGCTACCCGGGTAACTTTAATGATTTCAGTGAGATTTAAGCTCTCCGTAGCACGGAGGAACAGAAATCGGGACCCAACCCAGCGAGTATAGTAAACAAAGAAATATTCTTTATTGCGATGCTGACCTAAGTGTCATCACCCTCGTTCCACAGCAACTGCACTGCCTAGCAGCTTTACAAGGCATTTTAAACACTTTCTCCCGCCAGGAAAACCGGAAGACCCCGGTACAACCCACCACCATTCATTAACAAAAAGAAGAACCAATCACATTCCAGAGGGCAGTCCCTTCTTGAATTTCGCGGTGGATTCAGAGCAAGGTGCTGACGTAGGTGCGGTCAAGTCCAAGGCGGGAAAAACCAAAGGATTTACTGGGTGATGAGATCAGGAAACGAAACCTAAGGGTGATTTACTGGGTGATGAAATTAAGGCAGGCTGATGTCCGTCTTCTGGGGTTTCCTTTGTTACAAGTCTGGTCTTAGTTTTGTGAATGAAAAGGGACATACCAAGGTGGGGCAGGACTGGGCTGTCACCAGCATTTCTGCCTAGGAGCAGCAGTGGCGTAGGAGGTTAAGAGCTCGTGTATCTAATCTGGAGGAACCAGGTTTGATTCCCAGCTCTGCCGCCTGAGCTGTGGAGGCTTATCTGGGGAATTCAGATTAGCCTGTACACTCCCACACGCGCCAGCTGGGTGACCTTGGGCTAGTCACAGCTTCTTGGAGCTCTCTAAGCCCCACCTACCTCACAGGGTGTTTGTTGTGAGGGGGGAAGAAGGACAAGGAGATTGTAAGCCCCTTTGAGTCTCCTGCAGGAGAGAAAGGGGGGATATAAATCCAAACTCTTCTTCTTCTTCTTCTTGAGGAGAGGAGAGTTTATATGAACACAGAACAAATCCTATTTCTATCTAAACTACAGAAAAATAAAATAAAGTTTCATCTTATTTGGAAACAAAGATCAGAAATGGATTTCTTTATTTCTGACACCGCTATCACTGACTCTTCAAGAGTGTGCGGTCAGGAAATGAACAGCCGAGTTGAAAACAAATGAAATTAACAGGGTTAGATTAAGTGTGCAAATTTCATAATCAATTCCCTCTCTTTCTCCATCTGCATTTTTTTTTGTTATTTTGAAGCATTCTTCTGGGATCACATGCTGGTGACTATTTATTAATTATTATTTATTTATTTATTAAAAGCATTCCTGATTTTTCATCCCAATATGTAGATACATGTAAATCAGCTGCTGCTTTTGAAGCCTGACATTTAAAGTAATTAAGGTGCGATCCAGTTATCCTTCCCTTCTCTTCAGTGAATATGCATCTTGCCCTGTGTTCCCCCTCAATCTGTTTCCCCTCCCTCCCTTGCTGCCTGCCTAAAATAAACAGCCCTCTCAGTGTGTCCCTCACCTGAGCTTGAGAGGCTGGGCCAAAGATGTTTGGAGTAGAAGATGCTGTGATCTAGTTCTGTTGTCTGGGGTATGATCTGGCTGGGATGCTATGACATTTTTTCCGTTCATATAATCACTTTTGAGTGTGTGACAGAAAAGTGGCATATAAATATTTTAAATCAATGTACTCATTTTGTGCCAATCTCTTAATGAATGAAAAGAGTCTGAGATAAACCAAAATCTCCTGCTTCTTTCAAATGGCAATGTACTGAGTGTCAGGCCAAACTGGTCATCATCTACAAAGCACTTCATGATCAAGGGCCCGCTTGCCAGCAGGACTTCCTCTCCTCCTATGGCAGTGGTGGCGAACCTATGGCACGGGTGCCAGAGGTGGCACTCAGAGCCTTCTCTGTGGGCATGCACAAACAGAGTTGCTCCCACCCCACCCCCCCACAACTAGGCTGGCCTGGGCCGCTGGGCTCGATTCTTAGCATTAAACCTAAGACCTAGTTTGTAACAAAGGAAGCAGTGTAGGTAACCCTGTTAAGTGCTGTTAAACGCCACTGATTTTCATGCAAAGAACGAAAGCGCAATCCTTTACCTGGGAGTAAGCTCAGATGCTGGCAATGGGGCTTGCTTTTGAGTAAATCCTCCTAGGGTTGTGATTCACCCGTTGGAAGAGTTCAAAGCAAAGCCACTGACTACCACCAAGCTTACTCCCAAGTAATGCACGCCTTGGAACCAACCGTTTTTTCTAAACTAAAACCTCAGTGTGGTATAACATCAGTATTCAGGTTAAATTGCCGTGTTGGCATTTTGCGATAAATAAGTGGGTTTTGGGTAACAATTTGGGCACACAGTCTTGAAAAGGTTCGCTATCACTGTCCTATAGTCTCCCACAGCAGTTTTGCATATCTGAACAGTGGCGAAGCCACCAGGGAGTGGCGGGTGCGTGACGCACCGGGTGCACCATTTCTAGTCACATGGGGGCGGAAAAATACCCCCCCTGCCCCCCCCCCCCCCACGGTGCACGACTCCACTTACTTTTAGTAATGGAGCAGGCCGGAAGCCTGCCTGCGTTGCCTGGGCCTGGTGGGAACTACATTTCCCAGGGGCTCCTGGGAGGTTCCCACCAGGTACTGGCACCAGGCACCTTCCAGCCTTCTTCTCTGGCCTGCTCCTTTCCTAAAAGTAAGTGGGGTGGGGTGCACTGCGAGGGGGGCACTAATGAGGGGCGGATAAGAGCGCCGCTTAGCCGGGAGTGGCATAGCTGACGCCCGCGGTGTGTGCTGCAGGGAGGGGGCGCAAAAGCCAGAGTGTGCACCGGAAGCACTCCGGTCTAGCTACGCCTCTGTATCTGAACAAAACCTTCCAAAGGTCCCTCCCTGCAAATCAGTAAAATCAGAAACTGCTTGCTTGTGCACATTCCCTGTGTGGTGGCTCTCAGCTTGTAGAACAGCCTGCCCGAGGAGGTCAGGAAGGCTCCCACAGAAGTATCATTCTACAAAATGTCCAAAATACTAATGTTCAGGAGGGCATAATTATAATGGAATTATTACTCTAGTAGTAGAATGGTCCCCCAGAAGGGAGTGGGGAGCAGGTACTGCATTGCCTTGAATATTTGTAATTCCACATTCTGTACTGCTTTTGTATTCCTGAACTGAAGGCTATGGCTTCTTTTAGTGAGTCGTTCTAGCAACTCTTTTGCTGTCACCTTCAACTTTTCCTAGGGTTATTGTCTTTTCTAGTGAGTCTGGTCTTTTCATAATGTCACCAAAGTATGATAGCCTCAGTTTAGTAATTTTTGCTTTTAGGGAGAGTTGAGGCGTGATTTGATCTAGAACACACCTATTTGACTTTTTGGTATCAGTAAAATCCTCCTGCAAAGCTACATTTCAAATGAATAAACTTTCTTGCTGTCAGCTTCTTTTGGTAGACTTCCATAGCTCAGCCTAGGGTCCATGCTAGGAAATAAAGGTTGCCTACCAGTAAAAACAATTCTTAAATGAATGGTGCCTTTACAGATAATCAGTGAAGTCACTGATCACCATTGGGCCCTTCATATAATGAGTTTTTAAAGAAATCCAAATACAAGCAAATTGATGCCATTTGTTTTGATCTGAAGAGCTGTTTCTCTATGGAGCGATTCCATATTACTTACACACGTATGAAAAGATGCATTCTTCTTTTGTACAAGTGGAATAAATGGTGGGATGTGCTGAAGGCCCAAGCGGGGAGGAGCCCATTGCTAAACCTTTTGCATAAACATAAACCGAAGTAAAGAAAACACTTGACATTTCTTAAAGGCATTCTGCAGCACATTTCAATTAACTAGGGCTGATTCCGCACAGGCCAAAAACAGCGGTGTGAAAACGGTGTGAAAACAGTATAAACCCTTTTACACCGTTTTAAACCCCTTTACACCATTTTCGCACTGTTTTCACACTGCTGTTTTTGGCCCATGCGGAATCAGCCTTTGATTCTGCAGTACATTTTGAAATAGTGGAGTAGGACCATGGGCAACCTGGGTTAAAATCCCCACTTCCACTATGGAATCTTGCAGGGTGACCTGGGGCTCATTGCAACTGTCAGCCTGGTCTACCTCATAAGGTTGTTGTGAGAAAATGGTGTGTGTCGGGGTGGGGGAGGAATGATGTTCTAAAAGCTGCTTTAAGTTCCAACTGGGGAGAAAAGTGGGATAAAAATAAAGAAAAATGTAAATAAATCCAAGAGGCAGATTTGGTAACAGAACCACAATCCCTCAACAAATCTCCAAAGAGAGCACCTACACTTCAAGGTTATTTTCACCTAATGTACACTGTTTCTGTCTGTCTCCTCTTCCCTGCCCTGAGAATCTCTGTTTTCACACCCTTCTACACCCTTTAATCCTTTAAGTGATAATTGGTACAGTAGGGTAACCAAGCTCTGAGGAATAAATTCTTTGAAAATACTTTAGAAAAACTTTCTTACATCAGAAGATCATATTCCAAGAACTAGCTCCCTACGAAGAAACATCAGTTGGGCTATTAGACTTACAAAGAGACGTTCAGATGGTCATTTAACAATATCATGGTTAAAATATAAAATGTAGTTTTAAAAATCTGAACCTGAATTTTGTTTGATTTCATTTTGCATTTCTGCACTCTCTTCTGCATATAGTTGTCATGCGTCACACCTCCTCCTCAAATTGTCATAAGACAGATGTGCAAAGACAACGACCACGGATAAAGTCACTCCTGCCCTTTGCAAATCGCCATTAGAATTGCTGAGCCTTCCTGCTCCCATATGTGGAGCTCTCCTACAGTAACATAAAGCACATGCTCTGTGTGAATAGATCATGCTCAACTATCATGACCATGGCCAGCCATCTGCTCCACCATGCTGTGCTAATCTAAAGCAGCCATAAAGCTACATTGGCGAGACAGTTGAGACAGGTTTACATCTGCTTTGAATTCCAAGAACATAACAAAAGTAGCCCTGGTGTATGCTTGAATCTGTACAATATCTGAGAGGAGTTAGAAATGGTGACAGATTGCCTCCTTCTATCTAAAAATCCTCCCCCCTTCCTCTCCAGCAGTTATGCTGATATAATTTCCTGAAGCCATCCTCTTGGGGAATGCACAATATGGAGACTTCTGTACTGTTGAAAAAGGATTTAGGGAAGTGACAGCCCCGGAAACCAGTCTGGAAACAAACAACTTCAGTGAGAAATGCACTGCCTACCCCCAACTCCCACCGGCTAGCTGCAAAATCCTCAAGTGAGAAGGCAGGCACCTGCACAGGACATCTGTTAGAGATCTTTCATACCCTACTCGTGGTCAGTAATAGTGGAGCAGAAGTCCTTTTTCTGTAGTCACCCAGATTTCAGAGGCATGGTGCAATTTGCAAGGGATGTTGGGCTGGGAATCCTGCTGCCAAACTGCCCCGGGCACTCCATGGAGCCCACGCAGCCTCTTACAACATATAACCCATTTCTTAATGCTCAGCCTTTCAACAGGTCCTTCCACTTTCAGCCTATAACAGCGGTGGAGAATCTATGGCACGGGTGCCAGAGGTGGCACTCAGAGCCCTTTCTGTGGGCACACGGGCACAGAGTTCATGGGGGGGGGGGAAATCACCCTCCCACACACATCTAGGCTAGCCTGGGCACAATCCTTTACCTGGGAGAAAGCTCAGTTGCTGGCAATGGGTCTTGCTTCTGAGTAAACCCTCCTAGGGTCGTGATTCACCCATTCAAAGCTTTGCACAGTTGCTTCACCAAGCTTATTCCCGAGTAACATGCGCCTCGGAGCCAACCTTTTTTTCTAAACTAAAACCTCAGTATTCAGGTTAAATTGCCATGTTGGCACTTTGTGATAAACAAGTGGGTTTCGGGTTGCAATTTGGGCACTCGGTCTTGAAAAGATTTGTCATCACTGGCCTATAACACTATCTTTGGTGGCTCTGTCCACTTCCATCACTGTTCTTAGCTATGGTACCAGTGTGTGGTGTCATTACATCATACTTCAAAATGAACTTTTTTGGAACTTTTTCAAAGCCAAGTTTAGTGGTAGGCACCGTCAGGTGACTGTCTCAAAAAGCAGCAAATTTTGAATGCCATGGAAGAGTGGAAATTGCCAGCTACTCGGTGTAGGGAGGACAACACTGATTTTATTTTCTGCCACAGGCACTTGAGCTGGCCCTGGGTGCTGGGGCAACGGAGCCCCAGAGCAGAAGAAGCTTCCATTAATAACTGCCATCATACTTTATGGAGTGTGGTGAGGATAAAATGAGATATGGGCATGATGAAAGTCTTGAATCCTTGGCATCGTATGTATTTATTCGCTCCATTTACAACCCAGTTTTCTTACCAATAGAACCCCCCAAAAAGTGCTCGTCTTCACCTTTTTGTCCTCACAACAAACCCATGAGGAAAGTTTGGCTGGGGTTGTATGACTGGCCCAAGGTCACTCAGCAATCTTCCATGACGGGGGGCGGGGGGGATTTGAACCTATTTTTTCCTCAGATCCTACTCCAACACTCAAACTACTACATCACATTTGATCTGGCAAGGACATGCATTTCATATTTATTACTAAGTTCTGTAACTATATGAACCATGGAAGCTCACCTCCAAACAGTATGGGCCAAAGAAATACGTCCTGTGTTTACTTTGCATTGCATTGACTAATAAACATTTCAAATATACATTTCAGGTGTACTTATTACCTAATTGATTCTTATCATGTTTGTGTTTACCTATTAAATAGCAATGGAATACTCCACACTTCGAAGCATCACTACCCTATACTATTAAATATATTTTAGAATTATGGAGATATATATTGATGATGCAAAAAAAGTATGAAGTATTTGTTTCTGCTTTAGAGCAGTCTGGAAATTTTATGGCAGAGTTAGCTAAATGCAATTTTTATGTAATAAAATTATGAAGGAATTAAATTAGACAACAGTTTCATGTGACATGCAATTAACTTTTCCCCACAGGGTAACCTTGTCCCACTCCCCTTCAAATAAATGACTTCAATCAACTGTTCAATAACACTACAAGCAATAAAACATCTGGAAAATTAAGCTAAATGGATAAAACAGCACCATGTTAGGAGTATCTGGCAACCCTACAAACTCTCTATAATGCACATTTTTATGGACCAGATGTGGTCTTTATGTGTTATAAAGAAAAGAGGTATGTTCGCTCATACATTTTATGGCATTTAAAATGTAAGATATATTTTAATAACTCACAATGGGAATTGTATCAGAGTGATTAGAGGCTGTCAATGTCAGGTTTAAATTTTGTAAACATGAATGTATCTCATAGAAAACAACGGGGTTAATGTGAATTGACATTTAACTGTATACTTACAGGGAGCTGGTGAAGTCAGGGGAATGTGGCTTATAAATTTTCACTGACTAGTGAAATAAAGGTGATCCATGTATCCTTTTGATCTTACAGTTGTTTATGTTCTGCACAGGTCTGTGTTCTGTTACATTTGCAGCACTGCGGAATAATTACTTCTTTATATTTATTCTTCAGCCTTTCCCATTTTCTCATTAAGATAATAACTTTGCACAAAAGCCACCTGCAAAATCTCTGTTTTTAAAGACCTCCGTAGGGGGTTCTGCTTGGTGAAATTCACATATGGGTCTTAAAAGAGCTGGTCTACACCCATTGAGCTCACCTTAGATGTGGCTGTTATTTTCCAAACTCATTTAAAAAGCAAGTAAAGCAAGCTAGGTCTTTTTTCTCTTTGTCTAGGGATGCAATCCTAGGTACACTTCTGGGAGTAAACCTCATTGGACTATGAATATATATAGCTGAGTTGGACCAGTAGATAAATTGGCTCAAGCTTGTTATCATCTCTACTGATTGGCAGTGGCATTCCAGATTTTCAAGCCATGAAGGGCATTCTCAATGCTGCCATCTGAAATCCTTTAATGGAGATGTTCAGGAATTGAACCTGTGGCTGCATGCAAGGCATGTGCTCCACCACAAAAAGGCCCTTTCTGTACATAAGACTGTACTAGTACAGTTTTGGTCTATTCTGCATTAACCATCAAGCTGAGGCAACATCCAGATTAGCTCTTTGTTGGCGCTGTTCTAAACCAAACCGCTGATTACAAATAAAGAACATATTTATGGTTCCATGCCAGATGGGTTTATTTAGTGGAGTGTGCAGCCCCTCCCCAATCCTCTGAAGATGCCAGCCACAGATGCAGGCAAAACGTGAGGAGAAAATGCTACTGGAACACAGCCATACAGCCCGGAAACCCCACAAAACTCCAGTGATTCCAGCTGTGAAAGCCTTCGACAATACATTGGGTTTATTTAGTACATTTTTATTCTGCCGTTCCTTGAACAAGCTCAGAGTAGTGTATGCTGTTTTTCCCTCATTAATTTTATTCACCGAACAACACTGTGAGATTGGTTGGTCTGAGGGAAAGTGAATGGCCCAAGGTCACCCAGCAAGCTTCATAGCAGACTCGAGATTTAAACATTGGTCTCCAAGATGTCAGTTCTATGTCTTGTCATTTTGACTTGCCCATCATCTCTTTGAGATTCTTGATCATCTCTTGATGACTGCAATATCAGCGGTTGGTCTGCATTTCTGAGTTAGTTGTTACAGATGGAATGCTACAGGTAGAACTTTCAAGTCACCCCAAATGCTGCATTTTTCATCAGAAAGTCACATATTCAGCTGTTGGGAATGTACTGGGAAATTAGAAATCAAACAGTGTACATGCATGTGTGAAAAAGTTACAACAATTGATCAGGGCCGGAGTGAGGGGGAACTGTACCCAGGGCACGCTTGCGCCCTGCACCCCTGCCCCGCCCCACCCCTGCCCTGGAATGCCGCCCTCCCATCCCCTCACCTGGGGTGTTGCGCGCTACGCCACTGCAATTGATAGATATGAATCTATTTGAATAAAAATAAGTAATCCACCAAAACATCAATTCAGAGCCTTATCATCTTGTTCCCTCATTTTGCCTGCTGTTCTTTGTGTTTTTTTGTGTTTGCTGCATTTTTAGGTGTGGGAAAAGTTACTTGGCTCAACTATTGGTGACTGGTCTGTACTACTGTGTATAGTTAGCTGAAGGTTGGAGCCTACTTTGTAATTTTGCATCACTTAATGTGTCACATTAACATTTATGCCTTTTTTCAGTCCTGTTTTTAGGCTCTGGTTGGTTCTATAACCCAAATCCTGTCTCACTGTCTATTGAGTATCCCATCTTGTCAATTGTATTGACTCATTCTTTGTCACCTACCTAAAATCCAGCTCAGAAAGGTAGACTATAAATAGTATTAATAATAAATAAATAATAATAAACATCAAATGTAGTAAAGTCCTTCCATGAAGCCTTAAAGTATAGTGTTCCATATTCATTATTCAATTATTATAATACCAAGCAATTACTGGCACATCCTTCATGTGAACATTTGGGTGATAACATGTTTGCCAGAGGTGGTTGGGATTCTGTCACCAAAAATATCCAGGTTGTGTAGGCAGGGAGGACTGGAAGTGAGGACAGTACTGAGGTATCGGTGCTGAGAAAGGAGATGCCATTGTGTGGTTGTTTCTTGGCCCATGCGTGCTTGCTTTCTATCCAAAAGAATGTGGGCACTTCAGACCCTGTTTCTCCATTTTGCCTTGAAAATGGTTAATCCTGGGTACATTTACAAATACATCTTTCTTTTTTACAATTTGCAATGGCTTGACTATTTGTTCCTTATGTTGCATCCTAGAGACAAAGCAAGTATCCAACTGATCTTAGCTACTCAACAAGTCTCTTGACTGAACTGGGACAGAAGGTTCTGAGCTGGGTTTTGGAGATCTCCAGATACTGGAAACTTTTTACGTGTTCACATCTGTTTGTATGACCCAGCTCAACACTTTTGGCTGTCAAGGCAACCATGGAGCTGTCCCAAATATTTTGAGCCCAATTCATGGAAAAGGGCACAGGCTAGCTTAAAATTTTATAGTAAGCTAAGAATTTGGTAGTCTGCTAAGATTCTCATGGTCAGCTCACCTGTTCTTTAGGTATTTTGATTTATCCACCTGCTCTGTAAGGGTAGGAGAACAGTCAGAATGGCATATCTCTGGAAAGACATGAATGTGTTTGGATGAAGGGCTGGTTCCAGGTTTGGAGTGGGGGTCCATGCCTGCATGCCTCCCTAGAGCCTGATTTCCCTTCTTCCACTCACCTTTCTCCCAATGCAGTCGGGCAGTGCATGCAGGTGGGAGAGTGCTGCCACCTTGGCTGCCAGGACAGATGTTCATGTGCCTTAGTTACATATCCTCTCCCAGCAGTGTTGCCACACAACATGTACAGCATAGAGCATCATACTGACAAGAAGGCAGGTAAATGGCTACAGGAGTCATTTTGAAAGCAAACCCACCCTGAATTACGTATGAGCTGATTTCAGTGGCAGCTCTGTGGCCTACAAAACAAAAAGGCACACTGTAGGATTAGCAGAGTTGATAATAGATTTCCAGTGGCTTCTTGCAAGAAATCTCAAGCAGCTTTTCATGTCTTTAATTTAAGAAGCACTTGTGGTCTTCAGGCTTGTGTATGTGCATGTGTGTAAAGTGCCATCAAGCCACGGTTGATTTATAGTGACTCTCAAGATTAATGCAGGTGGCTTGCAATTGCCTGCCTTTGCTACTGTGGACTTCCTTGGTGGTCCAAAGTACTTACCAGAGCCAACCCTGCTTCCAAGATCTGATGAGAAAAGCTTGGCCCGGCCAGGATTTGATTTATTGTGAAATATTTTAAGTAGCCATACAAATACCTCTGTTACATCTGTATCTTCATTGTGAATTGAAGTTTCTTTTTGACACGTTCTCTTTAAAGTAACAACCTGGAGGCATTAGGAGGCGCTCTTGTTTCATCCATGCTCTGAAATATCCTTACTCTTCAGCATTTCAGTAGCATCAGAACACAACAGGAGGGGATAATAGGTTGATTACCCACCTGCCTTGATATTTGTCTTAGTCAAAAGGATGATATGAAAAGGAATTAACACTTATCCAACAGTTGATTAATATACTTGATGGAAATCATTTTAAAGTTATTTTTGCCACCTTCAGGATCAATACTGTGTTTCAAATGCCAGAACGTTACTAGCTACAGTATTCATGCCAGGGACAAAACTGTCTAAACTTTGCTTTCCATTCAGATATTTTGTGTTTCTGCATAACAGACAACTTTTAATGATAGAAGTCTAATAACACAATTATTTCATATAGTTACATTAAATGAAAAACAGAGAAATGTCAAGGTTTGCTTAGAAGTCACATTCTATAACTTGGAAGACTTATATTTGGATCCCAGAGATAATAGGATGGCTTTTGTAATGGGAAGACACTCTTCACATACTCATAGTTTCATTATTTATTATTTAAAATTTTATTTATTATTTAGTTAAAACATTTAATGCCAACTTTCCACTCAATTTAGGATCCCTAAGGCAGTGAATAGTAAAAACCATTAAAACAGCTGATTGTGGTGGGTTTCCCGGACTGTGTGGTCATGGTCTGGTACAGCTTGTTCCTAACATTTCGCCTGCATCTGTGGCTGGCATCTTCAGAGGTGTATCACAGAGAGAAGTCTGTCACACACTAGGTAAACCCACCACAACCAGTTGAATCCGGCCGTGAAAGCCTTCGACAATACATTAAAACAACTGTTCTCTGTTGTTACTTGTCATATTCTAAGACTGAGAAAACTGTAGCATTCTACAGGTTCTGGGACTGACTTCAAATAAATTTTTTTAACATAGTTAGAAACAGTATGATAAAGTAAGGAATGAACTAGTTAAAGTGTTATTGTACATGCAACAAATGGATACTTGTCAAGTGCGTCCAGAGCCTGAGGCACCACTTAACACGCTACCCCACTGCTTCCAGAGGGCTTTTGGCCGGCACAGGGAGGCAGGAAAAACAACAAACCTCTCTGGCTGGCCGAAAGCCCTCCATGGCTGAATGGACTTACACTATCCTTTTGGGGGTGTAAATCCAGGGCACCAGCCGCAATGCCACAGCCCAAAAGCCAGGGTGGAAACCGACTATTGTCAACTGCTTCCCTGGGAACACCCTGGCCTGCCCCCTGTGCTGGCTTCCAATCAGATGCCAAGGCAGGGTAGAACACCTTCCAGGTTGCCCACCCCACCGGCACATTTGCCATGATTTTATGTTTATTGTTTCAAGGAACAGGAAGTTTTTTCATATTAATAGAACTGGCTGTACACTAAAAAAAAAGTACACTAATAGTTTCTTATCACAAGCAAAATACCAATGTATCTTGGGGTTAAAATGTCTGATTACATTTGTACATGATGGCAGAACACTGCCGTATTTTTACAATAGTCATACACCTCCAGTTTTAAAACACATTTACACATGAAAGGAAAATAATTGCATTAATAATATTTAAAATGGTAAATTTTGCTTTTAGTCTGTGATATTCTTCTACCCCAGGAACATCTCCATGTGGTGAGATAAATGCCCTGCAAATTGTCAAGAGATAATCAGTTGGGGTGCTGTGTAGTTTCCGGGCTGTATGGCCATGTTCTAGCACAGTGATGGCGAACCTTTTTGAGACCGAGTGCCCAAATTGCAACCCAAAACCCACTTATTTGTCGCAAAGTGCCAAAACGGCAATTTAACCTGAATACTGAGGTTTGAAGCAACCGTGCAACTCTTCCAATGGGTGAATCACGACCCTAGGAGGGTTTACTCAGAAGCAAGCCCCGTTGCCAGCAACCAAGCTTACTCCCAGGTAAAGGATTGCGCTTTAGTTCTTCGCATGAAAATCAGTGGGGTTTAACAGCGCTTAACACTGCTTCCCCAAAACTAGGTCTTAGGTTTAATGCTAATAATCGAGGCCAGCGGCCCAGGCCAGCCTAGATGTGTGTGGGGACTCTGTTTGCGCATGCCCATAGAGAGGGCTCTGAGTGCCACCTCTGGCACTCATGCCATAGGTTCGCCACCAGTGTTCTAGCAGCATTCTCTCCTGACGTGAAAGCCTTCAACAATACAAGATAATCAATTATCAGGTTGAGCTGTGTCCCCTATATAGAATTTAAAAATACTTCCCTAGAACAGTATTTTCTGGGGGGAAGCTCATTTTTTAAACATAAAATAAAAAGGCACTGAAAGAAAACTTGTAAGTGGTAAGTGGTTGTACTTTGGGGACATATTTTAGTTGTTCCTTCATTTTTCTTGACACTTTCCTCACGTGATAGCCAAGGAGCAGCAGGGCCTGCGGATTCCAGAACTTGCCCATGGGCTCTTGCTGGGTGTGTTCCCTATGATACCAACTGATTTACTCTGAGCGACCCTATTCCGAATAGTTTCGGTGATCATAAAATAAATCCAACACTTTCTGTGATGAGAGACAATGGGCCACTATCCACTTACCTCTTCAAACCGCAACACCGCAGCGACCCCGCAGTGAAAAACCTCCGTGGCTTCTGACCACAGAGACATTTGTTCCCCACAGGAAAATTGCGCGGGCAGCAAAGAGCAGAAGTTCCATGGAAATAGGGGGAATAGAGCGTTCCGATTGGCTGGAGAATTTGTGCGTCACGGCCATCCGAGGGCGGGTCTCCGTTTCGATTGGCTGGAACGCTTTTGGTTTTGATTGGTTCGTACGTGCGTACGTGCGAACGTCATCAGAAAGGCGCTGCACACCTTCTCCTAACACGTCTGCATGAACTGACGTCAGCACATTCTGTCGCACATTCTGTCCCATTAGTTGCAATGGGGGATGGGGGCACCCCCTTTGGGAGTCCAAAGCTTTGGACCCCCTCACCCAGACCTCACCAAACCCGGGCAGTAGCATCAGGAGAGTCCCCCAACCTATCCCTGAAAGTTTGGCGCTTCCCCCCCGCTGCAAACCCGCACAACCGAGGAGCTCGAGCAAGAAAAAAGAAATGTTGAGACGTCTTGTTGTGCACACGTCTCAATTTCCGCGAAAGTGCATTGGGTGTCGACACGTGTCTACGTCATCACTACGCGCACTTTTAGACGGGGACACCCCCACTTAACAAGATGGCGCTCCCTGTTCCCTGATTGGCCGTGAGCTGCAGCGTCAGCTTAATCATCAGTCGCGACGCTATAAACAGCCGAGGTTCCCCACAACCCCGCGGCACCCGCGGGGTTTTTTAAAAAGTTGCTCTTTTTAGCGGAGCTAATTTGCCGCGCGGCCAGGAGGCGGGAGAGAGGTAAATCCCTGGCAGCCGCGCAGCGAGCGCTGGAGATGTGGGGAGCATCCAGGATCCCCGTGGCTTTTAAAGAGGTGACCCCGCGGCTTATGGTGAGTGGATAGTGACCCAATAATAGGAATGTTGTCTAAACACAGATTTTCACACGCTGTTATGTAATGAGTGCTTTCTGTGTGTGTTTAAGTATCACCTTTCCAGTGACCAAATACCTGCCTCATAATAAAGAGTTGCCTGTACTGTTTTCATTTCCAAACAACTTTGAATAGAATCCTTTAATTATACCAATGCATACACATGCATTTGCTTTCTACAGGTCCTTTCTTTCAAGTGCAGACATGTCTGGACATGTCCTGAAGGTCTGCATATTATTAAACAGTACACAGATCAAAAATATCAGCACTTTATATACCAGAGTGATCTGGTATATAATGTAATTACAAGTCAGTCATCTGGTTTTCCAGAACTCAACAGAATTCTCCAGTCTGTGAATGTGGCACAGTTTTACAAATGCAAGTCAATAGTCAGTATGAATAAATTTTATTGATCATATTACAAAGCCTTTCAAAGCCCTGCCAGCAAAATGTGTGAGGTAGTTAGAGGGTATGGCTTGATCAATATTTAGAACACAAAGATAATGACCACAATACTGGATACCACTTAATCCCATTACTACTGATTGGTCTTTCGTAGGAGATGGTGGTTTTGTAGTGTTGTAGTGCAAAAATCACATTTTTACATAGCGAATAAAGTTACTAACTATACATTTTTTACTTTGAATGGAAATGAATATGTCAGTATTCTGAAATTTTGCTTTAATTTACAATGATGCATAACTTCTCTCTGAGAGTATTATTGCTTCTTAAGACAGGTGAATTGTACTGTATGATCACCAAAAGGCCTAGAGAAAAAATGTCCCATCCTTTTAATACAGGCCTAATGTGTGGAAATGGGCAGCTGAAGCTTGTCATCGCATGGACTTAAATACTACACCCTAGTAAAAAACATCCCATTAAAACTGCAAAGATCGTCATGCCCTTATATAAAGCAGTGGTGCGACCACACTTGGAGTACTGTGTTCAGTTCTGGTCGCCACATCTCAAAACGGATATTGAAGAGATAGAAAAAGTGCAGAGAAGGACAATGAGGATGATTGAAGGATTGGAGTACCTTCCTTTTGAGGAGAGACTGCAGAGTTTGGGACTCTTAAGTTTGGAGATGAGACGTCTGAGGGAGGATATGATTGAAGTTATAAAATTATGCATGGGGTAGAAAATGTTAATAGAGAGAAATTTTCCTCTCTTTCTCACAATACTAGAACCAGGGGTCATACATTGAAAATGCTGGGGGGGAAGAATTAGGACTAATAAAAGGAAACAAGTTCTTCACGCAACTCGTGATTGGTGTTTGGAATATGCTGCCACAGGAGGTGGTGATGGCCACTAACCTGGATAGCTTTAAAAAGGGCTTGGACAGATTTATGGAGGAGAAATCGATCTATGGCTACCAATCTTGATCCTCTTTGATCTGAGATTGCAAATGTCTTAACAGACCAGGGGCTCGGGAGCAGCAGCAGCAGCAGAAAGCCATTGCTTTCACATCTTGCATGTGAGCTCCCAAAGGCACCTGGTGGGCCACTGCGAGTAGCAGAGAGCTGGACTAGATGGGCTCTGGTCTGATCCAGCTGGCTTGTTCTTATGTTCTTATGTTCTAAGTCTCTAGTAAAAGGATAAGCCATTTTTCTCTGGGCCACCTGGCAACCCTAGTTGAACATATAAAGATTGTTCTTAGCATGTGTAGCAATGCCATGCTCGTGAGTGAAGAGATGACTGGTTCCCAAAAGTGGATTGTGGCAATCATGGGGTTGCCAACTCCAGTTTGGGAAATTCCTGTAGATTGGGGAGGGTTTCTGGGGAGGGGGGAATTTGGTGAGGGCAGGGAGCTCAGCACAGATCTGATGCCATTCAAAGCTGCCATTTCCTTCAGGAGAACTGACCTCTGTAGCCTGGAAATCAGTTAAAATGTCAGAGGTAGGGTGGGGCTGCTGTGTTTCTCCCTTTGCCCTGCAGCCCCATTAATTCCCAGTTCCTCCACTCATTGTCAGCCACTGGCTAGCCACAGGAGCTGATAGATGTAACACACGTTTGTTGACTTCCAGACCTGTGCCACCTGTGGCACCAGAAGGCATAGTAAGCTTCCAAGTGGGTCCTCTTTCAAATAGTTTACCACCGGCTTCAGGTGTTTTCACAAGCAGAGTTAAGAGTACCTCTTGCTTTGGAATACATCATTTGTGAAAGCTATTGATGGGGGATGAAAAATGGAAGGAGACCCAGTTCAAAACAGACTGGGTGATATGGAATGCCAGCCCATGACCAGCATTTCGGACTGGAGGTGAGCAACCTGGTGCTCAGCTGCAAAGCTCTTTGAGTGGTCACCAGTATTGTGTCTCTGCTGAAACTTGAAGCTCATCCATGGGAATGTGTTTGTTTATTTAAACATTTTTGACACCACTCTCTCTACATAGGAGTCCAGGATAAGTTACACAAATATACTAAAATACATAAGTAAATCGCTACAGCATTAAAATACCAGAAACTAAAAAGGTCCCCAAAGAACTTTCAACCAGCGCACAAATTACCAAACTGCGATTGTTATGATAGTAAAACACCACTGTGACTTCCTTGAAGAAGATGAGGATGACAGAGCTAATTACAATCCCGAGATTCATGCTGGAGATCTGAAACTACCAATTAAATGGGAGTTGCGGAGTCACAGCTGTCCTTGCCTATCCCATCCTTGGTACTTTTATTTGCTTCCTTCCCCGCCTGTAATGCAACAGCCTTGCCTGCTACAGAAGGTAGGAGTATGGCACGGACAAAAGGGCTGAAGAAGGACCGGGTAGACAAGCTGCACTTGATGCTCCTCCTGCTTAATTGGTGGCTCTAAAGTTATAACAGGAATCTCTGGGTTCCAGGCTGTCAACCCTGCAGCAAGGACAGGATATGAAAGAGTAGTCCTAAAACACAAAAAGCATCACTGGTAAAAAGGGACTTGGACTTATTTACATACTATGGCAGGGGTGGCCAGCCTATGGCACTCCAGATGTTCATGGACTACAATTCCCATCAACCCCTACCAGCATGGCCAATTGGCTGATGGGAATTGTAGTCCATGAACATCTGGAGTTGGCCACCCCTGTACTATGGCAATGCCAATTTTCAAGGGTTGTGTAATAGTTTATGTGCTGGTCTGAATCCTAGAACTGGCATCAGAAGTAGTGCTAAGCTAAAATCATGGGTGGTTCATTACACAACTGTTTTCACCCCTTGCAAAATTTCCCCCTCCTTCCACAATTTTTGGCATTCCTTTGAAAAATTGTTATGACAGTATTTGCAATGCTGTCATAGGATAGGAAAGAACATATTTCCCAGGCAATGATATATTTATGTGTAGGTGGTCAGCTTGGGCAGAATATGGATTCATCCAAATGCATGAGTGATTCACTGTGCATAATTGTCAATGGAATACACTTTTGATAGTGCATCAAATATCCCCATTCACATTTCACTCCAAGCAGCCAGACTTAAGCTTGATCATATGTGACTTGAACTTGACAAAGCAAATGCTGTGCAAATGCTTGCAATGCTGTGCTGATTGGCAATGATCACACAGAGAGCCATGTTACCAGGATTGTATTCCCTCTTACCTCAAACTTTGAGCAAAGGCAATGGGAAAGCCTCATTTACCCTCACTGGTGTTGACTGAAGTCAAATCTGATTGGCTACAGAGCATTATTTGTCACTGTGTTCACTGTATGACCACTGATTGGCTCCAATGATGAAGCAGATAGTCATTTTGAATAAAACAAGACCCAAGCTTGAGAAACAATGACTTTAAAAAGGTATAAAAAATACATAAAAGAATGACAGTAGGAAATGAAAGTAATGACAACTTTTGTATCAAAAACTAAACATCATGAAAATTCAGTGCATCAGGAGGGTATTTGAAGCTTAGCTCAGCAACATGATAAAGTAGGATTTTAAAACATAATAATGGGTTGGATTCTTTATAAGATCTTTGGCACCCCGCATTGTGTCCCCTATGGTGTTCTTTGTTTGGAATCAGGGCAACATTTATTAGAAACAAGGGCATGGGTTGTAACTTTTAAGTTTTGGCTGCGTCTTTGTTTTTGCACTGACCCTAACAGTTTGTCCCAGTTAGAAATGAGAGAGCTTCAGCTTTCGAAATGGTGGCTACATATTGAAAAAAAGATCTTTTCCTTGGGCTTCTCTTGGGAGGCCCTACAAATGCTCACCGCTCCGGAGATTTACCATCGCTTAAAGTCTAGATTATTTGATCCAAAGAGTACCAATTTCTCTGAAAGCAAAGCACAAAGCTCTTGCTCTCAATAAGTCTTTGGGATCATCCCTCAGAAAACTAGCCCTGCTATATATCTGCAACAACTTATTAATTACAATAGCAGATGGGTCATGACCAGAGCAAGGTGTAACTCTTTTCCGTCAGCACATCTTCAAGATTCGCATTCTCTGGTATTCCCACAAGATGAGCGTCGCTGTCAATTCTGTCCCTGATACAACTGTAACATCTTTCTCATATTCTGCTCCATTGTTCAAAAGTACAACAAACATCATCAAGAACCAATTTGAGAACTGTGTTACCAACAGGATTTATGCTCCTCTCTGATAAAACAAAAAAGGCTAAGCTTCTAAATAGCTCTAGTGTGGAAATATCTGAAGCTGTTGCTATGTTTTTGCTCGGTGTACTGCAAGTTGAGCAATAATGATCTTTTTATTGTATTTGAAATTCTTGGCACTGGTTTTATGCCTAATAAAGGTTTTTGGATTTGGATTTGGATTTTGGATTCAGCCAGCGCTTCCACTCATCAGTCTGGTCCAATTTCCCTGTTTACTACAGCCTCCATCCAGCATGATGATTGTTGATTCAGGTCCCATGATTCCCCAGCATAGCCATTTTAAGTGGTCAAAGGAGGTTCCTTTTTCCATTTTCACCAGTGGAACAGCAGGGATTCAACTCAGTGAGTCGTGGAATTAAGTAAATAATAGATCAGATGTGGAAAAAATAAATCACTAACTTTTAAAGGACAAAAAAACTGTCTCAAGCTTTCAGATTATGTAAGAAATCTTCTATAATACAAGCAGGGATGTTGCAATTATTAATATGTAAAAACGTCAGGATGTAGACCATTGTGATAACTTTTGCTTTCAAGGCATGCTGCATTCATACATTCTGACATTTGACTGGCAACTTGACCGTGTGTGTGTTGACTCGGGGGTGAATGGGCACTTCCTGGCTATTAAAGCCCCAAACCACAAGGGCGATAATGTTTATAGGATGTTAGAAGCAATCCTTAGCAGGGCTACTCGACATTTTATTCAATGGGGCTTACTCCCAGGAAAGTGTTCTCAGGGTTGCATATTTAATTAATTTAAAAGCTTTTGATATTATTTGAAGAGAGGACCATTTATGCATTTCTGATAACATTACAATCTTGTCCTGGATGGCCCTGGAGAGCCTGATCTTGTCAGATCTTAGAAACTGAGAAGGGTTGATACTTGGATAGGAAGAGTGGTAGTAGTAGTAGCAGCAGCAGCAGCAGCAGCAGTAATTTGGATTTATACCCCACCTTTCTCTCCTGTAAGGAGACTCAAGGTGGCTTACAAACTCCTTTCCTTTCCTCTCCCCACAACAGACACCTTGTGAGGTAGGTGGGGCTGAGAGAGTTCCGAAGAACTGTGACTAGCCAAAGGTCACCCAGCAAGAATGTAGGAGTGTGAAAACACATCCGGTTCACCAAATATGCCTCTGTCACTTAGGTAGAGGAGTGGGGAATCAAACCTGGTTCTCCAGATTAGAATCCACCTGCTCTTAACCACTATATCAGCAGTCTGAAACCTGCGGCAACCTGCGACCAATTGGCCATGCTGGCAGGGGCTAATGGGAATTGTAGTCCATGAACATCTGGAGAGCCGCAGGTTGCAGATCCCTGCGCTACATCACGCTGGCTCCCAAGGACCATCAAAGAAGTCCAGAGAGTTTCTAAGCAGAGGCACAATGGCCAACCACCTCCCAGCATCTCTTACTCTTGAAAACCTTATGTGATTTCTGCAAATCAGCTGCAACTTGACAGCATTTTGCACTTCCAGTTACATTACATACAAGCATATTTAACCATTAGCCATTTTTCACTAAAAGCTGTTTTGGGAGTGTGTCTGATTGTGGTGAAGCAGAGGACGATGGGATGTTTATCAACTTCTCTGCTATCACTTTCCACTTCCAACTGAGGTTACCAGTGGTTTTCACTCTGTGCTGGGAGACATGGCCAGTTCTGAACAACCAGGCATAGAATGATGTGGCCTCGGCAGTGGGCCTTGACGTATGATAGATTCTGCCTCCACCCCAGCCTTGCCCCCGCCTCCACTGCCACCTCACCTCGCAGCAAGGAACTGAAGCACTCACTGAGCACTCACAAATGCTCCTTCCCTTCACTTTTGTTGGCATTTAAACAAAGAACAGCAAGCTGCTGCATACACCCAGCAGGGAACCTGAACTGTCATGTGTGGAAAAGAGATGGCAGCAAGGAATGGCTACTGCGGCCAATGGCCTCTGGTGGCAGTATTGAGCCACCACTGATGGGAGACAGGTGACACATACTTTGAATCCTCTCTCTTTCTCTGATTGAGTGCGTGTGTGTGAAAGTGAGGCACAAACACACGTACACACAGTGCTTCTGAGAGATGATTAGGAACAGGAATGTGGCAGCTGGGAAATAGTGAGTTCTTCTTTCATCATTTCACAACTATTCATTCTGTCATCCCACACTGACTTTAAAAAATGCTGTTGGGCTACAATTTCAAGTTCCCATGTAATTTGGTTCGAAACATGTTTAGAATAAGGTCAGTCTCCCAGTGGGGTCTGGGGATTTCCAACCTTTGCAATTTGTTTCCTGCCGGCACTCTAGGCAGTGGTAGGAAAAAGGTTTCTTTAAAAATGGCTGTTGGTTTACAGCATGATGTCACTTCTCTAAGATGATGTCATGCTTCTCTAAGAAAAGTGACATCATTCTTCTTTAGGAATTGTTGAAAACTCTATGGTATGCTATAGACTTTCCAGAGATTCCTAGAGATGCATGATGTTGCTTCCAGGTTCCCCCTGGAAGTGATGTCCCACTGTTATGGATGGTTACCTCTACCCAAGTCTCCATCCATTCTTCTGCTGGCACCACTACCCAGAACTCACAATGTATTTTCAGATGGTGTGAGAAGTACTCATGTGGCATGTCTGTTTGTGTGTACAACTTCCAAGCCCGACTGTTTGTCTACACACGTTCCCATACAGGAATCCAGCGAATGTGTGTGTGTGTGTGTGTGTGTGTGTATGGGAGGCGGGTGCATTAAATCTTTTCTTTTAATCTGGATTTCTATTTTTTTCTATTTTTGTATTTTGCTTTGTATGTGTGGTTTACAAACATGTACACAGAAAGCTGTTCCTCCCCCCCCCCCCAGAAGGGCGTTGGCCTAACGTTTTTATATGGATTTTAAATAACTATTGGAATGGTGCCATTCTGTCATTCGGCAGTCCATCCTTAGCTTCTCACCCACTGTTGACAGTACTCTCCTTACCAGATGTTTTACATTCTCTGATAGGCATCAAAGCCTAACAGTAATCCCGGAAGAATGGGGGTGGGGACAATGCCTCAGGAAGTGAGGCATAAACACAGGAAAGTCAGCTTGCCGGGGAGGAGCCCTTCATTCCCCGCCAAATGACCTGATTTTCAGTTTAGTTTGCCACAGGAGCAACTGTGACATGGAGAAGAACAAAGTAAACAATTACTGTGCAATTGACAGCATAATTACCAAACTCGGCTACAGTTTTACTAGAATGTAGCTGAGGAAATCGTGAGAACCAACTTTTGTTCTGGAGATATTTGGCCTGCTCTGTGTAATGGCCTTCCTCAGCATGTCAAGAGGGTACTCATTTTGTTGCAACTCTGATAAACTTTGACTGACTCAGGAAAAACTTCCCTAACCAATGCCTACGTTTTGGTGGTAAATTAAAACCAGATTGGTCAACTGTAAGGTCCTGTGTGATTTACGATGTAGTTTATGGTCCATGCATACGTTGGAAAGATCTTTTGGGTATGTTTGGCATTGTAACTTGCCTTGAGTTTGTCAGTCACTTTAGAAAGATTGGCTAAGAGGACTCCAAATAATAAATGTAACTTTCATAATAAATGGACAGAAATGTAACTTTTTTTTGGGGGGGGGGGTGAGAAACAGATGACCATTTGTATATGATGAAGCAACAAAGTCAAGTTAACTACTGCACAGTTTCCAAGGGGTCTGTGCAACTAGTCAATGTCCTCATAATATACATTTTAGCATGAGTTGCATAGGAAATAAAAGTATGTTCAGTCACAAGCATTGCTCAGGGCAACCTAGAGAAACCCATACAAATAAATGGCTAGGAAAGGCAGGTGTTGGCTATTGTGGAATATGTGGAGCTGCATTATTTCCAGAGACTTCTGGTGCAAATAGGGCTGCTCTGTAGTATTAATTAGATAATTCTAATTCATTCCAAGTGTGAATTCGGAAGCATAAAGTAAAATTATGTGTGAGGGATGTTAATATGTTTAACCTCATTTTATTTACCTAGCAGTTTAACAAAACAGTATTAAAATGTCCATGCTCAGGATGCTGCTGCTTAATAACATTAGAAATAGATTCTTATCCTGTGATGTGTGCAAACTTTGTGCCCTAGTGCTTTAATGATAGGGAAAGTTGCCTTTACAGGGCAGAACTGGGAATAACTATTGAGGTCTTCCCAAAGCTAAACAGGTAGAGTGCTACTTATCTATTTATTTTTGCTTGGCCGGGGAAGGAGGAAAGGGAAAGGAGGAAGCAGGATTACTCTCAACTGCATAATGCTTCCAAGGATTTCCCACATTGTGAAAAGTGATGCTACATTCTTAACCAAAAGTCACCATGAACTGATTGGAAGAAAAAGAGTGGATTTTCAATCTCCTGTCCCTGTCAAGACATAAGCAGAGATGGACAGTACCTTCCCACTTTAAGAGCCATGGAGTTCAATGTAGGGTTCAAGCTGTGGCACAGCTCAGCTCCAGAACTGGTTCTGATGTGAAGCAATAATGAAGACAAGTGCCTCTGAGCATGTGCCAAGTTTATTTCTTTGTCACAAAACAGCTCCAAAGACATAGCTTATCCTCCCATGCAATGGATTACTGGGCAGGCGTCCAGCAAGCTTGAAGGACAGCAAGTCTCTTTTTAGAAAGTAAGTACTGATTAAACTACTTGGCTGTTCACTGAGCTGTACAGAGGAAACAATTTGGTCACAATCCATGGTTTGATGGGACTTAACAGGGTAGTGAATGCTGGGACAATCATGGGGTACATTTACAAATGGGATACCATGCGTTGAGTCCTGGAAACAGCAAAGGTCTCTAGGTAGAAAACACTGGGTGGTTCCAAACAAAAAAAAAGGGAGGGGTGCTAATCCTGTTTTATGGCAACTGCACCTTCTTTAGTCCCCACATACTAACAAAAAAAATAACTTTTTGTTATCATGTCTCTCAGCACAATGAAGTTATAGGGAAGGTTCAGAACATCTCCCAAATGTCAAACCAACCAGTTAAGATCTGTCTCCCAAGTGGGCATTTTCAGTAGAACCAACAGACTTGCCCTAGTCTGGTCACCCTTTCTGAGATTCACAGAAGTTCCAGTTTGACCTATTAAGTGTTAAGCAAACACTTGTATATTGGCATGTATATTTCACCAGAGGAAGAGCCATGAAGTTGGAGGAAGTCTTCAAACTTTGCAGAAAGGTAAGATACACATGAACAGATATTTCTGTCCTTCCCTCTCCTTGATGCTCATAAAGGAATATTCCATTATATTTTTGCAGATGTTATTCTCATGTAAATTGATCTTGCATAGAGGAAGAGAGGGAAAAGACATTCTATGCTGGATTTATTTATTTGTGTTTTGCTAGTCAGAAGATACTTTTAATATTTTTTACAAATACTGTCATATTTTGTCCTACCCCTTCTGAAGAAGTTCAGAAAATACGCACATGGTTCTCTCCTCAGTTTCACCGTTATACCCCTATGAGGTGGATTAGGCTGAGAAAGAATAATGACTCAGCCAAAGTCTCCCAGAGAGCTTCATGGCTGAGTTGGAACTTGGTCCTCCTAATTTCTAGTCTGACTGATAAACCACAATGCCCAATGATGTACCACAATGATGTACCACAAAGGCTCCTTCCCAAACTTGGACTGTCTTGGTTATCCATCTTGGCTAAACTTACACCTTGCCAGGTATTTTAGGGCTTAGCAATGCCTTTATTTGGAGAAGGTGAAGTCGGTGCTCTCCTTAGTCTATGTGCTGATGAGTGAATGACTAGTACCTTGGGGGGAGACTGACCTTCAGAAAGGACATCTACATGTCTACTTGTTGCCAAGCCAGGCAACCACCTGGGTCTGTGAACGTAATGCATGGCCTCCTGTGTGCAAAATTTAATGACTATCAAGTCTCCAGGTTGGCTTCATCACTTTCACTTACCTTGCCTGAAAGTCTCCTACTAGTCTGCACCAGGCGTGGGTGAAACCTCCACCCTGCCAGCCACTTTTGTCTACCCAAGATATTCCTCTACCTGGATGCAATTACCTTTTGTTGGCCTTCTGAGAAGCTCTCCCCACCCAACTCAATTAGAGTCAGGAAATCTATGCATGCTTTAACCTGAACTCAGTCTGAATCCCTGGACTTTATATTCATTTCTTTGATGTCCTTTTGTGCTTTCTCCTGTAACTATTGCTGCTCTATCATCCCAAGTGTGCTGACGGAACACAGAGACTGCTAACTGCACCTTTCTTTCTCCAGGACTCCAGGAGGCTTCTTTGTTACACAGGAGCATCCCTCTGTGGCTTTATCTTATCATTATTTCCTGAGGATTGTTGGACACTCTGCCTAAGTCCCCCACTCTCAGTTTCTGGGTCAAGATAGACAAGATATCCTAAGATCGGCAAATTCTTCCTCTTTCACAGGAATCAGACTTGCCATTTCCTTTCTCTTCAACTCTACTTTCTCCTTCTTTACACCCCTTGTTGGAGATATTTATATGTGTGTGTGTGTGTGTGTGTTGTAGTAATGCACTGCTGACCCAGCAGCACCGTAGTAGAACGTTGGGGCCTCCAGCGGACTCTCACGGCCTTCTGGTGCCACCGCACCCCACTCCTCATCCCCTATGAGTCACGGGTCGCGTGAACTATCTGGCTCAATCACGGTAGGGACAATGGAGTCTTACCCCAGGTGAGGATCAGAGCTCAGGCAGCTACGCTCCTCTCGCCCGCATTGTAGATGAGATCATGCATCCACATGATGATCTCCCGACCTCCCGTCTCAGCTCTCCCGGAACTCCCCGATCCTCCCTCTACGCCCCGATAGAGATAACAGCCAAAGGTGCAGAGGAACCAGCACGGGAGACTTCGCTAGGAACCACACGGACCTCCGGTCTCCGCTGCTGATCTCCACCAGATGTTATCTCCGCGTCGTCTCGTTCTTCGCTGACCCGTGGGCCCGACCTGAAGCTGGTGCTGAAACCGAGGAATCCTCGAACCTCCACCCTGCTCATCGTCGCCTGGGAAGGGGCGATACCCGAAGTCCGCTGGATGGCATCCAGGGACCACCGTTCGGTATCGCCTGTCCTCTGGATCGGCGCGTCCAGAGACCGCGTCCTGGGACACTCTGCGTCCGGACGGAACACGGTGAAGTATAGGAGCTTGCAAAAGCAGGGCTTATGACAAACGCGTTGGATCGAACTGAAAAGCGTTAGCCCGAAATGCGGCAGGGTCCCCCGTAGAGAAGGGGAGCTGCTTAAGAATTGGTTGAGGAGATTGAAGCTCAGGTGTCCATGGTACCCAGAGGGGGGGGACATTGAATCTTAAGGACTGGGGAAAACCTCGGCTATAATTTCGCTGCAGAGCCTCGCGACGATATGCATGCTACCAGCGTGGAGACAATGTTTTATCGCATTCATCAGCCTGCAGACCCTATGGCTCCCTTGCTGCCAGGCCGCCCTCGCTTCGATCTTTCACCTTCAATTTCAACCCGAATTTTCTCTATCCACTTCGGTGGGCCGCCTCGTCCTCCTTCTGCCCCCCCTGCTCCTTCACCCATTTCAAACTCTCCCGCGGCTCAGCCGCCCCTCCCTACTCGCCTTCATTTTCCGAAGCACACTGCACCTCCGTCCAGCGCATGCATGTAATGGGCGGGGTTTCAAACTCGCCAGAGCGTGTAGCCACTGCATCTGCAGAAGAAAAGAAACCCTGGCGGAAGAGCGATGCTCGCAGGTCTTTGCACTTCCACAGATACTGAGGGTGGCGTCATTCGCCGGTTGTCGAAAACCGCCCTTTAAACTATAACATCCCTCACTGAGCTCGCAAAGCGATGCGAGGCGTAGGGAATCAGCTAGCCCCTAATGCGTGAGAGGTGGCATGCTGGAAACAATGTGAGGAATCACCTAATAGTTCCCGGATCGACTGGAACCAACCACCTTTCGCGATGCTCCTGGGCCCAGCACAATTTGTGATCTGGAAAGCGAGTTCCGCCAACAATGGTCATGGCAGGGGAGCCGCCTCAGTAGCGCCTACACAGCCTCAACTTCACGGTTTTCGATGCTTTACATGGCAACTTTAGCGATCAGGGTGTCCTGCCACAGGGCCGCCCTTACGGTGAAAGCGCACTTGAATTAGGCCTATAAGGCATTTGTCAAAGTCCCCAATGTGCCGGCCAGCCAACCCAGAGTTTCTCCTCCATCCCGGCCAAAAAAACCCCAAGGAGCCCTATGCCGATTTTGTAAGACAGGCTCCAGGAAGCTCAAGAGGCGGGTAGATAGCTAAGAGGCGCCTGGGCGAAATTCTCGTAAGCCTGCGAAAGAGCATCTCCTAACGGAGTTACCTTGCTGGGCGCAATCACGGGCCTGGGCAAAATCCTGAACTGGCCGACATGCTTGGAGCTTCGCCAGGATCGGATCTTCCGTATGAAGCTAGCCTCCCTCGCGCGGCACTTCTCCACGGCCGGGGAGGCAGCCTCGGGATGACTGCTTTTAACTGCGCGCCGAGACCGGACATCTTCCTGGAAGAGTGTAGAGCGGCCAGTGGGGGGGGCCTTTACAACCGGCGTATGGAGGGTCTCTCCCCAGGAGAAGCGCCACCTAAGGCCGGTGCCCACGCGTTGCCAGAAAGACCCACTGGAAGCGACTGCCGATGGGAAACTCCGGCCAGTTTCCTGCAGCCCAGGACCAAGGGAGGAGAATACTGAGAGAGCAGACCCAAACACAGCGCCCCTGCCAAAACCACTCCCCCCTTCGTGGGCATCGGCTGGCTTCGCATGCACCCAGCCTATCTCGCTAGTTCCCCGAGGGTTCTTGTCGCCGCTGGCCGAAGATACGGCGAGCCCACATCCCTTACCGGGACTATTGGGCTGGTGCTGCCCAGGAGAACCTCTACCCGCTGAACAGGGACTGTTCATCGTCCCGAGTGATCGACTCCGCGCACCGTTAACCCATCCATCTCCAGGATCTGGACAGAGCATCCCCACAGGAAAGTTGCTCTGCGAAGACCAGCTAAGCTCAGTTGATTCTCTTGCCCCATGCGCTGCCCGCTGCCGACCCAATAAAGGCTACAAACCCCAGCAACCAACATGCGGCGCCAGCCTACACCAACCGTCGCAGCGTGTAGGCGCTTTCTCGGGCGCTCCGCCCAGCACCTGGGCGGCTTTCGCCATAGAAGGATGTGAAGTTCAAGAACTAATTGGACACCCGGTAGCTGATGTTTACCGATCATCAGAGCAGCGCCGGTGGCCCGACCAGTGGCCGAATCGAGACTTTACCAGCATTACTGGGGGGTGGGGAGACAAACCGCTGAGACGGAGCATCCGCCCGGCTCGCGGTCAACAACCCAGGGCTCGGCGGCATGCTCACAGTCCTTCCCATCGTTTTAGACATCCATGTCAATCTCTGGGGAAGGGACCTCATGGGTCAGGTTAAAAGCGACTCTGGTCTGGGATGGGTAAAGCGTCCACGGATCATTGATCCCCAATCGATGCTTCAATTGCTTTCTAAGCTTTCACGGTAAGAAAGCTGCTTCCCTCTCCCTCCTCTTCTCTTTCTGTTTTTTCGACCAGTAGAGGCGGGAGGGCCAATTGGCTGACTGGGTTCCTCCCTGGATTAAAATCTGGGCCGTCCTGATGCCAAGCAGCACTGTCAGGACGGGCCCCAGTTTAAAAAGGGGCACAGCCATTATGCCCCTAATACTCCAAACCCGTTTGGGTTATGGCTGCCAAGCGCCCTGGCAACTTATCCAGTACACGCAGCGTTAAGGCAGGCTCGGCCGAACCATATAGGGCGGTCACCTCGGGCGGGTGACAATTCCCAAAGATAATTCGGACATCAAAAATTTTGAAGTTAATCATCCAGCTTCACTGCATTAGCCACCAAGCAGTCACGGTAAAGGTGCAACTCCTTGCAAAAGACCCCCCCCCCTCTTTCCCTTTGTGTATGCGAGGGAATCTGCCTCCCTGTCGCCTGATTGCTTCACATTCCCGGATGCACACATCCCCAAAAGCGCTTCAAAGCCCCCCCCCCTTTGTGTTGCTGATTAAGCATGCATACCCTCCCACCAATCCCCCCAGGACCGCTTGTTCCCTCCCCTCGTAGGCTCGGACCCTGGCCTTTGACGCACCCTGATGGCGCTCTGAAGCCAATTTCCACCAGGGTGCAGCCTACCTCCTGCCCTCCCTGTCGTAAACAACTAAAGAAGAGGTAGTAAGCCCTCAGGAGGAATTGCAGTAAAAGCAACCAGTGCAGGCTGCAAAACAAGCCTTCTTATATTAGAATTCTAAACTCTAAACCCGATCCCGATCTTCCCCGCCATTTAGAATTCCGCTCTAGGGCGGGACTGGCCGGGACCCATTACTTAACCTGGGGAAAGGGGTGTGTTTCCGATCCCTTCTTCCCACCTGGTCCCTGTGGACCTCCATTTGCCACTGACAGGCCAACCCATGGAATGGCTGAGCCGGGAGGAAACCAACCCCATCCCCGGAGATATGGAACAACATCTCTCTAAAGCGATCTCCGCTTAGCCCGGTCTCAACAGCAGGACGCCGTCGCCCAATAGCGCCCAAAGACCTGAATGACCTGGGAGGCGTCCGCCAAAGCGACCACCAGCCAAGCTCCTAGAGCCGCTGGCGCCAGCAAAGACCACCCCGAGACACCGAGAACCTTCTGTGCGGCTCGCTCTTTGCGATCATCACGCCCTTTCGGCGGCCACCATCCTGTTGCCTGCTCTGCTGCCTCCTGCCGATGGCGTCGCCACCCCCCCCTGCCAATGACTTTCACCAGACCCCAACATCTGGGGAGCAGTTTGCTGCCGCCGTATAGCGCCTTCATCTTTTCTGCCTGGAGAAGCCAGTACCTGGAGTCGGGGAGCTCTGCTAAGCTTCCTGCCTGCTCCCCCCCCCCGTCTACAAAGCGCAGGAGACTTAGCGTGAGTCTGGGCTAAAACCCTTCATGAATACCTCATCCATCAGGTAACTCTATGGCGCCCGACTGGGGACCCACGTCGTCCAAACCCTCCCGGCTGGCTCTTCCCCTTGTCATCCAGACTGGCCGTAACCACCGAAATCTAACACCTCGCCGCATCACGAGCGCCAATAAGCGAAGAACCGGAACCGGTCTGCCCGATTCGGCGTGCTTCCGGCCAGTTGGAACTGCACACACATGGGAGGACATCTCCCGTGTTCGAAGCATCCTTCTGCTCTCTCAGGGCTGGTTCTTGGACCTCGCGGGAGAGAGCGTTTAATTACATTCCCGCCCGACTCCCCTGCGGAACTCTTTGTTGCTCTCCAGTAGCCTCACCAGCCGTTCTGGCCTCAGGCTCCACCCGGGAGCCGGACGCCCGCCGCCCGCCGCGCTCCGCTCTGCCGACCCTCACCAGCCGGGCGACGCGTCGCCTCTCTCCGGAGCGGAGTTAGGTCTCCCTCAGCGCACTTCCCTAGTGGGAGTCCCGGACTCGCTTCTTACAATGCTAAGACTGATTGGGCGGCTGGCGCAGTCTCATAGAGTCCATCAACTTCTACCTCCACCGCTTCTGGATGCCCTGGCCTCGAGGCAGTTTCAGGAATCCTTCGTCAGCGACCCTGAGACAATGGTGCGGCTATTGATTACTTATTGTTGTGCATCACCGCAAGGTTGTGAGGAGATAGCTGCATAATATGTGTTGTTTTTTAATCTTTTCTGGATAATTTGAATTGATCCCATATGAAAGTGCGTGAGCTGCAAGAAGTTGTATCTAATCTGAAATTATGATGTTTTGCCCTCCCCATTGGTGGTCAGCCCCTCTGGGCTGGCTGCGTCGAGTGATGGTTGAGTGCTATTGCATTGCAGCTCTGCATTGGTTTAATTGTGTTGCCTGCGTTAGCCGGATCTTGTTTCATTCAGTAATAATGTCTAATATTGCCTTTAACATGTGGCAGAAATTTCGAATTTCCCTTACCCATCGCGAACCAGAAGTTCTAATGTTAAGCACAAAGCAGCTCGGTGAAACTTGACCAGACGGCGGAGGAGACAAGCGTCCCTTTAAGTAAAAGCCCTTAGCATTTTGGTCCCAACACTTTTACAAAATGTAAAAAGGAGGAGGAGATGTAGTAATGCACTGCTGACCCAACAACACCACTTAGTAGAAACGTTGGGGCGTAGCGGACCCTCTGACCTTCTGGTCGCATCACCGCACCCCACTCCTCATCCCTATGAGTCACGATTACCGTGAACTATCACAAGCTCAATCACACGGAAGCGCAGGGGACAATGGTCTTGCCCCTTTGCGGTGAGGAATTAGGCTCAGACGCTTACTCCTTCCTCAAGACGCAGTAGCCAGATGAGATCATGCATCACATGATGATTCTCCCTAACCTCCGATCTCCGCCTCTCCTCGGAACTCCCCGATCCCTCCCTCCCTACAAGCCCGATGGGAATAACAATAAAAGGTGCCAGGAACCAGCACGCGGGAGACTCGCTAGGAACACGGACCTCCGGTCTCCTGCTGCTGGCGATCTCCACCAGATGTTATCTCCGCGTCTCGTCTCGTTCTTACGCTGACCACGTGGGCTGACTACATGTGTGTGTGTGTATATATATATATATAAAGCAGAGTAGAACAGAAGAGACAGATTCTCAGTTGCTTTTTCATAAATCAGTTTACTAGCTATAAGGGAGGGTTACATGGAGATAAAATCCTTTCTTTCCTGTTACACATCTACATTACTGTATGTTTGGCTACATCTTGGCATCTATCTGCTGTTTTGTGCTCGTGGTACTGGTGTGCTCAAACAAAGAAACAGAGTTAACTGTATAACATCAGATGTACGTGCTCACTAACATGTAAGCAATGGCTATCTCACTGACCCAGGGCCAGAGCAAGGGAAAATGGCATCGGGGCATGTGTGCGCCCTGCACCCCTGCCACGCCCCTCCACGGCCCCACCCTGGTGCATCACCCCTCAGTCCTGTTGGTGCTACGCCACTGCACTGACCAATAGTTAATCAACAGATCAGGTCATAGAGAGTGACTTTAGCAACTTGTTTGCATACAAACAGTTAACCCTTTTATAACTGAGTTGTGACACACACTTGCAAAATCCCAACACTGTTCCCTAGCACAAAATTCTCTTTCAGTCAGTGGCTTTGCTCTCTTTCATGTCCCCATCCTATCATTTAACTCTTCAAATGCATGTTCTTCTGGCCACAACAATTTCACCTTTCTTTTGCTTACATACCTTTCAAATTCTGTGGGGTGAAAAGTACCATCATGTCACAGTCAACTTATGAAGACCCCAAAGGGTTTTCAAGGCAAGAGGCATGCAAAGATTTGCCATTGCCTGCCTCTGCATAGAGACCCTTGTATTCCTCTGTAGTCTCCTATTCAAAAATTATCTAGGACTGACCTGCTTAGCTATATTTTTCCTAAATAAATTCTAAACTTTGTTTTGAAAAGATTTGTTGGTTGTATGGTTACTGGTAGCCTATCAGAGGCACTCTGAGATCTCTTGCCCACTCTCCAAGTAAGTGTTCCTAAGCCACATGTTCTGCTCCTTCTAAGTGGCAACTGTGCCAGTTTTCCAAGCTAGCCCAGGCTGTGGAAGTAGGAAGTGGTTTCCCCAGGATGCTGAGCTTCATTCCCCCAAATTAGTCACAGTTCTGGGTGAATGATCTCAACCTGAGAGAGAACACATATGTATCCAAGGATACACATGATGCAGAGTGGATGTGGTAACATCATCAAGACGGGGTGAGTGATCTGAACCCAAGAGAGTGTGCTTATGTATCCAAGGATGCACGTGTGGTAACACCATTAAGACTGCATTATGTAAACTTACCCAGAGGCTGTTGTATTTTTAGGTGGTCTTTGTTGTGCCTGTGTTGCTTTTCTTAATTTTTAAAGAAATGGTTGCTAGTTTTCAAAAAAGGAAACATGTTGCCTGGTTTTTCCCGTTCCACCTTTTATCATCCAATACGCTCTTCCGAACTGCCGGGTGAAATTATGAACTTTCTCTTGGGGAAGTTTAAATGGTTTCTTTTTACCTTTCTGTGGAGCTATTTTTAAACTCTAAGGTGATTTTCCGCTTCTCAGCCAGCTCCAGGCTCCTGCCCCCAGGCTTGGAAATGAAAAGTGACTTAAGGGAGGCAGAGAAGCATTAGCACTTGAGCTAGCCGAGTGCTCAACGCTAAGCATTTTAGCAGCATTAGGGAATCGTCTGTTAAAAGCCAACAACCTTCTTGAATATTCTTTAGTCTGCAGACTGTGGAAAGTCAACGTCCTGGTGGTCCTCTAGGTCCTTTCCCACAGGGACTGCTGGGCATCAGTTGGTCTTCTTTACAAAAAGCTCAGGGGTTCCTGTCTGTGTTATAAGCCTACTAGGAGGAGGAGGAGGAGGATTGAATTCAACCACATGTTAGCCAATTCATGATATAAGGAGCAATCACCTCATTTTTTCAGCATTGCTTTGGGGTGCGTGTACATCAGTGGCAGTTTAATTATCTTTGCTTCGTGTCCATGGCAGCTGTGCTTGAGTAGCTTGTGTTAATATAGACAGATGCATTTGGCTGCCTTCTGTCCCCATAATTTATTCTTTTCTATCAGTTCCATGACTACCGGTAGCGAAAGTAACTGAATTGCTGGAGAAGTTTGCTTTCCACATCAGTTTACTTTTTACACTTTGCTCAATTAGGAATAAGTGCATTTGGGACTATCTGTGCAGCCAATACATTACCAAGCACATCCAAAAAAAAAAACACACCTTCAGAGGGAAGGGCAGCCAGAGCAGCCTATGCTTTTATCTTTGTAGGATAGTCCATACAGTGTGAACCACATGAGAGCTGTTCTGCTTTTAATCAAGTATTGCCAACCATTGGCTGGGAAACACTTGGAAGGAGGAGTGGAGAAATGCGTTGGCTGCAGTGAAACTGGCGTGTTGAGTGCAGAGTTTGAGTGCATTTCTGCTCTGCACCGCTGGACTCTTCCCAAAGAGAGGATATGTTTACATTGAAACCAGCAACACCGCTCAGAGCCCTTTGGGGGTGGGTGGTATACCAAATTTAAAATAATAATGATGATGATGCAAAATGCAGATTGTGCAAAGAAGCTGATGAAACTGAAGATCATGTCCTCAGCTGCTGCAAAAAGATTGCCCAGACTGAGTACAAACAGAGACACAACTCAGTGGCCAAGATGATCCACTGGAATTTATGCAGGAATTACAACATAAAAACAGCTAAGAACTGGTGGGAACATTGTCCAGAGAAAGTAACGGGAAACAAGAAGGTGGGACTTTGTGGGATCCTGTGGGACTTTCAAATCCAAACGGACAAAGTGTTGAAACATAATACACCGTGATCGAGGACAAGAAAGGGACCATCATCGACATAGTCCCCGGTGACAGCAGGGTCATTGAAAAAGAACATGAAAAGGTAACTAAATACCACGATTTGAAAATCGAGCTTCAGCATCTACGGCACAAACCAGCTGAGGTCGTTCCAGTGGTAATCGGCACCCTGGGAGCCATCCCGAAAACACTTGGGCAGCACTTAAAACATCTTCAAATCGACAAAGTTAACATCTGTCAGATTCAGAAGGTAGCCCTTCTGGGATCCGCACGAATGCTTTGTCGATGCATTACAACTTTCTAGGCCTCTGAGTGAGGCTCAAATTGTAATGAAGGCCAAAAACCAGCTAAAGAACTGGCAGCTGTGAAATCAACTAATAATAATAATAACAGTCAACAATCAGCTGAAGAACAGGCAGCTGTGAAATCAACCAATAATAATCCTATCGCTGTAAATAGAATGACTCATGTTGGGATGCTTTGTTCTTTATCAAACCTTAAAGGCATACTCAGGCAACAAAACTACAAAATGAAACAGGTAGCATCTGCAGTTTTTAAAATTCCCATTCCACTCCCCACTCCTAGACAGCATTCAAGCTTCCTCCTCCTCATGCAAAGCAGCACTAGGCACAGAGACTTTCAGTATAATGCTCCCCCACTGCTATCCTGAATACGAGCATCCCATCCCCACACACACTCCACCTACCTGCTTTTAGAAGGCTGCACACATCTCATTTCAATGAGTTATGCCCCATTAGTAATAATGATTTTTAAAAGTTTGTCTTCAAGCTGCCTTTCAGCATCCCTGGCTCTTGGACCTCACATAATTGTGTTGTGTTTAAAAGCTGGCATCAGGACGCACACTGTCTCTTGAAATCTGGCACTGACTTTATGCTCTCTCACCTTTTTGCTTTGTTTATCAGTAATGGTCAGTCAATGAGACACTGATTGTGCAGACAAGGAAATCCACTTATTCTTCCATTCATTGCAGGGATATCTCACTCTTCCTCCAAGGGACTCACAGCATACAAGGATGGGGTGATTCCAGTTTTCCTTACAACAACCTTGTAAGAAAGGTTAGACTATGAAAGAATTATAGCCCAATATTACCCAGTAAGTGCTGCGGTGAGAGGATCTCCAAATGAGATAAGTAGACAGTCACACGGCAAAATGAATAAATGTAAAGTGAAATATTTCTGAGTGTTAAGTCACAACCAATTTACGGTATTTCAGCACGGGGCTTTCAAAGCAAGTTTAGGGGGAAAAGATATGATGCAGGCTTATAAAATTATGAATTCTAAAATTATCTGGTGAATATAAATATTTCTCCTTCCCTTAAAATATTAGACCAGGGATCCCCAATGTGGTGCCCATCAAAACCTAAAAACCAAGAGTTTTTAGGAAGTGGATGGGACCAAGTTGAGCTTTTGCCCAGCAGTTCTTCTGATTGACAACTGGAGATCTGGTTCTGCCTCCTGTGACAGCCATTTTGTTGCTGGGCCCACAATGCTGAGTCAGAATTCCAAATGTGCCCATGAGCTCTAAAAGATTGGGGACCTTAGTAATGAAACTGATAGGCAATAGATTCAGAACATACACTGCCACAAAATGTAGAGATGGAAAACAGGTTAGAAGGCTGGACTTTAAACAAGGATAAGATAAATTAATGGATCATGTCCACCCATGTCTATTAGCTATAACTACTATATTCAGAGACATTGTTCTTTTCTGGTGGAGTTGCTGGTAGAAATGGGAGCTCCCAAAGGCATCTGGTGGGCCACTGCGAGTAGCAGAGTGCTGGACTAGATGGACTCTGGTCTGATCCAGCAAGCTCTTTCTTATGGCTTTTGACCCCTTCCAGTCCGGCTTCCGTGCTGGGCATGGGACAGAGACCGTTCTCGTTGCCGTCACAGATACGCTCCGTATGCAGCTTGACCGAGGCGGATCGGCGCTGCTGGTATTATTAGATCTTACCGCAGCGTTTGATGTGGTCGATCGCGACCTTTTGACCCACCGCCTGGCCGCTTCCGGAGTGCGGGGCACTGTCCTTCAGTGGATTGTCTCGTTTCTCCGGGACCGGAATCAGCAAGTGTGGTGCGGGGATCAGGCCTCCCGAAGGTGCCCGCTTCATTGCGGTGTGCCCCAGGGTGCGCTCTTATCCCCGCTGTTAATATCTATATGCGACCCCTTGCTCAGTTGGTACGGAGCTTTGGGCTGATCTGTCACCAGTATGCTGATGACACTCAGCTCATTCTGTTGATGGAGGGGGGAGCGGCCGTCGCCCCTGCAGCTCTGCAGCATTGTTTGGAGGCGGTTGCTGGTTGGTTGCGACAGAGCAGGTTAAAACTAAACCCATCGAAGACGGAGATCCTCTGGCTAGGGCACGAGGGAGAGGTTGGGGACTTTCAGCCACCGGTGTGGGAGGGGGCCTCATTGGCACCGGCCCCCTCCATTCGCAACCTGGGGGTCCACCGGGATTCATCTCTTTCAATGGAGACCCAGGTGGCCCATACAACCCGGGTTGCGTTTTTCCACCTCCATCAGGCCCGACGGCTGGCCCCCTTCCTCTCCCAAGCGGACCTGGCCACTGTGATCCACGCAACGGTCACCTCCAGGCTAGACTATTGTAATTCGCTCTACGCTGGCCTGCCCTTGCGCTTGATTCGGAAGTTAAAGCTGGTCCAGCATGCAACAGCGCGTTTACTTACAGGAGGTGCCTACTGTGACCATATTCAGCCTGTACTCCAGCTGCACTGGCTTCCAGTGGAATTCTGAATCATCCACAAGGTATGGGTGTTAACCTTTAAGGCCTTGCGCGGCCTGGGACCCTCGTACCTGCGGGACCGCCTTACCCCATATGTCCCTACACCGCCTCTGCGTTCAGCAGAGGCCAATTTACTGGTGGTTCCCAGCCCCTCAATGACACAGCTGGCCTCCACCCGGGCCAGGGCTTTTACGGCCCTGGCCCCTGCCTGGTGGAACACTCTTCCTCCAGCTGTCTCTTGGAGAGTTCCGCAGGGCCTGTAAGACCGAGTTGTTCCACCGGGCTTTTGGGGAGGCCAGCCGTTGAGGGTGAGCGCCCTCTTTGTCTCTCCCTTTTAACATCTTGGGAGCCGTAATTAGATCTACCGCCCCCTCTCTGGGAGGGGTTTTCATAGATAGTTTTTAATTCTGGATGCCAAGTGGAATGTTGTAATTTTATGTTTTAAATATATATATTTATATTAACTATTTATTGTTATTATTGTTTCTGGAATATTATTTTGTTGTTCACCGCCCAGAGCCCTCAGGGGATGGGGCGGTATATAAATGTACTACTAAAAACAAACAAACAAACAAACAAACAAACAAACAAATAAATGTTCTTATGAAAACAAGAACAGGAAGAGGCATTGGCCTCTGTGCCTTCCAGTGATATCTGCTGGCAACTGTGGAAAACAAGATGCATAAATGGACTTTTTCTGATTCAGAGTGGGGCTTCCTACATTCTTACAATTTTATGCCCAAGCAAGGATTTCAGTCTGGGTCCTCTAGTCAAAATCCAGAACATGATCTTGCAACACAGGTATGACAGCAACAGTAATAATTTGTTTTGATCTCAGAGGACTCAATAGGATCACTGGAAGCCAGTAAAGTATGGGTCCTGGGAAAAGATATAATCCTGATGGGTTAGTTGGGGAGGTGCAGCTAGCTAGATGTTATTTGCTTAGTTTTCATTTATAGTCTGCCTTTCTCACTTGGACTCAAGGAGGATTACTAGTACAATAGAACTATTCAGTCAATCAGTAAGCAGATTACAAAATTACAGCATATGACAACACCAAGCAGGGATCTTGCTGGTGCTATCTCCTCCAATATTTTCTCTTTCCCTTTTCCCACAGCCTCCCCACTTTCTCTGTTTCCTTCTGTCCTTCTCACCCACCAGCCAACCCACCCTTTTCCATCTTAAGCTTTCCCCCTCCCTTTAGCAGCCTCTACCTGGGAACATTATGGCAAAATTGTGTGGAGATAGCTGCTGTAAAGACCTCAGTTACGCAATAAGGAACCTATAAGACACATTATTACCTCTGTACCATTCTTCCACATTCCTACTTTCCCTCCTCCAGGTAACTATATTCTCATCAGAGGCGGAGCGAGGGGAAACCACGCCCGGGGTGTGCGCATGCCCTGCGCCCCTGCTGTGGCATTGCCCGCCCCGTCCCCTCAACGGCTACACCTCCGCCGCAGCTCCGCTTGGGGCATCGCTCCCCACCCCACCCCATGGGTGCTACGCCACTGATTCTCATGTTTTCCTGCTTCATTTTCTCCTTTTCACTATTTTATCTGCACCCCCACATTTAGCTATTTTATTTACTTCATTTATTCCACACCTTTCTCCAGAGGCTCAATAAGTTCTTCTCTCCTCCATTTTATCCTCACAAGAAAAACTCTGAGAAGGTTAGTCTGAGTAGGTGTGATTGGCCACAGAAACCCAGTGAGTTTCTTTGGCAGAGCATGGATACAAACTGGGGTCTTCTGGATCCTAGTGTGAAACTTTAACCATTGGCTTTCATGGATGAAGCAGCCAGTCCTGGGTGAGTCATGCAGACTGCACGATATGAAGTTTCTTGGCCACTGCTGTAAATCCTGTCCCTCCACAAAAGCTGAAACAACCCTGGAAAGTGTCTTCTCCTCCCTTTTACTGATAGAAAGCAAAACTTGAAGGCTGCCAATACTGTACTGGCAGGGCCCGAGTGAGGGGGAACTGCGGCTGGGTCATGCGTGTGTCCTGCACCCCCACCCACCTTGCCCCCCATGCCCCTGCCCTGGTGTGCCCCTGGTGTGTTGCACGCCCCCAATCCCCTTGGTGCTACGCCACTGTGTACTGGTTGCCAAGCACTACAAAGGATATTCATTCCTTAAAGGTATGGATACTGCATATATTACTAGGGGAGGTGGGTAGTCTTCCAACGTATTTTTTCCTCATATTTTTCTGCAAACCTGGGGCTTTTTTTCAAGTTTGTAGGAAATCTATTTTGTCTGGCCAGTGCTTCAGTTTTTACATTTAAACACCCACATATTTGGCCATGTTGAGAATTAGATATATTGATGATTTGAATGATAGCATTTGAGTCTAATGATTCCTGGTAAAACTACATATTGCAATGGGGATGGAACTCCCTCTACAAGATTGCTCACTGTGTTGAGTAACAAGGACCATGGTACTGGTCTGTGGAGCGTGTTTATAGTGCTATCTGACACTGTGCCAATGTGAGGATAAAATGGAGGGACCAGATTGTAAGCTACTTTGGCTCCCCACAGGGGACAAAAGTGGTGTATAAATGAAGTAAATAAATAAACTGTGAATGAAGTAAATAAATAAACATGAACTTTCTGAGTTGCACTCCCATCACAAGGGTTTATGCTTTCTCTGTGTTACTGTAGCCTAGAACAGGAATCTTAAGAAAAAAATATTGGGGTTATTTGTATCCTGCAAGTAAATTGCACTCTCTGCCACTGTTCCTACTGTTTCCTACTGCTGTGCAAATTGGGAAGCAGATCAGAGTTAACAAAAGTCCACTGTTCACACATATGGCTACAATCCAAGGTATTGTGTGTGCAACCAATCACATTCCCCATTCCCTGCCCCCATGCCCAAGGACCCATGTCTGTTTGCGTGTTGGCAAACTGTGCCGCATAATTAACCTGGCTACATCCAGCACATCTGAGCTAATATAGAATCTTGCAACTTTGTGAAAGACTTCTGAAACTCACAGAACTCCAAAACAGGGGAGAGAAGAACTGATGGCTGAAAACTAAAATGTTTACACCTTGTGGGAAACTGTGGAAACAGACTTAAAAAAACTGTTGCAGGGCATCTTTTTGTACCCCAGTCTTCAGAAGTGCCTCACATGGCTGATTTAGGATTACAGGTGACCTAAATTATGTACCTGTACTGCACAACTGGTGGGCTTGTGTATTCTGCTAGTGTTTTTTTAATCACCCTCTTCGTCCAAACTGGACGGGAAACCGTAAAGCGTCCCCCACTACATTTTAGCCACACAACTACCCCGTGAAGTAGGTTAGGCTCAACGGGTCCAAGTTCACATAAGTCACAACGACAGTTCGTGGTTAATTTGAACCCCAGCCCGGCGCTCCACCCCCCTGGCTCTTCGTGGGTTGCCTCAAACGTTAGGGACCCCTGCAGGACAAACCCACCAGAGTGCCCCAATTCTGCGGCAGCCAGCCCAGCATGCATCCCGCACATGGGAACGTTGGACGGCGGCCACTGCTGGGCAGCTTTCCCCGCGAACCTGCCGCCTAAACCGAGGGAGGAGCTTCGTCTTGGCTCCTGCCGCCTGGCTCTCTTTTCCTCTCTTCTTCTGCGCAACCCATGTGACAACCTGGCTACGCCGCTGCCTCTCCCGCCCCCTGCGCGTCCCTCCCTCTTTGCATCGGGGACCCTCCCCGCCAGCGATCCATATCCACCCTCGCGCGCCCCGGCCAAAGCCAGAGGAGGAGAGGCGGCCAAGGCAGCGAGCGCGCTGCAGACCCCGCCTCCTTGGGCTTTGCGCAAAGGCGCCGGACAGTTGCCCCGGCAGGAGCGCGCAGGGTCGTTTCCCCTCGTGCTTTCTCTTGTCGAAGGAAGGAAGGAGCGGCACCGCCGGCTCGGGAAAAGGCAGCCGAAGAGGAAAGCGAAGAGGGGGCGACTCCGTGAAACGTGCCTCGTCTGTCTTTCTTTGCCCTGCGCTTCCATGTCATGAGCTGCAGGACGTGAGCGCCCCGAGGAAGCAGCGGCCGTAAGTTTGGTCTCCTTCTCTGACTTGTTGCAGCTTTAAGGGGGCTGGCGGGTTGGCCGGGCGGAATGGATGCTTCTCCCGGGGCAGGTGGCCTTCTCTTTGGACGTGTGTGTGTGTTTTATTCCTGTAATCAGGATGAATCTGGTTTTGTGCAGATTTATTCAGAAAGAAAAACCATTGATGTCCACAGGACTTTCCCCAACTGTGGTGTAGCCCCGAAGCCTGTTTTCCATGCCAAGGCGAAGCCCTGCAACGAATGCAATACTTTAAAAAGGCAGTGCATATGAGCATGTGCAAAGCTCCCCCCTGCGCCCAGTCATACAACCCGTCTCAGCAGTGAGGACATTGAAGAGGGGGAATAGGTGCTGCGCCATGAAGTGCTATCTCCAAGTTTGAATGAAACGTTTCAGCTCTAGTTTTGAAACTAAGATGTGTGTGTGTGTGTGTGTGTGTGCGTGCGTGCGCGCGCGCGCAGTGCACCTGGGGTTTACTCCTGAAGAGGAGGTGGTGATTGTTTATGCAGCTTTGAGAAGCGGAGATGGGTCGCTGCACCCTCCAGGCAGGGCACGTTTCTTCCTTTCCCGTCCCACAGGAAGAGGGAGGGTCAGAGGGTGTGCGGCATGCTTCCTTCCTCTCCCTTCCCTGGATGGCTCTGGTTTTTCATTTCAAAGCCAAGGGAACCGCGAGGCAGCCGTTGACAGAGCTTTTGTATTTTGGCAGAGGGACACATGCTTTGCTGCCCTTCGAGGCGGCTGCGGAACGTGCAAACCGGAGACGGGGAAACGTCCCGAGCTGCGCGCGTTCAAACTTCAGGCATCATATAATAGAATAGATCACTTAGCATTTTGATCTATGGGATCGTAAAATAAATCAAAAGGAACACAAGACAAATTCTATCTCCCCCAGTCAATCTTCGGATAGTTTGGAGGGTGTTTTTCCTAGATTACTAGATGAAGATTTCAGAAATAAAAGATTATAGTCTGGGTGGGTTTTATGGTGGTTGGATGTTATGTGATCTTCTAAATTGCAAAACAACAAAAAAAGGATCTCTGGCCACTGGTTTGCTCCTAGACCTTGGGGTTGGTCATTAGGTGTGTGTGTATTTTTATTGGCCTGGCATCTGCATATTTAAAAAGCTATGTAAAGGATTATCCAAACAATAGGTTCTGTTCTGGATCAAGATAATGGATTTAGGCAGCAATTCTATGCATGCTGACTTGAGAGTAAGTTCCATTGAAAGCTGGACCTACTTCCAAGAAAGCATGCATAAGACTATGTACCGTTTTGGCACCTCAGTGCTTATTGCAAACCTGGGAAGAAAGAATCGTGATTGGTGTTGAGCTAAGTGGCTTTCTTGTGGGAGGTCTGTATAAACCAAAATTAGAAGTAGAATCTTTAGCAAGCCATGTATAGGGGGTGCATGTGATAAAGAATGAAAAAAAAGTATTAATATTTGCTTAGTAACAAGTCTGCCCCTCAGGTAAGTCTTTTGAAGTCAGAGGGCACAGGATCCTGTCCACAGGATTTAGGGGTAACAATCAATCTTCCTTTCAGATTTATGGCAGAAATCTTCCTGTCAGATTTAGTAGAGTAATGCTGCAGCATATGAAGAACACAACGTTGGTAAATCCTATCAGAACAAATCTCTAAAGATCAAAACTTGGCTATGTTTCTATATATATTCCAGAGTAACTTTGGAAAGAAATTACTGAATAGTCAGAAGGAAGATAAGATACCTAGAACATGTTTATTTTATCTCTGTCATGGTGCAACCAAATGAAATCATTTGGTTGACTTGGCCAGCATGCTGTTTTCTAAGTCCAAAGCAAACCTAAGGCGAATTCTCAAGTTCAGAGACAGTATATATGTGAATGTCCTCTGTGAATATTCACCATAATGCCTGACTTGTGAACTTACAACATGTGGAAACAATAGGGTTTAATTCACTTGGCATTTCCTATGCCAGTGATGGCGAACCTTTGGCACTCCAGATGTTATGGACTACAATTCCCATCAGCCCCTGCCAGCACGGCCAATTTGCCATGCTAGCAGGGGCTGATGGGAATTGTAGTCCATAACATCTGGAGTGCCAAAGGTTCACCACCACGGTCCTATGCTATTCCTTAAACCTGCTCAGAACGGAAGAGCATACAAGAGCCATCAACTATGTATATAATTTGATGTGCTGCCTATGAATTCCTAATGGTGCAGTGTTTTGGTTCAGTCTGTATGTTTTAGGTGAGCTATGTTTAGCTGACTGGCCCTTCATTTCTATATATTCTCATACTGAAGGGAAATTTGTCTGAACAGAGTTACCTAATGTCTCTGTAGGTTGCATTTGCTAAAATATTGGAGGCTTACATAATTTGCACAACAAATGAAAGAACAAAATGTTTCAGCAGAACTATTTGAAATGCAGTACAGCCCTACATATTTAGTAGGGCACCCAAAATTCCTGGTTGATCAGAGATTCATACATATGGGTGTGTTTAGACCATAGGGCTCCCTTTGAGATGGCTTGGAAGTCAGCCAGTGCATTAATGTTATATGAAACGAAATTGTCAGGGTTTTTATTAATGAGTGGGGTTTTTATTAAGCCTTTATTTTGTTTTTTTTTAATGATCTTATCAGGGTATATTTTCTTGGTTGGAGAATTAGTGAGAGATAAATGTAAGAAGTATGTGTGTGTGTGTGTGTGTCCAGTTTTGTGTGTGCATAGTTTTATCCAGTTTTGTTCACTCTACCCTGAATTCTTCTGAAGTTACAATTTTCTTATGGAAAGCAGAGCACTTTAGTTTTTCCAAAAGCTTAACAGAGAGCAACCCTACAAGTACATGGCTTTCTGAAATACCTTGCTTCAAGGGGATGCTTTCATGTGCAGAATAGAGACTTGTCTGTGTAATTTTAATAATTGGGGAGGGGGCATGCTTTCTCTTTCCTAGTTTTGCCTTGCCCCATAAATGGCCATTAGAGCACTAGTTGCTAATTTCAAATAAAATGAAGCTTTATTATGGTATTGTTAGGCTGTTGCTCTTATGGTAAGGACTTCTTCCTGTGTGATGATGTAAGACCTACTGGTAGTACATGGAATTGGCCTGACTTTAGTTGTGCTCTAGCAAAACCTTAAAAAAAATATTGCTTAGATGCAAATGTGTGTTAAGTTTCAGGTTTTCTTCCTTCCCAAGGACTACTTATTGAAAGGTCTGATCTATACTAAAAGACAAGACCTCTCTACCAGCCTAGAGGTAAATTTTTCATGTGTTTGAAGTTCTACCCCTGCAGAGCTGAAGGAGAAAATAATTATAATTTCAAATTTGAGAGACCTCTTACTTGGTTGAGTTTTGGGATACTGTTATATATAAAGCTCCCCATGCTTACCTCAGGCATGCTTCTCTTTTTTCACTGTGCTGAAGACATAGCAGTGCTTTGGATCGGATCACATAAGGTAGCATTTTCTTGTAGCAGTGGGATAAAATGACAACAGAATTTCTTCTAGCTATTTGATTTTGACTGAGCTTAGAGGATGGAAGATCTTGGGGGCATCAGTGTTCAGCAATACTGAATCTTGCAAGGAGAAAGTTGACCTTGAGTGGTAGTACAGAAAACTCAAGATAGATTCATAGTATGTACCAAGGTCTAACTGCAAGGCTTCATTTGATGATTGTGAGGAATGATAAGGAAATAAGTCAGCTTTTTCCTAAGTGTAGCAGGGGGTTCATTGAGGGTAATCATTCAGCAACAATGTAAATTTAATCCAGGATTAGTTTCTGAGGCTCTTGAATGTCAAATTACTGTTGATTATTTGTCAGATAACTTGATGACATTAAGTGACTTCTAATAATAATGCTGTACTCTGAGTGAATGGTGAGACTTAGGTTTTCTTTTCCAGGTAATGTCATTCTTAATTACTTGCACTGTGCTATGTTAATGCAGAAATTCGACACATTGTGTTCAAAATGCATTGTTCATATTATGTGACTGCTTTGCAAATTTAACACAAGGCAGATAACTCAATGAAGCTGTTTGTGTGGTATGATCGTTACTAAACTAAATACCGACATCCAAATAATACAATAATATTTTACTACCAAGGATGACTGGTATATAGGACAGATTGAGGTATGCTCCTTACATTATACAATAGCAGCCAGCCTAGCTTCCTTGAGAGTAACAGCATGTGTCGAATGCGATAATAAATAGGAGGCATTTCAAGTATTGAAAATAAGTAACCTTGTAGCAACAGTGCCAGAGTAGGGTTGGGAGCTGGGTTAATGCCCACCTTTTACTACCTGTATTTGCCTCTCGTCCTTTGTCCAGACTGAAGCATCAGTCTGTAGCCAGGCCCTGTGGTCACCTTGCATTTTACAGCAGGTCTGTTCACTGTGTGTTCCAAGTTCTGTATTTATAGAGCTTGGCCAAGTCCTCTGAAGTACATCTGACTCATCACCCAGTAGCAGATTAATGAATACCTCCGCTTCTCTTTCTTCAGGTTCTGTTGACTCTTTCTGGCTGGGTGACAGGTTTAATCTTGTGGGAAAGTTTCATGGAGGTCATGACAAATTGCATTTTTCCTGCCTTTTAAACCGCCTTTATCCCTATGTTTGGCCTATGCTGTACAGATTTAGGCTTTCCCTCTGGGCTGAAATGGTTTCTATGAAACCTCAGTTAAACCTGGTTTGGCCTGTACAGCAATCAGACCTCACTCCCACAGGGCTTGAAACTCAGGTCTGAGTGAGAGAGCTTTCTGTTGTGGTCAGGTGTGTTATTGTGGTAGTGCTCCCACCTTTAATACAGCAGCTTCCTATCCTAACAAATCCCTTCTCTCTAACTCTTCCATCCTCTAACCCAGGGGTGTCCAACTCTGGTGCCACAGATGTTCATGGACTACAATTCCCATCAGCCCCTGTCAGCACGACCAATTACCTGTAACAGGAAGAGAAACAGAAGCTCAGCCCAGATTGAAGGATACTGGCAAAGATATTCCTGAGATTCCCTTCCCTTCAAGTATATTATAAACCAAATACTTTTTGGAACCAACTAGATTATTCTTGAGCTATTGTCCTCCTCTTGAGTACCTAGTTCTATTTCTTTTAAAACAAACTCAGAGCCCTATTTTGTTTTAGCATATGGGTGAAACGATACCATTTGCAGTACTAGAATATGGGTTTCTGGGGAGAAAGGGTGGGTGCCATTGTGAGTTAGCATCCATAATATTAGGGTGATTATACTAAAAAAAAGTTAGGAGTGTGATCTTCCTTGGCTCTGTGGGACTGTCTTATCAGATCATCGCTTTAACGAGTTTAATATAATGAGTTTAATTTGAGAATGCTTGGATTCCATGCAGCATTTTTACATTCCTAAAGTACTATGTCTTGTTGCTTTTCCTACTGTGATTCAAAACAAAAGAATGTTTTAAATATGTGTATAGGTTCATATTTGTGAATCAGCTGCTGTACATTTGGGTGTGAGAAAAATTCAGAGCTGTCTATCTCTTTTATTTTCCCCCCATCTTGTCACTTCAAATTGCCATGAAACCAGGAGATCTGGTTTGCCAAGATGAACTTGCTGTCTTGAGCAATAACTTTTTAGAATGTGCCACTCAGGAAATTCATACAATACAAACCTGTACCAAGTTTTTTGCCCTCAGCTGTTGTTCAGCATTACTCAGCATACATTCTTTAGAAGCCGGGGAAAAGAGGTTTTTTAAGAAAATATAAAAGAAAGTTGAATTGTTCTCTCAAGATGCCTTAACTATATTTATTTATTCATTCATTTAGGTGCGGAAGAAAATGTCAGTCAGCATGCATGAGAATCGCAAGTCCAGAGCCAGCACTGGCTCCATAAATATATATTTATTCCATAAATCTTCATATGCTGATAGTGTCCTTACTCATCTAAACCTTCTGCGCCAGCAACGTCTTTTTACAGATGTGCTTCTTCATGCTGGAAACAAGTCATTCCCTTGCCATAGAGCTGTCCTAGCAGCTTGCAGCCGGTATTTTGAAGCAATGTTCAGTGGAGGACTCAAAGAAAGCCAAGCAAGTGAGGTCAACTTCCATAATTCTATCCACCCAGAGGTTCTTGAACTTCTCCTGGACTATGCTTATTCCTCCAGGGTCATCATCAATGAAGAGAATGCAGAGTCCCTTTTGGAAGCTGGTGACATGTTGGAATTTCAAGACATCCGGGACGCTTGTGCAGAATTCTTAGAGAAGAACCTTCACCCCACTAACTGCCTTGGCATGCTGCTTCTCTCAGATGCTCACCAATGTACTAAACTTTATGAGCTCTCTTGGAGGATGTGCCTTAGCAATTTCCAGACCATTAGCAAAAGTGATGATTTTCTTCAGCTCCCCAAAGACATGGTTGTGCAGCTCCTGTCGAGTGAAGAATTAGAGACCGAGGATGAACGACTGGTCTATGAGTCTGCCATGAACTGGGTTAACTATGATCTCAATAAACGGCACTGTTATTTGCCTGATCTACTGCAGACTGTGAGACTGGCTCTCTTGCCGGCCATCTATCTAATGGAGAATGTAGCTACTGAAGAGCTTATCACCAAACAAAGGAAAAGTAAAGAGACTGTAGAAGAAGCTATAAGGTGCAAGTTGAAGATTTTGCAAAATGATGGTGTAGTCACTAGTTTGTGTGCAAGACCTCGTAAAACTGGCCATGCCCTGTTTCTTCTGGGTGGACAAACCTTCATGTGTGATAAGCTCTACCTGGTGGACCAAAAAGCAAAAGAGATCATTCCAAAAGCAGACATCCCAAGTCCAAGAAAAGAGTTCAGTGCATGTGCTATTGGCTGTAAAGTCTACATCACTGGTGGCCGGGGATCTGAAAACGGTGTCTCAAAAGATGTTTGGGTGTATGATACACTTCATGAAGAGTGGTCCAAAGCAGCTCCCATGCTGGTAGCTCGATTTGGTCATGGTTCTGCAGAACTCAAACACTGCCTGTATGTTGTGGGAGGGCACACAGCAGCCACTGGCTGTCTTCCAGCATCTCCTTCAGTATCCTTAAAGCAAGTAGAACAGTATGACCCTGTGACCAATAAATGGACAATGGTTGCTCCACTTCGGGAAGGAGTGAGCAATGCAGCTGTAGTCAGTGCAAAGCTGAAGCTATTTGCTTTTGGCGGTACTAGTGTCAGCCATGATAAGCTACCCAAAGTTCAGTGTTATGACCTGTGTGAAAACAGGTGGACAGTACCAGCCACCTGCCCTCAGCCATGGCGATACACAGCTGCAGCAGTCCTGGGCAACCAGATTTTTATTATGGGTGGAGATACCGAATTTTCTGCATGCTCAGCTTATAAATTCAACAGTGAAACTTACCAGTGGACTAAAGTTGGAGATGTGACAGCTAAGAGAATGAGCTGCCATGCAGTAGCATCTGGGAACAAGCTGTATGTTGTTGGAGGGTATTTTGGTATCCAGAGATGCAAAACGTTAGATTGCTATGACCCTACACTAGATGTATGGAACAGCATAACCACAGTGCCCTATTCTCTCATTCCTACTGCATTTGTGAGCACATGGAAGCATCTCCCTTCATAAGTGCATGCATGGCTTATACAGGTGAGAAACCATACTTGAACTTACAAATGTGTTCTTCACATGTATAGAATATCTCATCTGTAGGCTTCAACAGAATGAGTTAAACTTTTTTTCAGAGGTAAAAGGGACATAGGAAAAGTTTGGGTAATATATGAAGACAGTCAACCTTTTTACTTAAACCTTGTTAGCTTGCAATACAAGTCTGGTTGATACAGGATGTTTTGTTCAATGCTGTGAATACATTCTGGCTCCAGTTATGTATTTGTGTGGGCAGTATAAAGTGTGAATTGGTGCAGCCTCAAAAATTCATAGGTAAATTGCAGAATTTTGTTCATCTAATATGACCACAGGCATTTCTTCTGGATGGGTGTCTGATCGCCCTCTGTGTGCCTTTACAGAAGTATATGCCTGAAAGTAGCCAGAACTAATTGTGCATAGAGCCGTCACATATTGCTTTGATGACTATATAGAGGTATGGTATGATGGATGATTAAACATTCACTTCCATCTAATTTATTTTTCTATAAACTGATGGTGTGTTAATTGCATGTGATTAGCATGTTTATTCCAGGTTTCTGTAATGACTGCAGTTACTTGGGGAAAAAAAGTTCAATTGAAATCAGTAAGATTAATTACATACTCATGTACTTATTATTATATATTAAACCAGCCAGTTTTCCTGTTCCAGGGTGGGACTTGAACGCCTTTTGACACGTTGCAATGACTACTGCAAAACTAATAGTTTATTTTTGAATTTTGAGAGATCAAAAATAGTTGTTTTTACTAGTTGTTGGAGATCTCTTTGGTGGGTTTTGGAGGTTTAATATACTTGAGCAAGTTAAACAATGTAAATACTTGGGACTTTTTTCCCCATTACAAATCGGGCTGGGCATTCCACCACAAAGTAGCAGTTGCCACTAGTAAAAACATCTCCATGGTGCTACTTTGCTTTTATTACAACAAAGGCCACCAGTATGTCCCTCCGGCACTCAAAACCTTCAATATCAAGGTTATTCAACAACTATACTGTGGAATGCCACTTGGGATAGGGACTTGTAACAGGTCAATTGAACAAGTGCAATCAAATTTTCTCTATAAGATTCTGGGTTTACCCCAATCTGTTCCCTATGCAGTACTCTGTCTTGAAACTGGCCAAAATCTTCTGGAAATGAGAGCATGGCTTATAACATTTACGTTCTGGCTTCATGTTTGCTTTAAAGCTGAGGGACTCTGTCTCCAGGCCCTTATTGATCCACAATTTAATGAATGGAATAGTTTGGTCAAAAGGAAAATCCTAGCACTAGGATACTCCATCGATGCACTTAACATGCTTACTTTTAATGAAATCTATCATGCCCTGAAGAAAAGGCTAATCAACCACGAAATCAATACCTGATTAGTGCTCCGAACAAATCTTGCTCCCCTTTATTTCTGGGGTTATCCTTTAGTTCAGGGGTGTCCAACTCTGGTGCTTGAGATGTTCATGGACTACAATTCCCATCAGCCCCTGCTGGCATGACCAATTGGCATCTCAATGGCAACATCTCAAGCGCCAGAGTTGGACACCCCTGCCTTTGTTTATCCAAAACAGTCAATTACGTCTGACAGCTAACACAGGCCAACCACCACAGAGCTCTCACTTTGGCAAGGTGTAATGTTTTCCCCTCAGCTACTTTAGGTTGACAAACTGACTGGCCCAAATGTATCCAGCCAGCTTGTTTTGGAAAAGCCCATGACCATTTCAAATGTGAGGCCATCTGTGAATCCGGGGGGGTCATGTAGCTGATCTTAATGGAATTGGGATATTTATCACAGTTAAGAAGAAAATATCTGCTTTGGGGTGGGAGGAGTAGCTCCTGTGTGTGATGATATATCATGGTGATCTGATGGCTTGTAAGAAGACATGCCAGTTGGCTCAAGTAATAATTTTGTCTGCAGTTCAGAGCATTCTAAAGTGCATAAATTTTACTTTATAGCTTAGTGCCATGACCCAAATTCACACCTGATGATGTGAACAGGTGCAGTATTGGTGACCTCAGTAGAAAGGCATCTGCTCACAAGCTACTTTGAATTGGAGCCGGCTCACGCAGGTGGCTATGTAGATCTTTTGCTGTTCTTGCAAATATTTTCCCTCTTTTGATGTGTGTTTTGATTTTGAAACATCAATAAAATCTCACTTGCAATATAACATTTTCTTAATAAGATGTTAGCAATTGATTTAAACACAACTTTTTGTTCTCCTGCAAGAATTACAGAGTGCAAGCCTATGTTTTATTTTCTCTTGTCTAAGCTCATTGAAATTAATGATCTTAGACTGGCGTAAATCTGTGTAGGATTGCTCTGTTCAATTGCAACTGACATCCTAAAAACTATTTACTTTTAAAAAAGTAATTGTACGTATTTCATAATACTCCTGAGTCCATACAGCCCAATATTAATAAGCCCTGCTGACTACAATGCAGTTTACTGCCAAGTAAATATGTATAGAAATGCAGCATTACCAAACTAGTTTCACTGAAATTGACATAATGCAATTAAAAACAACAACTTTAAAAGACTCCCAAAATGTTAAACCACATAGTGGCCTATTCCAATGGAAGTAGTCCAAGGATTGCAGTTCAGATTTCCTTAAGAGACATGTGCCCTGTTAACTCTTTTAGGATTTGGATGCTGCATAATGGATCCATATATTCACTCTGGTTGTAAAAGCTTGTTGGCATCCTCCTCTTGAAAGGAACTGGCAAAGTGGCCTTTGCAATAAAACCAGGATAGCCTATTATCTTTCTAGCTGACTAGAGAACTAAAACAGGAGAGTCATTTAGGAGCAGTTGTAAAATCTGTGGCAAATTAGTTTGTGGAAGTACAGGTCCGTCAGCTAGGACCCAAGTATTGTAAACTTGGTTCACACATTTTGGTCCCTTTCCCCATAGTTCACATGGTAAATTACATAGCTGACCCATTATTGTCATTCATGTAAAATCTGTCACCAGAAGTCAGTCATGTTTCCATTCGTCTACTGCAAATGTATTCCACTTTTCCTTCAGAAAACTGACATGTGGTTGACCAGTAGCTTCTGTCAATATGCTGTTCAGGTCTCATTCTGCCTTAGTTTTACCCAGAAATATAGAACGAGGCACGCCCTCATCATTCACAATATAATTTAGTGTCCTTTACGTGATTCAAGTTGTGAGGTTTCTGTGGTATGCCAGTCCTGATTCAAATTAAAGTTTGTGCATAGATTGGATGACCCCCCCCCCCCCGCCGCCCAAATAAAATAATGGATTTTGTCAATTTTTGGCTAAATGTGTTTGAGAATATCCTGCACAACTGAGGCTAACTTAATTCCCCCTAACTCTTAATTAAATCAAATAAAACATGCAGACTTGAGAGAGCACCAGTCACACCCCTTTTGAAATCTCACCATTTATTATTTTTGTGCTTATTAATATGATTATCATAGGAGTCAGACAGTTTTAAAATCGTTCCAAGAAAAATACTGACACGTTCTTTCAGGATTTCACCGAATTGTTTGAAGGGGGAAGAAGGATAAAAGAATGTGATGTGTATATTCAGAGGACTGCCCTTTCAAGTTAATAAGGGCACAGAGCAAATTTGCTTGCTCTGCTGCTCTCCTCCCCCTTTCCTTAGCTTAAAGATAACTGAATGGCTATGACCTTAGGGTACAGTCTCTGGCTCTGTCCGTTCATCCTGCTAGTAGATTCTTACTGGCTCCTGCTGTTCTGTCAGTGGGAGGGAAGGATAGAAAGGAAATTACTTCTGATTGTGCTCATTTTCATGGTGCTGTGTGGCCCCAGCCTGAGCACAGTTAGGAAGATCTTGGTCTGCTTTTGTTTTTTTCCCTTCAGAATTAATATTGGGTCAAATGGCTGAAGAGGTTGTCGGGTGAGGACAGAGTGACACAGTAGACACAAAAATGTGCAGAGGGCCTTAATAAACCAGGAATGTTTCAAAAGCAACAAAAAGGGGTGTGTGTTTGTGCGGGGTGGAAGCCTGTCCTTAAACATTTGGATGTTGCACATCAGTGTTGAACTGTTCCCCACTATATTGAGACAGAGGGAAGAATTTACAACTGAGGTTTGAGTCCAGCTTTCAGTAACTTCCAAATCAATTGCCACCATGTTAACTGGAGCAGTTTTGCAATTATACCAACGGAAATCCCATCAAAACTTTGCCTCATGCGTTTGGCAGTGCTATTAATTGCTACTTTAAAAATCAGCATGGTGCCTGGTTTGAAAACCCGGCTCTTAGCATAATGGAGTGGGAAGATGCAGTACAGACGCCAAACTGTGGCATCCAAAGCCAATATTTTACACTGAATAATCAGCTTGCAAAAAGGGCTTCAATAGTGGAGGCATTGAAGCATACCATATTGTCACATGACAAAGCCCCGTGAAACAGAGTTCTGACATAATGAAGCAGAAACCTTTTAAATAAGGGGATTAATATGTCGGCCATTCATATGTTGAATCCATTCTATTCAGGATTCACCATAGTTAACAGCAAGGGATTCTCTTCTTCCAATAGGCTGGCTTTCCCCTCTTTCCTAGTTTGATTTGGCTCAGGACCAAAGTGGCTATCCTGCAACTTTTGTCAGGCAACTTCTTCCACAGATACTGTCAGAACAAGGAGATATTAATAGAAGTGGCAGGATTTAGTTTTCAGCAAATTTAATTTGTTTGATTAGCCATCAGTAACTAACTATTGCTAGCTAAAAAGGCAACAGCTTTTTGTGTCAAATGTTTCTTTGAATTATTACAACTTTGTGGCATTTCCCCAAAAGTCTTTAAAACTTTTCTTTCTTTTGTTTAGTTTATTCCATTATTTGGTGAAGAAGGTGGAACTTCAGTGTTGGAGAACTGGCTTTAATGAAGAAAACATTTTTTTTTGAGTTTGAAGAAAATCTTCTGCACCTTCTGCATTCTTAAAGCTGGTAATGAAGGAATGGAAGAAGACCCTTGTCTTCAGTATATCAGCACATGGTTTAACTATGAATGAATGAACTTCTGATCTGGTCTCTGTGTTTGTAATTGTGGATTAATGTCAAGTTCAATCAGCCCATCAAAGGGGGGGAGGGGGGAGGAGAAAAATGGACGTCTTCTGAACTGCACAACACAGCACAACCCTCAATTTTCATGGACTTTACTATTTTTTGTGTACAGAATTTGAAATGGTTGTCACCTCTCTTTGTGACAGTTTGAAGCGTCAGCAGCAGCTGCATAGGAAAGTGGGCCAGGTCTGGAGCATTAAGATGTCTTTGTGAATGAAGTTGCAGCTGTATCCCTGCCACTGAGATGAGCTTGTTTTCTTAGGCATTGCCCAAAGCATCAGTTGAAATGGCAAAGCTGTATTGTTGTTGCTGACGCGAGTAACTGTCTACTTGCTAAAGAGCAACACAACTTTAAAAATGAGGGGGAAAGGGTTGCAGCCTTGATAGGTGGAGGCAAATAACTCCCTGCCCCCAGAATATTTGATTTCCCGTTGTATTTATTAATTACTACCACTGTTCTGCTTCAAAATTACTTGTTGTAGATATAGCTATTTATTATTCAGTGCTTGCATGCCGAAACAATGCCGACAGTTGTCTTTAGTTGTAAGTAAGGGCTTATGTGAATCATATGTTTTGCACATTCTATGGTCTCTGATTTTGCTCTGCTGCACAAGAAAAAGGCTGAGTAATCAGGGAGAGGAGTAGGAAGGAGGGGTCAGAAAAGGAAGGTTTGCAAGGCAGGGTCTTAGATTACACGCCTACGAAAGGAAGAAGTCACAGAGGTCACTTTCTCAGGCCATTGATTCTCCAGGTGACGTGCGACGCAACTTGTTGATAGTACGCTTTATTTGCGGAGTCATGTGTTTTTGAATGAACTCAACTGAAAACAACCACAGTCACTTAACAGCTTTCTTTTTGTGCAGCTTCAACACTACTGGAAATTGGGGGAGGGGGGAACCCTGGCAGACTTTCTGTGCACAGAGCTCTGTTTCCTGGCATTATTCAACAATTGTTTTTATTTATTTATTTATTTTTGCATATGGGATGTTTACCATTGTCATGGTTTATCTGACCAAGGGGAACTTTCTGATTAAAAATAAGTAGGGAGATATTTTGTGTGTAGCTTTCTCTCCATTTTTTTACATTAACTGGATATATTTTACTTCTAAAGAGTATGTATGTGTCCTTCTCTCCTCTCCTGTTATATTCAGAGGAAAAAGGCTGCTAAATCATCAAACATTTGGATGATTTTGCATAAAATAAAAAGACCTTGAAATACTTCGTACCTGTAAGTGTACCTGCTTAAAGAGATTTCTAAATGTACTCTCCCCTCCAAATTAACTTTAAGTTGGTTGTGATGACACACTTCATATTGAACCCGCATGGTTTCTTTGCCAAAAATTTAGTCTAAAAGCCTGTATTGATGTGTTCTAGGTCATAAGCATTAGTACAGTGCAGACTACAAAACTTCTGGGGGTTGTCATGTCTTAATGTTGCAGACACAAAATTATTTTGAGATGCATGCATGCATGTCTTAAAGTCACAATGATGATGCCTGCCTTCATCATAATCAGCTCCGCTCTTAACAGCACTTTTGCCACTTGAAAAAAAAACATTAACAGTTCAGGAATTTTGCCATTGACTCATTTTCCTGACTGTATAGTTTCATTTCTGGAATATTTTGTTAATAAGAAATAAATGTTTCAATTTTTTGAATACTTGTGACTTTTAAATATGTTAGATTATTGAAGAATTATTCCCATAGTTCAGGGGTTCTTAAACTTTGTATGACAAACCACTGTTCCGATTTGCATGTTTTGAGGGACAAAAACATTTTCTTCTGGTACAACTGTAACAAGAAAGGCTGCTTCAAAGCCTTCTAAATTAACAACCCTCCTACACCCAGATACAAATGTACTGTGCACATGGGCTGAAGTCATGTACCCAGACAATGGGTAGTATGTTAGGTTTATAGATGTTCACGTCACTAACTTTTCAGATATTACAGGTATGTGTACTGGAAGCCTCCAAACTACATATACATCCTCCTGATCCTCAGTTGCCATGCTGTCTAAAGAGACACAGCACACGCTTTATGTGACTTCAGTACATACAAACTGACTACTGGATTTTTCATGGTTTCCATGTACGGAAGCTGTATACACGTGTAAAGTATGTGCATTGCTCTTATTTAGACAGCATGTATGTCAAAAGTACCATTGGTAGCAAGCGCTCCCAATATGTGCAGTTGTTTAGCTCTGAAAATATGTGGATGTAATGTCTGCAAATGTTATCACATTTGATCACCCAACATTACTTTTCAGTTCTTACAATGTTCAGTAAAGCTGCATTAAATGCAGAAGGGGTGATGTTTTGAACTTGTTCCTTATCTTTTTTTGTAAAAGACCCTTAGAATTTTTTGTGTTGGTTTCATTGTGATTCTGTAGTCCAGAGTCTAAAAATCATTGCTTGGAGTTGGTTGTGAAAGGACTACCTCCATACTACAAATATGAAAATGAACAATATAGAATACCAATACAACAATCTATTAATATTTATGAAAACCAATCCACCTTGTTCCTGTAAAATCTTGAAAGGGAGCCTTACAACCCAATCTGGAGGGGGGGGAGGAGTTGTGGAGTCGCCAGGCCCTATGCTGGTGGATTTGCCCTCCCTGAGGCACTTACTCTTGCGAAAAGGCAAATCTGCTAGCAAGCTCCTGAACCCCCGCCAGGTCTGCCACCATAGCAAGTGCATTCTGGAAGTGTAGCCGTGGTTGGAACTGACCTTGGTCAGCTTCCACCCTGGCTTTGTCTCCTGGGATGCTAGCACCCAGAACATGGATTTATACCACCCTTTTGGGTAGCATAAGCCCATTGATAGTCACGTTGTCCTATGTTGTCTCAGGGCTTTGGATTGGGCTTAGAATATTAAATTTGCAAAGTATATAGTAAAATTTAAATTCAGTTGATATAAATTCTTCCACTGCAAATCCTTGCTCTCCCCCATTTGCATTATGATTGTGCTTTGCCCTTTTGGACAGATAGGTAACTGTAAAGGAACTGTCAAATGTGTTTTGCTTTCACTTTGCACAGACATGAATGTCTCAAGGTGTTTGAGTAAAGGGTCTAAAATCCTTTTTTTCCTTGTTGAGAGAAGTGACAAAATTCTGTCTGCTGCAGCTTTCTGTATAGCTGCTTAGCTTGTAACACGAGTCTTTTTTGTAATACCATCTGATTTCCTAAAACATCTGAAGTGACTGCAGTTGAATTTCAAAGCAGTGGTTTGCTTTCAAGTCCTTGGAATTAATTCCTGGGTACGAGTTGAAGGAAACTGAAAATCAGGGTGGGCCTCTAGCCCTGCAGGTGAATATTTTGGACTCCTGTTCTTTGACTTGATGTGGGAATTCTAGCTTACTATTTGGCCATTTGGGTCTAAAAAGCAGCCCACACTTCTGAGACAAATGCAGTTCACACAAGAGTGCACACAAAAAAACTTGGCATAAGACGAGAAAGTTCTTCGTATTTTGTGGGCTGGTTGCTGTGGAAACATGAAACAAAGGACAGCCTACCACTTCTGGTATAATTGTGTAGCCCCTTTTCTCTAGGCCTGACACCTGTCTGAATAAGAGTGATTAGAGCTGAATGGTGCCCCTTGTCTCACAATTGAAGATGCGGTTCACGTACCCCAAAAAAGAAAAACCATACAAGTGAAGAAGTAAAATGTCTGTTTGTGTCTCTTTGTTTGCTTCTATATTTTGATGTTTTGTAAAACTGCATTTTTTTCCACAATGTGAACTGAAGGTCAATAAATTATTAGAAGTTTTCTCTTCAATGAAGACTCTTTTGAGTTTTTATTTTCTGGAAGGGTGTGTCTGTGTGTCTGACGCTATTTTTAACTCTCATTTTCTTCATAAAAAGGGCATTTTCAGCTAGGAGTTCACTGATATGTTTTAAATGGCTGCTTCAGTTACACTTGGAATGCCTCCTTTTGTTTCCCCCTGTCACTCTTACTGCGAACTGGCTCTAGAGATTCAACAGCTAAAATGACAGGAGCTTTTAGAAAGCTCTGTGGACAGGAAATGTAAATATGTCTAATTTTTTTTTGTCCCTAATACTTGAAGCATATTTCAGAAGGAAATTATTCAAGTCAAATCCTGCAGATTTATTTCTGGAGTGGGAGGTGGGTAAGAGGAGAAATACTGTAGTTTTAGTTTGAATGTTTCTTCAGTCACCTTTTTTTATTTCTGTAACACCATGTAGTCCCAATGTAGGTTACAAAATAAGGGTGAGATATTAAAGCGCATTAGTTCTCTTTCTCATTGAACTCCATGGGATTTTAAAGTGCTCAGGTTCGGTGGAATCATGTCCTGCGTTCTCAGCCTTGTAATGAAATCTGAGTGTTCCCTGTTCCGAAAGAAAAATTACAATTCCATTAAAGTTAATGGGAATTTTGCCATAAAGGCCCATTAATAGAACTTGGATGTCATCCCAGAGTTGTACAAGCATAACTTTCATTGCATCATTGGAAATACCCCTCTCTTTTTCCTCTAGAAAGATGAGGTGTTCGATTTCAATGTAAGGTGATTCCTAGAACTTTTTTTTTAAAAAAAAAAACTTGAAGCAGCAGGATCAACTCTCAAATTCGTGTGCTGGGAGTGACAGTCCTATGTTAGCATTCTGCCCCTTCCACTCTCCCCAAATGCTCCTCTTCTACCAATCCTAGAAGGGGGAAATGAGAATTGGTAAAGCTGAAGACAGCCAAAAAACAAAACAAAACAACCCATAGCTTTAAAAATAAATACAGCATACAGGATACTGTCTTGAAATTTTCAGGATGTCCTGGTTCTCAGAGGTAGACATTCACAAAGGAAACTTTGCTAATATTGCTTAGAAACAGAGGCCGAAACATTAATGATGGAGGAATATAGTTGCGTGGAAAGTGCACAAATACACCAAAAGATGAGATATGAGAAAAAAGATTCTGTGTCCTTCCTTACCTGTCATCCTATAGCTTGAGGCTCTTTACCCATCATTCTCCTAAGAAGTCATGCATATATTTTTTTCAATTGAGCAAATATAGCCAATCCATCACAGTGGCTTGCAACAAATATTAAACACAAATTGGTGAAACCCTTTAAAGATGTAAAAATGTGAAACAAGCAACAGCAAAGACATAAGCCGCAAAACAATTGCCCCAATGTTACAGTTCCCATCCAACATGGAAAAGTGCATTGATAACCTGGGAGGAGCCAAGGGAGAAAGGCAAGTCATCATCTTCTATCTCATTCCCTTTTCTCACTCCTCATGCACCAAAGTAATTAACCAGGATGCCCAAAGCCATCTGGAACTTGCCTGCACTATGCTTTTCACGACCTTGTTCAAAAGGCAAATTGAACAACTGGCTTTTTCAAGGCTAGGGAAACACAGCATTTTCTTAATGTTGTGTTGAGCAGATTTATTAACAACTAGCGGGCCCGGCCACATGTTGCTGTGGCAATTGTCCCTCTCATCACAGTCCGCAACCCACACAGATGTCCATGCAGGTCCAATGATCCCCAGCATAGCCTTTTGGGGTGGTCAAATGGAATCCCTCTTTCCCTTTTCAATGCACATCGTTATATGGTGCTGTCTTGTTTTTTTCGTATAAGGTAACCCCATTCCACAACGGAACTGTCCAGAGTGTGAATCCTGCTGTCCATGAGGCTGGTTGACAGAACTGGGTAAGGCAGAACTGGGGCAAGCAGGCTATCCCAGTCAAGCAGCAGAGGCAGGGGGGTGAGGTGCTCAGATCGAGGCCAGCTCCCTGGGTTCTTAAAGGGCCACGTGCAAAAGAAGCGGAGCCGGTAGTGTTGGTTCGCCCCTACCCCACGGATTGTCTTAGAAGAAAAAGGCAAACTCCAGCTCGCTTTTAGTAAAAGAGAGCTGTGGCGAATATGGGTGAGGAAGTGGGTAAGTGGCGGTTGGATGTGAGAGAGGGCAGCGTGAGGTGTGTGAGGATGAGCTGGATGTGTATGAAAGTATGTGTGTTGTGTGGTAGCAGTGGGCGAGGCACAGAGAGTGAAAGTTACCTGCGTGCGGGGGGGACCCCACCTGACGTCCCACACGGCAAAGTGCGTATGTGTTTCACATCCACTTGTATTACCTAACAGTATTACCTATTTACTGTTTTCACTGCTCATCTCTGGCCATCTGCGCGAACAGTGTAAGGGCATATCAACCCCTCAGGCCACAGACATACTGCACGAACATTCTAAGGGTGACAGTTAAACACAGCTAGCTTCATGGCCTGGTGCGCCAGGAAAAGACGTTTTACCTGGCTCAGGTATGGACTTTTGGCGAATTGAAGGTCTGATTACCTGCCTGCAACTGGGAGGAACGTCCTGTGAAAAATTGGGGGCGATCCGCCCAGCAGCTTCTGAGGGAGACCATCAGGGACAAACACATGTTTAGATTTTTATATATATAGATGGGACAGTTGACAAAATATTTAGACTGCCACCAAAAATGGGCAGGGCTACCAATTTCCCGATCCAATTGAAGCTGTTAATGCTAACTTTCAAAGTTCTTTATGATCTGGGACTGTCTTACCTACAAGCTTGGACCCGCTGTTCCCCCTCTCAGAGGAGTTTAAATGGTCATACGCCATCTGTATTTTAAATGGTTAAGAACTTAAGCGCTGCATTTTAATATTTAATATTTAATATTGTATTTTATCCTTCCACTTGTTTGTATTAATGTTGTAAACCGCCCTGAGCCCCTTGGGGGAGGGCAGTATATAAGTGGAACAAACAAACAAACAAACAAACAAACGAAAGAAAGAAAGAAAGAAAGAAAGAAAGAAAGAAAGAAAGAAAGAAAGAAAGAAAGAAAGAAAGAAAGAAAGAAAGACTGACCGCTTCTCCCTTTATAACCCCAGCACTCCTTTTAGTCATCCTCTCAGGGGTTCTTGCAAGTGCCAGGATTGTTCGGTTAGCTGTTATGAGGAGAAAGGTTTTCTCCTTTGTAGCTCCTGTCCTGTGGAATACACTCTCTGAGGATACCTGTGCCCTGTGGGAGTTTCTGCAGGGCTTGCAAGACTGAATTGCCCTAGTTGGCCTTTGGAGGTTAACCAGATGTTCTGGGATGATTTGATAGTGGTATGGTGCTGAGTCATGTATCTTAATATCTTATATGTATTTGGTTTTTGTTAGTTTTTAACATTTATTATGGGGTTGATGAAGTAGAAGTCATTGTGAGACCCTCTGTCTGAGCAGTGACTAAAACATCAAATAAACAAAGAGCAGATAATGTCCACGTATTTTGTAGGCATCACAAGGAGGCAAAAGTTGAAATTCATTTAAGCAACTATGATAAATATACTGAAATATGCAAAACCTTTGGTTTGTCCCCATGTAGTGCTCTGATTTTATAATGAAGTAGTACAGTTACCTTGTTAAAGCAAAGAATTATGAGATGCCCTGTTGAAGGAATGACAGCAAAAGGAGACCCGCCATCTCAGACCATAAAACTTGTGGCCCCTGTGGTAGATAGATAGCATATGCAGCATCCTTTTCAATATATAATAAAATGGTAGATAACTTAATGAGACTGGTGGAATAGAGAACAGCAGAACATTATACTTCTTTCCACTGAAAAATTAAAGTTCAGTCAGTTATGGTGTGATGGTAGAGAGTACGCTTCCTCATTAGGAAATAGTCCCAAATGAATATGAGAATTGTTCATTTTTAAGCACTGAGTTTGCCAAAATCAATATTTTGTGCACTATTTAACATGGTACATTGATACAAAAGCATTCATAGTGCATTGAATGACTATCGCCAATACTTGCCTTTTCAAACTGTTTCCTTGGCAAAATAACTAATGGAGCAGCAAAGGCCATCCATGCTGAGGACACAAGAGGATGAGGACAGGAGAGAAATGAAGGAGGAGGCAGTGCAGACGGTGGGAAGGCAAGGAGCAGAGGAGGAAGCGCAGGCAGTGAAGGAGACAGGGAGGATGAAGTGGAGTGTTTGGGGAGCCTACGCCATGCTCTTCAGCTGCCTCCTGCTTGCCTGTGAGCTGAGCACTGCCACCAGGGACCTTAAGTACTTCTCACTGGGCTCTGAACTGAAGGGGAAGTCCTTCCGCCTCAGTGCTAATGCCTTCTACTTCGGATAGCTACAGCTGCTGGGCTCTGCTCTCTTTTGCTGCAGTGGCGTAACTAGGCAAACTGGAGCCCTGGTCAAAACCTGAGTTTGATGCCCCCCCAGGCGCATGCCCAATGCAATGCGCCCACCCCCCCTTGTAGCTACGTCCAGTGGCGTATCTAGGCAAACTGGAGTTTGGCGCCCCCCATGGGCAGCCACCCTCCCCAACTGTGAACAAGCAATGATTTTTTTACACCAGGTTGTTTCAAAGTCACCATCACATTATAAAACATGCCCCAACTCACAAATCTGAGCACAGCAATAAGCCATGCCATGCAGCAGAAATAATTTTTTGAAAACATTTTCAAAATGCTTTCAAAATGTTTTATTACTGCTATGAAAACATTTTATGGTGTTCTATCCAGTACCCCCAATTGGGGGAAACAGCATCACTTTCAATGTTTCAAAGGAGAATCTGGGCTCCCTAGTTTAAACAAGTGATGCTGGAATCCACCCCCAAACAGCATCATTTTCAATGGTGTTTAAACTAAAGAGCCCAGATTCTCCTTTTAAATCCACCTTAAAGGGAGAATCTGGGGTTCCCAGTTTAAACAACATTGGAAGTGATGCTATTTTGGGGTTGATTCTCCCCCACCCTGAAACAGCATCACTTGCAATGTTTAAACTGGGGACCTCAGATTCTCCCTTTAAATCCATGTCAAAGGCGGCGGGGGGGGGGGTTAAAAGGAAAATCTGGGGAAATTTGGGAGGTGCCTGCTGGCAGGGGTGCAATTGTTAAGCTAGCAGCACCAAACTTTCAGGGTATCTTTAGGATACTTCCCTAATGATACCACCCAGGTTTGGTGAAGTTTGGTTCAGGGGGTCCAAAGTTATGGACCCTCAAAGGTGTAGCCCCCATCTTCTGTTAGCTCCCATTGGAAACAATGGATGATGGGGCACCCCCTTTGGGAGTCCATAGCTTTGGACCCCCTGGACCAAACTTCACAAAACCTGGATGGTATCAGTAAAAGTTTCTCCTGATGATACCTCCCAGGTTTGGTGAAGTTTGGTTCAGGGGGTCCAAAGTTATCGACCCTCAAAGGTGTAGCCTCATCTCCTATTAGCTCCCATTGGAAACAATGGGGGATGGGGCACCCCCTTTGGGAGTCCATAACTTTGGACTCCCTGAACCAAAACTCACCAAACCTGGGTGATAGAATCAAGAGAGTCTCCCAAAACATCCCTGAAATTTAGGTGCTGCTAGCCTTAAAACAGCGCCCTCTGCAGGCCAAAAATAAAAAAAACACTGAAAATACAAAAAATCCCACAAACAAACCTGCCCCCCCACCCCACAGGGCTGCGCCCAGGGCAACTGCCCACTTTGCCCAATGGGAGGAACGCCTCTGTTTTGCTGCCAGACAAGGCAGGGGCCAGCAGCAGGGGTGGCATCTGAGGCTGGGTGGCAGCCTCAGCACTGTTGCCTAGCACTAGCAGAAATCCAATGTGGTGTAGTTAAGAGCTGTGGACTCTAATCTGGATAAGTGGGTTCAGTTCCTCCCCACTCTTCCACATGATGCGTACTAGATTACTTTGGACCATAGTTGTGTCAGAACTCTCAGCCCATGTGGAAGCTCTGGGTGTCTCTTGCCTAGATAACCTTACAGGGTTGCCATAGGTCAGCTGTGACTTGACAGTACACCCACAGAGCATTTCTCCAATGTCCCTTCTATCCCATCAACTCTGTATCGTTGAGCCCAGAGATTCTAGCGATTGAACTTGTGTCTCTCTACATACAACGCATGCATTTAACCACCCAGCTGAGCCTGCCTGCTTTTTTTCATTGTACAAAATGCCATTTTGCTTGGTGTCTGAAATGGGCATGTAGACAGCCAGACCATCTGTCTTGTATGTGACTTTTAAAACAGCCTGTGAATTGAAAGCATCCTTGTTTGTTTGAGATCTTAGGATGTGAATCAACCTCAAGAGCAGAAGGCATGACCAGGCATTATAATGAGTTTGGTTAAGTAAATTAACACTCCTTTATAATCAGGTTAGGCTGGGCTTTTGCACCAATAAATCTTTGAGAATCCCTGGAAACTAAATTAGGCAAAATTTTCTCCCCTATGTTACTTTGCTCAGTTACCTTAGCAACTGTAATCTTTATCACTGAAGGCATAGAGAGCTATGAAGGAAGGAAAGCAGCAGGCATTTCTGCAAAGACTCTGGCTAATCCTTTTCTTATGCTGTCAAATTTTGGGGGGCGAGTGACTAGCTTGCATCCTAGGTCGGTAGTACTGGGAATGTCCTTAAATATTGTGCCAGTGATGCATGGCTTATTTGCCTGTTTGAGAGGTGCCTTAATTTCACAGGAAAAGCCCATGGCTGACTTCTAATATTAGTGTGATGACAACTAGATGTTTCAATGCAATTGTACAAAATGGCAATATAATCTTTGTTGACCCAGCAGTTTCATCTTTCATCTGAAAGTGAAGACTTGAAATGACTACTGATGAAGTTTAAAACAGAAAGAGCCAAAGCAGGATTACAGCTGAACATCAAGACAAAAGTAATGACTTCTGGAGAATCATGCAACATTAAGGTTGACAATAATGAACTGAAATTGTTTAAGATTTTCTGTTTTTTGGCTCCATTAAGGGAGCCTGTAACCAAGAAATCAGATGGAGACTGAGACAAAGAAGAGCAACCATGAAGGAGCTAGTGTAAGGATGTGTCGCTGGTGACCCAGATCAAGATCATTCATGCTGTAGTATTCCCCATTACTTTGTACTGGTGTGCAAGTTGGACAGTGAAGAAAGCTGACAGGAAGAAAGTAGATTTTTTTTGAAATGTGATGTTGGAGGTGAGTTTGACAGATACTGTGGACTGTCAGAAAGACAATAAGTGGGTACAAGATCAAAGTGGATTAGAGTCATGCCAAGAAGATCAAACATGAGATGGATTGACTCAATCTATGAGGCCTCAGACCTCAGTTTGCAAGATTTGATCAAGACTGTTAATATTAGGACGTTCTGGAGATCATTAAATCATAGGGTTACGTTAAGTCAAATGCTACATGATGGCACTTTACAAACACACATCAATGAAGGAAACATGAGTGAGATAAAAAATATACCTCACAGCTCCATCCAAAGGAAGTGGGTGGGTGGGAATCTGCTCTGGGAGTGGCATGCTGGCAGCATCAGTCGATTTGTACTCCCTGAGGCTCTTAACCTGGCAGAGGAGTGATCCCACCAACATACAGCTTCCACTGCCCTCCCTCCCATGACACTGGACATTGTGTCAGCATCCCAGTAGCAGCATAGCGGGGACAGGCTGGGGGTGGGGCCAGGGTGGAGCTAGGCTCCCTACTGGCCTTTGCTGGCATTACACCAGTGGGTTGCAGTCCACACTTAAGCTAGCCTTTTGGCTGGCGTAAGTCTGTTGTGACCCATTGAGGCTTCTCAGCAGCAGGGAGACTTTTTGACTTCCTCATGTCACCAGAAAGTCTCTTTCGGAGCAGCAGCTGGCCACCCGGCTTGTGGATAGGGCTGTTTCCTGCTTCCCATTTCTGCGATTCAAAACTGAGAATATCATGAAAAAATATTTCTCCTCCTGTCGTTAATGTATTTTAAAAATTCTGACTTCTGGATTTGTATACTCACAGCAATATTGGCAGGTGTTTCAATACAGACAGTGCATTTCTGGCACAGACTGGCTTCGAAGAGAAACCCTGATTCTTTCAATAATATGGTTGTTCCTCAACTTGCTGAAATCACACACACTGAATAGACTGAAAATATTCTCTCGCTCTTTTTCTCTCTCTGTACTCTCTCTCTCTCTCTCTCTCTCTCTCTCTCTGAGTAGTCTTAGGTATGAAAAGATTTATCAGCTGTCTGAAGGTGGTATAAATGTGCGCAGTTTACAGTTCCTTCAAACTACAAATGCCTACCTTCCCATGTGAATGGCAAATACCTACACTTGCTTTTTGGATTCTTCTTGGTCCACACCTAGGAAATAGCTGCACTTACAGGGACCCTAACTGCAGTAAGAGGAGACTGGCAAAGGTTTCAAACTTTTGTGCTTTTTGCTATTTTTGCAGTTTTAACAAGCCACTTAGATCTGATTCACATTTTATGTAATGACTGAGTCTGCTGTCTCAGTCATCTCCCCAATGGCTCTTACTTCTTGGCATATGTCCATAGAACACATTGAGAGTTAACTTATATGTGCCTCCCTGACACATTTTACAGTGGTCTTTATGGAACATGCAATGGAAGAAGTTACTACAAAGTCCTAACTAACCGTTGCTGTTTCTAGAATTTTTTCAGTCTAATGTATTGTCGAGGGCTTTCACGGCCGGATTCAACTGGTTCTGGTGGGTTTTCCGGGCTGTGTGGCCGTGGCCCGGTGGATCTTGTTCCTAATGTTTCACCACACAGTATGTAACAGATTTCCCTCTGTGATACACCTCTGAAGATTACAGCCACAGATGCAGGCGAAACGTTAGGAACAAGATTCACCAGACCACGGCCACACAGCCTGGAAAACCCACCAGAACCAGTTTATTCAGTCTGCTTTCAGATTTACTTTTCATTGTATGGCACTATATTAGCAAGTAATTCTTTTTCCTAGTGCTTTCAATGCTAAAATATCAGTTTAGCATGATGATAATTTTGGATTCAAGTGCTACTGATGGTTTGTATCCAGAATCTTGATCACTTTCACGATGCAACTGCAGGACTGTGAGTAATAAAGTTCCCAAGATGCTCCACAGTAATTTTTTAAAAAATCTGTAAAATGGCAGTATAACAACAGTAAAAAGAAACAATGGTTAAAATTATTGATAAATTCCATAAAAGGAGCAGCACAACAATTGAAAGAAGTCAACATTGTAGAATAATACAAGAGTGAGGATTTTTTTTTTAAAAAAAAACACCTAATCTGAATCTTGCCCAATTCCTGGAGACCAAGGATGACTTCCTCTGATACCTAAAATTCCAAAGAGAACATGCTAGTTAAAGGGGGAAATTTTACAGGAGACATTAATCTCTTCAGAAGTGTGGGACACATAGAGCAGGGTCTCCAATGGAGATTTTAATGGCTGGACATGTTATGGAAGCAGGCAGTCTTTTAGAAATTCCAGTTGTACACCATTCAGGGCTTTAAAGGTTATCAGAACTCTGAATTGTACCTAGAAACAATTTGGAAGCCAGTGAAATTCCTTCATGACTTTTGAGCTGGTGGCTATGATCTGGATCAGTGGAACTTTCTGAACAGACTTCAAATATCTAGGCTGCATTTCAGCAGTTTAGCTTGCACTGTAGTAGTTTAACCAAGGCCCCTTCCGTACACGCAAAATAATGCGTTTTCAAACCACTTTCACAACTCTTTGCAAGTGGGTTTTGCCATTCCGCACAGCTTTAAAGAGCACTGAAAGCAGTTTGAAAGTGCATTATTCTGCATGTGCAGAATGAGCCCAAGTTTAACCAAGCTCTGGCCAGGAATTGGGGGGGTATAAATATACGGTAACAAAATTAGCAAAGCCTGGATAATGGAAGCCAAATTTTGCTTTTTAGGAAGGAGCACAGCCGATGAACTACTGAATGTGGCTAAAAGTGCCATGTGCCAAAGATGGCAGCTAAGCTTCCATCTGTAGATACCAGTCTAACAACACCCAAAGGAGTGCATCTGTTCTGTCAAAAGTAGTACAAATCCTTCCTGAATAAGCTGACATCTCAGTGTTAGCTACTCTGTTGACCAACAATACTTCTGTCTGATCTGGTCTGTGGTTCACTTTAATCATTCCACTACCATATCCATAACTCCTGCTGCCTTACCTGAATCAGCTAGAAAGGAGAAGTAGAGTTGAGTGTCATCTTCATGCTGACACTTATCTCTGAATAATCTTTTCCAGCAATTTCAGGTCAGTGTCAAGTAGTGTGCAACTTAAGATGGAATCCCACAGCCCCATGATCCTATTACTAGTGATAAAAACCAAACGGGGCACAAGCGAAATGCTGATATAGAACATCTGGAATTTAACCCCCCCCTCCACTCTTTTAGTGTTTGTTCACATACAATCAATAATACAGCAGAGTATTAAAAGTAATCTGTAACAGTCTTTTATATCTGTGTAAACAGGATCCTAATTTAGAAAATTTAAGTAAAAAAACAGCTGGGGGAAAAACAATGAAAACATTCTTTCTGAAATCAGATGAAAGCTGCGAGAGAAGTGCGGGGAAAATGATTCTTCATCTGATTAGTAGTCTTATTTGTAGTCATCTAAAACTGAACACAGGTCTAGAGTCAAGATTTGTGGCTGCCTATACATTCCTTGGCATTGTAACTGGATCTTGACCTCTGAAAGCGGGAGAGCCTTGCTTTCATTCGAAAGGTTTCTGAGAAACCAGAGCTTCTAATCTGCAGGAAGCCCTGAATGGAAGCCTTGTTAGGAAAAGGATTAGGAATCCAGCAGGACCTGCCAATTCTATGGGACTGTTTGCATGAGCTTTTAGCGGGTCTGTGCAGAGGCTGCAGGTGGTCCCCGGACCTCCCTTCAGCTTTATCGGAACACACAGGCAGGCTGGAATTCCCAGCAGGTACCGAGGAAAGATGCTGCCTGCCTGGAGCCATCTGTCCTGTCTGTGGCTGCTGCCCAGACATACCAAATGCCTTTTTATCATTTTTTAAAAAAAAGATTTCCCCCATGCTGCTGGCAGCAAAAGATGTCAAGTGAGAAGGGGAGAAACCCTTTGTGCACAATACACACTTGGAAGCCATACACAGCTAAAGATTTTGACATGTGGCCAATGATTTTGCTGCCTTTAATTTCAAGGCTGGGGGGAAAAATCTGTTTTATTTTGTTTGTTAATACTTATTTACAGCAGTTATAATTAAGCACACAATTCTATACACTTGACAGTCACTAGGTGAACATGTTACTGAAATCAATGGGACTTACTTCCATGAAATGTGTTTAGGGTTTGAATACCAAGGAAAAAAGAATTCTGAGCCCTATATTATTTCTAGAAGCTGCAGTTTTTAACATAAGTAAATTCAATAACCTTGTAATACACATTCCCAACTCCTCAGGCATTTCAGGAAGGCAACTTAATTCCTCATCTCTCTCTCTCTCTCTCTCTCTCTCTCTCTCTCTCTCTCTCTCTATCTATCTATCTATCTATCTTTTATTTTATTCAAAGGTAAGATTTAGCCATTAGGAAGATCTGCAGTGTCTCTTTGGCTGTTTCCGCACGGGCAATGAATGACGACCTGGAGACGGTAAAAACGCCGTCTCCAGGCCGCCATTCGCACATGGGGGCGCAGCTGCAACGCAGCCGCGCCGCCCTCGCTCCTGCCGGCCCTGAACCAAGCGTTTCCCCAAAGCGCTTTTAGCGCTCTTTTTGGGGAAACGCCGCAGTGAAGCCGCTGCCGAGCGAACGGCAGCGGCTTCATGCCACCTCCCCCACCCGGCACTCACCTTGTCCCCGGGTCTCTGGCGCGTCGCCGAGGCCTGGGGACACGCCCCCCTGCCCTGCGCCGCTGGAGCAGGCGCGCAGGGCCAGGGGGGAGTGTCCCCAGGCCTCAGCGATGCGCCGGAGGCCCGGGGACATGTCGGGTCAGCCGGGCACCGGCGCTCCGTGGCACCGGCTGCCCGGCTGTTCCCAGGACCATCCATGCGGACGGTCCCAGCGTCGTTTCCGCCTTCGTGCGGAAACGGCCTTTGTTTCCTACCACACTTGTTAAATAGCACAGAGAGTATTTCTGTCCTTAGAACTGTAAGACCCTCTCTTTTCAGCTTTAATTTGTACTGCTTTACAGAGAGGAATTTTCACAAAAACTCAGCTTGACCTGATTTACTAGTAACAAATCTTGACTTGCATTTTGCAGCCTTTAAATGCTACAAGTACAATGGAATCTCTCTCCAAGATGATGCTATGCCTGTCAGAACACAAATTTCAAGGTCACAGAGTAATACCTAGCACGGCATTCAGAACCAATGGAGCAATGCTAATAGCAAAGACTGTGGCTTTATCAAAGCTGGAGGATTTACAAGCCTAGCTTTACACAAAAACACAAAAGGGAATGGTGAATTTAATACTCAAAGTTGGATGTAGGCAAAATGCTTCTGCCACAGCTAGTGTGATCTCCTTTCTCGGTGTGCCATAGCTCTGGTGGCCATCTTGGAATTACCGTATATACCCGAGTATAAGTTGAGGGGGTCTTTTTCAGCATTAAAAATGTGCTGAAAAAGTTGACTTATACTTGAGTATATACGGTATTTTGCTTGAAACTTTGAATTTACCTATCAGTTATAAATAAAATCTTACTTTGTTTGACCAAACTTTGGAATCCCACCCTGATTTGCTTAGTATCGCATAAGCCATCCACTTTGCCTTATAAGCTCGTCGCACTACCAAAAAGACTTAAAGAGTTGTGGGGATTTTTTGGAATTGATATTCCTGGTGGCTCACCACACTAAGTAACTAGTTCTGGTAGTGTGTGACTCTCATTGTATACCAACCATTCATAAATGTTTGTCATGATGCTTGCGGTTAAGGAAAAAATTACCTACAGCATGGATTCTTAACCTTCCAGTGGCACTACTGGAATTCAGATAGCAGGTAGTGAGTGCCATGCTTTCCAAAGAGGTTCTTAAGGGAAGAAAGAAGTGGGTACCAAAAGCACATTAATGGATGGATACCATAATGAGGATTACTTCTCTATGGATCACAAGATAAATATGATAATTATAATCAGTTGATACTGTTTGACTGAAAACTTTGGAATGGAATAATGTTTGACGGCATTGATTTCAGTTTCTTTGTCTTTCCTCAATAATTACATTTAGCCTTAATGATCACTCACAAGAAAACATTTATTAAATATTAGACCTTCGCTAGTTAATCTGTGGGGACTTGGGATTCTGTTACTGCACTGAGGGGAAAGTTTGGAGAGGGCTGTGTGGGCTATTCAGCTCTCTTAATTTGTCCAGGTACCATCCACAGCCCTCAAAACTGGGAAAGAAAAATGGGCCACAGCTGTTGAGAGGGTTAAAAATGAACCCATGCATCACACACACATCCACCCTATTTCATTGAGGCCAGGAAACTTTTAAAGCGCTGATGGTCTGTCTCATGCTCAACATTACTAAAGGATTCTAGGCAAAGACCAGGAAGAGAATTAGTGCTGTTAATTCATGCTTGCCCAAAATTCCTAGTTCTCTTCATAGTGGGTTGCAATATATATTTTATTCAGAATTGATAGAAGCATGTGTACACTGATGCTTGTCATTGTTTAAATTATGCCAATGAACACTTCTAAAAGTCCACAATTGTCCACAAAAGTCCACTTCTAGAAGTTCCATTGTCCACAATCCCATTGTTTTTCTCCTTCTATAAACTCGGAAGGAGATGTTCTTTTCTTCTTGAAACACAGATAGTACATTTGAAATACATTCAGAATAATGGCACATTTATCAGCAAAAAGGCTACGTAGGAATTACCTCAGTATGATAAAATCAGCTTCTGGTCCACAAATCCTTTGTGGCCAAGATGTAAAGGCCATTAAATCATTCTCTAATAAAGAGGCACCTGGTACTGATTGATCAAGGTATTTGCCGATATCTTGTTTAATATCTTGGTAAATTTATCATCAGATGTGTCATCAAGAAAAGATGCTTGAAGGACATAAAGATTTCCTGCTTGTTCAGCTGCATAAAAGGGAAGGAAATTATTTCATCTGATATATATATATATAGTGCATGCTACAAATGGAAAAAAATCATGTAATAATACTACAAATGGAAAGAATCACATGATAATTATGAGTAATTGCTTTCTGATACACTTTGATGCGAGATTTTTACCTGACATTGTGCTTTTAGGAAAGTTACTAGAAGTGGCCATATTTTATTAATTATTTCAAGTAGATATCAAACTAATTAAAAACATACAGACCATTTCAAAAATATGTATTAAATTACAGTAAGGTAGAACAAAATACCAGCTTTGGTTGAAAGTGCTCAGTATCAGGTGACAGTTGCATGCTGGCATAAAAAGTTTGCCTTAAAATTCTTTCTCTACCATTTTTATAAAAGAAGAACAAGAACAAAGCATATGGAGGCATTTTTTTCAGGTTTGCAGAATGGTCTGTCTTGTCTGTTCACAGCTCCGATCACCAGATATAAATATTCTCAGATTTAGCCACTTTCGCTAATAGAATATACAAGTGTGGGCCTGTGAGATTTGTATGGAGTCCCACTATCTCTCACTTTCTCATTGGGACTGGTATGAACCCTGGGCTCCACCACATCCCCTGATGATCTTACAGGAGGGAGGTGCATCTCTGCACTTGCACAGAGAATGATCTTTGATTTTGGGGAGAATTTAAACCCCTCAAGTTTGCACGAAAATCTGTTTCCTGTCAGTGTTGCCCTGAGACCTGGATCTAAATTTTTGTAGATGGGAGGACACACTTCCCTATTAGATATATAGATGATTACAAAGACACAAATGCCAATTGTTTTTATTTATCAAAGACCACCCTTTTTCAGCTACCCATTCCTGGCACATGGGGATGATTGTTATTTTTTGTTGTTTTATTTAGCATGAATTGCTGTCCCCAGGCTCTCTGGAAATATAAAAATATGTCAGGCACAGAGACACTATGCAGAACACAGATGCCTTTTCACATGCTACAGCTGCTGAAATATAATTTGAACTGTTGATAACTTCCTGTAGGACAATTCTGGGGCTTATTTTAGTATCTTCAACCAAAAGAACAAACACTGTTCTTCAGGGAAAGAAGACAGTTTCCGAGAAAACTAAAACTAATACAGAATACAGAAAGTGGATAGAACATTTAGTATTGTATAATTTTGTGGTGAGGGAAATCAGACAGTAATCCCTAAATAAACTTAAAACTCAACCATCTTGGAACTTCTGATTGACAGGTGCTCTATAAATAATTTAAACAAAAAAGGATGTTACAGGTGTCTCCCTATTTAGTCTATGAAATGTTGAGGAATATGCAGTGATAGCTTAAGGATGAAATCCTAAGGATGCTATCCTGAAAGCAAACTCCACAGAATAAAATGGGGCTTAAATTTACGTCAGTCTTTTTAGGATTACATCTGGATCTCTAGAACTTTCTTTCATCTAAAGGAAACTGAACTTTATAGTCCTTCTCTTAGACTTCTTTCTGTGTGGGAAAGTGGACAGTGCATAATAGTTCCATTGGAACAATGGTGGGAACGATAGAGAACGGCGTTTCTAAACTCTTTCCTGTAATTAATGGCGTCAAGCAGGGGTAAACTTTAGTACCAGCTGTTTTTACTGTTTTATTTGCTGTTTTATGATATAAATGTCAGGTTAAAGATGCGATTAAGGACTGCTTTTTAACTTCAAAAGGCTACAAGTGTGAAGTGAAGGTTCTTGCTGGGTGGAGGAGTGGTTCAAAATCTGTGGCCTGCATATATTGGTGCTCTAGTAGGTGATTCTCAGAGGACAAACAAGTAGTAATTACTTTTGAAAGGAATGGGTTCTTTTTTTGCCTGACTACTAACATGAACAAGACACAAGTTTTATACTAACCAATTCAATGTAAAATTTATGTTCCACCAGAACTTGCTACTGGGTAAGCAGATGCTCCAGGTGGGAGATAAAGACATGTAGTTGGGCAGTCTGGGAATGGTAAATATTGACTAAACTTAAATAAATTAAACTTGCAAGCCAAACTGCTTATAGTGCACATTTTGAGGCATGCTTTGTGAATGAGAAAAGAATGTAAGCCCTCAGGTAAAACTGAAACTATCCTAGCGCTGGTTTGATTTCCTTTTTAATGCTTGTGAAACTGGAATAGTGCCTGAGATAAGAAATTAAAACATTTATACCAAAGCTGCTTAATTTTTTTAAAAAAACCAACAACTGGTAGGATAAATTTTCCAATAGATTATGCCTCACCATTCAAGTGCCTGAATGAATATCTCCCCAAGATCGTAAACTCTGCTGCATGTCAGAGTGGTCAAGCTAAGTGCTGCATAAAATTGTATATATGTACCAGCAGCTTTAGAACAGTTATATTGAACAGTTGAAAGAGGCATATTGAGTAAAATTTGGGATATTATCTATGGATTCTCATAACTCTATTCAAATAATAATATGTGTGATGCTCCTGCAGACCACTGAGTTACTTAGCTTAATACTGAGGCATGGTGCTGGAGGCTGGTACTGTCAGGCAACCATTGGCCCTTACCTCTAAACTCTATTTTATTTTTTTATCCTGCACTTCCTCAAAGAAGCTCAGGAGGCAGACCGCTCCCCATCCTCCATTTTATTCTCCCAACAGCCCATGAGAAAGGTGTGGCAGACATCACTGAGGATGATGAGAGGTATTTAAAATCCCACAGTACACAATTTCTCCTCTAAAGGACATGCTATTGTTAAATGTTAAACGTATAAATGTTAAAATTAACATTGTGAGAAACTTTTGCCATAACTGAACTTTGCAATTTTTGGAATAAGCAGGAATTTTTAGGACAACGAAATTGTAAGTTTAGTGTTATATCATGCTCAGATCAGAATCTGCAAATAAAAAGTAAAATTAATCTTCAACATTTATTAGAAAGGAAAACATGAAGGGGCGTTCTCACAAAATGTGGTCCAGTGAAGTCTTAGAATTACAAAATCAATACATAAATCAATGCTAGCATCGAGTTATCAGCTTAAGACAGTATTATTCTGAAATGGAGTGCAAGGAAAATTACTGAAGGGTTGTTTAGAGACTACAATGTATTATGACAACATGTGTAAGAAAGGCCTATGACAGTGTCAAAAATATTATACACCTTGGCAGAAGGCCCCTTAAATTTTGAAGCCCTGGGCTTCAGCCTATGGCTCTCCAGTGAATGGTAAATCCAAGCAGTGTGGCTCCCCACCCGTGTATTGCCGGAACAGTCCTGCCCTGAAGCAGACGGGTAAGAAGGCTCCCATTCTCCTGACTTTTTGTACACGGTGAAACTGAATGATTCAGGAGGGCATTTTTACACAGGAACTAGAGCTACACTGTAATGAACTGGTTCAAAAAGATGCTTTGGTAAAGGGATAGGGTCTGCAGATTAGACTACTGTATACCAACTGTAGCTGTAAGTATGCTCCTCCTGTGTAATTTCTGCTATGTATTTAAACAGTTGGTTTCGGACTGTTCCTACTCAATATTACTTTATTTGTGTTTTGTAACGTGACTTTGTGTTGGTCTCTCGGTTCATTTAACCCTTTGTCATTTAAATACCAGTAAAGGCTTGTGTATTTAAATTTGCATGTCAAGGCGTTACGTATCAAGTAGAGTTGAGCTTTTTGTGCTAGATTATTGTCTCCCATTGCCATTTAGCAGCTATCCCAAGCAGGCATGAATAGTAGTCTTACAAGAAGCCATCAAGTGTGTGGGCTACCTGATAGCCCTGAGATTTCAACCTGCAGTCCTGAAAATGAGTCCTGAAACTGTTGAGAGTCGGGGCCAAATTCTTAGACCTGGCAACATATGTGATTAAAAGAAAAAAAGAAAAGAAAAAGTCTATTAAGTCTGACTTGCCTGTCTCCAGAAAGACACTGTCCCCCAGTTTACTGCTTGATTTCTTGTACTTCATTTTTAACGAAATCAACGGAAATTTTGAACTATTCGATAGAGTGCATTGTTTGCATTTTGGGAAAAAAGTATAATAATTGATTTAGCTATTCAGCTATTGATTAATTGATTGATCTATCAATGCATATGTTAAAAGGAACATCACAAAAGTGTTGTTTACAGTACTAAAAGCAAGGCTTCCATTTTGCAGACAGGGAGCAGCGGAGGTTGCTTGTTTATCTCCACTGCATAACAGAATTTAAATACAAACCACAGAGCAGGCTCAAAAGTATTTCAGAGACGGTCTTCTCTAGGATTATTCAAGCTCACATAACCTGTAGGCTGAAATCACTTTGCTCCTTGGAACAAGCCCAAGAACAAATACCCAATATCAAGACAGCTGCTAAGATCAACATCATGTTCACTACATGCTCTCAGCCACCCACCAGATGTGCCACATTTTAATAGCATTCCTCCTGGTATTTTTAAAAGCTTTCCTGCATGATAACATTTTCATTTAAAGCAGCCGTTGTTTTAATCAACTGCTGAATATGTAAGGTATTGTAAAGATCTGAGTTCCCGCAAAGGCATTATGTACAATTATGTTTAGGATGAAGTACCAGATGAAAATTACCATTAATTAAGCAATTTTCCAGAATTCAGTTATCTACAGCAGAGGCAATGTGTATTAAAATATAAAACTTGGAAGCCTACAAGGGTTCCAGAGATAAGGATGGAAGTGCGAGAAAGTCTCTCCTCCATAGGCACACCTACAACCCTGTTGGGATCTGGTTCTATACAAGCAGATTCTTGCCAAGGTCACCAACCTCCAGGAGGGATCTGAAGATCTCCCAGAATTACAACTGATCTCCAGGCTGCAGAAATCAGTTCCTCTGGGTACTTTGGAGGATGGACTCTATGGTTCTAGATCTTGCTGAGGTCTATACCCTTCCCAAATTCTCCACAAGCTCCACCTCCAAATCTTCAAGAATTTTCCAAGCTGGGCTTGGCAACCTTACAATGAAGTGCAAGAAAGGAGCAGCAGTGGCGTCGTGGTTAAGAGCAGGTGCATTCTAATCTGGAGGAACCAGGTTTGAGCCCCACTCTGCCATTTGAGCTGTGGAGGCTTATCTGGGGAATTCAGATTAGCCTGTGCACTCCCACACATGCCAGCTGTGTGACCTTGGGCTAGTCACAGCTTTTCGGAGCTCCCTCATCCCTGTTTTCTTTTCTGTACATATACTGGCTGTTTGGAGCACATAGCTAGGGAGATGTGCACTTTGGGCCGAATGTTAGTGGGTATATCACAGAGATGGGGGTGGGGATGGGGGAGTTTCTCATTTTCCACAAAAATATGAGAACGTGAATGGGAATGTGATGTGAAGCTGTGCCCCATTGTTTTTTGCTGCAGCTTGCCGTGTTGAGACCTGCAGTGGGCCCCAGTGGCTTAACGCTAATGGGGACATGGGGTATCCCATGTTTCTGGGAGCATGCTGTTTTGTCACATGGGGTGGGGCCCCCCATGTGATGAAACAGTGTGCGCCTGAGCTGCCTGCTGTGGTGACCCCCCCTCGGGCTCCCTGTAGCCTGGCACCTGCTCTCCCCAGGGCCTGGGGAGGGCAGGAGCTGGCCTGCAGAGAGCTTGAGGGGGTGGGGCTCCACATTGGGCAGTGGTGGCGCCCTCCGGGGCAGCCTGCCGTGGTGCCCCATTCTCCCTGTAGGTCAGTGTAATAGGTTTTCTTCTGTTAACAAGGCCTTCTAATACCTTATCGGTTTCTGACCTATGTAGCTTTGCATAGTCATGTTTCTATATGTATAAAGAATGGTTGCTGTTTGTATATGCACTACCAATGTTCATATTTTGCTATTATTGCAATGGAGGTATATTAACTTTACACATGGGTGTGTTGCAATTTACTGTTTGTATGTGCCAGTATACACACTACATGCTGTAACTGCTCTGGTTGTTCCAAAAAACTGTAACAGCAAGAATGTTTATAGCAATCCCTGGTTAATTAGGGCTTACAATTTATCACAGATTTTCTGTAATAGGTCATATTTAATGAATGGCTTCTTTTTAAAAAATGTATGTTCAGAACCATCTTTCTCTGTAGTCTGGGGAAACATTCATCCTAGCGGCATCAGAATTAACTTCACTTTAGACTGTCATTTTAACAATCTCCACATCTCTGAATTTTTTTCCATCCAGATTCTTGCAAATAGATTTACTGTACTGTGTGGAATACCTGCAAAAGGAGTTAACCACTATAGGAAGTTGCTAGGTAACAGAAGTTGCTGCATCACTGAACATCCAATGAGAAATGGTTCTGGTGATGTAATGCTTCTGTTTGGTTTGTGCTGATATCATTTTAGAGGAAGCCAGCATGCAGAATCATTCAGGAAACAAGGGAGCAATTCAACTTAATACAACCTGAACGAACTGTTAAAATATTGGGGGGAGGGGTGTGTGATTCTGCTCACTGTATGATTGTTATTTGAAAGCAAAAAAAAAAGCATGATAGTATCACCTTAAAAATACATTAACATTCAACAGAACACAGAGACATGTCATGCCTGCTCTGGGAAACAGCCAAAAACAGAATCATCTGGTGATGAGCTCTTCCTCTCCCTGCTCTGGAGAACACCATGCAAAATGTAGCTTAATCACTTTGCCTTGTTTCTCTGCTACTTCCAGCACAACCATTGATGAGGAATAGAGGTGGATACTCTCACTTGTGGTCATATACAGCCTGAATCTATGCCACAGTAACATCAAGACTAGACTACTGTTATGCATTGAAATTGGTCTTCAAACTCAAACGCTGAATGCTGGTCTTCAAAATCAACTCAGAAATTCCAGCAGCTCCAGAATGCTGTGGCATGGCTACTAATGGGAGCAAGATGGAGTATGCATATTACTCTCCTTCTGGATGTACTTAATTGGCTGCCCATCTGTTACTGGACTCAGTTGAGGATATTGGCTGTCACATATTTATTTATTTATTATTACATTTTTGTACCGCCCTCCCCATAAAGTCCTCCATGGCCTTGGCCCCTCTTAAGTCATATGCTCCACCAAAATAATTTTACTCAAGTCATCAGGGACTTCAGCAGGTGCCAACCTGCAAATGGGAAACATCAACAACTGCTGTACACCTGCTTTCTCTTTTGTGGTTCCCGCCTTGTGGAATGGCCTGTCCAAGGAAATCAGGAAAGCTCTCCTGGACCTTTGCAAACAATGCAAAACTGAACTATTCAAGAGGACTTTTCTGCATAGGTCACATGGTTGCAGTGCACAAAATGGTTTTACAAACTTGCTTGGATAAATGATTAAAGACTGTGGTCTGTACTGCTGTGTTCAGCTTATTGCAAGTGGGATCCTATTTACTCAATTTCTGTACCACTTAATGTGTGACATGTGAATACTCATGCTATGCTCCAGTTCTTTTTAGTGCTTCCAGACTAAAAAAACCCTAATCAATTGGCTCTTGAATGTTGCTTTTTAAATGGTTGTACTGGGTCACTATGTGTAATTCACCTTGAATCCCTGTGAGGAAGGTGGGCTATTAAATAAGTAAACAAACAAACAAACAAACAAACAAACAAACAAACAAACAATAAATAAATAAATAAATAAATAAAAATAATGTCACAGGATGATGATTCCCCGACATTATGGCAAGGGGGATAAAACTCACCCTGGGACTGCAATTTTTGGTGACCTCATCATTTACTTCATTTATTCCTTTCTCCCCAATGGGGCCTAAATGTAGCTTATATCATTCTCCTCTTCATTGTACAACCCTGTGAGGTAGGTTAGGCTGAGAGTGTATGATTGGCAAGCTTCGATTCCAACCTAGTCTGATCCTCCAGCCTCTACACCATGCCGGCTATCATGGCTTTAATTAATAAAATATGGCTTTAAATCTATACAAATACATACTTTCTGTCCCTCTTCAAGAAACCTGCATGAATGGCTATCAATATGTCTACATTCTAATACAGATATGAGTGTTTGCCTTCATGGGGTTCATAGAATGGAGCATGCCACATGCAAAGGAATGCTTCAACTGATAGTCTCCCTGAATTAAACTAGGAAGCTGCTCTTGGTAGAACAATTCTGTATGTAAATTGGAGCCTGGAAATAAATCTATGGAATTGACTATAAAGCTGCAAGTAGACTTACACAAAAAGCCATATGGGAATGAGACAGGATTTTATATGTAACTATCAAGAATCTGAATGGATTTAACACTAGATGAACATTATAGAGCTCATAAAATATTATTATAGTGATATAAAGAATATGCATAGATAGTTTGTTGTAATTTTTTAATGCTATCTTTGGATATATGCTTCACAATAACGTTCTGTAAATATGTAATAATCATAATGTGGATCACGAATCTATTTCTTATGACATTCATTAAATATTTGTGCTTAATTTAACATTAGTCTCCACAACGTCTTAGTTGTTTGCTAGAATCGACCTTTTGAATGTTCCTAAAAAGCACAAAAAGCCATAGAATTAGGTGGCAGTAACTAAGCACATGTCATGCCAGTTACTGCATAGTTGATATCTGGATAATTTCCAATTTCAAACTGAAGCTTAGTATAAAGTACCACATAATGTCTGTGAACTGTTTGTCCGTATGATAATTGTCCATGTCTCCATTCACCCTGTTACTAGTTTAAACATTCATTTTGGGAAGCCAAGTCTAGTAAAGACCAAACCTTGTGAAGAATGACATGATATAGGAGGACTTATGACAGTGACCTTTAACCTCCTATGCAGATGTGGAGCAGTGCCATGGCATCAGTGATAGCAATGGACTGTCAAATTGCAGCACTATTGGCTTCCATGGTCCCACTACTACTGCAGCTATGTCCAAACAGCTTGTCCTAGTATATTATGCAAGCTGATTATCCTGTTTTTTTGTGTGCCAAATGCTGTGCAGCTTTCTATAGCTTGGAGAAAGTGAGATGCTTCTGAGGTTTCAGCCATGTGGACCTTTTTTCTCTGAGGTGGCACTAGGCCACACTCTGCCTCTTCTCAAGGCCATGGGGCAGGGATGCTTCTCCCACACACCCTCGTATATTGCGAGATTATACAATATCTGAACCATAATATTTTGCCATTGTTTCTGGAACGTTACCATGGTATCTCAGAAGAGTATTTGTAAAACAAGGATCCTAATAGTTATGGAGCATAATCCAAAGGCTTCAGTTTGCTTTAAGAAATCAATTATGTTTGCCTCTCTAGTATGGTTGAATGGTAAATAACACTATATTTTCCCATCTGCTCAACTCACCACACCAAGACACATGAAAACAAAATGCACTCAAATTACATAATCTGGTTTATTTATATAAATGTTATATTTGTGTAACAGCTGGGAAATAAGCAGCTTCTTTCTTAAAGAAAGTGAGAGCCAGTGAGGTGTAGTGGTTAAGAACAGGTGCACTCTAATCTAGAGAACCAGGTTTGATTCCCTGCTCTGCCACTTGAGCTGTGGAATCTTATCTGGTGAACTAGATTAGCTTGTGCACTTCAACACATGCCAGCTGGGTGACCTTGGGCTAGTCACAGTTCTTCAGAGATCTCTCAGCCCCACCCACCTCACAGGGTGTTTGTTGTGAGCGGGGAAGGGAAAGGAGTTTGTAAGCCCCTTTGAGCCTCCTTACAGGAAAGAAAGGGGGGATATAAATCCAACTCTTCCTCTTCTTCTTAAATGTACAAAAATGATTTAAAAACATTTAAAGACATTAGTATAATAAATTAGTCCTGTTGCTTTTAATTACAGAGACCAACCAATAATTTTAGCTACTTTTATTAAATGCTTTTTTTCCTTGAGTTTTTAAATCCCTTTCTCTTTGTTTTTCTTTTTACTGAAAGGTTTAAGAAACCATCCATAATTAACTAACGGAAAATGAGACTTCTAAGAACTAGATGTAAGAAAATCCTTTTAATTAAGGGAACCAGATTTAAGGTTGATAGTGAACACTAGTTAAATAATAAATACCCTCTTTAAATTAGGTCTTCATTAAATGTGGGAAGTTGGTGTAAAATCCCTTAATTTACATCACCGTCTAGTTTGAGCTGCAACTTTGGCTTTGATGGAATTGGTGGGAGGTTCACTTTCAAATCTTTCCAGTTGTTAAAGAATTAAACAGAGGAAGCTAGTTATAATAGGATTGGCTAAATTTAGGGTTGTCATGTAAATTACATGAGATCTTTTGCCATGTCTAATTATTTAAGCAAGTTTTTAAGGCTTACTGCCAGCCCCAACCACATACTTAGGGTACCCAAACATAAAACGGATACATTAAATAGGACTTTCAGGATTTGTATCATGCATGTTGCAGCATTTTTAATTTGTTTTTCATTGCAAATTTGGTGTTGCAGCACTTGTGCAGAGATTTAAGGGGGAGGGGGAAATCAATGAAGTCCATGTGAAAAAATCATGTTGTCTGTAGTCTTTTCTGACCACATGGGAGTTTCCAGTGACTGTGCATCAACCACTGCAGAATACTTTCTTTTTCCTAGATTTCTCCCGTTGCAACCTGTTTTTTTGTATGTGTGCTTGATGCAATGTAATCTAATAAGCTTCCATATAAGCTTCCTAAATTACCATTTTAAGTATGGTGCAGACCCCAGTTTTCATTAAACTCTGTAGTTGGACCGTCAGGGGATATGATGTATGGTTGTCAGCTCTGGGTTGGGAATACCTGGAGATTCTGGGAGTGAAGCTGGAAGAGGGTGGGCTTGGGGAGGAGAGGGACTTCAGTGAGGTATAAATAATGATACCATCTGTAATCTGGCAACCCTAGTATAATGTCATAGAGTTCACCCTCCAGCCATTTTCTCCAGAGGAACTGTTTGTCAGTGTGTGCAGATCAACTGTAATTCCAGAATATCTCCTGCAGGTTAGCAACCCTAGCCAATTTATATATACAACAGAAGGGAGATGTTACTAAGAGAGTGGCAGTGATATCAAAGGTCATAAGAACATAAGAACATAAGAACAGGTCAGCTGGATCAGACCAGAGTCCATCTAGTCCAGCTCTCTGCTACTTGCAGTGGCCCACCAGGTGCCTTTGGGAGCTCACATGCAGGATGTGAAAGCAATGGCCTTCTGCGGCTGTTGCTCCTGAGCACCTGGTCTGTTAAGGCATTTGCAATCTCAGATCAAGGAGGATCAAGATTGGTAGCCATAGATCAACTTCTCCTCCATAAATCTGTCCAAGCCCTTTTTAAAGCTATCCAGGTTAGTGGCCATCACCACCTCCTGTGGCAGCAAAAACCAATCCACACATTGCGCGAAAAAATGTTTCCTTTTATTAGTCCTAATTCTTCCCCCCAGCATTTTCAATGTATGCCCCCTGGTTCTAGTATTGTGAGAAAGAGAGAAAAATTTCTCTCCATCAACATTTTCTACCCCATGCATAAATTTTATAGACTTCAATCATATCCCCCCTCAGACGTCTCCTCTCCAAACTAAAGAGTCCTAAACGCTGCAGCCTCTCTTCACAAGGAAGGTGCTCCAATCCCTCAATCATCCTCGTTGCCCTTCTCTGCACTTTTTTAATCTCTTCAATATACTTTTTGAGATGTGGCGACCAGAACTGAACACAGTACTCCAAGTGCGGTCGCACCACTGCTTTATATAAGGGCATGACAATCTTTGCAGTTTTATTCTCAATTCCTTTCCTAATTATCCCCAGCATAGAGTTTGCCTTTTTCACAGCTGCCATGTACTGAGTTGACATTCCCATGGAACTATCAACTAAGACGCCCAAATCCCTTTCCTAGTCTGTGACTGATAGCACTGACCCCTGTAGCATGTATGTGAAGTTTAGATTTTTTGCCCCTATGTGCATCACTTTGCATCACTTGCATCACTTTTGCCCCTATGTGCATCCCTATGTGCATTTTGCTATATTGAACTGCATTTGCCATTTCTTAGCCCACTCACCTAATTTATCAAGGTCCGCTTGGAGCTCTTCTCAATCCTTTGCGGTTCTCACCACCCTACATAATTTGGTATCATCCGCAAACTTGGCCACCACGCTACCCACCCCTACTTCCAGGTCATTTATGAATAGGTTAAAGAGCACTGGTCCCAAAATGGATCCTGGGGGACACCACTCCCTACATCTTTCTATTGCGAGAACTTCCCATTTACACCCACCCTTTGCTTCCTGTTCCTCAACCAGTTTTTTATCCATAGAAGGACTTCCCCTCTTATTCCTTCATTGCTGAGTTTTCTCAATAGTCTTTGGTGGGGAACTTGGTCAAAAGCCTTTTGGAAATCCAAGAGTAGTAATATCAAAACAATGACATCTAAAATAAACAGGAATGTTCAGTTCAAAGGTTTCATTTGTAGGAGGGGCTGGGGTTCAGTGGAAGAGCCTCTGCTTTGCATGAAGAAGGCCTGAGGTTTAATTCCTGGCATCTCCAGTTACTGAGGTTCAGGTTGTAAATGATAGGAAAGAGCCTTTGCCAGACAGTGTAGACAACACTGACCTTCATGGGACCAATGGCTTGATTCAGTGTAAGGCAGCTTCATGTATATGTAGTTTTTAACGTTCAAGTGACAGAAACATTTAGAATTTTAAAAATACTATGATTTTTTAAAGAAAATAATTCACAGATTATTTGTTAAAATAAATACAAGTGCATTTTAATTTTTCATTGAAGTTTCAATGTATCTGATTTATGTCAGTATATATTAGGAGTGAGTGAACTGATTGGAATTAATTGTACCCCTTTCAAGAAATGAATGCAACTTGAAGCTTATGAATGTTTTCCATTGTTTTGCCATTCTAGAGAGAGGCAAACTCCACAGGCCGATCTTTGGCACAAGAAATCTGGGGTCCTGCTGTGCCAGCGGCTTGCAAATGCTAGGCTCATGTAATGCCTGCATAGATCTTCAACAGTGACATATCTTTGGCTCAAGCGAACTCCCAAGCAGAGTTGCACCCTCCTAAGTCCATTATTGGGAATATTAGGAACATGAAGCACATTTATTAAAACATGAAGCCCATGTTATAAACTGATGTCCCTTGTCTCCTACTCATGAAGCCTGCTGGGTGACCTTGGACAAGTCACAGTTCTCTCAGAACTCTGAAGATGCCAGCCACAGATGCAGGCAAAATGTCAGGAGTAAATGCTACTAGAAGATGGCCATACAGCCTGGAAACCACACAACACCCCACTGTTAATGTTTTTTTCCACTGGTTTCATTCCACCTTCACCTAAATCTAATCTAGATTTCTCTATGATATGTTCTGCGTTTAGATTGAAGAGTCCAGGAGACAAAATACATCCATTGCCAATTGGAAACCATTGTGTTTTTCCATATTCTATCCTAACAATAGCCTCTTGCCCAGATTATAGGTGGCACATCAAAACAATCAGATGCTACATCTGTGTATCACAGGTGTATCACAGAGATAAGTCTTCTGAGTGTATAACAGACTTCTCTCTGTGATACATCTCTGAAGATGCCAGCCACAGATGCCGATGAAACGTTAGGAACAAGATCTACCAGACCACGGCCACACAGCCCAGAAAACCCAAAGCATCCAGTTGAATCCAGCCATGAAAGCCTTCAACAATACATTTCCTTCACTAAACTCACTTCTCAGGGAAAATCTTCTTTTCACATATACTTAAATCTCCTTCCACTAAAGAGAGGCATACTGGGCTTCACAGAGCAGGCTCTGGGGTATCACACCTGGATCCCATTCCTGACTCTGCCAATTAAATAACACACACCCTCAGAGACTCCACGGTCCCATATCTAGGTGCTTTCTCCACAGAGACCTATAACCAAGCCCTCCGTGTGTTGTAAGTATTGTTCCTGTTATGATGTTTCCCTTTGGACTTAGGCTCAGGTATCACACACCTTTTCCTGGTCCTTCACTACAACTGGCTATACAGCCCTTTGAGCAGCAAAGCACTCTCTCAGCTCTCTGCCTTTTTGTATTGTTGAAGGCTTTCATGGCTGGAATCACTTGGGTGCTGTGTGGTTTCCGGGCTGTATGGCCATGTTCCAGCAGCATTCTCTCCTGACTTTTCGCCTGCATCTGTGGCTGGCATCTTCAGAGGATCATGATGATCCTCTGAAGATGCCAGCCACAAATGCAGGTGAAACATCAGGAGAGAATGCTGCTAGAACACGGCCATACATCTCTGCCTTTTTCTTTCTCTGTGCCTTTCTGCCTCACAAACACACATCCTCTGGCCTTTCTAGACAGCTGCAGCATCAGGCAGCCTATCAGGTGGAGCTCTGGTTAACTCTTTACATTCTTTTAATGTTAGAACTGCACTTAAAAATTTACCCTTATTCTGCAGTCCGTCACAAGAGCATTTCTAGTTGATGGGCCATTATTTTGTTTTCTTTGTTCATAGGCATAGTCTTGTTAAGATTTTGTGGACTTTGCGTTTTAAGGTCCCAAATCAAATGAAACATGAAAAAACATGCAAACAGGGAACGGTATTTTTCAACACATGGGAAACACAATATTGGGGATCAGGAAGATGGCATGGGTATGTTCTCGAAATACATGTAGTGAATCAAGATACATATTTTGAGACAGTGTACTGGCAGGAGAAAACATATGTCTATCCCTGGTAAACTACAAATGGGTAAGGTTCCTAAGGAAGTCTTTATCTCACTTAGGAAGGCACATTTTCCGAAATGGCAAGCCAGTACAGCATTTACACCAAATGCTGCCATGATCAGGTATTTTAAAAATAGTCTAGAAAATCTGCTTTTTTTATCCCATTGGTTTAAAATAATTTTTTGTTTTTTGTTTTTTGATCTAGGTTTTGTGTGGGCCAATCCAGCTGGTTACAGTTTGCATTTTTTAAATAGAAACCTTGCTCTAGTCTAAGGATTCACTATGGACTTAAGCCACCTAGATTACTAGGTTCCTAATTGTAAATACAGATTTCAGTTTTAACATTCCTATAAGTCTACTTGGAATACAATAGAATTCATATGCAAAAATAGAAACCTAATGTTAGATTTGGGGATAATAACTTGTGTCACTTCACAATTTCATTTGAGGCAATTAATTTTTCCCCTAATTGTTTTCAGAAATCAACCAAAATGGAGGCTGTTTATAAGTTCACAACAAGTGATGCCACTCAGTGAACTCATTTAAATCATGTAAAAATGCTGATCCCTTCCTGCCTTCACAGGCTCTAGGGTCACTGACCTTCAAACTCTTCGATGATCCCAGTGTTATGAGGCGACTGCTGTGGTGGTGCCTTGCGAGTTTTAGGAAAATCTACAGGTCAGTAACCTTTTCTTTCTGACCTTTTAACTGGCTCTAGTCGGCCATGAAGACCTAAATGCCATTTTCTTTCAGATTCTTGGGAAGCTTCAGGCTTCTTTGAATCTAATTCTCCCTGAGAGTTTTGTTCTCAAACATTCAGGTCACTGATATTACAACAGCAGTCACGTGTAAGGGGGAAATTTTGGGTGTCCATCCAGTTAGTCCTATGTGACTCAAAATCATCAAGTAGCTCTGTGTCTCTGAGCAGATGAAGATCCAGGTTATCCAATTTGTTTTTATTTTCAGGGAAACATCTTCACATAAGCCCTATGCAGACATCTGTGAGGGGATACAAATAATGCATAGAGAAAAAGAAAATGGTTTGTATTTGCTGGCTCCTCTCCTGATATCTGCATGATGATGCTTCTATTTACACAGACCTTCAGACCAACAAGGAATACCAGGGTTGCTATGCAGAGGAAGACAATAGCAAACTAGCTCTGTTAGTTCCTTGCCTTAAAAACCCTTGAAAACCCTCCTGGGTTTCCATAAATTGGCTGCAACTTGAGGATACTTTTCACAGCACAGGCACATAGGCTTGTATAATGCTTACCCTGCAAAAATGAAATGCGAGCATTATGAATTGAGACTCTATGTGTGGGTCTCCACACATGGACTTTAAACACTCTTCTGGGTTCAAAGGAAAGGTTGCACAAGCCTACAATGAGAGATGACATATCCACAGTACTTTGTTCCAGCAACACTGTCACTTGTGATTGGCCCTAATTGTTTAAAAGGGTGGGTTTATCCATAATAAATACAGTCAAGGAAAATAATGTTGTGTGTTCAGTTATATAATGAAAACTATTTGGTCCTTAACATTTTTTATGCTTTTCATGCATCACAGAGCAGTTAAGAGAAGGAGAAGGAGGAGGAGAAGGAGAAGAAGGAGAAGAGGAGTAGTAGTAGTTTGGATTTATGCCCCCCGTTCTCTCTTGTAGGATACTCAAAGGGGCTTACAATCTCCTTTCCCTTCCTCCCCCCAACAAACACTCTGTGAGGTGGGTGGGGCTGAGAGAGCTCCATAGAGCTGTGACTAGCCTAAGGTCACCCTGCTGGCTTGTGTTGGAATGCACAGGCTAATCTAGTTTCTTAGATAAGGTTTGGGGAGAGGATGGGACCACAGCAAGGTACAGTAATATAGAGTTGATCTTCCAAAGCATCCATTTTCTCCAGAGAATAGAATAGAATAGAATAGAATCTTTATTGGCCAAGTGTGATTGGACACACAAGGAATTTGTCTCCGGTGCATATGCTCTCAGTGTACATAAAAGAAAAATACATTTGTCAAGAATCATAAGGTACAACACTTAATGATTGTCATATAGGTCTAGTAAGCAATCAGGAAACAATCAATAGTAACAAAACCATAAAATGTAAAATCATAAAATAAAATGAATTAAAATGAAATGTCAGCACAGGCTATAGTCATACAGTCATAAGTGGGAGGAGATGGGTAATAAGAATGATGAAAAAAGTAGTGCAGTAATTATATAATAAATATATAATAAATAGTTTAACATTATCGAGGAAATTATTTGTTTAACAGAGTGATGGCATTCGGGAAAAAACTGTTCTTATGTCTAGTTGTCTTGGTGTGCAGTGCTCTGTAGCGACGTTTAGAGGGTAAGAGTTGAAACAGATTATAAACAGGATGAGAGGGGTCAGTAAATATTTTCACAGACTTTTTGACCCGTGCAGTATACAGGTCCTCAATGGAAGGCAGGTTAGCAGCAATTGTTTTTTCTGCAGTTCTAATTATTCTCTGAAGTCTGTATCGATCTTGTTGGGTTGCAGAACCAAACCACACAGTTATAGAGGTGCAGATGACAGACTCAATGATTCCTCTGTAGAACTGTATCAGCAGCTCCTTGGGCAGTTTGAGCTTCCTGAGTTGGCGCAGAAAGAACATTCTTTGTTGTGCTTTTTTGATGACATTTTTGATGTTAGGTGACCATTTTAGGTCATGAGATATGATGGAGCCTAGAAATTTAAAGGTCTCTACTGTTGATACTGTGTTGTCTAGTATTGTGAGAGGAGGTAGGATGGGAGGGTTTCTCCTGAAATCTACCACCATTTCTACGGTTTTAAGTGTGTTCAGTTCTAGATTGTTCCAGTGGCACCACGAGGCTAGTTGTTCAACCTCCCGTCTGTATGCGGTTTCATCGTTGTCTCGAATGAGACCAATCACTGTTGTATCATCTGCAAACTTCAGTATTTTAACAGATGGATCGTTTGAGATGCAGTCATTGGTATACAGAGAGAAGAACTGACGGTTGTCTGAAGATCAGTTGTACTGTTGGGATATGATCTCCCAGAGATAACCAGGCCTTACCAGGAGGTTGGCGAACTTATGAAGTGCACTTGGTGATCCAAGCAAGAAGGCCGTTATCATTTTGACTCCCAGCTCTTGAACATCGTCCCTCTAGAGACCTGGCTGACCCCTCATTCTTAGCCTTCTGGACATCTGAATGGCTGTTCTGTTCCAGTGGACCTTTGAAGGCCTCAGACAAACACTGATTTTATTGGCTTTTTATAAAGTTCTGTTGCTTTTTAAATATAGCCAGGCTTATTGTTGCCGCTTTCAGCTCTTGGTTGTCATTGCTTTCCTCTACATTCTTATTTTTAATACATAATACATTCTTAGTATAATAATACATTCTTAGTATTATTAATAGTAATTGCTACTATGGGCTTATTGTTTTAAATGCTGACATTTACGTCTTGCAAGCTGCCCTGTGTGCTTTTGCAGAAAAGCAGAATAGGAATCTTATCAGGAGAAAAGAAAGTAAATTAAAAAAACAGTTCCTGCTAAACAGAATCTACTTAAGAAGTAGGACAGTAGGATGCCCCTTTTAAAATGAACAGGTTGCTGAAATTCTACCATGCTAGAAGAGAGGAGTGACTTTTTTTACTTAGACAACTTTTTTTTGAGCGGAGATGGGATTTTTAGGAGCGGTCAGCACCTGTTTGTTCTTTCCTGGGCCAGATTCTGTTCTTTCACACACTTCTCTTCATTTTTTCTTACTGCACAGAGAAACTAAGATGGTCTGCAGAGAGCAGGTCTACCCAGTACTTCTCAGTGGGCAGTAGAGCAGTCCTCCGAGTGGCTAAGATTCTCATACACATGTCTGTGTAGCTACAAAATCAGCTACGGTACTTCAAAATAAAAAAGGAAAATTATATATTGCTGAAATTGGCAGGACCAGCTGAGTGCAACTGTGTAGTTTTCAGGCTGAAAAGGCACCCAGGATTGGAGACTGCAGAGCAAATATCCTGGCGCAACCCTTGAGCAAATGGAGGCAGGGAGAGTCCCTTCAGCAGCACACAAAATGCTGGGTGCAAACGGATGGTAAAACTGACCATAGATCTAAACAGTTGGGCGGGAAAAATAAGATGCCTCTTGGGCTGTGCACTCCACACAGCCAGGCAGGGGATATCTTGCAGGCGGCTTAGGGGAAAATAGTACATTTTAACACGTTTTCAAAAAAGGACGCCTTGAGCAGAAATAGGGCATTCTGAGGACATCTTGGGGGGAAAAAGCTTTGCAGGGTTCCTACCCAGGGCACCTTTTTCTGCATCCTCAGGATGTTTTATTTGTGCTGTGCAGAATGAACCAGAGTTTGGTAAATTAACAGCAGGAACAACCTAATTACAGTAGTTATTAAGAAGTCACTTTTGTGTGGTGTACAGTTGGAGGACAATTGGCAAATGTTGCTAAAAGGTGCTCTGAATCATACTCTTTAAATGTCTCTGAAGTGTCTATGGAGTTATTACTGTTTATTCAGAAATAGCAGCCCTTGAGTAATTGAGGCTCATCAGTTTCCTAATGGTATTAGATTACAGACTAAATAGGAGATGACTGATAGCCAGGAAAATGATACTTTTGCTAGATATTCTTCAAGAACATAGTGCTACTTCTAAAGGCAAAACTATATATTAAACCAAAAGATTCCTGATTTATTTTACAATGTGCTGGACAGACCAATCCAGAGGAGGGAGGTGGACTCACCTTAGGAAGAAGGGCAACCCTACACTGACGCAGGTGCCCACGTCGCTGATGGGGGAAATGTGCAGGCGGGCGCTACATAGCTACATGGTGCCAGAAGCCGCCAGCACTGCTGGTGCAGAAAGATGTGATGGTGTGACTAGGGCAGTGATGGCGAACCTTTTTGAGACCGAGTGCCCAAATTCAACCCAAACCCCACTTATTTATTGCAAAGTGCCAACATAGCAATTTAACCTGAATGCTGAGGTTTCAGTTTAGAAAAAACTGGTTAGCTCCCTCTTCCTCCGCCCCACCTGCTCGAGCAGGGGCCAGTCTGTTCAAGCCTCCAGCAAGTCCCATGCGCACCGCTCTGTGCCTCTCTAGCATCTCTGCCTCCTCTGCACCTCCCCCACCCCGGGCAGCAGCCACCCGGAGCATAGACACCAGGCCTGCCAGCTGAGTTCTCCCTGCTCACCCTGGTGCGTGCACATTGTGTTCAGTGGCCCAGGCCAGCCTAGATGTGTGTGTGTGGTGGGGGTGATTTTCCACTCTGTGCACGTGCCCACAGAGAGGGCTCCGAGTGCAACCTCTGGCACCCGTGCCATAGGTTCGCCATCACTGGACTAGGAGCGCTCACTGGACTAGGTGTGGTGGTGGTGGAACTGACTGTAGTGGACTTCCCCTGTCCTCCCAACCCCTGCCTGCCCACACAGCTTGCTTCAGGCCTGCCATGTTTTTTGTGGCATATGTCCATTAGCCAGCATGGTATAGTGGTTAAGAGCAGGTACACTCTAATCTGGAGAACTGGATTTGATTCCCTCTGCCACTTGAGCAGTGGAGGCTTATCTGGTGAACTAGATTAGCTTGTGCATTCCAACACATGCCAGCTGGGTGACCTTGGGCTAGTCACAGTTCTCAGGAGCTCTCTCACCCCCCCACCACCTCACAGCTTGTTTGTTGTGAGAGGGGAAGGAGATTGTAAGCCCCTTTTGAGTCTCCTACAGAAGAGAAAGGGGAGCATAAATCCAAACTCCTCCTCCTCCTCTTCTGAAGGTTTTTGGCCAGCTGGGGCTTACTTTTTGTTTTTGAGCTTTCTCCACTGTGGAGAAGCCTTTGGAAGCAGCGGGGCAGGGCCATACCAGTTCCACCTCTCACTGCCTGAGTGGTCTGGATTGGACTGTTAAAGTTCAATACATCCATGTGGGCAAGGAGCATCCTTCTCCTCTTGCTTCTCGATCTAAATTCAAGTTCCACAGAGAGAGAGGTGCAGGTGTCTGTGGGTGGATGATAAATAAATGCCATACCCCCCCCCCCCAGTAAATAATAGGGAAAGTGAAAGAGAAGATAATTTAGATTAGGACACAGGGAAAGAGTTAATTGCTATTCCCACATCTCTCCCCTGACCAAATTAGTAGCTTCCCCTCCTCATGACTACATAGTGCTTTTTTATTATTTTTAAAGGTCAGCATTTTCGTGAATTTCTTCATCTAATGCATAGTTTAGCTCTTAAGCTGTCGTCCTTGTAAAAGACAATGGCCGCTTCTCAAGACGCCAGTGCCGATGACGCCTGCGAAATTGGGCGCACGATCCCAAAAAAAAAAGCCGCCTGCATAGGCGGAGGCTATGGGCGCCCGCAGCCCCGCAGAAATGTGGACGGTTCGCGACGGAAGCGCCATGAAGCCGGGCGCTCGCTGATAAGTTAAGCGTCATGCGACTTGGCGGCCGCGGCAGGTTCACGCCTATCTTTGACGACAGTCTGCGGGCGGTTGTTCGCGACGAAAAGGGCCGAGCGCCACATGGGGAAAAAGAGTGGTTTTGCCGCTTCAATGCCACCGCCGGGTTTAGCTGCTACACGGGCGCTGATCAAGCGCGATTCGCTGCTGCGAATCTCGCCTGGACGCCTTTTTCCGCTATACGACGCCATATTCTTGCCCGTATGAAACGCGCTACCGCGATTTGTAACACAAGAAGTTTATTTCAAAAGGTGTCTTCTACAGGATGAATTCTGCTTAACTAGAGAACAAGAAGTGACTACAGGTTTGGGGGTCTTTTGGCTTGTGTGTGTGTGTGTGTGTTCCTATATAGCAATGTTTCCCAGCCTGTGGGGTGGGAACCAAAAGTGGGTCAGGTAACCTCTGAAAGGGGGTTGTAACCCTCACTGATGACAGATCCTGCCCTTTATATCTTCCCCTTTCTTTCCTACTCACCATCTTCTTGCATTCTCATCTCCCTCTTGGAGTCAATAATAAGCGGGAGGGGAGCTGTCTGGCAACTAGCAACTTCACTGTAGTAGCTGAAGGGTGGGGGAAGTTGGAGAGTAGTTGGGAACAGTTCAGCATGCTGTGGAAATACCAGAGTAGGAGGAAAAATGGAGGAAGAGGTGTGCACACGAGCTCTGTGCTGTTGATCCTCCCTCAGTAGCCCAATTTCTTGCCATGTCCCATACAGTGCCTCACTGCCCTCTACATGCAATGAGAGATGGACTACCTTGCTGCCAACATTTTTATTTTTGCGTATCACCTCAGCCCAGAGCTGCTCCCATCCCTGCCAAGCACTTCCATAAACTCCAGAAAGGTCCGATGAACAGCACAGAGTGACCCATGCTTAGTTCTGGTAGAAGAAAGAAAAACACACTGGGGACCATATCAATAGATAGAGAGGTATCCAGAGATATAGAACACTGGCTACTGGAAGAAGGGGCTTCTTATAGGGAAAAAGGGACCCTCAGAGTTTTGCAGAGTGTCCCTTAATCTCCCAGGACAAAGGGAACGCTGCCTTTCTGGGAAAGACAAGAGACAGTCATCAACTTTAAATATTGAGTCATTAAGCTAATAGTTTGAGTGCTTAGCTTGATGGATTATGCCGGAGGTGCCTAGAGGTGGACAGTGAACTGAGTCAAACATAATTATAAAACAATGGCAATGTTAGGGAGAGATTAGTCAGAAGAAGATGTTTTGGGGTTAATACAATACTGGCAGGAACTTGTGGGTCCTTTGTCTTCGCAGGATGGATAGTCCAGGGCTGGAGATGAGAACACTTTCCAATGCAGGGGTATTGTGTTCTTTTAATCCCTCTAGGAAGGGTGTGAGTCAGGTATTTTGCAAGGCAGATATGGGTGAGGACAAGTCCAGACAAGCTTTTGCTGTGTCCTTGTAGGTACACTAGCCAATGTAGAGAATGGACTCCCCATTTTGGCACAACCTTCTAGGACAGTGATGGCGAACCTATGGCACGGGTGCCAGAGGTGGCACTCAGAGCCCTCTCTGTGGGCACGCACAAACCAAGTGAGTTCATCATCGTAATGGGAAATGGCCCATCTCACAGCATGGCCTATGGAGCCACTGGAGGAAACTCGATTATTAGCATTAAACCTGAGACCAAGTTTTGGGGAAGCAGTGTAGGTAACCCTGTTAAGCGCTGTTAAACCCCACTGATTTTCATGCAAAGAACTAAAGTGCGATCCTTTACCTGGGAGTAAGCTCGGTTGCTGGCAATGGGGCTTGCTTCTGAGTAAACCCTCCTAGGGTTGTGATTCACCTGTTGGAAGAGTTGCACGGTTGCTTCAAAGCAAAGCCACCGACTACCACCAAGTTTACTCCCGAGTAATGCATGTCTCAGAGCCAACCGTTTCCCCTAAACTAAAACCTCAGTATTCAGGTTAAATTGCCTTGTTGGCACTTTGGATAAATAAGTGGGTTTTGGGTTGCAGTTTGGGCACTCGGTCTCAAAAGGTTCGCTATCACTGTTCTAGGACTCCAAGGGTTGACAGGATAGTAGAGACACTGTTGTCTTAAAAACAGGGTTCCCCCAACCCACCATGGGTCAGTCTGGTAACATCATGGGAAAAGTGAGAAGGAGAGATGGCAAAGGAACGTTTCAGCTAAGAGCATGTTCCAGAAGAGCATGAGGAATGCTGTCTGCCCTGCTCTGAATGGGGCCTGCCTGCAGTGCTTGAAAATACTTGCCTGTATTGGGCACATGGCAAAACCCTGGTTAAATATGGAATTCAGCCATGAAAGCAGTACACTTTAGACACGAAAAGAAGGGAAATGCATGTGAGAGCAAATTGGTCCTTTTTTCAGATGTGCCAAAAAAAGTGTTTGAAACTTCCCCCTCCTATGTTTTACTCAGTGAATTTGCATTACTGCAAAACTAAACAAGAAGACTAAGATCTAACTAAGAGGCCTCATATCAGCTTTAGAAAAGAAAAAATAAATCAGGAACTGCAATATCCAGTTTTTTCACCATTTCTTTAGTCCTGGCCAGTTTGCATATAGCAAATATTAATGTTTTGTTTGTCCATATGCCCATGATATATTAATTACCTGGGACTACAGTTTTGGTCAAACACAAACTGCTGTCCATAGCAAGAGTGTTGTGGCATGAATCATGATAATTTTTATACGAGATATGAGCAGGTTTCATTCAAGCTGCACAAACCAGTAAGGCTGGTATTCTACTGATTTATAGAGCTGTGTAATTAGGTTCTTGGCATGACTGATTCAACTTGTGACCAGTTCAATAAAAGAAGGTTGATCGGGGCTTTCTGCTCCTATTCTCATGGGCCCCTTCTGCACATGCAGAATAATGTACTTTCAATCCACTTTCAATGCACTTTGCAGCTGTGTGGAACAGCAAAATCCCCTTGAGCTAAAATAAGGCATCCTGAGAATGCCTTTGGAAGAAAGCTCTGTGGAGTGCCTTCCCAGGACCCCTTTTTTAGTCTCCCCAGGACTTGTTTCTCAGGTTCTTAATGCATAACAAAAATGATAAGACCTATCATTTAGTCAATACTTTTTCCAATTTAACTTGGATTTTATAAACTGGATCATATATCCCTTTGATGTGACTAATTTTTTTTAAAAAAAGGAAATGTAATTTATTCCTTATATCAGTGACTTGCGTGTTTTAAGTGAGTCCCACCATAGAATGAAACAAGTTTTCCTTGACTGATTGCTGTGCTACTGTATTTGATTTCAGTTTTGCACCAAAATGCACTGAACAAAATCTGTTCTGCTTTAACTTGTAATATGATTTTCTTCAGCAACACAGTCAGATCAATCATCCCTGGCCTTTTAAGTATATGTTTTTAAAATGAAACAAGTTCAGTGGACATTTTTCAGGTTGACCTTTGGAACCAAAGCCTGAATAAGTCACATTCAGATTGTAATGACAGACCATTAAGAGCGAGTCTTCCCAAAGTTTATTCATTGTGTTTGATGAAACTGCCTTATTTTACAATAACGTGGAAGGCAGTTTGGTTTAATGCTATCATGGGGCATTTATAGATGCAGCCATGCGAATGAAGGGTTTTTTTTAATTTTTGTGAAACTCCCAGTGGACTATTTGTTTGGGAAGCAATGTTGAATTTGAACAAAATAATAAATGAACTGGTGTGCCAAGTCCCACATCTGGGCAGGTCCCGCCACATCATCAAAGGCTTGGTTTGAGTGCTAGCATCAGCTATTGCCATTTCTGAATTGACTTGTCAGAAAAATATCAAACCAGAAACCACTTTAGTATGCTAACCTGGTACCCATCTATCACATAGGAGTATAGATTGTTTCACACATGTATGCTTGTCACTTGATGACTGCAGCATCAACTACTAACCTGCATGTATGAAAGAACCATTATATTATATGGCAGAGGAAGATCTTTCATATCATCCCATGAGACTGCAAATACAGTGAATCATAAGAACGTGTTCATGTTCATAAGAACATGAATCATAAGAACATGAGCCATGGTGGATTAGACCAGTTGTCTATCAAGCCATCTTGTTCCACAAAATTGCCAGCCAGTTGACTGGAGGATCAGACTTTCACCTGATGCTTCCTCCTAGCATTGCTATTTGGAGATGAACTGCCTCTGGAAGCAGAGTTTCCCTACAGTTATCATGGTTAGTGGCTGCTGATGAACCTATCTTCTTTGATTCTGTCTAAACCCCTTTTAAGGCCATATATAAAGCCATCAAGAGATCAAATGAAGAGAAATTAGATATGCCTGGGTGTGAGAATCAACCCTTTTAATTAATGGTGCAAATGGATCACTGAAAAGATAATATATTCAATCATGCTTGCCTGAAGATTCTTCAGCCCATTATACACATGTAGGCTTCTCCTCACCAAGTGTACATTTCCTTTGGGGCAGTGGGTTTCAACCTGTGGGTCGCGACCCCTTTGGGGGTCGAATGACCCTTTCACAGGGGTTGCCTAAGACTCTGCAACAGGGTTCTCCATCTGTAAAATGGATAAATGTTAGGGTTGGGGGTCACCACAACACGAGGAACTGTATTAAAGGCATTAGGAAGGTTGAGAACCACTGCTTTGGAGCTTATTTCTGTTTGCACACAACTTTTTCCTGCCCCTGCAGTCACAGCACTGCAGATCCAAAAAGCCCTGAGATTCTGAAGAGTGGGCAAAGCTCAAATTTCCCCCTAGCTCCAAAGGGAAAGCACCGAGATAGCACTTCATTACACTCTCTTTGGCCGTTTCCGCACGGCCTCCCTGTCGCCTCCACGCCAGCGAGAATTCCGCCGGCGTGGAGGCGAAGGCCGTTCGCATGCACGCATGCGGATCTGGCCCTTCCAGAAAGAGGCCGAGCATTAGCGGCAGGAGAGGCCTCCGCACTTGGAACCGCCTTCTTTCCCCCTGTCCCGTCCCACTCACCTTGGTCCCGATGCAGTTCGCCTGCACTGGCCGTCAAAGCCCGCCCACGCTGCCCCCGACCTCCAGGGGTGGGAGGGCTTCACGCAGCTTATGGGCTGAGAACTGACGGCCAACGTTAGGCTGAACAAACCAATGGGCAGGCACAAAAGCATTCTTGTTCCCGGTGGTAGCCCGTGTTAAACACCAGCATCGCCCGGGGAAAGAGCGCTTTCCCCTAACAACAACCCTTTAAAGCAGGTTGTTGTTTAGAAGCGACCTGGCTGCCCGACCCTGGGAGAGGGAGTGGCGAGGTGCCACCTGTCGCTGAGCAACGCGACCGTGAGAGCGGCGTTTTTACCGCCCCCAGGCCGTCGTTTTTGGCCCATGCGGAAAGGGCCTTTGAATTTTCTTGCTCCTCCCCACCTTTTCCCATCTGGTGTTCCACCCATTTCAGAGCAATCAAAAGTTTTTTTTTTAATACCAGCATTCTATCAATTAAACAGAATGTCTCACAAATAAAGCAACAAACCAACACTAAACAAATCAGACACTCACACACATGATGGCAGCAGGCTGCAGAATTAAGAGAGTGGTGGGCGTATGGTACTTGGGAGAGCTGAAGGGTGTCTTTTCAGGAGATCCTGCAGGGACTGATTCTCACCAGTCAGGTTTACAAAGGACATGCTCGGAAAAAACAATGCAATCGCAGGTGGCCAAAATGGCAGATTGGCTCTGCTCTGCTGGACGCTTCACACAGAAATCTGGAGGGAAACCCCATGCCAAAGAGAATAGCTGCAGGGCAAGTAAGTAATGCATAATGGACTTTCTCCTTTTGAAATAACCCTGTTTGAAGCTGCCAAAGCTTCTTATCTTGCTCTCTATGGCCCCTTCCGCACAAAATAATGCACTTTCAATCCACTTTCACAATTGTTTGCAAGTGGATTTTACTATTCTGCATAGTAAAATCCAGCTGCAAAGTGCACTGAAAGTGGATTGAGAGTGCATTATTCTGCATGTGCGGAAGGGGCTTATGGGACACAGTTTGTTTATAATTTTAAGAGGAGGGAGAAAAAAGCACAAAATACTTGCCTGCTTTGGTCTACTGTTCCGTTTATAAATCTCAGCCATTTCAAACCCTACGTTTCAAACTAACAAATAAAACCCCATCCATGCCATTTCTCTTTTAGCATCCCTGTTCTCTTGTCAGTTTTATCTTTATCGTTTGTTCCTTCTTCTGTCATTTTTATTTCAGTAATTGCTTATGTTAGTCACAAGCCTTTATGATACTCTACAACGTTTGAGATAGAAAGCTCCAGTGTTTCCCCTTTTCTTTGATCTTACATTGGCTTTGCTGCCTCATTTGAGGGACAGTCCATTATGTGATGGTATTTCCACAGTGACTGATTTTTCCCATCTGTTGGTTGCTTTCCTGGAAGATTCATACCCTCTCAAGAGTGCCACTCAGCATCCATGAAATGTGATTAAAATTCCAGAGATGTTCTCTAAAAGCCTAGTTTGGTAAGCATCTGTCCCTATCTCAAAGTTTAATTCTTCTCCCATTTCTTTCTGCCCACCTGTATGTTATTGCTAAAAGAAAATCTCACTATGTAAATCCGTAATGTTATCTAACACATTTTGCCATTACTATGCAAACAACCCTGTCTTTGCAAAAAGAAAAAAAGATCTAAATGGCCCTTACACAGTAGATAGTACATATAGTACCCTGTTAAATAGACACATTCCAATTTTATATCACAGGGAAACTACAACAGTGCAGCGCTGTAAATCGCTTCCCCCCCTTTACTTCAATAAAGAATTTTGCACTCCAGCTGCGCAAAGTCTGATACAATAATTTTGATTTATTATTGTTTATAATGAGTTTACCTTCCTGTAATTATTTATTAATATTTAAAATGCATACCCTTTTCTGTTCTGTAAGTTTAAGGTGGCTTGCAATATTTTAAAATCTTTGTTTCTATATAGTATGCCATATTTCTTTAAAAAATCTCTGCCAAATGGCACTGAAATCACATATGCACTGCAAAGCATAGGAAAGTTGAATGTGAATGGTCCGTTCCACATGGCACAAAAAAAGCATCTGGAGGACATCTTAAAGAGAGGTGACTGTTTCTTTTCATTCCGTACACCCAAAATAAGATGTTGATGGGGGGAGGAGGGTCTTAAAAAGAGGCGATTGCTGGTTTGGGTCTGGACAGCAAAGACATCAGAGGGGGGGGGGGGGGGAAAGGCCTGAAAAGTACATAGTTGTATTCAGCACATCCTGCCAATTCTGCCAATGTATAGGTTTCCATTCATTCATTCATTCATTCATTCATTCATTCATTCATTCATTCATTCATTCATTCATTCATTCATTCATTCATTCATTCATTCATTCATTCATTCATTTATTTGAGGCGCTATCTTCAAAGATATGCAGACATGCATAAGAGAATCTTAGCCGCTTGGAGGACTGCTTTACTTCTCATTGAGAAGCATTGGGTAGACTTACCCTCCTTGGACTGTCTTAGCTAAGACTAGTTAAGACTAGTTCCCTTACTTTGTTTTCATTTATGTCACACTAACCCCTCTTGCCAATATGATTTTTAGCAACTCATGTCCATCTTGTTGAATTGTAGTTGGCCCAATGACAGAATAATTTCCTCTCTGTTTTTCTGCAGAAAACCCCTACATTCTGTAAAAAAACCCCACATCCTGGGTTCACATTCTGTTTATCTTAAGATTCCCCCTCGTAGCTGTACAATTAATACTAATTCTCATTTAACTTTACCGGTACTATTTTTGCCTAGGTCACTTGTAGAAACATATCAAGGATTTATAGAATCAAAAGACTCAGTTTGGGATAGGAAATGTTAAGTGCTGATTTACAAAGATATTGCACTAGCTTCTAAAGTCATTTAATTGCTGTGTAGAAGTGGAGGGTTAAACCAATTTTGCTGAATTGGACAAGCCCTCAGTGAGAGAGGGGAAATGTTCAAGTAGGGAGAGATGCCGAGGGCGATTCCTGCCAGAGTCACAAGCTACAGTGGAGATAATCAGTTAATTTTCAAAGACTTTTAAAATAAATGATTCAGGCACGGGACGTTCTGCTTTGAAACTTTTTGTTAAAACCAATAAAGCCATGTTTTTTACCCAATTAATTTCACTTTGGCAGAAAGGTGTTTTTTTTTTTGAAGCCAGCTGAACTGACATATTTCAAAGGCCTGCTTAGTGAGGAAATAGTATACCCCGAGAAGACTGCTTACCACTTCTTGTTCAAGGAAAGAACTCTCAGAGAATTATGTGAAAGATTTATAACTTCCTCAGAATAATATATTTTAATTTTCTGCCTTCCATGGTTCTTAGAAAAAATTTACATAGGTGTAAGGATACAAAGGATATAAAAGGCAAAGTTGGGATTATTAATAGAAGATATGAAAATAAAGAGGCCAACATTGTCTTTGGTGATGCCTCATTTGAAATGCTGTGTGCCATGTCCAGTGGCACCTTAAAAACCACTAAAATTTTCTCCTACATCAAGGGCATTAATTGACAAGCAGTGTTGAAAATAACTCCAGCCCCCTTCCATTAAAAAGCCACCTATATCTTGCATCATCTATTTTTTATAAAATAATATTATCTTTAAAATACTTATGAACAATAACGTTTGCCATTAAGGTAGTGATTGTTTATATACATTAAGGTAATGACTTCTTGTACAAAATATTAATCTGCTTGATTATATGGTCATATGTGATTATATGGAAAAGTTGTATAGAACATTTAAACAGAGGGAAAAGGGAGAAAAGAGAGTCAAGGATCTTGTTTGCCCAATAGTCAATTGCTAAACCTATTCAGCGTTGCTCTGAACTTCATAACAATTAAAGCCAGAGGCCTTAGAAAACTAGTTCATCAGTTCAGGCTACAGCATGGCTTTGCAGTGAAGCTCTTTTCAGTTCCTTTATCTGGAACTGGAGATCTTGCAATAGGGAAATTTTGAAGAGCTTACAAGTCACCTTGAGCTGAAATAAGGCATCCTCAGGATGTCTTGGGAAGAAAGCTGTGTGGAGTGCCTTCCCAGGCTGCCTTTTTTTAAGCATCCCCAGGATGTCTTATGTAAGCTGTTCCGAACAGACCAATGACTAGTTCAAAGTTACTCAACAAGGTTTATTGCTGTGTAATTTTGTACCTGGATCAACGCAGCTTAATTTACAACTCTAACCAATATACTTTGGCCTCTGCATCAAGTGTATTATACAGCTGAATAATTGAACAGGTTCATTCAAAGAAAAGAAAAACCATTACCATATTTACCTGTAAGGAAGACTAGGTTTTTCACTCCCTATCTGCCATTGTGAAAAACAAGGAGCTGTCTAAAATTTACATACATGTTATGTACAAACTTTTGTTAGGAAGATCATGTTTTCTTTGGAGGAAATATGGTAACTTGTGAAAGAGTAGAGAAACTTGTTTCAATTAATGCAAAAGTCAATCTTCTGTGAATTTTTAAAGAAATCCTCTTTTACAGCCATCTAAACAGTGGCTACATTCTGAGATGGTAAATTCCACATAGTAATTGTCTGCTGTGTTAAGTACATTATTTTTCTTTCCTGTATCTATTGCTCACCAATTTCACTGAATTCTATTATTAATGGAGAAGGATAAAAAAATTATCTCCACCTACTTTCTTTATATGATACACAATTTAATGAGCCTCTATCATGTCTCCCATGGGATTTTTTTTCAAAAGCAAACAGTTATATAATAGTATATTGTCATAAATAATATATTTAATGTTTTAGGTTTGCAAAGAAGAGTAAGTATTTCAAATATTTAAAATTCTCCCTACGTTACCAGTTTTTGCTCTGATTTTAAACATTTTAAATGCCCTGCACATTTTTAGTTGATTTCTTCCTCAAGAGACATTTTACATAACCCTTAGTTTGAGAAGACATCAGGAGATATAGAAATTCTTTCTGTGGTGAGTTATCTGTGATGACACATTCACACATGCCAGAAATTGTATCTTCTGATCCATTAACAGTGAACATACATGTATCACCTGGGCTATAATGAATTAAAACTGCTAAGAAATGTAGCTGTGCTTAACATGCTGTTCATTTATGTAAATATTATCAGTAAGAGTTAACACTACAAGTATTCCACCACCAGTGTTAAAGTTGTCAAATCAAACTGGTCATTTATATGAAACCCTTGTGAAAAATGATGTTTGTATTGTTTATTACATCTGTTTTCTGATTACTCGGACAAATAATCATGATGGCTTAGTATATTCTGTGCAACATTACTTGAAGATAAGAGATTTACTCACCTTCCAGTTTCAAATACTTAGCTCTAATTTTTTGCTTCCTTGTTTGTACACCTGTTGAGCAAGATCATTTACATCTATTGTCTTTGTTTTAAATTCTAACATGAGCTGAATTTTTAAAAAGCCTTAAAGTGTCATAAAAGAACCATTGGCTTTAACGTTCTTCTTAATGTGGTTAGGAGGAAATCCTGTGGTTGTAAAAAAATACGAGGGCATGTGGGGACTGTCACTCAAATAGCCAAGGGACTAATTAACACCTTATTGTTAGGATTAGGCATTATGGTGTTTGCAGCAAGGCCCTTTAAATTGGTTTTTATAGTTTGTATTTCAAAAGTGTGACTCCATTGCAGTTTGCAGTGGAAGTGGAGATCAAAGAACTTTCAAAGCAAATAATTACATGACAAATTCCACCTGATATCGGAAACTGCTCTCTCTCCAAAGGCTGACTAATACTTTGGCACAAAGTAGCGTGTAGGAGTGGGAGCCATACAAAGGACAGACTGACAAGGGAAAACACACCTCTGCTCAAACGGATAGAATGATTTCAGAGCAACCTATTCATTTTGCCCTTCTATAGAGTGGCTGATTGCTGTGTCAGAGGACCCATTAAGAAACACTTTATTCTTCAAAAGGGTAATTCAGAAACCCATCTGACACCATTTGCTTAGAGCCACCATTTAATTTAGACAGTCTGTGTGTGGTCAGCGTCTCTGAACTTTTTGAAGTTGAATAAAAGAAAAAAAGAGAAGTACTAAATTGTGCTGGTATTGATCCAGTACACAGGACTGGAAGTGAAATCACTGCTTTTATGTATTAATAGCCATTAAAAAATGATTTTCATGAAATACTATTACACTATTGCATAATTTACACTGCTAGGTCTTGGTAGTTATTCTTTAATTTATTAAATAAAATATTTTATATTTTGTCTTTCCTCATTGTTTAATATGTTGTTGTGATTCTTTTGATAGTTATTGTTAATAATACAATGCCTGGTTTAATCAAGATGAATTGGAATTCAAAAACAGTATGAAGATACTCACAATATGTATGTATATATGTATGTTTAATTTATATACCACCCTCCCCTGAAAGTCTCAGGGTGGTGGAAAACAGGATAATAACAATATCAGCACAACAGGATAATAACAATATCAGCAATTAAAACATCTTATTACAAACATCAAAAACATAATATCAATAAACAAGGATCAGAAAACATGTGCGGTGAGTCTCATTAAAACAAGTTAGACATGAGTAAGCACCATTGCTTTCACAACTGACTTTTGCTGGATTGGAACCATATTGCATTACAATCCATAGGGATCCCAGGCAGATGACCAAAACTTCTGGCCAATAGTTGGGTTGCCAGGTCCCTTCTGACCACCACTGGTGGATGGAAGGTAGGGTAGCTTGATCCAGTTTGAGAAACTTCTGGAGACTGGATGATTGAGCCTGAGGAGGACCAAGGTGTCACTTGGGTACAATGTCCATCCTCAAAAGCATCTATTTTCTCCAGGGGAACTGCTTTCTGTAGTCTGGAGATGAGCTGTAATTCCACAGGACTCCCAGGTCCCACCTAGAGGTTGTAGCAGAGAAAGAGGCATTAGGTTGAATCAAACCACGCTGCTGGTGGGGAATTTGGGAACCCTCTCTTGGCTCTCGAATGTTCAGGAACTACAATTCCATTCGGCCTACCAGCATGGCCAATTGGCCATGCTGGTAGGGGCTGATGGGAATTGTAGTTCCTGAACATCTGGAGAACCGCAGGTTCCCTACCCCTGTGCTAGTGAAAAAGGAAGGAGGATCCAAAAAGGCTATACAGGGAATCAAGGAATTTGCATGTGGAAGGAGAGCTGTAGTTAGGGAAGATTGAGCAAACTGGGAAAGACTGAACAAAGAAACTCGCTCTCATCTACAATGGCTGAACTGAAAAGTCTGGTCCATTCCTCACAGCACAAATAGGACATCCTGAGGACCTAGAAATCTTAAAATCCACCATCTTCCTCTGTACATGCAAAAATAATTTGAGTATTTTTATATTTTCCCAGTTATATTTTTCCCACTTTTCTTTTCTATATTGGTCTTTAACTTATAACTTAAAGTACTTTAGTTCCCCTCTGCTTTTCCCTCCCTCCCCACCATTCCATTTGCACATGAAGATTCTTTGAAATGACCACTGTAAATCCTCTGCTTACTGCAAAGCTATTTCTATTGTGGGAAAAGAAGTCCAAGTTTATCTAATGCAGATGTTTTGACATAAACTGACAAAAGGCAGGAAGCTGACACTTCATGGCAACTCTGAATAACTCAGTGAGCCTGGAGACAGCTTTTGTTTTCCAAAGCAGGGCTAGTTAAGGACCGAGGATGGACTTTGACTTTTGAATATCCACATTTTGCCATACTACTGGAACAGTGCTTAAAATACTGTCCTCTGCACTTCACACTAATGCAGAAAAATTACTGCTTATCACAGGAGCTAGCGTCCAATAGCGAGGCAGAAATCCAAAAGGATTTCTGGCATGAAATAACTTACTAGAAATTATTCTTTTATGTTTTTACTCGATGGTCAGCACTATTAAGAAAAAATTCCCACTGTTTTGGGAATAGTTATCAAAATATTCTTATTAATAATCTTATTTTTTACAGCATGGCAGAAGTAGAGCTATTTCTATTAAAAGATCCAGTCATGGCAGGGGACTATTTTACTTGCACAACAATGAGATTTATAGAACCATTAACTGGAAAATGATTCCTATTTTTCAACACCTCACTGCAGTGTTGGAGTAATCAGAGTATCTTTGGCTGACTTGTGGGTAATTTCCTTCTTTAAGATCCATGCAGAAAAGCATGCAACCCCATTAACCTTATAGGGAGTTAATCCCTCCTTAGAGGTCAGTGAAGTTTCATTGGGGATGAATTTACCTCAGTGGGATGGGTGTACTTCAGAGAATTCACAGAATCACCACTCTGCATTTTAGGTAATTGGAGTTTTATGTGAAAGGCAAATGAGAGAGATTCCCTTGAGGACACACTTGGGAGCTGTAGCCTTTCACTAGAAATGTGGTTTCACGGGGAATTAAATGGATCAAAGAAACAATCACAAAAAAATAAGCATTAACAAGGACAGCCTTTTGAAACTGGTGGCTGCTCCTAACAACAATCTTGTCAGCAAGAAATTGGCCATGCCATGCATGCATGCAGCAGCTCCTCATTGGGAAGGGGTGTGTGTGTGTGTCACACCTTATCTGTGGAGTTGTTTCATGGAAAATTGTTAGTTTACCCCAAGTTTGACCTATCAAACTAAATGCAGCTCCCTCTCCCATTATTATCATATGCCAAGAATTCGACAGGCTTCAGATTTTGTTTTGTTTTTCAGTGTCAAGCAAGTAGAAAAAAAAATAAATTGATCAAACCCCTGGTGGGTCTCCATGTATGGTTATGAACAGTGCTGGCTTGGTAGGTCACAAAATGTACAGACCTGGTTTAATCCCAGGGTGAGTTTAGTTGATATATAATGAACCCAAGTTGCCATCTAGTTAATTGTTCTTAGGTGATAGTAGACAGTTATGTAAGATTGATCTCCTCCCCAATAGGGGAGCAAAGAGTTGTGTAATATCTGACACACAACAGAGAAGTGAATGCACAGTTCCCGGTTATAAGTTAAAGAATTGAAAGAGGACTTTAAGCAGCAGCCAAACAAGCATAATACACATCGTATTAAAAAGATGTCAAACCTCTTATTAAAATCTGAACGTTCCAATGGTTAGTTGCCAGACTCTGAAGAGAAAAAAAAATACCCAGGCTATCTGTAGATTAGAGAAAATTAGTATTTTATATGTATTTAATGACTTTCTGTTGACCTGAGATCTGAAGCCACAGCAGAACAGACAGACAGTTGTGGATCCCTTAGAGTAGCATCTTAGTGATGGTAATCAGTAAACTAATCAGAAAGAATAGTAGAAAAAACCACTGGTGGCACTCTTTATGATTTCCCAGTGAAAGATGGAATAGTTTTTGGTAAATAAGGCTTGCTTATGGCTGGTTAGAAATTTTTTTAAAAGTACATTCATTTTGCAGTGTTTATAGAGATGGAGCCACACTTAGGTATTTTGTAGTACAATCCCATGCAAAATTAAGCAGTCTAAACCCATCCTCAGGGTGGAGATGATACAGGACACCTCATGTCACTTCCTGCTATGGATAGAAAGGTTGAAAGCCACTGGTTTATGGATATCTGCTCCCTGTGCCACCTCTTCCAGAAGTTAAATTGATAGTCACATGGGACAGGGATGTCTCTGTGGTAATATCACAGGAAAAGGGAAGGGGATTTCCTTCTTTGGATGCGTGTTTCAGAACAATATAAAAGGGTGGGGTATAGAAATGGAATACATGGATGAATGAAAGCAGTGAACTATAGCTGCAATACAAACATTCCAATCATTGATGAAACCATTGCTGAAATGGACTATTGAGAAATAGAACGAATTTACGCCTGAAACAGAATATGTTTGTCAGCAATTGTGTGTTGGGTACCACTCATTCATTCTGAGAAAATAATAGCCAGTGCTGTTGTTTTGCCAGATGGACACCTATTCCCCATGCTGAAGTGGCCAGAGGAACTGAGCAGCTCAGCAACCTTTGGGATTAGTTAATTCTTTGTTCTGTAGGCCACTGTTTTTCCATTCTTCTGATAAAAATGACTTCTTGCACTCTTTCTATTCATCCTGCAAGAGGCACTTGGAATAAAACCATTTTTTTGCCTTGGCGTTTAGTCATAAATCACTTTAGTTCAATGTGGAAGTCAGTCTTTAGTTCAATGTGGAAGTCAAGACCTTTGGTTGCCTTGTAAAAGCGCTAAGAAGAAAGACACATTTTGGGTATTCGATTAAACCTTGATGGTATGGTTTTTAAAGCTATTTTATAGCTCTAAATTTAAAATACATAGCTCAATAACAGTAGCCTAATAGTAGAATAAGAACACATTTCGATCGACTTTCAGCACCATAATAATTTACAGCCCTTTTCGTCTGTCAATCAATCAGTGCTCCTATGGACTGCATGAAGAGGAAATGCTTTGTTCTGCAGCAGTGGCTACTTGCCTGTTGTGCCTTAGGCTTTGTGTGATTATTCCCTTGGGGGAGGTTTTGTCCTCTGAATGTAGCCATCGTGGCCTATTGTTGGGAGGCCTAGCAGGGCAGGGAGCTGACATAGGTCATGACATTGCCTAAAGTGATTGTATTCAGGGCCTGCAGACAGAAACTGCTATTTGCATGCTTAACCTCCTGCCGGCTGAAGTTCTGTGTTCTTTTGTCCACAGCAGAAGACTCCCGTTCCTTCCTTCCACTGGTCTTAAAGATGGTAAAAAGGAAAAGGCTCCTTAAGAATGGGAAGGAAGTCACAAAGACATGAGTGACAGGAATCGTCTGCCCAGAAGCAGCTGTTGTTAGGAGCATTTGCACGTTCAAACAGAGGCCATTGTCTCGGGTATTTGAAGAGTTGCTTATTCATTAGATCTGTTTCCATTGGGTTAATGAACTTACTGGGACAGATCCTATTTACTTTCTAAGCAGTGTAAATTGTACAGTGCAGTCTAATAGGAATGTCCATGGGGACCATATTTAAAAAACAAGTTTCCACAGAGTTTTTCAATATTTGAATTAAACTTGGTTCAGAAAATGGAGAAAGATGTATGCCACAAGTTTCTCCTGATCTGATCAAAATTAAAACCTTAGAAGGGACACTTAGGAATTATTCCAGGCCATAATACTTGTAGTGGTAGAAGGGACCGAAAGTCTAAATGGAGGATACAGGTACTTGAAGACAATGGGACATACATGTGAGGAGACCTGCCTTATCATTGCTCCCTGTATCTTCCTCCTGGTCCATATAACTCAGTACGGTTTGACCTAACTCATGAATGGCTCTGCAACTGAGGTCTTTTCCAGTATCTGTTAAGTCTGAGACCTTCTCCATGAACCTACCAATGAGCAACAGCTTCTCCATATTTTTCTGAACAGAACAGTGAAATGCAACTCTACTGTTCCACTGTTTAATTCCTACTGTTGAATAACCTGCTGGCAGTTCACCTTTATAAGGAATCATGAAGATTGTGGGAAGGTCCTGAACAATCCTTAAAGGGCTAAGGCTCTGGCAATAATCCTAGCCAGTATACACAATAAAATTTATCTGATGAAAATGATGGGATACTGTTACCGCCCAAGAAAATAGCCAAAATATTTTCTTGAAGTCAAGTTACATGGCTACACTGGCGCCATGTCAGGACGCAGAGACTTGTGTAGTTCAGAAGCCTCCACGAGGCTCACAAGGAACGTATATATGTGATTGTGCCGATGTTATATGATTTCCCTCTTGCCTTTGCCCCTTTTGGATATAATGAAAACCCCTTTTTTGTGTTGAATTTATGATTTGCCCGCTGTTTGAGACTATATTTTAACTAGTTTCTCCAGCTAGTTTAAGGTTTTGTTATTGTTAATCTAGGGCTCATTCCGCACATGTAGAATAATGCACTTTGAAACTGCTTTCAGTGCTCTCTGAAGCTGTGCGCAATGGCAAAATCCACTTGCTAACAGTTGTGAAAGTGGTTTGAAAACGCATTATTTTGCGTGTGCGGAAGGGGCCAAAGAGATTCTTGCCTATAAGCATATGTGTTTATTCCTCAAGGTTTTCCTAATGTTTAAGTTTAGAAATGTTATTTTTGATATTTGTGTCTGTTAATAAAAGCAGTAGCCTGTAGAAGCGGATATTAAGGAGCAAGGAAGTTAGCCCTGGAATGCAGCTTAGACCAACACCCAGCCGACTCCTTAGCAAAGACAAAGACCCTCTTTGGTTTTGCAAATTAAAACTGATAGCAGCACCCAGAGGTTCCAGCCGTTGGAAAACGTGTCGAGACCACCATTGGACAGTTTGAACTCTCCTTTGTTGCGAAGCTGAGGCGCGGGAGCCTCAGGTCATAACTGAAGGAAACAGCCATCTGATAACGCAGATAGCTGGGTGCGGTAGCAAGCCCACCCAGATTCTCTGAATGAACCTTCTCTGCTCTCCTTTCAGCACCATTGCGAAATCTCGCGGGAAGACGCTTGACAGTGGGATTTCGTGATCCCATTCACAAAAGTTGTAATTGTATCTTTCTTTTGTATTGATGTTTCCTTATTGGTGTTCGGTAAGGGACTTGCCCCCTTACCTGCCCCTTTTACCTGCCCCTTTGCTCTCTTTGATGTTTGTGAATAAAAGTTCTTGCGCTTGGTTAGAAGGGCGCAATTCTGCTGCCTGAGCTGTGACCCTCACCTCCAAATAAAATCCTTTGCTTTGAAAAACACCGGCTTCCTGTGCCTCATTACGTTCCTGAGCTGAAATCGCTTATTGTTACCCTAGCAACAGCGGTAACAATACCTAGTGGGATGGATGTGGAATCCAGATTAATGCAGTACAGGATTTCTGAACTGGTTTTGCCACACATCCATGCATCATAGCATTAACCCAATCAAAGACCAAATGCAAAATACATATTTCCTATCAACTCCCACAGTGTATTGTCAAAGGCTTTCACAGCCGGAATCACTTGGGTGCTGTGTGGTTTCCGGGCTGTATGGCCGTGTTCTAGCAGCATTCTCTCCTGACGTTTCACCTGCATCTGTGGCTGGCATCTTCAGAGGATCTGATGTTGGAAAAGCAAGTGGAGTATATATCTGTCCAGGGTGTGTGGGGAGTGTCCAGGGTGGGTGGGGGAAACCTTTGTCTCAGTGAGAGTGCAACAAAGGCATGCAAACCCAGGGTCTAATAGTTGGAGAGTGGCATCTGAATAGAAGTATGAGTAATAATGAAGACTATAGCCTGGGAGTAACCCTGTAGATAGCAAGGCTCCTACTGGGTGGAGAAGCATCCTGAATAGAAGTATCCTGGCCTTTGTTTCTTTTGTCTATGGTCATCTCTGTGTTTGTGTGTGAGCTGGTTTGACTACAGTCTTGGACTCCTAGTATTTTTCTCAACACTGGCAGCCAAGTTCTGTTCATTTTCAGAGTTTCTTCATGACTAAAAAAATGAAGGAAAACTACCATTTTAGTATGTTTTAGTCAATCCTGTTCCTAAAACCAAACCAGCAATTGGGAATAACAAGCAGTATACAGAAAACCTCCCATCATTAAGACAGTAGATATCTAAGCTACATAAAACTCCAATCACCATTCCAGGGCAAAAAAAAGGAGCACCATATAAAACCTTTGGCACTACAAGCAAGAACAGAATCTGTGAACCTCTTTAATTCTCCTACATAGGAGCAGAATTCATTGGAATCACCTAAACAGGGCTCTACAGGGCTAATGGTTACTCTAATACAGAAATCTAGAAGGCCTAAGACCAAGAACTGCCTACATGAACAAAAGATAAGAGAGCCATCTAGAGGGGAAGGGTGTTCTTACCATACACATCAAGGGAACCAACTGATCGTGATAGGAAAACTGATGACAAAGAAGCACAACCTACAAACAACAATCTACAGACCCACTTCAAGAAAAGTAAAATTCAACAGATGCTACTGCCTCAGCTTAAAAAGGATAAGAGGGATCCTCTAGCCACTGCATGCAGAGCTCTATCGCCATACCATGCAGCTGTGGGACAAGTCTACATATAGGAACTCAACAAATTTGATTTACACATCAGATTGAACACTTAGCAAAAAGGCACTGGGCAGACTATTTCAGCCAGAAAAAAATCCAGCTATATAGGAAACCACCATGATAAACCAACAACCTTGGACATAGAATAATATTATTTGAAAAAAAATTGAGTAGGCACTCCCTTTGGACCACTCTGAAAAGCCACTAATGGCTGTAGACTACAAAGAGAAGCAATTGATAACTATAAACACATGGACAATTTGAACAGGTACAGGAAGAAACTCTGAAAAATGAAATTAGAACTTGGCATTGCCAGTGGTTGGAGTAAAATACTAGGGTCAAGAGACCCAAAGCCCAAACCAGCTCCACACACAAACCACAGGATGACCATAGACAAAAAGAAACCAAGAAACAGCGCCAGGATACTTCTATTCAGATGTTCCCACCAGTGGACCTTGTTGTCATACAGGGGTTACTCCCAGGCTATAGTCTTCATTATTACTCATAATGCTTCTATCTCCATGCCTCCCTAACTATTGACCTGAAGGTCACTTGGCTGTCACTTCAAGTTGCCTACAGAGATGCTCTGCACCCACCCTGACACTCCCTAATAATAATCTCTGGGATGATATATGCATTCCACTCTGTTTTTTTCCAAACACTTCAGATCCTCTGAAGATGCCAGCCACAGATGCAGGCGAAACGTCAGGAGAGAATGCTGCTAGAACACGGCCATACAGCCCGGAAACCACACAGCACCCAAACTCCCACAGTGCTTCTTGTATTTTAGTAATTCTTATGATAACATTGTAATCAGCATTATTCTCTCTATATTGCAAATGGGAAACTTAGACAATGGCTTGCCTAAAGCTACTTGAAAGTTCAGTGAGTTCATGGCAGATACAAGAGTTGAACCAGGACTTCCTGCTTCACAGCATGGTACAGATCTATTGAGAGTCCTACTGAAGTCTACCCATTAGGGCTTAATCCCAAGTGTTTTTAGGATTGCACTGTCATTGTCTCAGCAGCTATATTACATAAATCCATTCAACCATTATTTCAACCTATACCAGTGTGGTGTCCAGGAAGTAAGGCTTGCATGGTGGAAGAAGGATGAGAAACCTGGTAATTACAATGAAAAAGTTTCAATACAAAATTGCAAAATGCTTTATGTTTTTGCATGTACAGCCCATGGCATCATTTACTCCAGTGAGGGTGAAAGTAGTAAAATAATCATCTGCTTCTTGGGGATCAGAAATGTTCATGGTAGGCATTAGGTTTTTTTAAAAATTATGCAGTGAATGTTAAAATGACTTGAATTACAGTTTGGTAGACTGGTTCTATCAGTTCTCTGGACCAAAGGATAAAAGTTTGAAGAGGGCACTCTGATTTGGTATAAAGAGCATTGACCAGAGTCTGGAGAGGCCTTATGTCTCTTCTGACCAGCCCTACTACAAAGGCCTTGAGGCTGCACCTCGCCAAGATCACAAACCACCCTATTACAATGCCAGAGCCTGTGTCAAAGCCACCCACAGCAGCTCACGGTGAAACACACTGTTCCCCAACAAATACTGATCTTACTCCAACACCTATCCAGGCGGCTACCTCTCTAGCACTTGAGAATGTATATCATCAAACCTCCTCTTAAGAGCCATTGGTAGGTAGACCTCAGGTCCACAAATGTACTCGCTGATAAAGATAGCTCCCAAAACTCCCAAAAGAAATCCTATGGTAATGAGGAACTGGAAAGAGCTTGATATGACCCCACTTCAACTAACAGAAGCTTCCACCCTTTAAAACATCACTGTAATAAAGAACATCCCTCTGTCAAAGGAGGTTACTAATGTACAAGCTCTGTAAAGACATGACTGTAGGCTATAGATAATAACAGATCATCTGGGATTTCCAACCAAGTACCCCATTTGAACATGCATGCTACCAAGAGCCTCTTGACACAATACACACCCAGCCAAGCCCCACCAAAGAGATTATAATTGACTATTCTTCCACTTGCTTCAGATACACATACCTCCATGCCAGACCCGACATTAGGGCTATGCCAAGGTATGTGTGGTCCAAAATGACCAATAAATTACAAACCATAGGACCAATCTCAGCATCAACCCTATCAAAATCTCTTTTAGCCAATCTGGGGACCAACGGCACAAAGTATCTCCAAATCCAAGTCAGAGAAGAGATGTGATTTCCCTCATCTGTGGAATATAGCCGGATGGATCAAGAAATGCTATAATCGCGATTTCTATCTACAAAAAATTTACGCACATGCCTTACAAGAAACTTGGTCCAATTCAGAGCTTGGTTTTGTAAATGGCTACCAACAATACTCTCTTCCTGCTACAAGAGTATCCAAGTTTGGTCGTTATTCCTAAAAGACTTTCTGACATTTGTAGCCAAACAGCATCAAAGCAACTCACCTGTCCCCTTGGCTGTTTTGTAGAGGGGAAGCTCTCTCACATGATTATAGTGAACTTGTAGCATACCTGCTGCTGGATTTCAATGAAAGACTCCTTAATCAACACATGGAGTAGGATATCATCACTGTGGCACCAGAAAATAAACAACCATCTAATGGAGGTGATCCTGGTAGACATTTTTTAACGCCAGAGGAGCGGCACACTTTCTACCACTTTGGCCCATCCACAAATCAGGAGGACGATCTCAGTGACAGCCTTCTAACCCCAGCTCTTCGCTACCTCAAAGACCTCTGAATGCAGCAGGACCCAGTTTAATCAAATTTGCCATCAAATTTAACAAATTATGGCTAAACGTCTCAAGTGCTATAGGAATGCAGATAGCTTTACCTGGTGTCAAAAGCAGCTGATTGATTACATCTTAATATCCCCATTCCACAATACCCAGTGTGGTCACATCTTTAAATGGGACTTATTGCTAAGTGATCATCTTCCACTCAATGTAACTTTTTCATTTGAGGTAAAGCACTAATACAGAGCATCCCCACCAACTTTAGGCACTAGAAAATAACATGGTCACCCCAGGTGGCAGCTGCTACAGAAATACCTACTTAGCTCTTTTACATTTAATACAAATTAAAAGAGAATATATTACAGGCTGACAACGAACGTGGAATACATCACTTTGAACAACTAGTTTCAATGAAGAGGGGAACTCAAGCCGCCTCCTGACTCAAATCTAAGGCTGTAAACGGTCATAGAGAATGGTTTGACCACTACTGTATTGAATTTAACAACTTAATAATGATCACTATATATAGAAGTTACCGCAGCACAGGTGAGGAAAAGCTACTCAGCAATATACCAAACTGAAAAGGATTTTCAAATTATGGTACAATGGAAACCAAAAAATCAATTCAAATGGTAGTGGGAACAAATCCATCTTTTCACTCCTTTAACAAATAAATATTTGCCAATTCTGGCAGATCATAAATAGAAGGGCCCAAACGCAGTGCATCCAGTTGCCCCATATTTCACTCAGACCCGATGGTTCAGTTATTTTTCTAATCTGTTCAATGCTAGCCTAACTGAATACCCTGATTCCACTTCCACCAGAGGAGCTACCTATCGCTCTGAGGTTAATCCTGGCAAGTGAGTAAACTAATCAGTGGTTTGAAAAGCTGTAAGGCCCCAGGTCCTGATGCAATAATACCAGAAATACATTGTGTCCTCAAAATCTGAAAGTGGTGGGCTACAACTCTGGCTTCCTTGACACCCATGCCACACGGGCTTCGATCCCAAAAGAGATGTGGTTTGCCTATAGTTGTCCTAATCTCACAAAAAAGTGATTTTACTAATCCTTCAAACTATCACTCCTATAAGCCTGTTATCTGTAATTGGCAGACTATATGCGAAACTACTCGTTAGGGGAGTGGAGGATTGGGTCAAGCAAGAAGCATAACTTAGACCGAGCAAATTGGATTCACTAAAATAAATCAACACTGGATCATGTAACACAGTTTAAAACACTTAGCTAACAAAAGTATAACTCATAATAACCGTGAAACCACGGTGTTTCCTGGATTTAAAGGGGCATTTGACTCCATATCTAGAGCCCTACTGTGGAGAAAATTGACGTATGCCACATGGACCCCAGACTACTGTTTCTTATAAAACAGCTACTAATAATTTTGCACTAGCTGCAGAATAAGAGCTCAAAAGGTTATCCGCCACAGAAAATATCATCACAACCAGAGGGGTCAAACAAGGCTGTACATTGGCCCCACTTTGTTCAATATATTCCTTAGTGATCTAGTGCCAAACCCTCCAGAAGGCCACAATGGGCATGTTCCCAAACTAAGCACTAAACACGCGTTACTGTATGCTGATCTACACTGTTCTTCTTCCACCAGTTGGTCTCACTCGCCTCTTAAATTGCTGTGCTGAATATTGTAAGAGGAACGAACTGGTACTCAATCTGCGAAAACTAAAATATTTGGTCTTCGCTAGAAGACCCCTGAGTCATACATGGACCTACTCAATAACAGACCCATAGAACAAGCAATCAGTTCAAATATTTGGGGCATAACTAACTTTACAGCAACCTTAATTACAGTAACATAGGAAATTAGCACTCGCAGCTAACAACAGTGCCCTATAATTCAAGCTTTTCACTGTGGGCCACCAGTAGATACCCATCCGTGACGAAGGTGTTCAATGCTAAAGCGGCTCGAAATTCTATGGAGCACCCTATTTGGATCGGAGCTATAATAAAAAAATATAAACACAGCCCAGTCCCGCTTTCTTCCACAAAATTATGGGCTTACCAAATTGTGCTTCATATGCAGCCCTATGTTTTAGAACTCGGCAAATATCATATGCCACGCATGGCCTGGCTGAGAACTGTCAGATACTGGCTACGTGATCCACTATTTGCAGGATCACCCAGTTTGTTACACCTCATGCTTTCCTCCGGACTATGCAAATTCTAGGTGGCTGAAACTAGTTTGAGGGAAAAATCAACACTCTTGGCTTTTCATTAGAGTCATAGTCCCTCTTTCCCCTATCAGAAGCATATAGCTGCTTGAAAACTAAGCTATTAGAACAAGAGTATCGGGATATGATAACAGCTGCGAGGAAAACGGTTCCCCTGGACCCTGCTTATTCCAATTGAACAAGGACACATGGCCAATTATTTACAGTGGATCACCAACCCCAAATTAAGAAGAGCTTTAACACTGGCCAGATTCAATCTAATGCCTTCTATGCTGCTCTATGGCAGATATCACCAAATTGATAAACAGAGGTGAGGCTATGTCCATGCAATATGGGTCAGGTGGAGACACTCGATCATACCCTTTCATTGTGTAAGGTTTGCAAAAATCAGAATGTCACAATCTGCACTTATCCCATTTCTGTATAACAATCTAACTGATGCTCTTAAGATACCTATGCTTTTGAACAACATGGATCCCACAGTGTGTGAGAATGTAGCAAAATTTCTGCTAACAATAATAGACGTAAGTCTAGATGAATACCAACCAATGTCTATGTATTATGACCACATATAGCCAGCAGTAATTTTTCTAGCTTCTGTCAGTATCCGATGACGTTTAAGTGAGTTAACTTAGCTGAAGGAATGTCCTATAGTTACAGAAGGACCATGTATATATTTTAGTATTTAGTATTTTAGTACCAGTGTCTATAATTGTGAGCAATAATGGGCAAATTTTGTATGCTGATTTTGTATGTTTATTTTATGCCAATAAAGGCTTGTGACTGAATGTCTCTTCTGAGCTCAGTCACTGACCTGTGGCATGACTGTCAGAAGCCCAGGTCAGGTCTTTTATCAGGGTCAAGCCAGGTCAAGAACCAAGAGGTCAGGAATCGTGAGAGAGATCATCGTCAAGGCTGAGGAGTCGAGTCAGGTCACGAGCCAGGAGAGTGGGTGCATTTGTGAAGATCCAAAGTGATTAGGCAAAGTTGAGGTCAGAAGTTGGTAAGTTCAGAGTCAGGGTAGAAGGCAAAGTCAGAGAAGGAGTAGAACAGGAACAAAGTTGAAGACTGGGTAGGATAAATAGAATTAGAATTAGGAGCAAGAATAGGAAAGATCCTAGAAACACATTCCAATGCTTAAGCTTGCCACCAATCATGTTTACCTTTTTAAAAAATTATTTGACAGCAGGTTTGATGTAAACCAATGATCATGTCTACACAATCTCAAGTTCATATCCCCACTCTGCCATCGGATGATCTTGGGCAAGAAACACACTCTCAGGCCAACCTACCGCACAGGATTTTTGTGAGGATAACATGGAAGAGAAGAGAATGATGTGAGCTGTTTTGAGCCCTCGAGGAGAAAGGACTGGCATATATGAAGTAATCATTCAATAAATGCATGAAATGCTCATAAATAAACAAGCAACAGGTCAGCATTAGAGCAGGTCCCTGTTCTGGGGAGTTTTGGGATGGTTGTTTCTGTTCTGAAACTGGGATAGATTGTAGCTGAATGGATGGATCCCCTTCACTTTTTCTGTCTTCATGCTTTTCAGGTAGAGATATCAGCAACAGCCTGTGTCAGAGTTGGGAGCTTCTTGGCACTAACTGAAGGGCTGTCAGCCTGGAATGCACTGCCAGAGGCCCACCATTGCAGCCAAGCAACTGGAGAATTTCCCAGTATACGGAGAGGAAAAACCACAGCAGTTAAGATCAGCTCTAGAACAGCACCTGTTAGACAATGTGAATTATAAACACCTTCACAATAGAGCCTTCTTTTGCTACTTTGTGAACCACCTTGATTCTTGGAAGGAATTTGGGATCTACAGTGCTTTGAATGGCAAGGTTTTGCCACAGGCTCGTAGCCGGTAGTTCTTGGCATGGACACTCAGCTCAGATATGCAACAACTGGTAGATACGCAACAACTTTGCCACTATGGGAGAGAGTCTTACCAGTTATATAAGTGATATAGAATGCTACCTGTTGAACGACACTGACATCAGCATACCACGACTGGACTCCTGGCCTGTTGTAACAATTTCTGTGCAGTTACTAGCATGCTGATGGTTGATTCTAGGTGGTTCATTATTGTTTGGGGGGGGGGCAAGCTTTACCTACAGCGAGACATATATCAGTGCAATTGGAAAATGGTAGATATGGGGGAGGGATGTGATAAACAAGACCAGTATGTAATAAGGATGCTCGCTGCCTAACCAGCCTCTTGAGTTTTGATGAGGCAAGGGACCATGCAAGGGAAAGGGAGGGAGGGTGGGGTGAGGGGTGGCATGCAAGGGAAGTGAGGGGTGGCATGCAAGGGAGGGGAGGGAGGGGAGGGGTGGCATGCAAGGGAAGGGGAGTGAGGGAGGGGAGGGAATGAGGAGTGTCATGCAAGGGAGGGGAGGGGACCCCCAGCATCTGGACTTGGACCAGCATCTGGACTTGGACCCTAGCAGAGGGAGGGGAGGGGAGGGAGGGGTGGGGTGGGGTGGCATGCAAGGGAAGGGGAGTGAGTGAGCAGTGGCATGCAAGGGAGGGGAGGGATTTGCAAACAATACGCATCTGAACAATTGAAGTGGGTTTTCTATGTAGGTAATAGGATAACACTGTTACAAAAAAACTTCACAAAGTTACTAGGATAAATTATTGGGGATTGTGATCTGTTCTACTGCTTTGATTGTGTGTTCCTGAAATGCAGGGGGTTGGACTTGATGGCCATTATGGTCTCTTCTAACTCTATGATTCTTTGATTCTACTATGTGTATAGGGTACTGTGGGCTCACTCCCACTGTATAATTGTTCTTCATTTAATGTTAACACTTAATGCATTATTTCAGTTCTGTTTTTTAGACTTCTGGTTGGATCTACAACCCAATTCTTATTTCGTTATGTATCGAATGTTCCATCTTGTTGACTGTATTGACTCAACCTGTGTAATCTGCCTTGAGGCCTACTGAGAAACACAGATTATAAATAATGCACATGAAATTTAAAAATTGGATCTTGCCTATACAACACAAGTATGCTGTTCAGGGCTCATCAAAACGTTAATAAGCTCCATATGAGAACCACAAAGAAATGCCCATGTGTAATTTCACAGGAAAGTTGAAACTTCTGTAAGTGCCTTCCATCTTTGGAGCTGATTGGACGAAGAAGCTCCACGCTATGGTTCTCCTTCCTGGTTGACTCCTAGCACACCCTCAACCACATGCTAAGCAGATGATGCTGTGTAAAAATATTTTCTAGTAGTAGGGGTCTTATGTTTCATTACCGCATGGCACTCAAGTGATTCTTATCATTGGTTCTGCAGGCAATATTCCTCAGTTGCTTAGATCCAGCAACCTTCATGCAATATTTCCTTTGGGGTGTTGTGTGGTTTCTGGGCTGTATGACCGCGTTCTAGCAGCATTCTCTCCTGGCATTTTGCCTGCATCTGTAGCTAGCATCTTCAGAGGATCTGAAGCCACAGATGCTAGCCACAGATGCAGGTGAAATGTCAGGAGAGAATGCTGCTAGAACATGGCCATACAGCCCGGAAACCATACAGCACCCCAGTGATTCCGGCCGTGAAAGCCTTCGACAATACAATATTTCCTTTGTTTTTATGATAAACAAATGCTGTCTCCTTTCCACTGGCAGCCCTTTGACAAGCCCCAAGAAACTGATGGGCATTGATGAAATCAGAAAAGCTCAACAGGGTGTAAGGGTTAAGCATCATAATAAATTTACTTTAATACACCAATGCAAGTTCTCCCTGGTTTTATGCTTATGGACTTCCATCACATTACACCAAGGATGATTTGGTTTAATATATTTTACTTCTGTCCTTAAGGTATTCATTTTCATCTATAATTCATGTCATTAAAGTATTTATTGTATAGCTCTTAGCACAAACTGCTGTTTATTTTTGGTGCAAAATATGGGCATTTCTTGGGAGCATTTAGTGCTTTCATTGGAAGGCAACAAATATAAGAAAATGAATCTAATCTGGTTAAGTGATACAATATTTTTCTCTTCTCTCAGGCTAAGATTAATTGTTGTAGAAAACACTTTGTCTTAGATGCTTAATATGCAAACTCCAAATCTTTGAAGGATTTAGCCAATAGCAACATGACAAATTTAACACAAAATGTGCTTTATGTAGATGGATTTAATTATCTTGAGTAATGGGTTAGCAAACTTCTAGAGCTTCTTTTTTGTGTCTCAGTAGCATTATAAGCATTTAAATCTATCAAGCAAAACCAATACTCAGATAAATAAAATTTACAGTCCCAGCAACTAAAACATAAGAATTCTTCCAATAATAACCCAAGGAAATGTATTAATCTGAGCTATCGCCATGATATCTGCCCAGGGAAATATGAGCTCCAACCTGATTTCTTTCATGGTGCACTGAGTGATTCAGAGGTGAGCTCCTCACTGTAATGAAAGAAATGGTCCTTCTGATTTTCAGGGTGGCTAGCAGTGCTGGGTGGAGTGGGATGGGGGAGCTGAATCTTCATGCTTTTGGGTCCCTAAGACTCCTCCTCCATGCAGTCCAGGCCTCACTTTGGGCTCACATTGCTCTCCTTTCTCGTGTTTGCTGTCTTGGGCATGGACAAGACAGTTCTGCTAAGCATCGAGTTTAAAATAAAATAATTCTGGCACTTTGGCAGGGTAGGGCCTGGGGGTGGATACTTTTGGCTCAGAGAACTGAAGCCAGAGCAGGTTTGGTGAGAGAGCTAGGGGGCTCATCCCAGTGGTTTCTGAAGGATCTGAGGATGAAGAACAACAGCTGCTGACCTTTCTTGGAGCAGAGCCGATAGCAAAAACAATCTATTCACCTAAGTTGTATATCCACCATCCACTGCCCACCCCAAATCATGAAAAGATGAATGTGTTTCTTTTCTGGTTACTGTTCCAAAAGCATAAAACCCCACCCAAACCTTGTCAAAAACTTTTTAGAAACCCAAGAATATAATGTTTACTTGATCATCTTTATTCATACGATTGTCAAGAAATTCCAAAAGATTAGTGAGGAGGCAGAATTTCCCTTTCAAGAAGCCATGTTCATTCTTCTTCAGAAAGGCTTGAATATATATCTAGGTGTGCAATAATCCTGGCTTTAACAGTACTGTTCACCTGTTTATGTGCAACAGAAGTTAGATTAATTGACTATATTTTTCTGTTTCACATAGTTGAGAAATTTGTATGCTTCCAAATTAGAATATAGTACTGAATGAATATGAGAATTATTATTCATTTTTACGCACTGCTTTGTCAAAACCATTATTTTGTACATTACTGAACATGGTATTTTGATACAAGAGCATTTATGCCAACATGTATTTTTACTTTCAGACTTTCAAACAGATGTGGGGTGCCAGGGCTAGATAGGCACCTGGACCCAGGTGGAGCATTCTACAACAAAGAAGGTCTGCCATGCTTTGTTTTGAGGTGGAGAAATATACAATCTACTAACATCTTTATGTGAAACAGAGTATAACAGTTTCCTACCCCCCCCCCCCCGTTTCTTTTTTAACCATTGATTCTACATTTGCTATTTTCTAGAGAATTGGTAAAGAGGCAGGTTATACTAACAATTGGCATATTTTTGTGAAGGTTAGCAACTTCACTTTTGAATTCTTGAAGAAGGTATTTGCCATCTGGATGAGGTGATTTTTAAATTTTAAATCTATCATTTAACCGTATAAGTTTACTTTGGTTACCTCTGTTTCACTCAGCTGTTAAGACCTCTCCCTGAAAAAAAGCAGTTTGGATGTGTCTGTCCATTATCTTCCAAAGTTCAGATTGTCTATAATTTCCTCATTTATTTTCATCGTTCTTCTATGAAACATTTTCATTCACCTTTCCTCAATATTTGATTGTGGCAAGAGGGGACCAGACAAACAGACAATCACTAGCACAGTTTAGTTTATGGCCTGTATCCTAATTTGTGTAGGTAAATCACCAGGTCTTTGCTGTCTTCCTAGCAAAATGACATTCTGTTCAGGTTAGTCTTTTAGTTGTTAGAAGTGACACAAACTTTTCTAACTAAACAACCTGGACTTATGGCATTAACAACATGTTTCAAATAAATAAATAAATTAGGGTTGTCAACTGCCTGGAGAAAAAAAAGAGTCCCCTTTCTTTAATAGAAGCTTAATGGAATGTTATTTGCCAATTATATTATTTACCTTCATGCCAGCAAAAGCTTCAGTTGCCTATTGTCAAGAAGTTTCCTCAAGCTCTGGGAACTCGTAGTTGCCAGAACTCCAGCTCTGCTGCAAAGTTGGAAACAAAGCAGACAACCAGCCCTGTAAGATAGACTCAGTTGGTCAGTTGGTCAGGTCGTCCCAAAGGGTTCACTGAATTTGTTTTGAAACCACAAAAGAACACAGCAATGCTGGTGATAAATTTATTTAAGGAAGAGTGCAAGTTTTCCTGCTGTTTCTTCCTAAACAATAAGAAAACAAATAACCCGGCTAGTCTCAACTGGAGGACTTTAAGCCATTATGAATGGAGTGCTTTCCATTATGGTCTTTGCTCTACAGCTGGGTCGCAGTCGGGTCTCCTTGGTTTTCCTTGTTTACGTATGAGGAGGTGCCCCATTGCCTGCAGTGCAGCTTGTCTGCCCCAACTTCTGGGCTGCTCCCTGTCAATTGCCAGAAGACTTTTAAAAAATAACCCTTTAAATTTTATATCAATATTCTTTTGGAGGAAGGGAGTATTGTAAGGTTTAACAGAGCACATCAGGGATAGCTAAAATGCCTACTTTTATCAAGAAATTCCACATGGGGTGAGACTCTTGAACCAATCATGTCAACTGCCTAATCTAGGTGAAGTTGTTGAGGGCATTACCTTTGGAATGCCCCCTCCCCCATGACTAGGCAGAATCCAGGATGCTTCCACAGGCCAGATGGATCATCTTCACTGGAATGACAAATTGATTCACATTATATGACCAGGCACCAAGCCAACAAAGGGAGTAAGAGGCCAGCTGGATATTCTTCACACCTGCAGCCTTATCTCTGTGGGCAACTGAGTGTATAATTATGCAAGGCCATCTCCCTATTGCTGCATTAGCCCTTTGTTAACTCACAAGAAACAACTTACACTCAGAATAGTTCACTGCTACCAATACAGAATAGTTCACCAATACAGAATTAATAACATATAATATTATAATAATCAGAGAGGGGAGAAGGAAACAAAATACGAAGGCTCTTTGGCAAAAGAGGCCTTGTGACACCTGTTTCCCTTGGTTAAAGGGAAAGGATATTTTTCTCTGGGCCTGTTGGCAACCATATTAGCAGTGCTGGTTAAGGGGTAATGTATTACTCTCCAAGCAAGTTTTCTACTTTTGTGTAACCCATGTATAAGTAAGACTGTAACATAACAACAATATGACAGCTACCTGACAACAATACAATGATACTGTGGAATAAAAATCACCTAGTTCAGCTAGGAGAGACAACTATCTTGACTGAGAGCAACATAAATCTCTACATGGATTTAACCCTTTTTCTATATAGAAATGCTTCAAAGCACGGCTCTTTAATTATGGGGTTACTTGAACAATGGCCAAGCAGCTACATACGCATACAGCCATAAACACTGTTTTCATAGCTATGGTTTGCTTTACTAATCCATATAATTAAATTTGGAGGGGCTGCAGTCCACATTACATCAGACTAGTCTGAGTTCAGTGGCACTTCTCCAGAGTAAGGGGTCTGAAATTAGTTGCCTAAATTTGATATTTTTAAAATACAGTTTCTTCCAACTAAGAAAGACGCTATGAATTTACAAACAAGCTCTCTGGCTGAAAGAGTCTGGCAGTGAGGGAAAGATCTGGGTTGGCATGTTTCCACTAACTGTGCAGAGATCAGACACAAGAAGCAGAGGGTCAGACTGTCTGTAAGTGGGCATTGCCAAAAACAGAAGTCACATGGCCTTGGGCATGAGAAAGAATAGAAGCTTCTAGAAAATAATTGGGTGCTTTTGTATACATGGCAAACACATATATTGAAAACAGTTACACACAAATTATGTTAGGCTTCCTTTTCCTAATTCTATGTAGAAGTATAGTACATTGCTGATTTGGTGCATATTTTAATCATTTTTTGGTGCACTGCAGTAAAATATATGTACTTTATTAAATAATTGTTCCTAAAGAAAATAAGTAAAACCTTTTCCCCCATGAGGGGGAAAGTTGGAATCACTGTCAATAACACAATTAGGATTCATAACTATTTAATGTCAGCCTGGCGTGGTTATACCAGTTGAAGACTTGGTTCAAATCCTCACTTAATGATAAAGCTCAGTCAGTGACTTGAGCCAATCATTCTTCCTTAGTCTAACCAATGTCTCCAATGAGAGGATAAAATGAGAAGGGATTGAACATATACACCACCCCTCACACAATTTGGAGCAGGGAATTCTCTACCGCTGCAGGGGAAGTGGCTACCCTAAATGACAATCCTATATTTATGTGGAATTCCATATTCCAAAAACTATCCTTTAGACTAATCTGCATCCTGAGCAAGATATGGTAGAGCTCTAGAAATGTGATGGCGGCATTATGCTGTTTTGTAGAACACAGTACCAATGTTCAGTTATGCTAGTTCATTATAGAGAGCTTTTTAGAAGAATATGCCATAGGCATGACAGTTGCCTGCCTACAGTGGGTAACTTTCCATTCCTGCCTTCTATCACCCACACTCAATCTATCAAGAAATGAGAGAAAAGAAGGCAATGTCACCGGGTTCATGACACTCTTGGAATGCTCCAGTCTCCATGATCTTTTCCACAGAGATTTGGGAAATCTTAAAGTGTTATTGATTCTGTGAGGTCACTTCTATGCAGCATTCCAGAAGTGATGACAGGGCATTTGCAATGTTTGCCCCATCCTCAGGCTCCACTCCAGAAAGCTCCCTGGGGTTCGGTTGCGGGGCTGGCAATCCTGACATGCCACCCTCTCTGTTTTGTTTCAAATGAGATGAGAGTTCTGTTTAGAAAGGAGTTATAAAAATGTACGGAGATACATTTATTATGATAACTTGCTTTAACACGATGCATAATTCACAATTTGACCTTTCCCTCCAAGTGTTTTCTTATATTTTGTAATCAGGCAAGTATATGTATGAAATGCAGATATTATTGAAAACCGTTCTACAGAATACTTTCCATTTCCCCTCTCAAAATCAAAAGATCCACTAAAAAACTATTGTTGCAAAACTTGCCACACCAACAAAATTCATGAGATTAAGGGACAGAATATTATCATGATTTGCTGTTGAATGTCAGACTTGCACAATACCCCCCCCCCCCCCCAGAATGCGTACAATTATATAGGGTATTTTCCCTGTCAATTTTGTTTTGTGAACCCAAGACAAGTAGAACTCATATAGTTTCTCCCCTTCTTGTTATATTTATTTCACATCCCAATATGTGTGTATCTGTGTGCATGCTTAACAGAAATTTTCTATTTTACAATCATGAAAATTTGTGTCCTTTTTATCCACAGAAATTTACTGAATTAACAGAAAGAACCAAGTTAAAGCAGGTAAATATTTTTTTAAAAAATTCAATTGAATACCCTCCTTCCCTGGCTGTAGCCGGGTTCAGGGTGGCTAACATACTTATTTATAATCACATAAAACAATTCAACCATAAAACATTCAACAATTAAATAATGTAAACATCAACATTTCCCTATATTTAAAACATTCACAGATGACAATATAAGTAAAAAACTCTTGGTGCCCATATCATAAATCCCCCAATCCTGCTCCACTTTATGATATTACTATTAGAGTGGGAAAGGAGAGAGGATACAGAACTCAGGGGCCAATGCAATGTAGTATATACATGCTATATATTATATGGTCAACTATATTTTGGTTTTACAGGCCCTGCAGAATTGTTTAATATCCTGCAGACCCCTAACATCCAATAGGAAAGAATTCCACCAAATGGAAGTCAGCCAACTCTTGCCCTCGTGCTCTGGACTAGTTTCTGGAGCAATCTCAAGGGCAGTTCAGTGTAGAGCGAGTTACAGTAATCCAGCCTGGAGTGACCATGCTATCCTTTTCCTGGTGAAGTTGGACAGAATAGTATAATGTGCACAAGATTATCCTTACTACGGTACATTTTAAACATCTTGGGTTTGGTTTTAGGCTTCAGATCTCTTGCAGACTTAAAAGTTGGACATCAATGTAGGCTTCAGATCTCTTGCAGACTTAAAAGCTGGACATCAATTTAGACTTCAGATCTCTTGCAGACTTAAAAGTTGGACATCAACTCCCATATTTTAAATCTCAATGTACTTTCATCAGCTTTCTATCATTCCTAGTCTCCACAATGGCCAGTGGACACTATTCTCTTTGGTCATGAGAGTAGGCTTGCCAAGTGCTCATTTATTGCAGGCAAACTCCTGGCAATTTTGGCTGCTGCCTGCTGATGCTCAGTGGGTCCGTGGGAGGAAACAGGCCAGCTGAATGAAGGGGATCGTCATCCCTGGGCAATGTCATTTCTGGTACAAATGGCATCATCATACCAGGGTGATGCTCTAGTAATAGCCCAAAATTCTATAGAGTTTGGGGGTGAGTGCTAAATTTGCCCCAGTGCAATACTGGAAGTGCTGGCTCATGCTGGAAATGATTTCATTGTATGACATTGGTGACAATCCTGCCCTCTCACAGTAAGTGACCACCTCCCTCCATCTTCTTCTGGTTGCCAGACCATGGGGCTCTTCTGTGCAATCTATTTCACACATTTTGAGGCAGGAAATAAAACATTTCCTCCATGGAGTTCTGCATTGTTTTTACCCCAAAACATTTTATTTCCAGCTTTTCCCTTGCCTATTTATTATAACATTTGTTTAATTTTTTTAATTTTGGGGGGTAATCTTCAATGCATCAAGATACGAAGCACAGGGAATCACAGCATGAGGTTGTGAAGCAATGAAGCACTGATTTTTCAATGAAGAAGAAGAGGAGGAGGAGGAGGAGGAGGAGGAGGAGGAGGAAAACCACACAAAGTCAATCATGAATTGTTTTCAAGAGATAAGTATGGACAAAAGGGGGAAGGGTTGAAAATGTTTTACAAATGTTTTACAAAAATTTTAGGAGATTTGTGCAGAAAGAGTCTGTGCCTGGTAATCCTACATAAGGGTTCAGATTTTTGAAAAACCATTCTTTATTGGCCAAGAACATATATTAGAGTTGCCAGCCTCCGAGGCCTGGATATCTCCCAGAATTACAATTGATCCGCAGACATAAGTTTCCCTAGAGAAAATGGGTGCTTTGGAAGGTGGACTGTATGGCATTATACCCTGATAAGGCCCTTCTCTTCCCCAAACCCTGCCCTGCTCAGATTCTACCCCAAAATCTCCAGGAATTTTCTAACACACAGCTGGCAACAATAAACAGGCTACAGTTACAGTTACTGCTGGATACAGCAGTAAGAATTTAAGCTGTGTTGCGTAAATCAAACTAACTCGGTAGTACAGAGAGTGTTTTAGTAGTAAAAATATCTGAGGCCTGACCCAACAAATAACAGGCATGGCCAGGGGTTGTCCTCTGTAGATCACATGCTGTCTCAGAAAGGCATTGAAAAACCAAAATTCTTTCTGAGGCACTAAAACCAAATTCTTTGTGTTGCTAGGATGAAAAAGAGACACCAGAGAAATGATACTTACTGATAGAAAAAAGAAATCATTTTCCATACAGCTACAACTTCTAAAATTTCTGTCTTCCTTCAAGATATAGGAAGCTTCATAACTCTCCCTTGCCTAGAACTTTGTGAAATATGATATTTTTGAACTATTAATATCTCTTGGGCTCTCTGAACTAGTTTCCCACCTGCCCATTCATACAGCAGACTGTTTAAAGTAGTGTTAAGTGAAGCCCTTGGCTTTTGGCCATTATAAGATTTTTATTAAGCAAAGTAAGTGCTTTAGAGATGTGGTTTTGAATGCTCGTTTTTAGTTAGGTGTTCTTCTATAAATGTACCCCTGCAGTTCCCTCATTCTCAACCTATAGGCAGTGGTCATTACCTGTCATTGGTTCGTTTGTTCATTCTTATTTTGAGAACTCACATAGGGTAACAGCACTTCAAAGCAAGCAATAGGACATATTAAATTGAAATATAAAATATGTCTTGGATCAACCCACTGGTCAAACATAGCCATTGAAAGACACAAAAATATGTATAGTGCTGTCAAAAGTTATGAAGAAGAAGAAGAAAGACAAAGAAGAAGAGTTGGATTTATATCCTCCCTTTCTCTTCTGTAAGGAGTCTCAAAGGGGCTTACAAATTCCTTTCCCTCCCCCTCACAACAAACACCCTGTGGGGTAGGTGAGGCTGAAGAACTCTGAAGAATTGTGACTAGCCCAAGGTCACCCAGCTGGCGTTTGTAAGAGTGCACAGGCTAATCTGAATTCCCCAGATAAGTCTCCACAGTTCAAGCAGCAGAGTCGGGAATAAAACCTGGTTCCTCCAGATTAGAGTACACCTGCTCTTAACCACTATGCCACTGCTGCTTAATGTTTTTTAAAATATTTTCCACATCAGGGAGTGAGACCACTGGGAATTCATTTTGGCCAAATGCTTTTATCCACATACTACGTGGTATCTGGAGGCAGTTGTCTCTAGTCTCTGTTCATTTCGATGCTTTTGAAATGTAACCTATTAGAGTTTATAAGTTGGCAATTACAAAGCCCAAGGAGGAGATGCAGGATGCTATTTTTCTCTAATTAGCAGAAATGGACATGCTTGCCCATCAGGACATGAGAATCACACTTCTTGGAATTAAAAATAGATGTTTCCCCATTACATTTCCCTAATTCACTTAAAAAATAAACACAGGCCTAGTGGGATTTTCAAAGTACATTTAGACTGCATATGGTAGTGAGGATATGGGGATAAAGTTTAAGTCCAATGCCAGAATGCGCAACTGACTTTTGTGATTCCAGCTACAGATAGGTACAATAATTCATATCTGAACTGTTGAGACAGTGCTGAGTTTTTTCATGGCATGCAATTCTTCATTTAAGAAACACCATCCACACTGTGATTTTTCCTCTCATTTTCTCCTGTGCAAGAACCACTAATGCCAAGTACTTTCAATGCTTATGAAAGAAGTAATTTCATACATTTATGCAAGGATTTACTGGAGCTAGCTCTGCAGACTAACTGGTTATATACTTGTTTGAACAGATTCCAGGACCATCATAAGCCTAGAGGATTAAATATGGCAAATGGTAAAATATTAGGAATTCAAGAGGTGACACTGCTGAGCTAGCATACTTCTCATATACACCAGAAGCTCCTCACTTGCACTTCACTTGAGGGTAGCTGTCACCCTTTTTCCATATACATCTCTCTGGGCAGGTTACAGAGACACAAGAACTGAACTTGTGTGATGTATGTGCAGCCCATTATCATTAGCATTAAACAGAAGGACTCCACAAAACAGAAGGACTCCACAAAAAGTTTGTAAGAAATTTGTTTAAAACCTAAATGTACTCTCTAAGATACAATTTTACATTAGATGTTGAAGACTATCAACATCAATAATCTTTTTTGGCATCAAATATGGGTAAGATATGTAAAGGTACCACTTGTTCATTCTACCTAATATGTGATTTCCAGAAAGCAACATTTCATCTCAGTTTCCACCAGGTGCTCCAGACAGAATGGGTCATGTTCAAGGAGACAAATACACTAACAATGACTAGATGTAAGCAACTATGGCCTTTTGTGGACAAATGACTGCTGTAGGTTTAGACGAGGATAATAACATCACAAACCATGTGATTAAGAACTAATTGGATCTGAAATTTGAAGACCAAGAGTGTGAAGATGATGCAAGGAGAGTAAGGAAATCTGATTAGGGCAAATCAGTCTTGGTCTCCAGAAGATATTTACACAGCTGTCAGACAAGGATGGGATACTTGATCAAAGAGAAGTGATGCAACTATGCTAATTAGGTTAAATTTTCAGTTCAGACTAGCTATCTGGACTTCAGCAACTTAGCACACATAGAGATGGCAGTAGGAAAGTGTACACTCAATATGGTCTAAACTTTGGCTAATGTAATAGATATCAAATAGATATCAATATCTTTGAAGTATATAGCTCTGGTGAATTGAACTCATATCAACTGATGTTTTTATCACCATCAATATTCTAGCTACAATCTTGGTAAAAATTACCAAATAATGGTGGTATTCAGGTACAGGTTCATTTGATTTAAGATTTAACATTTGGGACCGAAATGTTCAACGCTAACTGCTCTACAAACCTTTCAGATTCATGGAGCTATTTTGTACATTATTTAGCTAAGAAATATAACACAATTATCAGCCTCTGCTGTAATTAACAGAAAAATAATGCAAAAAATCCATTTTGAAAGTTTCAGGATTAGATTTGGATTAAATGAACAAATGTAGTCTTATTTTTCTTGTTCAGTACACTACAGAGTTAAGAACATATAGCCACACAACTATTTGTTTATCATCATATAAAGATTTGAAAATCTATGATCCAAGGAAGTGGGAGAGAGGGAATTTTGTTAGCCTTATTACAGATGCTGTCCATCTGGCACTGTGTTATCATAGTATAGTGTTTCTGAATCACTTCAGTTTAATGACTAAAATATGAACAGTTCCATAAATTAAATTTAATTTGAATTGTCACATAAAACAGCTGCCTGATACAGACATATCAGTTTCTGCAGATACAAGAATGGTCATTTCTGATTTGATGCCTTCCTCTGTAACTTGTAATATCAGAAATGAGCTCAGCTGAGCATTTAATATCAGAAATGAATTTAGCTATGCATTGTATAGGACGGGGTGTCCAACTATGGCATCAAGAGGGGTTGATGGGAATTGTAGTTCATGAACATCTGAAGCACCAGAGTTGGACACCTCTGGTATAGAGCCATTTGTATTCTAAACAATGGCAAATAGAAAAAAGCTCTGCACGAAACCTTAGTACTTGGCTAAATCACATTTTTGTTGTTAAACCCCTAGGATTTAATAGTCAATAGCCCAATTGCAATAGAGCTCTGAGGTTAATTCTTTGAACCAACCCCTATTGCCTGCTCAAAATTTCAAAAATTGCTCTGATTGTAATGTGCTGAATCAAGATAAACTGGAGTATTCCATTTATTTTGTTTACGCTGTTTTGCTTCAGTACTGGGGAACTCATAAACAAGTTTGCTGAAACTTTTAAAAATCTTTGATGTGGAACACATAATAATCTTGGCTACAGAAGTCTACTTAATAAAATAACAATCAATACAATATTGCACCATTTTGAAGCATTTAGATTGACTTCAAGTCTCCTTCAGGGTCCATGTCTATAGTCTGAGGTTTTGGTTCCCAGCCAATTCCAGGGTTCCTGGAATAGCTATTTAGTTCTATCTTCTTTTAGGATTATATTGTCAAGCAATTTGGGGGATTCAGTTGCATTTAAACTAACTCCTAATTTTCTCTTAAAAGTATTGTTGGCTGGGAATCATAGTAAAGAATGATATCCAATTACAGTGCTATTCAACTGATGAAAAGAGAATTATGCAGGCTTCCTGACATTTTCAAATCTCATTTATTTGATTAGTTCTGACCAAAAGTGTGTCCCAAGACAGTGGTTCATGTCTATAGAACAAAGGAATCCAACATATATTAGATCCCATAGGTGATGTTAAAGCGACTGATGCATTTGGGATTTCTCTCAAAGGCATTCATAGTCAATTTATTTTTTGAATTACCTCTTTACATTAATTTAATCTGATTTCCAAGCTATAGAGTTAAACATTAAAGATAAGGTGAGAGTAACATATGTTCTAAACTGTTGGGAGATGCAAACCAATTTGATTATACTGTTGACACCAAGAAAATTAACTGATGTACCTTTCTAGCCACAAATGGTATAAAAATCTAGGCAGTTTAAAAATTAGCATTGGATGCAGGCTAAGAAAATGCTCATAGTGATTTATTTTAATGGGGAATTTTTGGAAGAGGTGAACAACCCAATAATACTCTCACACACCATGAATAATGTGTGTTAAAAGAAATCCACTTTTAATGCACTTTAGTGATATTTTGCAAGCAGATCTTGCCATTTCACACAGTGATATCCAGTTGCAAAGTAGATTGAAAGTACATTATTTAGCACCTAACTATGAGCTGATTCCTGACAATGCTGCACTGTGGATAAGATGCACATAGGTTGCACACTGGTGCAGTAATGCAACAGTGTAACTGTGCTATGTGGGGATTTGAGCCAACCAAGATCTTCAAAAGTGGAACAATTGCCATTTTTTACACAGTCAAAATATTCCAGAGTGAGGATGGAAAATATCCCTGGGCAGCCAGGAATTCCACATGGCTCCCAAAGCTGCACAGGGTCTGCCCGGTATTCCCCCCCAAATATTTACCTTAGCCAGGGATTTTCAAAAATCGCCAGTCTGGAGGTTCTTTTTAAAAATCCCGATATGACCCTGCTTGTGCCTGTGCCGTGCAAAAACCAATCAGGAGCAGGAGCTTTTTATTTTTCCCACCCAGTCTGCTGATCTTCCCACATGAAGTTCATTCAAGCTGCCACTCAAAAACAGCAACCAGTCAGAATGCAGGATAATGGACAAACTCACAGGTGCTTGCAACTGCCACTCAAATGCAACAGCCAGTCAGAACAATCACTCAGTCTATTTTCCTCAGTATAAGCTTTATTTTAAATCAATTATCAGACCAATTCACTATTTTTTCCCCTTTGACAGAAAAATCTTATTTTAAAACATTAAAAACACAGATCAGTTTCTTCCATTCCCACAGCACATACACAAAAACACCAATCGGGGGCAAACCAAATGTATTGTTCCTGCACAGCTGGCTGATCTCCCTGCCTGACGTCCATTTAAGCTGCCACTCAAAAGCAGAATGCAGGGCACTGGGCATGCTCAGAAATGCTTCTGAAGCAAATACAGAAGACAAGGTCGTGAGGAGCAAACTGAAACTTTACTAACTCTGCTCCTGGACAGAAGTGGGGAACTGTGCATGTGCAGAAACTGGGATAAATTAGCCCAGGTATATGATCCCAGCTCACCTGGTGTAATTGTGCCATGCAAAAACAGCCAGTGTTAATTGACACTACTTCCTTGTCTGCAATAACAATTTGTGTAGCAGACTCACATAAAGGCTTCATGTGGCTGAGAAGAAAAAGAGTTTGGATTTATACCCCGCCTTTCTCAACCATAAGGAATCTCAAAGCAGCTTAAAAACTCCTTCCCTTCTTTTCCCACAACAGACACCTTGTGAAATAGGTAGGGCTGAGAGAGTTGTCAGAGAATTGTGACCATCCCAAGGTCACCCACCAGGCTTCATGTAAAGGAGTGGGGAAACAAACCTGGTTTACTTGATTAGAGTTGACCACTCTTAACCACTACACCATTCTGGGTCTGAAGACATGGCTCTGGCAAAGCACAGGCAAAAAAGATTACTGACAGGCTTCTACTCTATGTATGGTATGCTGATACAAACATACATGCCCAATGCTTTTACAGTGGCATAGCAATAAACAGGCAGCACAGCCTGTTAGTACAATGTTTAGGGAGGCATTTTTATAATAGGAAAAATGTTGTTTCTGAGCAAGGCCTTCTGAAGGTGCCCCTTGCAAATGGGTAAGATGGACAGCTGCTCAAACTGGAGGTCTAATGAGGTCAGGAAAGCTCTCACACATTTAACATTCCACAGAATGTGCAAAACTGAATAGTTCAGAAAGGCGTTTTTCTGACACAGAGTTAGGTTGTCTAGCGCCTGTGAAATATTACCAGTTTCCATTACTTTGTTCCTTATCTCTGTTACACTGTTGCATTGTTTACTAATGTTGCAGTTCAGCTCTGCTTACTTGCATCCACTGTTTCTGGTGCTTCGTTCTCTAATTTTGTAATCCAATTTTACTAACCATTAGTTGTATGTTTTGTATTGTTCTTATTGTATCATTTAAAATTGTGTCTTGAATCTCAGCAAGAATCTCAGCAAGTAAGGCAGGCAGACTACAAATGCAGAAAATAAATCTTTTATTCTAATACTGAAGTTGATCAAATCTGAGGATACTTAAATCCAGTGATTTGGAGCTGTGAATGGCCAAGACAGATATTTCTATAACCTGAAAACAAAACCAAGGTTTGCATAAAAAATCTGAAATCTAAAAAATATACATTGGGAGGTTTGAAATCCCCCAAATAATAAAAGGCACCTGGTGGGCCACTGCGAGTAGCAGAGAGCTGGACTAGATAGACTCTGGTCTGATCCAGCTGGCTTGTTCTTATGTTCTTATGTTCTTAAGCTCCTGTAGCTTTAATGAGTGGATTCTTAGTGGCTCTTGATAGGTAACCACAGAGTTACAGGCTGGGTTTCAGTGAGTAAAAGGTAAGGGGAGGGGGCAAGGTAGTTTTCAGGCTATTTTGGCTTTGAGATAGGACTCATTGGGGCCAGGTCTGGCTAGAGTTGCCGGCTCCATGTTGGGCAATTGGAGATTTTGAGGAGGAGTCTAAAAAGTGCACGGTTTGGGAGGGAAGGGGTCTCAGTCAGATATAGAGTCCACAACCAAAGCATGCATTTTCTGCAGGCAGATCTCTGTCACCTGGAGATCAATTGTTATTTTGGAAAATCTCCAGGTCATGCCTGGAGATTAGCAACCCTAATCCTGACTACAACCACTGGGTGACTTGATACCACCAAATTTGCATGACTCAGCTAGGATAAAGTGGAGGAGGGGAGAATGTGATCAGTCATTTTGGGTACCCATTAGGTAAGGAAAAAAGGATCTAAATAAATAAATAAAAAAAATAAACCAATGGCCTTTTGAGGCATTAGCTACACATTCAGTTCAGCTATAGAATATGGCAAAAACACAGCTCTGGGCATGCAAGGAGAGTAATTCAGACACAGGGCTATTTGCTCATAATCCTGGTAGAATTATTTCTGAATATTACCTGAGTCATATGGCTGAATATATATGAAACATTCCTGATTCTCTCACACACACACACTTTTATAAAATGCAGTCATGGAAGCTGCAATGTAATGTAGGAGCTGGACACATAAGCTGGTGATTCTTTAGTCTTTTTGCTCCAGCCCTGAGAGAGAAGAGCTCTGGCTACCTGTCTTTAGCCCTGCCCCATTGAGCTGCGATGAAGCATGTGTGGCATAGTGATTAGAGAGTTGGGTTAGGATCTGGGAGACCCACATTTACATCCCCACTCTTACCAGGTTGCCTTGGACCAGTCACAACCTAACCTACCTCACAATGTTTTTATGAGAATAAAAGAAAAGAAAGGAGAATAATATAAGCCACTCTGTGTCCTCACTGGGGAGTAAAACACAATATACATGGAGTAAATAAACAAACTGGCACTCAATTGAGCTCAGCAGCTCCAGCTAGTAGGAATCAGTTAATGATTAACTGGCCAACAGAGTTAACTGCTTGCATATTGGCTGCTGGTCACATGTATGCACAAACACACATGAGCATACATGAAATGGTCTTATCCTGCATCAGACTATTGGTCCATCAAGTTGGTATTGTCTTCTCCAAGGGTCTGCAACCTGTGGCTCTCCAGATATTCATGGACTACAAGTGACCATGCTGGCAGGGGCTGATGGGAATTGTAGTCCATGAACATCTGGAGAGCCACAGGTCGCAGACCGCTGGTCTGCTCAGACTGGAAGTGGCTACCCAGGGTTCAGGTAGGGGTCTTTCACATCACCTACTGCCTGGCCTTTGAACTGGTAGTGCCAGGGATTGAAACCGGGACCGTCTGCATTAAAGCAGAGGATCTTCCCCTGAGCCGTATCCTCTTGCTTCTTTTAAATGTGATCCTACTCAAACAACAGTCACTCCATTTTGAGTGCTAGAACTTAATAGGAGCTTAATTTTTTAAAAAAATTCCCAGGCCTTCTCTGTCAAGTACTTGCACAATCATTACTCACGCTAACATGAAGGGACTGTGCAAGGAAAGAGCGTGTGATAGTTCAGCCTGTTTTTATGCTGCAACAGTGTTTTCACCTGCATCTCATTTATGGAAATGAAATACAGCAGAACTACTGGCACCAAGTAATTAGTCTTGTAGCCAGGAGAGGCTGCATTGCACTCTGTGATCGTCACCCTTGAGCCTATGTCTGGAGGGTTGGTCTCACAATGTGATGGTATAGCAAAGAACTCTTTCCTTGCAAACCCGATCACAGCAGCAGTTCATCTTCTGTAATTAGTAGTGAAGCATGGGGTAAGCAGCGAAGTGAGTTTGGCAAGACTCACTCATTAGAAATCTAATGTTGAGTAAGAATCAATATGTTAAAATACCAGGAAACTCCTTCCTCCTTAACTCAGAATTAATTTGTTGTCTGTTGCTGACCTAGCACAGGAGAAGTGAGAAAGTGATAGCCAGAAACAGAATCCCTGTGCCTCTCCGTTTGTTCATGCCCGACCTGATATAATGCCCAAAGGAATTTCACAGGAAACGTAACCGCAGCAAAAGGCAGAACAAGACCCTTTGCTAATGCTGTTTATGCTCCTATCCTTAATATGTGAGCACTGTGTCCTTTCAGATAAGTGCATTTCATATTGTCGCTAAAAATTAAGATAGACAACATGAGAGATAAACCAATAGGCCATTTTTTCCAGACTTCCCATTTTATGGCCAGTGATTCTATAGGAAACAGTTCCTTGATAGATGTATATCTTTTTCTTGGAAATCTCAAGGGAAGGCTATTCCACAACTAGTTTTTTGCTTTGGCAGAAATGTGAGGAAAATTTACAATAATTTCTGTACAATAGCATAAAGCCGCCAGGGCCAGTGGTCCCATCCCCCCGAGGACAGGCCATCTTCTTCCCTTAGTGCCCAAACAAGTCAACACATGCCAGAAATTTAACAGTTGAACTTCAATTGCTTGGCTCTTCCACAGTACTATTTCTAGTGGTTAACTGCCACCTTGTAGCCAGGCAGATCACCTCAACCTGTTCACACCTAAATGTTAGGGCTGATTTTCTAATGTCCTTTCCAGGCTGCTGTACCCTTTATGCAGGATTAAGCCCAGGGGTAAGGGAAGATTTCTTCTGGGTTTCCTCTTGGCCAGAAAGTCACCCTCAAAATCTACAAGAGACTTAGTAGTCTCTAACCCTCTAACCTGACTACTATTTCCCACTAACTACCCTCCTTCACCCTATTTCCTTTAGCTAAGATCTTTTATCCCACACCCCCTGGCCACTCCCTATTGCTGCTCCTCTTCCTGAGCAGGTCCTTTCTCTGAAGGAAATCTGCATGCTAGAGAAGACCTTTACTCCTTGAGGCAGGAGTATTGATGGCCTTCCTCTTGTCTGCTCTCCTCTTAGCCTGTTCAAATGGCTCCTCTTCTGCCTCTGCAGCTAGGCTTGGGGGCCATGAACTGACCCCAGTACTCAGGGCTAGGACAAGTTGTGACTGCACCAGATCTGTCCCCTTAAGGCTTTCTTATTGGTCAACATCCTAGAGTTATTTTAAGAAGAATCCCATTTGACTTTCACTGCTCTTTATTTTCTCCATTCTGCAGTAGCATAAATTAAAATCCAATTCAAAGTGTGGGAGACAGTTTGATTTGGGTGGAATCAGATATATTCCTCAGTTTTTGTCTTGAGAAGGATTAAGAAAAAAATGAAAGGGGAGAGCCTGTCTATCAAGACCAATAGTCTATCAAGGCAACTTGATGAGTTGGAAGATGACATGCAAAGGAAACTGGTGACAATGACAGCCATCTCTTATGATGAATACACAGGTTTATTGTCCCTCAAAATAGAAGCCCAATGTATTTGCAACAGACAAGGGACTATAGCTGTGCTCAGTTCTGCATTCTGTAGGCACACAAGTAGGGTGTGCAGTAAATTAAATGGAAATTTAATGTGTGAAAATGTATCCATGTAGAATTGCCAGATGTTGTTGTAGCCTAGAAGTCTCTGTTCATACCTTCAGGGCGGTACAGACAACACAAAGCCTTAAGCTTTGGGTTCAAATGTTTAGTAAGCTTCTTTGTCTCCAAGAGTTCGCAATGGTAGGAGGAGATACCTCTGGACTCTGATTCAGAGTGGGGCTCTTGAAGATCCCCCTGGCTCCCAGGACATCGACCATATATTCCACTTTTGTTTATGGTCTGTACTCCCGTTCTCCTTTCATGTCCTGCTGTACTGTGACTTTCCCATGTTTACAAGTGTGTTCAGTTGTAACTGTTACTCTTATAATCCTCACATTTGGCTCAGAACTGAACATGTTGCTGTTTTTTTGTGCCAGACAAACAGGTAATGGTTTGCACAGTGCTTGTTTTTAGATGCTTGTCGTGGATAAGTTCACACCTGGAACAACAAGAAGCAGATTTTTTTTGGCATTTGATAAACCCCGAAGTGAGAAATGCTTTTTTTGGACAGAGTTTTATTTTTTTTTTTAATTGAAATGTTCCATCCTGTCAAAAAATCTTTCTGCCATCCTGTCAGCCTGCTCTGACACCCACACAATAAAAAACCCTCACCTTCTTTCGTGCAGTTAAAGGAAGGCAGACAGTCTTCAGCAATGTGTTCCAAAAATATAGTCAAATGGGAAGAGTCTTGAATATGAAGTGGCTAAGACAGAGGTTGTTCATGTTTACAAGTCTGCGACACAGATAAACCCGGGGGTGAAATGAACTGTGCTGAGTAGGTCATCTAGATTAGATGGATAACAGCCTCTGACTAAGTTAATTCACTGCACACAAAGTAAACATGTCCTTTAATTTATAATGTTGTTTCCCAGCGCAGTGTTCACATCACTGGTTGTGCAACTTTTCTTCTAGCATATTTCTGGGAAGAGTGTGGGACAACTTGTCTGCCTCAAGGTGAAATTAATCTCAGAATCAATGGGAAGAGCCTACACTTTGCTTACTTGCTTAGCTGGCCTGTGCACATTGGCTAGTGTTCCAGATAACAAAAAATCAAGGGTTCCACTAGACATCAGTCTCTTTGGATTTCAGGCTAGTGCTTTTGGAATGCTGGACAATCACTTACCTTTTTCACCCTTGGTCTCTGTTTAGTCTGCCCTGCTGCTTTACAGCAATTATTTTGAATCAGGGCTGATTTCACCCTCCCTCCCCCTGCAGTGGATCGCCCTATGCCACTACTTTATTTGGGAGCGCCAACTTAGAGGAGAAACAGTGAGCTGATTACAGACAGAGTCTCTACGCAAACATAGATTTTTTATGGGGGGATTTTTCGGTGACTGAGCAATGTGGGCGGGGCCGAGGAAGCCCGAACGCTGGTCTTTGGGGTGGGGCTCCACCCTGAGCCCCACCCCCCAGGCACAGGGGGAGGTGGCGTCAGGAGAGAGTTTGTCGTCGGGCACGATTTCCCCCCAATACGCTTCTGGCCATTATATTAACTGTTCCATCTATAATGGGAGGGGTTTGAACCCCTTGAACCCACCTATGTTCCTGTCTCCATGTGAAAGCTCAGCCTGCAGTCAGTCTAGAGGGAATGAGGCAGAGCTCAGCACCACTAAACTCAGGTCCCCACCCCGGTAGTCCTTTTACAGCCTTTTCCCCCCCTTCAGGAACTGTGCCACAGGTAGGGTTGCCAACTCTGGGTTGGGAAATACCTGGAGATTTTGGGCATGGAGTCTGGAGAAGGAGGGGTTTGGAGAGGAATGGGATGTCAGTGGGTAGAATTCCATAAAGTCTATCCTCCAAAGCAGCCATTTTCTCCAGGGGTCCTGTTCTTTGTCACTTGGAGATTAGTTCTAATTCCAGGAGATCTCCAGGCCCCATGTGGAGATTGGCAACCCTAGCCATAGCTCGGCTGTTGAGGAAGGGAGGATTGTCGGGCTGTGAGGGGGGAGAGGCAGCACCAACAATGAGCAGGGTGGGGTTAAGGAGTATGACCTGTGCCTCCATCCTACACACTGCTGGTTACTCAGTGGGGACAACTTTATCTGCCTCATGTGGTTTTCTTCCTAGAGATAATGATTTCAGTTAGTCAAGAAGTAAGTACTGGGCTCAATGACATATCATTACAGTGCAGCAAAACAGATGAGCCTGCATGATATATGATGCCACAAAGCTCACTGGATCAGCACTGCCCCCTCTGTCCAAATGGGTGAACACTTTTGCCTCCTTCTTCCAGCCCCCCCCCCAGCCCCGCCCCGCTGAAGGAATGAATACCTTTTAATCATAAAAAAACAGAATTGCATTATGAAATTGCTGGAGATTTGGGAGTGGAACCTGGGAAGGGGAGGGTTTGGGGAGCACAATGATCTAGAGTTCACTCTCCAAAACACCCATTTTCTCCAGGAAAACTGATATTAGCTGTAATTCCAGAGGATCTCCCAGTTCTACATAGAGATTGGTGATTGTAAAAGCCTCCCCCTTAGTAAAATGCTCTATGCTGAGTTTTCCTGTGTTTAGAGCAATGTGGAGAACATTACATCTGACCCAGCTTGACAATGTTGACAGCCTCTCTCCCTGTGTTAGCAAGGACATCTATTGCAAAAGAAAGTTTTTCATGGTGTAGCCAGCGTGGTGTAGTGGTTAAGAGCAGGTGCATTCTAATTTGGAGAACTCAATGGCCCAAGACTTTGCTGGAAAAATAAGCCACCTTGCCTCACCATCATTCATAAGACAGTTCTGTCATATCTTCCAGCCTGATGCCCAATTAATTTCTGAAATAATTGGCTTCCTAAATTTATGTCAAATAATGCCTTCCAACAGATGTTTGTTTTTTAATTACTTGACCTTTATTTTAAGAGCTTGATTAATATGGAAGTAATTTTCCTGGATGACACTTGGAGGAAAAAGTAAGTGGAGATGAGCCGATGCATAAAATGTGTGCCAATCTCCTGCACCCACATGAGCTCCTGTCGTACAAGCCATTTAGTGGATTGCCTGCTGCGACACACTTTCTGAACCCAAGAAGCTGTGCTACAGCCAGCATAAAAATTAACTGGCAAGACAGTCCTTTTACGCTATACTTTAACACTGGGGACAGTGTAAGGAATACTGAATAATGGACATCATGGCCGGGGAAGGGGTTATAGTGGCCAAAGCCTTTCTCAGTATATCTTAGTTTTTTGTTTTTGTTTTATGAATCGATGTGAAAAGAAATTATGAAAGAAGCATCTTGCAAAGAGTGGATGGGCTGGGATTTTGTGCAGAATATTTAGAGATAATAGACTGGGAAAAAATAAGAAAATGGTTCTCAGCATGCATGCAGAAGGAAGCAATATTCTTATTTAAAGGAGAATTTAAGGACCAACACCTGGCTTGACAACATTACACATGAAAGAGATCTGGGAGTCTTAGTAGACCACAAGCTGAACATGAGTCAGCAGTGTGATACAGCAGCCAAGAAAGCCAATGCAGCTCTGGGATGCATCAATAGTGTCTAGATCAAGGGATGTAATAGTAATCTCTGTCTCTGGCAAGTAGGTACTTCAGGGGGCTGGGGAGGGCGCACCGCTCTGCAACCAGGCATGCTGCGCATGGGTAAGGGGGGGGAATTCAGGTTAGTTTGTGGATTTTTTGTATTTTGTAGTGTTTTTTCAGTTTTTGGCCTGCAGGGGGTGCAGTTTTTAGGCTAGCAGCACCAAAATTTCAGGGATTTTTGGTGAGACCTTCCTGATGAGACCACCCAAGTTAGGTGAGGTTTAGTTCAGGGTTCCAAAGGGGGTGCCCCATCCTCCCATTGTTTCCAATGGGAGCTAATAGGAGATGGGGGCTATGCCTTTGAGGGTCCATAACTTTGGACCCCCTGATCCAAACTTCACCAAACCTGGGTAGTATTATTAGGAGAGTTTCCTAAAGATACCCTGAAATTTTGGTGCTGCTAGCTTAACAATAGCATCCCTGACAGCAGGCACCTCCCCCAAATTTCCCCAGATTCTCCTTTCAAATCCACCCCCTTTGGCATGGATTTAAAGGGAGAATCTGAGGTCCCCAGTTTAAACATTGAAAGTGATGCTGTTTCAGGGTGGGGGATAATCCCCCCAAATAGCATCATTTTCAATATTGTTTAAACTGGGGACCCCTTTAAGGTGGATTTAAAAGGAGAATTTGGACTCCCTAGTTCAGGGGTAGGGAACCTGCGGCTCTCCAGATGTTCAGGAATTACAATTCCCATCAGCCCCTACCAGCATGGCCAACAGGTTCCCTACCCCTGCCCTAGTTTAAACACCATTGAAAGTGATGCTGTTTGGGGGTCAATTCCAGCAACACTTTCAATGTTGTTTAAACTAGGTAGCCCAGATTCTCCTTTTAAATCCACCTTAAAGGGAGAATCTGGGGTCCTGGGAGGGGAGCACACCGACCATGGGTCCCCCCCCAAAACTCAGATTTTGCACCAGCCCTATTTTCTATAGCTACGTCTCTGCTATTCTGCACTGGTCAGTCCAAACTTGGAATACTGTGTTCAGTTCTGGGCACCACAATTCAAGAAGGATATTGACAAGCTGGAACGGGTCCAGAGGAGGGTGACAAAAATAGTAAAAGGTCTGGAATCCATGCCCTATGAGGAGAGACTTAGGAAGCTGGGGATGTTTAGTCTGGCAAAGAGAAGATTAAGGGATGACATGATAGCCATGTTTAAATATTTGAAGGCATGTCATGTTGAAGAGGGAGCAAGCTTGTTTTCTGCTGCTCCAGAGACTAGGACCAGGAGTAATGAGTTCAAGGTGCAGGAAAAGAGATTCCAACTAAACATTAGGAGGAACATCTTGACAGGGCTGTTTGACAGTGGAATACACTTCCTTGGTGTGTAGTGGAGTCTCCTTCTTTGGAGGTTTTCAAACAGAGGCTGAATGACCACCTGTCAGGGGTGCTTTGATTGTCTGTTTCTGCATGGCAGCGGGTTGAACTTGATGGCCCTTGTGGACTCTTCCAAGTCTATGATTCTATGTAAATATATGTTGTGTATGATTATTTTTAAAATGGCAAACTGGATTGTGATCAGAGCAAAGTGGTGGCAGGGCTGTGTGACTCCTTTCCTAATGGTCATTTTCCCACTCATCATTTCCCCTCCAATGTACTGCCCATAGGGACCATTTCCCCCAGATATACCTCTGCCTCCTAGCTACACCTCGCCCAAACCTGCATGTTGATGATTAGATGAATGTTTACCATCCATTGGAATGGATGAACTGAAATGAGTCAAGGGGGGGAAAAATCAGTGCTTCTCCTAATCTTTTTGCATGCGTGAAGTCCCCGCCAGGCTAAAGCTCAGGCAGGGCAGACATGGACCTAGAAACACAGGTGTCAAATTGACTCAGGAGCTAAACTGATGTTACATTTTGGAATGAAAATGATGGCAGATGGAAATCTTCCTTGCAGTGGAATAATCAGATATGATGCAGACATATGGAAATTCTAGCATTGTTTTAGAAACTCCACCTTTAAGGTGGGAATATGGAAATATGTAGAACTAACATTTAGTACAAAACACTACTTTACTACAAATCTGTAGGAAGAATCTTTCCAGGCTTCTGTACTCATAAAATTTTTGCTGATGGGCTATGATATTACAGCTAAATCTTCCTCCATCAGAATGTGGCATTTTTTGTGGCGGTTAATAGGGCTGCATGAATACAACAGGCCAGAATTTGTTTTGTGCTGTAAGAAGATAAAGATAGCACTTCCTTGATTGTAGAATGCAGTTTTCATAAACCTGTCAGCCTTATCTTGGGGTGATAAATATACCTTTTTGAAATTTCCTCTGTGGTTTCCAAGTTGCCTTTACGTTTTTGGTCTGATGTGCTGTTTCAATTGGAAGGTAAGCAGTTCCCATTCCTTTCTCACTGAAGGCTAGGAGTTAGGGGAAATCCCACAGAACTAGAGAGCCTATCAAGAGCTATATAGGGATGCTTATATTTTCTGACAGTTCCATTTCCTTGTGCCATCTGAATCCCCATTTTCCTCCTCTTTTTTATGATACACCAGCAGCTTCATTTTATTACTTTGTTGAAAAATCTGCAGAAGAATATTTAGCATGGTGGCAATTTCATGCTGTTACCAGCAGGAAAATAGGAAAAATATTTTCCTGAGCCTGCCACTGAACTACACTGGCTAAGGATCAGAGCAAAGAGACCAGTGTTGTCCAAAAGCCTCCACAAGTCCTGGAAAGAACGTGTATATACAAATGTGCTGATATTTCACATGGTTTCCTTCTTGCCTTTGTCCCTTTTAAGGTTTAATGTAAGCCCCTCAGTGTTGGATTTATTATTTGCCAAATGTTTAGGATTATACTTTAGCTAGGTTCTCCAGTTGATTTAAGGTTTTGTTACTGTTAATTTAGGATACTCTTGCTTATATGTTTATATGGGCTTGTACTGTATTGGAGGTTCTTTGTTATAAGGTTAAGGGATTCTATAGAGTTACTTTAAGTGATAGACAAGAAGAGAAATAGATTAGAAATATTATTCTTACTTTATTGTATTAATAGAAGAAGCCTCTTAGGATTTTAGTAGTTTTATTTTAGCTAGGTAACAAGGAAGTAGATCAGAAAATGCAAAGTAAGGACAACTCCTTCTTACAATCTGATAAGTTTTTCAACCTCAACAAAAGACCTTTTTGGACTTACAAGGAGTGCCTTGGCCGTTTGGAGGACATCACCCTACTTCCCATTGGACTATTTGAATTTTCACTTCTAGGATCTCAAGACCCATTGGACTATTGAAGTTTCCACTTCTAGGATCTCAAGATTCATTGGCAGCCTTTTCTTCTGGGACTGAATCCCATCAGCAAAAACAAAAGACTGTCTTCCTCCTCTTTGTTTTAGATTGTATTATGTGGCAGGGGACTGCCCCCTTCCTCCTCTGATTGGGTGAAAAACTGTATAAAAAGGGCTGTGTTTTGTTCTGTACTGGGTGGTCTGGCCTGGAAAGAGCTTGAAATCACAATAAAGAACCTCTGCTCTGAAGGCAGCCTGCCTCTGCATCCACTCACTGCTGCCAAAGCTGAAATCACTCTGAAATCACTATCGCTCATTGCTGACAAAGCTGAAATCACTCTGAAATCACTTTCTAGTTACCCCTGGCAGTGGGTAACAATAATGCACAGGATACAACAAAACCAGGCTGCTTCAAGACTTCAGATAAAAGGCAGTCAGAAGCTGAGTCATAGCATAGAGCAGACAGAAAATGTCTTTATTTTCAAGGTTTTCCAGTCATATGGATGTGAGCACAAAATAACTAAAATTATACTAATTTCATCCCTATTAAAGGCTTAAGATGTGCAGTTTCATGCAGAGGATTTCTCAGTTCAAGTGTAAGGAAGAAGAGGTTTTGGAGGGGATGATCTGTGTTGGAGCAGAAAACTCAGGCATTTGGCTTATTGGAAATCAGCAACATTGGCCCTTTCCACACAACAAAAATGAAGCATCTTGAGGCTGGAATATAAAATGTTTCATGCAGGAATCCGACACAGTTTTTAGCTCAAAATGTTTTGGAAACATTTTATTTCAGCCCTAAATGGTTTCATTCAGAAATGTTAAACTAACGATCTTTTCCCAAACTAGCGATTTGTCAGTCCCCCGCTCAGACAATAAAATGCTTGTAGGCTTTCAAGGATTTTATTGAAGACATATGAGAGACAGAAGAAGACAGTTCTGGCGAAAAGGTGCCAAGCACTTGATAATATGGATAGCATAATCCCCACCCCCACACGCAGTGGTGGGATTCAGCAGGTTCGCACCACTTTGGGAGAACCGGCTGTTAAAATGGCGCTTGTAAACAACCGGTTGTGAAATTATTTGAATGCCACCAGCCTGGAGGCCCTTCCCAGCCGCAGAACTCCAAGGCCAGAACCAGTAGAGAGCAATGCGCTTGCAAAAGCGAAAGCACTCCCAGATAATTCCCCCTCCCAACAGGACATCCTTACACGATCTAAATGTTTTCAAAATGTTTTCTGCTGGCTGTGTAGTGATCTGGAAACGTTTTATTTCTCTCACCCGATTTTGAAGCTCTGACTTTGGTTTCTTCACTGCTCTCTGCCCACCATTTTCTGTTGCTTCTCCATGCTGTCTGCCATTTGCTGAAGGGTCCTACAGACATTTCCTCATATAGCATCATGGCTGCCCACCATTTCCGTCATTGTTGTGCACTAATAAAGTCAGCATTGTCTGCCAATTATGCAAATGTGTCATTTTTCTGTTTTTTAACATTTTTGTGTGATGCATTTTCAAAGCTATCTAGACACAATATGAGAATTGACAAGGCTTAGGATATTGAATGTCCATAGCTTCGAAGATACAATGGCTTTTTTTTAAAGGAAAGAACTGTTGTTGCCGGAAACACTTAATTTTTCCACACTATACAGACAAAAAAAAAAAAACACGCCGAAATGGTTAAAACTTTTGCTCAACATTTTAAATGTTCTCTGTGGAAATTTTGAATTGGTTTCATTACATGGAAGCTCTGAACTTTGCCCCAGTTTTGCTCCCACAATTGAACACACATTGCCAAAGTGTACATAGGTCTCTTGAGAAGTTCAACAGGATGAACTTTCCTATTCTTATATTTTCTAAAGAGCTGTCTGTGAGAGTGGCCTGCTCAGTGAACAGGGACTTTCTGTCTTTAGAAGCTCTGCTTCAGTGCTCTACCTCATACCTCCCTCATCTTTCCCATGTGCGTAGGCCACTTCTTTGTATGCCTGGTCTTCTACTTCAGGCAGGTTAATGAAGGTCCAGCTGCCAAACCTGATAAAAGAATAACTAAATGTGAGGTATGTTTCAGTTCGCAAAGCCACTCAGCCAAAAGATGCTAAGTCCGCACACAATTTGATCTAGAGCTATAACACTCTGTGCTTATGTTGCCAACTTTTCCATGGGCCGTTAGGCCTATATTTAATTGGATCTATAAATATTAGCTAGTAATAAAAGTGCACCAGATTTCTGAAAAATCAAGCTGTTTTTAAAAGATAAGAACAGGCTTGGCTGAGTTTTTGGGGTCAGTGGACAGTCCTGCTGCAGGAAGATAACTTAAACTATAAAGCATGCTACTTTCTGCTCATTAAATGCTGTCTCACATGAAGTGACCTTACACCTGTTTTGAAAGATTTAACATATTAGATTTAGCTACATTTCTGCTGGAGCTGTTGCTGATTTGACTGTTGTATGAAATTCTGCATTGGTTGATGTATCGAGCCTATTTCTGGGATGATCCACCACTGGAATATTGGTTCCACTTATTATCCTGAATAAAGATTCTCCTTCTGAAGCTCGTTACATCTCACGGTCAGCGCAGAAGAACTGCAGATCGGCAGAGACGCTGAGATAACATCTAGGTGAAGAGATGCGCCAGCAGCTGGAGCGCTGTGAGGGAGGTCCGTGGTTCTAAGCGAAGTCTCACCGCGTGCTGGTTCCCTGGCACCTTTTATTGTGATCTCTATCGGGCGGTAGAAGGAGAGCGAACGGAGGGAGTTTCCCCAGGAGGAGGCTGGGAGAGTCGGAGAGATCATCATGTGATGCATGATCCTCACCTGGCCTACGCGCAATTGAGGAGAAGGATGCGTAGCTGCCTGAGCCTAATCCTCACCTGAGGCAAGACCATTGTCCTAAGCCCGCGTACTCGCAGACTGAGAGCTGCAGACAGTTTCAATGCGACCGCGTGACTCATAGGGGATGAGGAGTGGGGCGCGGTGCAGCGACCAGAAGGCCGAGGAGGCTTTGTAGGTGTTCCAGCCCTGGTACGACCCGACCACGAAAAAGCTGCACTGGAGTCCAGCGGTGCATTACTACATCTCCTCCCTTCTTTTTTTTTTACATTTTGTGAAGGGAGGCCTAAAATGCTTGGAGGGCTTTGATTTAGGGGGACGCTTTGTCTCCTCCCCGGGCTGCTTCTGGCCGAATTGGCTGACCGAAAGCTGCTTGTGCAACATTAGAACTTGGTTGCGGGCAGGGAAAGTCGTAGGAGCTTCTTACACACGCTATACAGGCAATATTAGATACACATTGAACTTAAACAAGACCCGACGATGGAGCGCATACGCTACAATCAAACCAAATGCAGAGCTGTAACGACAGCACTTTAACCATCCTCCCTCCAGCCAGTCTCCAGAGGGCTGACCACCAATGGGGGCAATACATCATACTTTAGACCGATGTACAGCAACCTTCCGCAATTCACGCTTTCACTATATACGTGAATCCAATTGTGGAGTTATCAGATCGACGAGATTAAAAACAACACATACTGGCGTACATTCTCACAACCTTTGGTGATGTAATAACAACAAGTAATCACATTAGCCCGACACGATTATCCCTAGGGTGCAGCTTTGATCGAAGATTCCTGTTGCTCCGGGAGGCTAGAGGGACATCCAGGAGCGTGGGAGGTAGAATTCGATGGGATTCTCGCAGCGGCACAGGGCCAGCCGGCCAATAGTCTTTAGTAAGATTGTAAGAGGCGCAGTCCAGGGACTCTCCCACTAGGGAACAGCCATGAGGGCAAGGACGATTTCGGCTGTGGAGAGGGCAACCCGGCGTCTGCTCGTCGGCAGGGAGGGATCGAAGGCAGAGGCTGAGCTGGCGGGCGGCAGGGTGCCCAGAGCTCCTGGGGCGGAGCTCTGAGGTAGAACAATGGTGAGGCTGCTGAGGCAGCAGGCGAGGGTCCCGCCTGTAGAGAGCCGGGCTGGGATGTAGTTGGAGTTCTTTTCCCCAAGCGAGGTCCAGAACCAGCCCTTTAGGGGAGCAGGATGTCTTCAACACGGGGAATGTCCTCCATGTGCTGCATAGTTCCAGCTGGCCGAGCCAGCGATCTATCGGGCCTAGGGTCGGCTCCTTGGTTGGCCACGCCGACGACGCGTAATCTGGCCTGGAGGTGTTGGACTCCGTGATGCCAGCGACAGTCTTGGTGATATGAGAGAGCTACGCCGGCCGAGGGATTGGACGCAGCGGGTCCCCTGCGTCAGCCATGGAGTACCCTGATGGATGAGAGCATTCATGAAGGGACTTAAACCAGGACTCCGTGAAGGGAAGTCTCCAGGAGCTTTGCAAAGCGAGAGGAGCAGGCAGGGAGCTTAGCAAACTCCCCGACTCCCTAGGTACTGGCCCAGGTGGCAGAAAAGATAGAGACGCTGGCAGCTGCAGCAAACTGCTCCCAGATGTTGGTCTGGTGAAAGCTTCATTAGGGTGTACGTATTGCCACCCGCAGGAGTGCGCAGCAGAGAACATGGCAAAAGGATGGTGGTCGCCTGAGTTGGCGGTGATGATCCTCGCAAGAGAGAGCGGCACAAGAGGTTCACCTCGGGTAAGTCTCCGGGGGTTTGGCCTTGCTGGCAGCAGCAGCTCTTGAGCTTGGCTGGCGGGTTGCTTTGATAAGCTTCCCCAGGTCATCCGGTCTTTGGACCGTCTGGGCGTAATACGCCGCCGGGTACGTCATACCTCATGGAGGGGCCGGGCGGGATCCTTCAGAGAGGATGTGTTCCATCTCTGGGATGTAGGAGTTAGTTTCCTCCACAAGCGCCTATTCCATGGGCTACTGGGCTCCGCGATCATGGCGAAATGGAAACCGCAGGAGCCTGTAGGAATAAGTGGCTGAAACACACCCCCCTTCCCCAGGTTATAGGAGGGGGCCGGTCCCTTAATTTCAGGCTCGGCTCTAGCATTTGCGGTGGCGGGAGATCAAGATCGAAGTTTTTTATTCGAAAGCTAGAGTTTAATGTGTGAGGCTATTTCTTGCAGACTGCGCATGTAGTTGAAGGTTGCTCTTTGTACCGCACTCTGCTGAGGAGCCTTCATCCCTCTTTCTTAAAATTATTTGACAGGGAGGGCAGGGGGTATGGACCCTGGGGAATTGTGGGTATGCATGCTTAATCAGTAGCTACGGGGGCCTTTTGGAGCTCTTTTGGGGGGGGATGGGTATGCCAGTCAGAACCAGGACATTCAGGCTAGTTGAAGGCAGAGTGACCTCCATTACGCAGAGGTGCGGGGGGGTTTCAGGTAAAGGGAAATGTACTTACCGTGACCTTGGTGGTCTACCAGGGGCTGGATGGTGCTAAAAATTTTGTGATCGAATTATCTTGGGGAGATGCATCACCACCAAACCACTCCCTTAAAGGGGCGGTTTCGCCGCCGCCTTAGAAGTGATGATGGTGCTATAGCCTACTGCACCACTGGAGGCCCCAAACTGGTTTGTGAGTGAATGGTGCGGAAAGCGGCAGCACTTTTTAAACTGGGGCCTGTCCTGGCAGTGCTGGGCGGTATCAGGACGCGGGCTCCAGATTTCAATCCAAGGGAGGGCCAGTCCAGCCAAGTGGCCCTCCCGCATATCTCTCGCTGGCTGGAAAGATACAGAGGGAAAAAGAAAAGAGGAGAAAGGGGAGTAGTTTCCCTAGCGGAAGTTTCAAGAGCAATTCGGAGGTACAATGCGGGATTAGGTGATCTGGCGTGATGGATTTATCCATCCCAAGTTCAGACTAAAAGTCGCTTTGACCTGGCCTCCTGGCGAGGTCTCTCTTCCCAGAGATTAACATGGATGTCCAAGACTCTTGATGGGGCATACCGCGGAGCTCATGTCGCCTCCAGTCCTGGGCGTTGTGGACCGACCGCGGATGTGAGCGGATGCTCCGGCCTCGCCAGTTTGTTTCCCCACCCCCCCAGATGCGGGCGGGTTAAGCCTCAGAGTGCGGCCACCACTGGGTCAGGCCACCTCGGCTGTCCTTGATGACAGGGTCAACATCAGCGCCGGTGTCTACTACAGGCCCTTAAACATGCATCCCCTCTACTGCTTAAGCTCCAGGTAATGCATGGAGCTTCCGGAGCGGCGTTTCCCACCGGCCAGCTGATGGTGGTGCCCTGGCTGCTCATGTTGGCTGTCCGGGCTTCGTCAGCCTTTATTGGGTGATGGCGGCAGCGCAGCGCGATGGGAGCAGGAGGATCAGCTGTCAGCGCAGCTGGTTCCAGTGGAGGCAACTCCCTGCGGGATGTTGCGTCCAGATCTGGAGGTGGACAGTCCCTGGTGCGTGGAGTCGACATCTCCGGGAATGTATGGAACACTCCTCTGCCCACGCGCGAGGCCTTAGAGCAGCAATACAGCCCAATAGTCCCCGGTAGGGATGGGGAGTCGCCATACTGGGTACATACTGGCTTGGAAGTGACAAAGGGACCTCCGATGTGGGGAACTTGAAGGAGATGGGCTGGGGTGCTGCACGTGAGCCGGTAGATGCCACTTCAGTGGGGAAGGTTTGGGCGTCAGCACCCCTGTGGTGTTCGGGTCTGTTCTAATATTCTCCCTCCTTGGTCCTGGGCTGGGAGACAGCCTGGCGCCGAGTGAGTTTCCCACGGGCAGTCGCTTCTCCAATGGGGAAGCCTCTCTGGCATCGTAGCACCGGTCTTGGGCTGCCTTCCTTTTTTTTTGGGAGGACCCTCCTCCCATCGGAGGGTTATAGAGGCCCCCCACCGGGCTGCCTTTACATTCCCGCTTCGGAGAGATGTCCGGGTTCGTCGCGAAAGTTAAAGCAATCATCCTTGGAGGCTGTCCCCTGGCTTATGTGAGAGAGTGTCATGGTGAGGCTAGCTTGGTGGGCGGAAGATCCCGGATGGGGTCCTGGCAAGCCTTTAAGCATAAATGTCGGCCAAGTTCAGGTCTCCTCGCCTCCAGGCCCGCGGATTGCTCTGGCGGGTGACTCCTGCGGGAGGGCGCTCTCCTTTAGCTGCAGGCACATGAGGAGCCTCTGCTCTTTGGGCCTCTTCGCCATCTACCTGCCTCTTGAGCTTCCCTGGAGCCTCTGTTGCTACAAACTCGGCATAGGGCTCTTGGGGGCTTTTGCCGTATGGCGGAGAAGCTCTGTGTGGAGCTGGCCAGGAATTGGGGACCTTGACAAACGCTTCAGGTGCCAAGCTCAGAGGCGCATCGCGAAGCGGGGTGGCCCCTTGGTGGGCAGGAACAATCTTGATTGTTGGGGCTACTGACAGCTGCATCGGGGCTCGTAGTGCTGTGCGGGCGGGCGGTAGGCGCCACCGGAGTACGCCAGCTACCTTGCTAAAAAAAGCATTGCTGGCGGAACTTCGCCTCCCAGATCACAAAATTGTGCAGAGGGCTCCAGGGAGCATCACCGGAAGGTGGTCTTCCAGTCGTCCGAACCATTAAGGTGATTCCTCATGATTGCCTCTAGCATGCCTCTATCAGGGGCTAGTGATTCCTTACGCCCCACTTGCGACGCTTAAGTATGAAACTCAGTGAGGATGTTATTATAGCTAAGGGCGGTACTCGACAACCTCGTCCGAACAATGCCATCCACTCCCTACCGGTATCTGTGAAATGGACCGGGGCTGACAATGCGAGAATATCAGCATCGCCTTCCGTCGCCAGGTTTCTGTCTTTTTTGAGATGCGTGGCTAATGCGGCTCAAGTAGAGTTTGAAACCCGCCATTAATGCGGGCGCTGACGGAGGTGCGGTGGCCGGAAAATGAAGGCCGGAGCAGTGGGGAGGGGCGGCTGGTGCCGCTGGAGAGAATTTGAAATGGGCGGAGGAGGAGCAAGGGGCAGAAGGAGGACAGGCTACCAATTTAGCGGATAGAGAAAAATTCGGGGTTAGAAATTGAAGGTGAAAGATCGAAAAGGGAGGGCGCCTACAGCAAAGGGAGCCATAGGTCTGCAGAGCTGATGGCCATACAATTGTAATCCACGCCAGTAGCAGTGACATCGCCGAGGGCCTGCGCGTAAGAGGCGCTCGATGTCTTCCCCAGTCGCTTAAGATTCCAATGTCCCCTTCCCGCACCATGGACATTGAGCTTCCAATCTCCTCAACCAATTTTAAGCCAGCTCCCCTCTCTTTATGGAGACTCCTGCCGCATTTTCGCTAGCATCTTAGTTCGTTAATTCGCGTGTTTGTCATAAGCCCTGCTTTTGTAAGCTCCCATACTCACCAATTGTTCCGCCGGACGAGAGTGTCCCTGACGCCTTGAGAGTCTCTGATGCTCGTAATCCAGAGGACAGGCGACACCCGAAGCGGTGGTCCCCTGGATGCCGATCCAGCGGACTTCGGGTCAGCTTGCCCTTTCCTGCATGCAGTGATCGCAGGCGAGGAAATTCGAGGATTCCCGGGTTTCGGCACCAGCTTGAAGTCGCACTCCATCGGTCACGCAAGAACGACGCGAGGCAACGCTGAGATAACATCTGGTGGAGATGTCACAGCTTAGCGGGAGAGCCTTGAGGTCCGCGGTTCCTAGCGCAGTCTCCCGCCGCGCTGGTTCCTGGCAATCTTTATTGTGATTCTATCGGGGCGTAGAAGGGCGAACGGAGGGAGTCTGAGATGGGAGGTCGGAGATCATCATGCGATGCATGATCTCACCCTGGCTGATCGCGGCGGAGAGGAGCGAAGCTGCCTGGAGCCTAATCCCTCACCTGGGGCAAGACCATTGTCCCTGCGCTCGGTGGCCCTGAGCCAGACAGTTCACCACCTCGCGGATCGGTAGGGGATGAGAGTGAGGAGTGCGCAAAAGCACCAGGAAGGCCGAGGAGCCAGGTGTTCCAGCGCTCGACCACGGTGCTGCTGGGTCAGCGGTGCATTACTACAAGACTAATTCACAAGCTCCCAATTTTTTGTAGAAAGATTTATGGGTTTTGATTCAGATGCCAGGATATACTCATTGTGTGATGATTAAGTCTTCAAAGCAAAGTATTCTGCTTTGAAGTATACTTCATAACCATGTAGTTTCACAGGTAGGTGTGTGTGTAGGCTTTCCTGGAGAATGGAAGAGAGGAAATGTTGGTCATTATTTTGGTGAGACTTGAGTGAAATGACAGAGACTTTTAAAATCCTAATAAACAAACCAATCTATTTTTTTATTTTATTTTATTCCATTTATGCTCTGCTCTCCCCTGGCCAGGCCTAAATGAATTTTAACCTATTTATGATGTTGGACTATGCATTTATTGCCAAACTGATGGGAAAACATGAAAAGCCTCATTCATTTACTTCATTTGGGCTACAAAAGAGGGAAAACAGCACTATTTTATTTATTGCCTGATCTTCCTTCTCCCTTACTGCACCGATGGGAGCAGGTTTTGGCCAAGCTGGTGACAGTGGCAGCACTCTAGCAGGCAGGGCTGTCTAGCCAACTAGATGAATAGATGGCAGGCTGGGGGAAGAGAGTCCTCATATGGACACTATCTCTGATGCTTGCATGGTAGGTGTTTTGATGCACACTGGGAAATATAGTTTTTAGAGTGTCTGCTTGAAATTGGCTTTTTCTGTACAACCAAAATAAGATCGCACCTGGGCTTCTTTTTAGGAAATAAACTACATGAATGAACTCAGCGATTCCTGCCGATTCCAGCAATATACAGTTTTCCTGGTTTTTAAATTTTTGATGAGCTATCTTTGAAGACACAAACATACATATGAGAATCACAGCCAGTTCTCACACGGTGTGTTTGTGTCTTCAAAGATAGTTCATTGAAACCTAGGAAAACTACATATTGCTGGCCTTGGCAGAAACAGCTGAGTTGATTCATATAGTTTATTTACTGAAAAGAAGCCCAGCCGTGATGCATGCAGAGTAAACATCCCAGGGCAAGTTCAGCAAACGTAGGATTCAAGTGGCAGAAAATGGCCAGTACCAGCAAAAATGAAAGTGAGAGTTTTACTGGACAGAATAAGTCATCGCCTGAGCTCCGAACAGCAAGCAGGAGATAACTCTAAGCCAGAATTGCCTCACTGCCTTCTCCAGCAGCAAACATTACTGTAAAGGAGACACCTCCACTCTGCAGTATGGCAGTCCCAGGGGCATGCTGCCCAGAAGAACATATGCGGTGAAATGTCCCTGGGCTGCAGCCTTTTAGTCATGGGGGGGGTTTTTTGGAAAATTGCCCCCACACCCCTCTTCCTTCCCCCGGGTCCATACACTGACTTCAAGACCTGGTGCAAAAAAACGTTATTTAGTCATGGTGGGGAGGGCGGCTATCCATACTGGGTGGAGGCATGGAAAACTCAGATTTTGCACAGGGCTACATTTTCCTTAGATACACCTCTGGCCAGTCCTGCTCCCAAATATGTGTTTAATCTGAAGTATGGTAGTTTAACGTCCTAAACCTATGTCTGGTTAACCCTCAAATGAGTCTCATTTAGCAAAATTGCCCTAGGGTGCTGTGTTGTTTCCGAGATGTATGGCCGTGTTCCAGCAGCATTCTGTCCTGATGTTTCACCTGCATCTGTGACTGGCATCTTCAGAGGATCTAATGCCAGCCACAGATGCAGGCGAAACGTCAGGACAGAATGCTGCTAGAACATGGCTATACAGCCCAGAAACAACATAGCACCTCAGTGATTCTGGCCGTGAAAGCCTTCAACAATAAAATTGGCCTACGTTCACATTATTAGGATTTTCTTTGGATTAAACATGCTTAGAATTGCATTGTGCATCAAAGAGCCAAGAAAACAGGGAAATAATTTGTGGTAGGTTCATTTCATTGGACTGATCATGGCAATATGGGACTAATGGTGCCAATGGCAGCATGGAAGCAAATTCACACTTTTTCACAATGGAAACTGACTTCTCCTACACACTACCTCCCTAAGTGTTGTACTATCCATCTTACCACCAAATTGCTTAGCTGGGAGATCTGTGTTTGACAGTGCCTGAGTTCCAAAGTTTCCATTACAGGAGGCTGTCACATTTTACACAGACTGTATGCTTAAGCAGATAAACAGTTCTGGGCCATTTTTTTTAAAAAAATATTCTTACTGATTAATGAGCCAACCAGCTGTTGCTAACATTTTTACAAACGGAGCTTTCCAACTGGCAAAAAAAAGAAATACAGGCCCCTGTGTTGTTCTAAGAACATCTACTGGAAACTTTTATAAATGCTTTTTTGAAATTAATTTTGGAAAGTTCAGAAATCTGGGATGCAAAAACAAAAGCTCCTATTAAGGCCCCATAACAGCTTTGTTTAGAATACTGAAAGAGCTGTAACTCCACTCTGTCATGAAAGTCTGACCTCACTCTGTGTTTTGAGTGAGTAGCAGAGAAATTGTCTGAAGGGGCCTCAGCAGCGAAACATCAACATTTATGCTTCTTCTGTTACTCTAGTCTAGATGATAATGGTGTCTTACAAATCAATGGTGCAATGTGTGGGGTCACAAGTGCAGGGATTCTGGGAAACATCAGGGAGCACTTTTTCATGAAGTCGTGTCAACCTCTCATCTCTGTGGACTGTCTGCTGAGCTTGACTCAACTCGCCCCTCCAGCCAATCGCATCATTCCTTTCTCTGGCTAATCAGGGCTTAGTTTCGCTTTAACCAATCACGGCACGTTTCAGCAAGCCAGTCATAATCGACCATGCAGAGCATGCGTAGAGCCGGAACCCCCCACCCCAGCAATCTGTTGCTTTAGTTGCGGTAAAAGGGACAGAGGATACAGTTCCTGCAGCCAGGGGTGTAATAAGGCAAGCTGGAGCCCCCCCAGCCTGCATCCCCCATTGACAGCAATGCAGAAAACTCACTCCAGAACAAAGATTCTTGGGCAAATTTCTGGGATGTTCTTACAGTGGGTGCATTTTTGGTCATATTGGCACCAAAATGTCAGGGTATCATTTGGAGACTGTCCTGATGGTACCCCCCAAGTTTGGTGCAGTTTGGTTTAGGGGGGCCAAAGTTATGGACCCTCAAAGGGGCAACCCCCATCTCTTTAGCTCTTATTGGAAAGAATGGAGGATGGGGGCACCCCTTTTGATATCTACCCCTGTGGATATCTATTGCCATTATAGGTGGGAGAAAAGTGCTGAGTGGGTGGGGAGCAAGAACCTGTTCTTTTTCACTCATGGTGTGTAGGAGAAAGGTTGGGAGAAAGTAACATCCAAACTGCATTTATGCACTCTGCAAGATTAATAGTGAAATGGGAAGGAAAATAATTCTATAGAATTTGCTATCCTAATCTAGTTTAGTGAAACTAAACTACAGTTTACAGTTTACAGTTATTGGCTTTATGTACAAAAAGCACCTTGAACTATTAGATCTTATCAAGAATTAATCTCTTCCACAGTAAGTCATTTAAGTGGTGAATAGGTTGCTAAGTAGCAGTTAATGCTTTGCAGTGAACCTCAGAAAGAACTGAAAGATTGAGATCTAAAACCAGAGCTCAAAATATCTTCAAATAAAGGCCAGTTTACAACATCTAACAGTTCTGCTCATGAGTACAAAACCATAGAGGGAAAGCTTAGTGTTGATTGGGCAGTGCATATGGAGAACTGGTAGCCATCTTATAGTTCATGCCTGATCTCAAATTAGGATCATTCCTTTGGTCTGTGAAGAATATCTGCTGATTCTGGAACAGTTCGAATAACTATTAATAACCCCTAGAATCTGTTCACCACATCCAGGGTAAATTTGCTTCATTTCAGAAAGATTTCTCAAGTGATCTCTCCTTCCCCCTCATACTTTTTCTCCCTAGTGGGGACTCTAATTTCGGAATCTCTTCCTTTGCATGTAAAATATGAAAGGCCATAATAATCCACAGATCTTATGAGGTCAGACATATGGTCAAACACAAGAGTTGTGTCTGAAATTTGAGCCTTAATAGAAGATGGTTTATGTCAATATCCTCCTGAGGTCACTAGCCGACACACTCCAGATGGAAGCCTATTCTAAGAACATAAACCTTATGGTAGCAAGAAACCAAACTTTTTTTTGTTGGGGAGGGGATAGGATTATCTACTTTATTTTGGGAAATACAATTCAGTATTATGCTTTCTCTTCATGTGACATTTATAGTATGCAATCTGATCAATGTGTTGAGCTTTGATGCAAAATTTTGGGAGTTTTGTTTGAGGTTTCTTTGTTCAATAAGGTCATTTTGTGATTGGTGAGCTGGTAGATTTCCTAGCAGAGAAAACTCTAGGTGAGAAATTGTATGGAGGTAATACTTTTTTGAAGGGGTTAACATACAACTCAAACATGGAAGCATTTTTGACTGTGTGACTCTCAGTACCCTCTATAATTAGTAGGTCCTTTTTTCTTAAGATAAACCTCAATTTCAGATAGCTTTGGGTTCTTCAGTACTTTTAAACATTCTCAAAAAATCCATACCGACACTGTGGTATAAATAGTGTTATTATTTCCTTATTTCAGTTAGCCAGCTGAAGAACAGACATCACAGAAGGTGCTCATGGATTCTGGGTGGTGTATTGAGCCAATTTGTCCCAGAAATTCTGGTTCCAGCCCAAATTTCTGCTAAGTATCTGCACACAAGCCTTGAAAACTCGATTCTCATAACTGCTGCTCTCTAAGATCATAGCAAAAGCTTTTTTGTTCTTAATAATAATTTCAGAGTAATTAATGAAGCCTGGAGCTGTTGTAGACTCACTTCCTCTGCCGTGTGCATGTCTAGATTTGCAGATGGGTGGATTCCAAGCCCCTGCAAAAGAGTTTTCCCATAAAACAAAGACAGCTGGAGCATTGTTGAGAAAAAGTGCCTGCTATGAAGTGGTAAGTCATGAACGGAAGCTTTAAAAAAATCCTTTTGGGGGCGTCTGTTTTCATTCCAAGAGAGAATTTGTTTACTACATTGGAAGGCATCAGTGCTCTCCATGCACACCAGTTGTGGACTCACAGTGACCTACACAAATATGAACACATGTTCTAAGCATGAGGCACTTGAAAAGCTACATAGGAAAGGCTTTTGTAAAAAAAAAGTCATGTAGGACTGTTCACATGATCTTCTACAAGTCACTATTTTCACCTCCCATCTGTAATATGCAACTTATCCCTGAAATCAGGCTCCATCCCTGAAGACTGGAAGATGGCCAATGTCACACCAATCTTTAAGAAAGGATCTAGGGGGGACCCAGGAAATTACAGGCCAGTCAGTTTGACATCTGTTCCTGGTAAATTAGTAGAATCTATCATTAAAGATAAAATTATAAAGCATGTAGAAAAGCACTAAAAAGTGCAGAGAAGGGCAACAAGGATGATTGAGGGACTGGAGCACCTTCCCTATGAGGAGAGGCTGCAGCGTTTAGGACTCTTTAGTTTGGAGAGGAGGCGGCTGAGGGGGGATATGATTGAAGTCTACAAAATTATGCATGGGGTAGAAAATGTTGACAGAGAGAATTTTTTCTCTCTTTCTGCCAACATTCAGGTTCAGGTGGCATTCATTGAAAATGCTGGGGGGGAAGAATTAGGACTAATAAAAGGAAACACTTCTTCATCTTAATGTGTGATTGGTGTTTAAATATGCTGCTACAGTGAGGTAAGCATGTCCACTAACCTGGACAGCTTTAAAAGGGGCTTGGACAGATTTATGGAGGAGAAGTCGAATATGGCTACCAATCTTGATCCTCCTTGATCTGAGATTGCAAATGCCTTAACAGACCAGGTGATCGGGAGCAACAGCCGCAGAAGGCCATTGCATTCACATCCTACATGTGAGCTCCCAAAGGCACCTGGTAGGCCACTGTGAGTAGCAGAATGCTGGACTAGATGGACTTTGGTCTGATCCAGCTGGCACACTATATGTTCTTAATAATGTTATGTTTGGCTAATTTAAAAAGCTTTCTCCTATTAGGATTGCTGAGGCAATGGGGTTGAATTCTGCCAACTTTTTCCACCCAGTTCCCCTTCTTTTTAAAGCTCCTGTCCCATATGGCTTTTGTCTATGCAGGACCTATGATCTCTAGGGTTCATTATGCATGGAATGCTTACCTCAGGGCTCTTAGCTGCACAGTGAGGCTGTAGCATTGTCTCCTTGTGTTTCTCTTTTTAGACAAGAGGAGGCATTCCCAACCTGCTCCACAACTTGTTTGCTGAAGTCTCAACAGGCCTCTGCTTTTTCTGGTTCTCTTAACCTGCTTATCAGCTCCCTGTTAAAGGCATGGGTCTCATCCCACCCACCATTTGTAATTCAGCCTAAATACCTCCTCCTCCCCCCTTCAGCCTGTTGTTAACTGCAATGGCTCTGGAAGTGAGAATGTGAGGGGAATGGCTTATCTGCCATGTGGAGTTTTATCAAAGGCAGCGATTTTGCAGTGATTCTCTATTTATATTGATTAATTAGTATAACAACTAACAAAAATTGCAGTAATAACAAATCCGAAAAGGGGGAAGGGGAGAGGTGTGCACGGGAGTGGGAGTGGCTGGCAGTGGGCAAAGGGAAGATATCTGGGGCAAAGCTGTGCTCACTGGCAAATCCCTTCTGCTCTAGTGGCAAAGAAAATTAAAGCTGAGCTTAAAGTGGTGTTGCTTGGCATGGGGAGAATGGAAATTGAAAGCAGGGCTTGGGGAAATACATCTGTACAAGAAATCCTGTTGTGACAGAGGTTGTGCAGCAGAACCTTTTACATAAAAGGCCTTCAATAGCCTTTTTGGTGGTCAAAGGGGATCTTCTCTTTTTTCACAAGTGCAAAAGCTAGCTGGGTCTACGTCAGGGATTTTCTGCATGGTTTTTTATCGCCTGTTGGTCCTGGCCTCTTACTGCTTCAGTTTATCCTCTGATTTCTGCATGCATTTTTGTGCCTTTAGCTTTCACTTCTGTTTGTTTGGTCATTTTCCAGGTTTCTCTATTCCTTTTGAGGCCACTTTGCCCCAATCTGTATCTGGAAGCTGATTCTGAATCAGCTTTTTCCTCATCCATGTTTCTTGGTCACTACTACTCCCAGTCACCTCCAGGCCATTTTTCAATAATTGGATGGTCGTCATCATCAAACCACTCCCTCTCTCCCCTAACCTGAAGACAAATGGGTTCACTTTTAATTTTTTTCAAAAGGCCCCGAAACATCGCTATATCAACGTAGTATGCTATGTAAAGGGAAGAGGCTAGACATTTACTTTAGATTTTATATGAAAACAAGGAATTTAGAAAACGTGCTTAAACAATCATTACAATTCATTAATATATTAATATTTTAAGGCCTTTAAAAAAAATAAGGAGGCTGCTGTGATTATATCAATTACAACATCAATTATGACAGTACCCTGAAAATCTCCATTATTTAAGGCACATGTTGAAGAAAATAAACTGACTCCCCAACTGTGAAAATGCAGAGGAAGGACAAATGTGTGGAAGAACCATGTTCAAACCAATTCCCGTCACATGAGATCTTTGGCTGGATTCATGCTTATGAAATGACATCCTTCTATATTAGATTGATCAAACTCCTTGCATTGCTGCTTTTGATCATCAGGATTGAAATGACTGACTGTCCATTTGCATATGACTCTGAACTAACAAGATTATATAATGATAGTTTTGTTGTGTCCCCTATTATTTTTCCCCTTTCCTATTTTTCTTATAATAATCCTTTGTTTTGTTATGTCTGATGTAAAATACATCTTACGCAGCCCTTTATTTAATTATGAAAACAGTGACTTGTTATGAGGATGCCTAAACCATCACTTTGTACTCTGTGGCATAAGCTGAAAATACATGCTTTGAATGTTTGGCTTGCATAGGAAAATTGGATCAATTCCTTTTGTTCCTTTTCTTTCAAATGTTCTACAGGTTGTTTAGGAAACAGCAGCTGAGTTGCACCTGCCTGATCATTGGCTCATGCCCCAACCTAATACAGTGGGCCAAAAAGGAATCCCAGAGTTCACCTGGAAAATGGAATTCCAGTAGGTAACAATGTCCCAAGTAACAGAGTAAGATTAGGAATGCCCTTCACCTCTTCAGGACATTTTGTAACTGTAAAGTGTTTGCTTCAGACTCAAACATTCTGGGCCCCAATTGTTACTACTGAAGGATAGATGGCAATATAATAAAGGTTGTGTGCTACTGAACCAGTGAAATCTATAGCAATGCCATAAATATAGCATTAACATTCATTGTGGGATGATGTGCTGCTGGCAGGTGCTAGCTAGGGCATGGTCAGGCAGTCCAGAATCAAGGCAGGCAGCAAGCAAAGGCATAGTCAGGCAGTCCACAGGCAAGCCACAGGCAAGAGGTCAGGCTGAGAGCCAGAAGGAAGACCAAGTACATGGAACTTACCAGAAAGTATACTTGTTGCACCTAGGCCGAACTATGCCCAAGACAGGTCTTATGTAAGATCCCCTGCTAATTGGGCCAGGATCCTGGGATGACTCAGTTCTCCTCTGAAGCAGATGCCTCCAGCTCCAAGAGCCTTCTGCCATAGCAAGCAGCAGTGTGGGTGCTTCTCCTTTTAGCACTTAGTTGCTGCCTTTGTCTTTGCCTTCTTTGCGCAGCTGGCTGATTATTCAGCTCATCGGAGGTAACTGGTAGATTCCTCATCTCTCAGGGACTATCTCATGACAGATGGTCATAGCAAGCCCTGGTGAAATGGTCAATGCTAGAAGTCCTCCAGCAGGGGTCAATAACCTGTTTGGCTCAAATGCACCATTTTCACGAGAAGGGGAGCAAGGAGAAACTGCACCCAGGGCGCATGCATGCCCTTTGCCCTGCTGCGGCATCCCTGCCCTGGAATGCCCCTGCCAGCCATGCCTCCACCGCAGCTCCACTTGGGGCGTTGTGCACCCCTGCTCCATTGGTGCTGCACCACTGATGAGAATATATTGGTGTGCTGACAGGCATCTGGACATGGCCCACCCACCCTAGCAGAAGGAGAGGGGGGAGAGGTGCCATGCAAGGGAAGGGGAGTGAGGGAGGGGATGGGAGTGAGTGGTGGCATTCTTTCTTGGCCCCAAGCTTGGACTGGTAGTTTAGGTTCCTGATATAGGTCAATATTACTGGTTTGATTTGATGGTAAACTGAGGCTGCATTTCTAAAAACACTTTCCTGGAAGTAAGCTTCATTTGTTAAAATGAGACTTAACTCTGAGTAGACCAGCTTGGAACTGCTCTCCAGGGCTAATACAGCAGAAGATGGACTTCAATTACTACTCCTATTACTACTACTACTGCAAAATTTCTACCATGCCTTTCTGCTCTCACGAGGTCTACCAAAGCAGTTAACAAATTAAAAATACATAATAAGCTCACATATATTAAATAAGCTAACCATTAGAACCAACCAACCAACCAACTCCCCACATATAATTAAAACAATTGAAACCAAAGCTAAAATACATATGAAAGCATAAAAACAACAAATGAAACATTGGTGGGAAAGAGGGATCACTGAGAGAGTAAGTAGCTTTTTCTTATATTCAGCAACAGAAGTAGAACCAGAGAGGGATTATGATGATAGTGGGTGGAAATTATTGAAAGTTCCTGAAAAGCTGAGAATTAAGAAAACCAAAGTTTTACGTTTAGCCTATACTGCTGCAGCTTAACATGTTTATTCTGAATGTTAAGTTGCATCAAAATGTATCAGTTTGGGGCAACAACATCCAGATAATATTTTAGGAGCATCATTTTATTTGTAAACTGGAACATCTGTCATATCTGCTTTTGGAAGAATGGATTAAACATATATCTATTTGCTGTGTAGCATATTATCTTCATCTAATTGATAAAGTTTTCCCCATAGGATATGTAACTGATTCTTAATGACACCATCACTTCTGCTTATACATCTGTTCCACTTTTACTGAGAAAATAACTTGATCACTCTGGACAGATCTTCCTTTTAGATATACGTTTCCTTTGAAGCTATCAAGTCACAAACATGACAGTCCCCATTTTTTTTAAAGGCATAGTGATTATATATTGATTTTGCAATCAGTATCAGGTACTTATGGGTAATAGCACAAATAAACAAATCTGTATATTATTTTCATACTTACATTGTACAGAAATGTTTATCCTGTAAACTGAATATTGTTTACTGGCTGCAAGTAGAACACTATTACTGAGAACAACAGTACTTCTGATATTCTGCCTTAATGAAATTGCACAAATCTAAACATAAAGTCAGAATCCGCGGGCAGTATATGGAGTGGACATATTATGTTACTGTGTTCATTTGGCTTCCACAGTCAACTAATCATACTTTAAAACAGATTTCAAAGGTGACTTTATCTTGTAGCACCCACACCATAATACAGTCATATTTGGGATAACAGTCCAAAAGTTTTTAATCTGGTGCTAATCTTGTGGTGTCTTGATGCCAAGAAAAATATAAAGTATGGGTACAGTAAGGTAATTTAAAAAAAACTATGTTCACAGTCCACCTTCCTCTCTGAGAATCAAGGTGGATTATACAGTATAAACGGATGTGATCAATAGAATGAGACATCTAATAAGCAATGTACTAGGACTAGGACAACACAAATCTGAAGCAAGCGTAGAACAGTAGATATGATTTAGAATGCAGATACAATGCATAAAAATGGTATTACATCAGTAAATACAATACAGGACAATTATATTACACAGAATGGTTTTAATATGATTGCAGTAGAGACATTTATCCAAATCCCAAGCTCTATATCAGCAAATAACACACACTTTTAAGTAAGCTGAGGAATGTCAGTTCCTGTTTAAAATGCCCGGCAAGGCTTATAAAGTTGCTCTCTTGCTTTTTCTTACTGCCATTTATCCACTGTCACTTCTCAAAGGTAAGATTTTTGGAGTCTTTCAATTGTGAAGCAAGTAGGGAGCAGGATGTAGTCACCAGTGGAGTTGAACAACACTGCAAGTTGGTCAAAGGGGATTGGGCCCAACTAGCAATGGCATGATATTTTTAATGAGCACATTAACTTAGCCAATTCAAACTTTGCTCCCATCACACTATGCCATTGATAAACTCTAAGTAACCCCATCATATGTGAGATCAGAGGAAAGCCTTGAGGCCCCGAAGGATGTGGCTTCCATGGATGCTTGTGTCATGGCAAATCTTTTCAGAGTGCATTCCCACACGTTTCCAGGGTACACAAAACAGGTCAGGTCACTCATCCACGTAAGATGTAATCAGCAATAAAACCCTAGTGTTTTATTGATTTGCTGAAATGCCCTCCAAATGAGCTCTATGAAGCTCATATAGAACAGGATTATAGAAATGAACGTAGGGGCTCCATGCACCTATCATCGGAAGGTAGATGCATTAAAAAATAAAAGCATAGGCACATTATAGGCACACATGAAGCAGACAGAGAATCAATCATGCCTCTCTGCAGTACAAAAGATACATATCTATGTTGTATTTTAAAGGTCACATTGTGGATATATGCAGGATACCAATGATATGCTTGTTAGATTAAGAAGGTTGGCATTTACCCTCCTGTGAAGAAATGCCTTCCACCAAAGAATGCACCCCAACAGCAGAGGCAGTGGACCTCCAGGTGAGTAGGGGAAGGGGGCTAGCAAGTAGTTGGGAGGGAAGAGAGGTGGTAACACAGAGCTGCTGCTACCCCCCCTCCTACACACACACACTACTTGAGGTGGTGGGGAGGTGGGACGATTGTGGGAAGCAGGCAGCAGCAGCAGCCGGGCAGGCTGGTCTGCCAAGGAAGCAGGGAGAATAGGCAGGTGAACAGAGTGGTAAGGAAAGGGGTGGGTGGACAGGCAGAGTGGTGAGGAAGAGAGTAGGTGGAGGGTAGACTGAAGCAAGAAGGGGTGGTGGGAGGGTGAGGGGAGGCGAGCACCAATGGTGGGGGTAAGAGGGGATAAGTTGGGTGAGAAAAGAAAAAATAGGAGGAGGTAGCACCAGTGGAAGGAAAGGTATAGAACGGTGGCAGAAGGAAGCTATCAGAAACCATGAGGAGGAAACAGGTACCAGTGAGGGAACTTCCCTAAGAATCCACAAGCCCCCGCTTGTCTTTTTAAAAATAAAATCAAGTATGTAAAAACATAATTAGACTGGAAAAACAACACAAATATAATAAAACGGCAATACAACGACCTGTAGCGTTTTAACCTGCAATACTAAAATACATTCAAAACTTGCTTGAACAGAAATTTGTTTGTCTCCTTCCTGTTCCTAATCTCACTGCTGTTATTGTATTAGCTGCTGGCACTCAGAGGAGGGGGCCTCCCATGATGATCTGAATTGGCAGGACAGCTTGTATGAGGAAAGACACTCCCTAATAAATTGGACTGCGGCCACCTGGGAATATAAAGGTTAAGATCATCAGCACCCTGTATTGTGCCTGGAAGGCATTGGCAGCCAGCTTGATTTCCTCTGAATAAGTCTTGTGATGATCCATTTCAGTTAAAGGAATGGCTGTTGCTATCATTCAGCTTGTACTTATTTCAACCACTCAGCCTGCAGTGGGGGAGAGGCAGAGATTTCTGTAACATTTGGAATTAGGACTGCCAACTCTTGTGTTCGGAAATACCTGGCGATTTGAGGGTGGAGCCTGGGAGAGAGGAGGAGAGAGGGGAGGGACTTTCGCAGGGTATATAATGCTATGCAGTCCATCTTCCCAAACAGCCCTTTTCTCCAGGAGCTGTTGCTCTGTTGTGACACCTCCAGAAGACTTCCAGGTGGCACAGGGCTGCTAGAAGGAGATTAAAAAATAAAGCCCTTCCACTCAATTTCAATTTCAATTTCAATTTCACTTTATTACAGTCAAAGACCAGCAAATTACAGTCAGGGACCGAAGCCCTTCCACTCAAAAACCTGCCATAGGGCTTAATAGAGCTACGTCACCCAAATGGGTGGTACAACTCAAAGCCCCGGGGCCCCAGTGTTTGCAGCCCTTAACCTTGGGTGGAAGCTGACTAAAGTTGGTTCCACCCCAAGGACACCCCCCCCACACACACACACACATGCTGGCATTTGATTGAATGCTGGTGTTACTCTGTGGTGGCCCAGACTTCCAGGTTTCATTGTCGTGGGCCTAGGAGCAGCTGGGCACCAACACCTCTGCCCCCTCCACCGGGGGGGGGGTGCCCCTTGTGCTAGTAGAGGGGTCAAACACAGTGGTGCAGCCCGCCATCACTCCCTGTGAGCATTCAGCCCCACATCTGGATTGGTTGTTAGGGCCAAACTACATGTGATCAAATCCTTCGGTCATTTAAAAATGCTAATATGATCTATGTGGGGCCTGATTTGTATTATGTATGAGGGCTGGAGAATAATATAAATATTCCTGAGGAATAATATAAGTATTTTTGAAGGACCTCCTATGATGATTTCAATTGGCATGACTGTTGGCTATGGACTGTATACAGAAAAAAATTCCTAGTAAGCTGGATTAAAATATGAATTCTGAACTGGGTAGTGGTAATGATGGCAAACACTGGATATATTTTGAAGCTTTTTGGGGGGGGGGGATATCTAATTGTTTTGTACTGCTATTGCACTGTTGTGAAATATAAAATAAAAACCTTATTTTCATTTGACAAAAAACCCTAAGAAAATTCTTGGATCCAAACTTCATAAAAACAACAAAAGCTGAGCTGGTGTTTGCGGCTTGGCACGCTTATTTGAGATGTGTGTGTTTTTAATTCTCTGTCACAGTCACTGTTTTTTTCTTCATCTAAAGACTCAACCTTCATCAAATTCCTGAGAAGTTTCTAAATGCTTAACTCCTTGATAATATACTTCATATATGTGTATTTATGTGTATTTTATGGTTGGGCTCAGTTCCATGAGTTAGGAACTTCTGGTTCTTGAAAGACTGAAAGCATTAGTCTGACCAGTTGTCTAATTGAATGAATGTCAACTCTTCAATTTGAGAGGAAGGTTTTATATGGTAATTTTTCATCCCTTCACCTTTCTGAGGTACAAGAAGACAATCTTTAATTAATAGCAAGCTGGAACTCTATCAGCTGCCTGGCTTCTTGCAGGCACGTTGTAATTATTTACAAATCTGTCACACACAGAGAGAACTCCCAAACTTCAAAGAGAACTCATTACCAGGCTTCAGATTCTTCAAATTACTTTCCCATCTATCTGAATTATAGTTATAAGGAGTTCATAATGAGAATCTAATTTCATCCTTCAGATCGCTAAAAAAGCACACCGGAGATAGGCTGTGACAAAATTATTTAAATCCAGTCTGATTATCTTCTGATTACTTTCTCTAAGCACTGCTCACCCACAGGCTTAATGAGTTTTTTTGATTGAAAAATAAACACGCGAATGAATGAGAGGAATAACCAACCAATCAAAGCATAATATATTACTAACCATTACAATGAAATGTTGCAAGAATACCCGAAATTTGTAAAAGTGAATGAAATTCAAAAAGGGGGGAAATCAAAAGTCATTTCTATCTAGAACACAATATAGAGGCGTCTGAAAGATAGAAACGTTTTAATAAAATGTCTTCTGTTTCCTTTCAGACAGTTTGTCTTTATAATAACATATTATAACTCTCCAGATTTCAAATTGGTAAGATTCAGTGATTTCTATTGTTTAAAGGAGTCCAGCCATTTAAAGTTTCTTTCACTGCACTGTCAACTTATCAGTATTCACCGGGATTAGTAACATGTGAAAAAGAAAAGGCTGCCTCTCACTGCACAGAAAATGAGGAAGTGGCTTAAAGCTCTGCCACCCAATTCTTAATTTCTTCTCAATTTCTTCTGAAGATAAGAAGATTCCAAGGAAATGCAGCAGAGAAAGCACAGCAACACTGGTCACAAATGGCCTACCTACAGCGTAAGGTGACCTACTTCAATGGTAAAAACAGTGGAACCTCGGTTTTAGTCGGTAATCCGTTCAAAAAGAATCGATGAAAACCGAAACCGTTGAAAACCGAGGCAAACTTTTCCACAGGAATCAATGTAGATCCAATTAATCCTTTCTAGGCACACCAAAAAACATACCAAAAACACATTTTGGTGAATAAATGTAGTGTTTAATGCTGAAAACATTAACAAACAATAACACTAGGACCAGCTTCAGAGCCAGTGGACCAATGTTGCACCAGAAAGCTGTCCAAAGAGGTCTGTTTCTGATGCCTCTTCAAGATTTGTCTGAAATGGGGCAAGACATTGTCATTAAACAAGTTGCAGACACAGCCTGCAACAGCTTTGTCCGGGTGATTTTTCTCCACAAACCCCTGCACCGTACTGCAAATCGATGAAAACCGAGGCAAATCGATGAAAACCAAGACAAATTTTTCACTGAAAAAATCGATGAAAACTGAAACCGATGAAAACCAAAGGCAATGAAAACCAAGGTTCCACTGTATGATTCATGGAAGCATCTCTGGCTGCATATGCAGAATACTGCAAATATGGGGAGGGAAATGTTTATCAGGGTGGCATATTTGGACAGTAACTAATCAAAATACAAACTTAAATTCAGCCTATTCTTTAATATTATCAACAGTATTGTCATCCCTAATTAATTAGCACCGCTATTATTCTCACACCTGTCTGTTTGGCTTCTTCTGAATAGTAAACCTTCTGTAATGGGACATATCCATGCATTATTCCCACATCTGCCTTGTTCACGTAAAATGCAGGGGCCATGACTCCATTTTTTAACCTGAGAAAGGGGTGCTATTATAAGCCTTTGCTAGTTCAGTGTGACTTGTGCTTGTTGGTGCTTTATTAGTTTGCTTTCTCTTATTACATCTGTATAACACCCTTTTTTCAAAGGAGCTCTTCCAAGGAGTTTCTCCCCCACTCCCGTTATTTCTTTTGTATCAAAGACAGGTTTGTAACAGGGACAAGTAACCTGTCCATTTTTTCTGGCTTCCTGTGGTTGAAGTCCCTGAACAAGTACTTGAGTATTCTGGGAGGCTTGAGCCAACAGTTTGTTGTAGCCCACTAAGCTTATAGAGACTTACACACGGAAATATTGCCATGGAGCTGAAGATAAGATCCAGAATGAAAAGCAAGTTGTATCAGTGAGAACCCCCCCCCCCCCCCCGCTCCCAATGCATGCAGCCTGTGGCTTTAATAGTTCATCTCTATCTGCCTTAAATCTTAAAGAACGGGTCAAGTGACTGGTCTCCTTTCCAAGATCATACTCACATGCTGCCAGGAATACACAAAGACCTCACTGATGCTTAAGGAGAATGAAGAAGAATGAAAAAGAACAGGATCAAGGCCTAAGTGGCCATTCATTTGATCATCCAGCTGGGAATGCGTGAGTGGGCATACACCGTCACATTGCCAATTGCACTGCTTCCTTCCCTCAAAGGAAATAAATATGCAGCTGCATTTTGATCAGTTGTATAGAACACATTTTATGAGCCATACAGGATTGCAGGAGTTAATGATACTAAACCTTGATATGACACCGGTGAGAACAAAGACCAGGGCTTTTTCTTTCTCCTTCACATTTCCTGAGGTTTTCCATTTAAAAGCAGTTTTTGGTTTGGTGTGTTCAGTTTTCTCCCAAGAGCAAAAAAAGAAGAGAGCGGAAAGCGAGCTGTGAGTCTGCCTGTACATAATACATTTCCCGGCAGGCTCAACGAAAGGAAATCATTTCTTTAATCAATTTTATTCAAATAGACTATGAATAAATTCTGTGCCTTCATTGTCTTGCGTGATAAAGGAGACTGATAATAAAAAAAGTGATAACAATGGGGAAACTGTCGAGGCCATGAATGGATTTGATATCTTGCAGTAATGAGGCTCGGGCTGAGAATGGATAAATGCACCCCGCGCTACTGTGCACAAAATAGTGAGAAGCTATTTTGAAGTTAGTACCCTTTCCACAGCACAGAAGCAAGTGTCATGGAATTAAGCAGCACACACGCTTAATTTTATACTGCAGTTATTTCAGACCCTCTTCCTGAAGTTCTTAAAGATTTCACAGTATTTTAGAGCAGTTTGTGGAACAAACTGAATTTACATGCATAAAAGGCACGCAGCGAATCCTCCAGGCAAGGGAACGTGGCAGAAGCAATAGCTGTCATGCTGGGCTGCAGCACAGCAGCAATCCCTTTGCATTAGAGCAAGTTGACGAGGGGTGGGCCAAGTAGGTTTGACACTCTTCAAGGGAGAAGCACCAGGCTCAGTAAATCCCTCTGCAAAGTAATGCCTTGATGGAGGCTAGAAGGAAGAAGCATCTTGAAGGATATCCTTCCGTGTTTTTGTAACCTCCTTCTGTGGGTTCTGTGGGGCAGTACTTGGAAGGAGTTGCAAAGAACCAAATTTAAACAACAAAATGGTTTACTTTTCTTTACAATTAACACTTGTAAAACATCAACATTTAACATTACAATTCAAGGTCCTGTTCAGGTTGCATTTCAAGTCCTTCTATTTACAGTCTACTGATATTGCCAAGTCCAAATTCTTCTTTGCTGGTGGTTGGTTTTGAAGACTCCAAGGGCTTGATGAACAGGTTGCAACATGATGAAGATTTCCAGGAGAACTCTCACCCATTACAACCACACAAGAAAACCCTGAAACAATAAACTCCAACATTTACAACATAGCAAAACAACAACTACCTTCCCAGTAGTTCCCAACAATATTGAAATTACCTTAACAAGGTGTTAAGGGCTTATAGAAATCAAGGTCCAAGTCTGGTAGCCTTGCTTCTTCTGCAAAAGAGCTCTTGCAGCCTCTCTGCTGCTCCGAGTCTCCACCCCCTTACTGGGTCAACCCATTCTGGGCCAACCCATTCTGGGCATGGGGGTTACATTTTCACCTCTCTGGTGTTCAAACAGACGTTCTGCTTTTCCCCATAAAACATTTTTACGTAGGCAGGAAATGGGGAGACCAGGTAGCTTTGTTAAGCAGGACTTGCTACTTGGCAATGAGTGAGTGCAGTTCTATCAAAATGGGCCGCACTACATTATTAGCTGGGGAATCAATGGGCAAGAGGCCCCAGAGGTGAGCTTCACATGGAGGTCCCCAGTGGGGATCAGACAAATTTCATAGCAAGAACTGCAGGTTCCAACAGTGTTTTTTGGCACAGGGATTTTCTTTTCATGGCTTTGCCCATTGTGTGTGCACATGTGTTAAGTCCCACCAAGTCACTTCCAGTTCATGGCGACCCTATGAATTAATATACTCCAAAACATCCTATTATTAACAGCCTTGCTCAGGTCTTGCAAACTGAGGCCTGTGGCTTCCTTTGTAGAGTCAATCCAACTCATGTTTTTTTCTTCTCTTCCTGTTGCCTTCCGCTTTTCCTAGCTTCTAGAGACAGTTCAGGGTAGATTTGATCAAGAAACCTATTACTTGCCATGGAATATCTCATGCACATTACAGCCTAAATATTCTGCACAGTTCCCTCTTGCTACTTTCTGATTATTTCCCATTAGGTCATGGATAGGAAGATGACCAAGACTGAGTCAGCCTTTGGAGATTTTTTAAACCGCCGCTGCCAACTCTTCTTCAGGGAGCAAAATGGTATGACAATGGGAAGATGTGTCTTTCCATGAATTTTTGACAGCACTCATAGAGCTATGAATTCACATCCCTATGCTTAAAAGGCATTTGAGATATACACAGCCATAAACAAAACCCACACTCCAAACTTCCTTTGGTATCAAACGCAATGCCATGTTAATGGGCATTTACTAAATCAAAACAGCTGTTGTTGTTCAGCTAGGAACACCTTGCAGAAAGATTAATACAACTGTCTCAACACTCAGGCTGTTTCTGCACAGACGGAATACAGTGCCCCAGGGACGGCAAAAACGCCGTCCCTGGAGAGGAGTTTGCGCAGCAGGCACTGCTGCAATGCTCAAGCAGCGCGGAAACACCACTTTTGAACCTCGTTCCACGAGCGAGGTTTTTCAAAAGTGACGCCTTCCACCTGCTGCCATGCGAACGGCAGTGGATGGAAGACAGCGTTTCTCTCCCGCTGGCCCCAACTGGCTTACCTGCTTGCCAGGGGGGCGTGTCCCCTGGCCTCCACAATGCGATGGAAGCCAGCAGGAGCAGGTAAGCCGGTTGGGAAAGGCGCACCCTGTGCGAAGGCTGCGCCTTCCCTTGCGCCCCTACCGGGACCGTCTGTGCAAACGGTCAGCGCCCGTGCGGAAAGGGCCTCAGATTGGCTGCTTTGGGTTTTCTGGACTGTGTGGCCAAGGTCATTTTTGCTCCTAATGTTTCATCCACATATATGGTTGGCATCTTCCGAGGCATATGTTTCTCTCCGTGGCACCAGATCTCAGATTCCTCATGTTGCTGAGCTTCATGGTGGTCTTGAGCACATGTTGCCACAGTCCAAGGAACTCCCAAGCACGCAGACAGAAGGTCAGGTTGTTTGAAGCTGATGGTAATTGTGTTTCTCCTCAGGTGCAAAAGGCATGGCGTCATCATGCAGAATACAACTCTCTAGCTTGCCATGTGTCTTTGCTTGGGCCTCCCTTACATCGCCAAGGGTCATGCATGTGCGGTGATTATGGCTTTTCAAAATCCACTTTGATTATATGCATTATTCATTAGGTTTGATTTTCATTTTTATTGTGCCCTAAAGAATCATTTTTGTGGGCTTCAGGAAGAAAGATCACAATCTGGTTTCTCTGTTTGTAATGAGTGATTTAACAGCACTTGGGGTCTGTGTTATTAGTGCTGATATTTAATGAGAAGGTACACGTATCATTTAAAGGTTCACGAGGAAAGCTTAGATTCTAAAAACTCTCCCTAATCCCATCTCATTCTTGTTGATTTTTTGCAAGACAGATTAATGAGTTTAAGAACCAATTGACTCAACACTAGCTTGCACTCCTAGCTGTTCTTCTTTGTTCCTGTCTTTCTGCATTTATCCTGTGATTTTCTTTAAAGCATGCCTTTCAACGTGTCAGAAAGAGAGACACTTATTCCCACAGCAAGGACTTAAGGAAGGCTGAGTGGGGCCAGAAGCACAGCCCTACTGTCTTCTGTGCCTAGAAAATTGTAGGAATGTCACCTAGGACTCTGCCACTGTTACAGATTCTGCTAATGACAGAGTTCAAGCCAGGGCTTGGCTTTGCCCTCTATGCATTAAAGAGTCCCTTGGTCTGCTGGAAAGAAATATTTACCTTCTATTGGTCCTTCCACTACTTTCCATGAGACCCTAGGACCTCAGAATTGGTAGGCAAGAGGGCTGCTACCACCTGGCTCTTTCCTGACTCAACAGTAGGATTACCTTTTGCCAGGCTATAGTGGGCAAACCCTAGGACTTTTTTCCACAGAAGAAACCTGGAAAGCCTACTACAACAGGCAATTCCTGCGCAGCCCAGAAAACCACCATCTGCTCTGCAGTGGCTTGATTATCTGGACTCCTTTTCAAACTCCTCCTTGTTAGTCCATGCTGTGATGGCCCTAGACTCAACTTTGGCCAAAGGGCCTTACTTGTGCTGTGCCAGGCCCTCAACTTAAACAGAGCTGTCTGTAGCCTTGCCTGTTTTATTCTCCCTGTGGGATATTTTGGTCCTTTCCACACAGCAAATGTACAGCAGGTTGCAGTCGGGATAAAGTAACCTGTTTTTCTATTTTCATGTTTGCATGCATCTGTGCAGGCAGCGATTGGAGCCCAGGGAAATAATGTGGGTTGCACCCACATGGAGGTGCATCTATTCACATGGTGCACCTTCACACAGAAGTGCGTCTATTTTTTAAAATTTACCTCCCACCGATGCATAGCTATGCAGCCATCCTGAAGTCTCACAATACCATGGTACAACCATCTGCACCTGCGTGGCTACGCAGATGTAAGCTGGAAAATTAAAAAATGAAAGCACAGCCAAATAAAGTGTTACTTGCCCGACTGTTTGCTTGCATGTGGCTCAGGGACGTAGGTATAGATTTTTTAGGGGGGGGGGTTCGGGGGTAGGGCCACACCCCCACTTGCCCCTAGTGCATGGCCATGCCTCCCCAAGCCCCGCCCCTGGCCTAGCGCTTATAAAAGCAGCTCTCCGAGGTCGGGGATGGCAGACTCCCCTGCCCTGCCCTCCCCTGCCCCTCCCCTCTGGGCAGAGGCATAGAGGGAAAATGGAGCCTGGTGCAAAATCTGAGTTTTTATGACCGGGAGGCAGCTGCCTGATGGGATGCTGGGAATCCACCCCCAAACAGCATCACTTTCAATGGCATTTAAACTAGAGAGCCCACATTCTCCTTTTAAATCCACCTTTAAGGGAGAATCTGGGGCCCCTAGTTAAACAACATTGAAAGTGATGCTGTTTTGGGGTGGATTATCCCCCACCCTGAAACAGCATCACTTTCAATGTGGCGTAGTGGTTAAGAGCAGGTGCTGTAAGGAACCTCAAAGGACTCGAAATATAGCAACTGAGTTCAGTTCTTTTATTTCATAAACTTCAACAATCACACTACACGCTAATGGATTCGGATTCTGACTTTCCTTCTCCGGCCTGCTGTGTCGCTTTACGGACAATCCAGCCCCTCCCCCCAACTCCCAAGCACAAATTCCTCAATGACATTGTGAGCTGTAAAACAAGCTTCAAACACATAAGATAAGCGCAGCAAGGTTAAAGGCAGTAACCATCCCGGGCACGTAGCCCAGAACGTGGAATGTGCCAAGGACAGGATGAAGGAGCAGAAACTAACCCCCATCCTTACAGGTGCATTCTAATCTGGAGGAACTGGGTTTCCCTGCTCTGCCACTTTAACTGTGAAGACTTATCTGGGGAATTCAGATTAGCCTGTGCACTCCCACACATGCCAGCTGGGTGACCTTGGGCTAGTCACAGCTTTTTGGAGCTCTCTCAGCCCCACCCACCTCACAGGGTGTTTGTTGTGAGGGAGCAAGGGCAAGGAGATTGTAAGCCCCTTTGAGTCTCCTACAGGAGAGAAAGGGAGGATATAAATCCAAACTCTTCTTCTTCTTCTAAACTGAGGACCTCAGATTCTCCCCTAAATCCATGCCTAAGAGGGTGGATTTAAAAAATGAGAAATCTGGAAAAATTTGGGGGTGCCTGCTGTTCAGGGTGCAACTGTTAAGCTAGGAAGCACCAAACTTTCAGGGTATCTAGGAGTCTTCTCCTAATGGATCATTACTCCAGGCTTCAGGAGTTTGGTTCTAGGGGTCTAAAGTTATGGGACCCTCTCAAAGGTGTAGCCCCCCATCTCTCTATTAGCTCCCATTGGAAACAATTGAGTGATGGGGGCACCCCCTTGGGGAGTCCATAACCTTTGACCCCTGAACCAAACTCCTCACCAAACCTGGGTAGTAATTACTCAGGGAGAGTCCCCAAACAATCCCCTGAAAGCTTTGGTGCTGCTAGCTCCAAACAATGCGCCCGCTGCAGGCCAAAAATCTAAAAAGCACTAAAAAGCAGAGCTTCGGACATGAATGGGGGGGTTTTTTCAAACCCAAGAACCCCCCCCCCCTTACCTACATGCATGATGTGGCTGCAATTCTGGATTTTTCAAAAGACTCAATGATAGTGCAATACTCAAAAAACCCAGTTTGGGGAAAATAACCCAGGGCAGATTTGCTTTAGGGGTGAGATCCGTGCATAGTTCCCCCAAAACTGTTTTTTTACTGTCCTTAACCCGTGTTTATTGGCCCATGTGGAAGGGGCATTTGTTGTAGTTTCCCTGGTATCTCTCTTGACCATTGTTCTCCCAACTACTCATCCATGAAAGAGGCATTGCATTATAACTGATATCCAGGCAATAGAGTCCAGTTTCCCTGGTGAAAATGGTGCTTTGGAGGGTAGACTCTATGGCATTGTATCCTGGTAAGGTCCTTCACCTCCCCAAACTCCACCCTCCCCAGATTCCCCCCCAAAATCTCCAGGTATTTCCTAACCCAGAACTGGCAACCTTAGCAACACTGTAGGAATCCTAATTCTCTAGGTACCTGGAGCATTGACTATAAGTGACATCACTTCTGGGAGTTGGATGCAGCCTCACCCTAAAAGAAATTCCTGTGGTTACAGGCTTTGCAAACCCCTAGCAGTGACACAGGGCTCCTACATTCACTCAGCTGGCCAGTCAAAGGTCTAGGCTCGTGCAGGGAGCACTCTTACACTCCAGATGTTATGGATCATACATATTTCATCTGCTTTCCCTGTCAGCATGGCCAATTGGCCATGCTGGCAGGGGCTGATGGGAATTGTAGTCCATAACATCTGGAGTGCCAAAGGTTCGCCACCACGGGTCTAGGCTGTGACATCCTAGACAACAGGGCCCACAGGAATGTTGCTGGCATCCCAGGACCCAGTGGAAAAGGTTATCCAGTGTACTTTGGTGCAAAGGAGGCATTTGAACACAGGTCTCCAGTTTTTGTGTATCAGCTAAACCACATTGAGCTGGCAATGTCGAATATTTTGTTTGTTTATTAGATTTAGCTACTACTCTCCCCACTGGAGATGGCACAGAGCAACTACCAACAATCAGATACAATGCAATATAAAACCAATAACAAGCCTCTCTGTTTTTATGAAAAATAATAAAATACCCCATAGTAAATCCAGTCTGACACACAAGTGTTAGTGGGGGAAGGAGAGGGAAAACACACAGAAAAAGAAGGGGGAAGGTTTTTGAAAGAGGTCAGTCATTGTATCCATGCTGTCTCTCTTGTGTAGATTTCACCTGATTAAATACATATTAACTAAATAAAACTGCTCCAGGCACAGACGGACTAGCAATCATACCTTGAACAAAAAACTTCAGCATAGTTTGCCAGTCTCTGAGTGGAGTTTGAAAATCTTCCAGAATTACAGCTGATCTCCAGACTATCGAGATCAGTTCTTCTGAAGAAAATTGTTGCTTTGGGTAGTGGAAGCGATGGTATGTGCCCTACTGAGACTCTTTTCCTCCCCAAGCTCTGCCCTACCCCGGATGCATCCCCCAAATCTCCCAGAATTTCCCAACCTGGAGCAACCCTAGCTTAACACCTCATCTTATTATAGCTCCTTCTCTGATTGCTGCCAAAAAAACCTCTGCTCAGTATTAACTAAAGGTTAATTGCAAGTATGCTGTGTTTATCCTCAGACTGTTCTGAGGAAAGCAGGAAAAGGATTCAGTCCTGGTAAAGCTTGTGGAGAATGTTTAAGGGGCAACCTGATAAGTACATGTTCATTTCTGAACCAACTCAACCCTGTCCCAGTGGTGGTATCATTGTGGAACATTGGTGGCCCCAGCTGGCACCAAGTTTCCACTCTTCATAAACAATGATTTGAATCTTACAGAAGTTATTTGTTGATACAGTTTCTGTCAGAGAAATGTAATTTTTTTCACCATACCAGGACCCCCAAAAATAGCATAAAAGGGGGCCTGCCACAGCAGAAGGGGGAACTGGCAAAATTACCCCCTTTCCCATCAACTGAAATTTCCACTGTATCCAACCCAATGTATTTGATTTGAGCAGCAGGTGACTGCTATGACTCCATGACTTTCATTCACTGAAATCAGATTCAAACCCAAACTCAGGCACAGAAAAGACAAATGGATCTCTTTTGTTCCCTAATAATTCTGTGAGTAAAGCCAAAATGTACGTATTTGGCAGTGAGTGTTATTTAGCTTGTGAGCTATTTTTTTCTGTATCTGATAAGGCCCGTATTTGCCTAGCAACATACTTAATGATCCTGTGTACTAGGGAATTTTCTCATTTCTACAGTAATATCCCCAAGGCATCTGCTTTAAGTGTTCTGTACTTTGGTATTTACAGGCTGCTACTTGTTCCAGCCTCTCACTCTGAATTTCATATGGAAATGCCAATGTTATTTTTGCTGACTTGGTTTTATTACCACAGTGCAGAGAAAATTTGTCAAGTCATTGATTGCAACCTCTAGGGTTCAAAATTGATCCTACTTTCCAGTTAGACACAAAAACATACAAATCTAACTAGTAACTCCTCTCTATTTTCTTCCACATTTCTTTATTGTTTCTAAGAATCCAGTCTTTCAAATACTAAGTGTGCAAATCCCATTAGTTTCTTTAGGACCAAGTCTAGGTGCTGCTGACTGGTATGCTGTCATTTTGTATTCTGTATATTATAGAAAAAATATTTAATTTATATGCCACTTTTCAGCCCTATCTAGGATCCCAAAACCCGTTCACATAATTTGTAAGATAATTCAAAAACAATGAAAAATGTTAAAACTATAGATACAGAAGACCCTATAAAACATAATTAGAGCCTTACCTCTTGGGGACAACTTGTGAAAAGGCACTTTTATGTGTCTATACCAATCTAATCTCACATAAAACAGGTACATACAGGGCATCCTTTTACATTAATTTCTGGGCTTGAGCAAGTTGGTATGTGAGAGCTCAGTTGAGTCTCTGGACAGGGGAATTCTATAGTCTTGCTTGAGGAATTAGTTACTGGTACTTAGAAAAAATATATATCAGCAAGTTCTTTATTGTGAGAGAACATACTAGATTGGAAAGGCTTCTAGTTATCAGGGGCATAGCTAGGGAAAATGGAGCCCGGGGCAGACTCCGAGTTTTCTGCCCCGCTGTGGGCCCCTGTGCCCCCTGCCCCTCTTACCTTAGCTAGTGAGGGGCTTGGCAGGGCAGGGGGGCCTGCTAAAGCCTGGGCTGCAGGCTGGCTGGCTAATGAGGAGGCAGAGCAGCCAGGTGCCCCCTGGGCAGGCCTAGTGGGCCATGGGCGTGCTCTCCAGCTTCTGCCCGAGGGGCAGGCCAAGCCAGAGGGGGCGGCACAGTGTGCAAGTCCCATCCCGCGCCACTCCTGCGCACACTGCCCCTCAGGCAGCAGCTGGGGAGCACACCCATCACCTACCAGGCTTGCTGACAGGCCAGAAGTATGGGGGGTGATTTTTGGCCCATCCACGTGACTCAAAGGGGGCCGCCTGGGGCATTTGTCTCCAGATGTCCCCGTTGTAGCTACGCCACTGCTGAAACAGCAAGTCAGTGGATCCAACCCAATCATCCCAGTGCCACAGCTCGGCTGTAATTGGGAGCTAGAGGCACATATCACTACCATTCTGCCATCATTTTACTGACTGAGTTTAAGGCCTTGGACCCTCCCATCTGCATGAATACTTCTCACCCTGTGCTCCTCCATGACAGTTTTGCTGATCTGAGCAAGGTATTCTGGAGATGCCAACCTGCAAATTGTCTGAATTAACAACTGCCCAAACGTGTGCCATCTCTGTTGTGGCCTCCACCTTATAGATTGGCTTGCCTGAGGAGGTCAGACTTTAGTCTTTCTAGAAACTGCGCAACAATTATTCAAGAGGGCTTTTCTATGCAGGCGATAGGATTGCGCTGTACAAAGTTACTTGGATAAATTATTAGGGATTATGGTCTAAAATACTTTGTATAGCTATACTACTGTGTATAGCTTGCTGAAACTAGGATTCTACGTAATTTTTGTGCCATTGAATGCACATCATACTATCATACCTATACTTGCTGACCAAGAGAATATGTATAAATCAGAAAATCCCCAATTTGTTTTCATCTTCTTGGCTATGAATTTACTAGTTAACCTTAAGCAAACTGGTCTCTTTTCCTCAGTCTCCCTTATTCTTCAGTATGGAGGAAATCATTCCGATGTTGTTGAGGATTATTACAGAGCATGTGAATTCCTTTGAACATATATCAAAAAAGGTCCACAGTGTAAGCCTCTATGTTCACAGTGTAGGAATACCCCATGGAAGTAAAGAAAACAGGTCTGCACAAGTTGCTGGCCCTTTCAGCACAGACACCTTAGAATCGTAGGATCATGGTAAAGTTGTAGGTATTGTTTCAGTTATGATGTGTTTAAAAATTTAATAAGAATAATTATTTTTTAAAAAGTAGATCTCTGCTGTCAGGAGATCAGTTGAAATTCCATCTGGCTAGCAATTGGCGGGGTTAGGGGACATCATGGCATAACATTACTTCTAGGGAAAACTCACAAATGGTGTCAGGCCCCTTTAAGAATCATTGAAAACTCCATGTCACTTCAGTCCCCCCCCCCCCAAGATGCAATGCTGTTGTGCTGATGACAATTTCTTTTAACTTTTTTACTTTTACCATAGAGCAAAACACTCATTCCTAGTGTGGCATTATGTCAATTCTGTTTTTTTTACCTGGAATATGTGACGCTGAATGACCAATGGAAATTTTCTATTTTATTTTTCTATTGCTGGATGCCGGAGTAGTGGCAGGCAATGGGAGCTGGGAGTGGGAGACCTCTCACTGCCAGTGAGTACCTGGCAACCCTAACTTTTCCAGGAGAACTCCAAGCTCCACCCCAGGACTGGAAACCCTAGCTTCTCTGCTGGTACTTGAGCTAGGCCCAACATCAAGTTTGATCCAAGAAGCCAGCAACGGGCTTGTTATATGTCAGCATGTTTAAGCATTTGTCATGAATCATTTCAAAGAATTTTTATAATTATTTAAGTTGTTCTTGATTTATCACAGGAGTGTCTCCAGATATTCTGTGGTTCCCAGTATTATTGTTTTGCAAATTTGCTGAAGCCTTCCAATTTCTCACCATTTGTGCCATAATTTTGGACACCTCATTCAAGGCCCTACCTATTCACAATTAAAACTAGAGACTTCAGAATCCAGAAAGTAACAGTTCATGTTAAAGTACTTTGAATTTGGATAATAAAATGTTAATTCCTACAGAACTCTAAACCTAATTACTTATGAACATGAGGCGTTTATTGCTGTCAGCTTTAATCACTTTTCAACTTCCAGCTGTTAAGACCTTCTGGCAGCAATCCAAGCCATTCGTCTGCAGCGGTTCTCCTTGGCTGAATAAAATATTGGCCGGCTTCTCAGGCTGCTGTTATATAATCAGCAGATTTACAGTGAACACCCAAACTTTCAACAAATCAAAACAATAGTATCCTAAGTGGCTGGAATATCTACTCATTGCAGCCTTTACTGGACATGTTATCTAAATTCAACAGTAACAACAAAATTCAAGCTGTTCTTTTGCCATATCTGTCAGCAGATCCATTTCTATATTATTCAGATTTTAAAGTAATTGGTTTTTTTTGGCATTGATGTAACTTTCTAGTAACAAACTAGTAAATTTTTTGTGGCACCAAAATTTTGACACTAATAATTTAATAGCCCCTTGAAAGTTTTTGAGATATTTCACGATGATGATTAGAAATCAGGTATTATGTGTGTATGATTTTGCCTCAAGTCACAGTTAACTTATGGTGACCCATAAGATTTTCAGGGCAAGAGACGTTCAGAGGTGCCTTACCAACTCCTCCCTCTGCATTGGTTGAGGGAGTTCTGAGAGAACTGTGACTGGTCCAAGGTATTAACCTTCCTCAAATTATTGTCGAAGGCTTTTACGGCCAGAAACTGTGGTTTCCAGGCTGTATGGCCGTGTTCTAGTAGCATTTTTCGTAATGTTTTGCCTGCATCTGTGGCTGGAATCTTCAGAGGATCTGATGGTAGTAAAGCAAGTGGAGTATATATACCTGTGGAATGTCCAGGGTGAGAGCAATGAACACCACCCAGACAAAGGATGTCTCTAGGCAGTAAACAATCAAAGGGCTAGTGAACACCACCCAGACAAAGGATGTCTCCAGGCAGTAAACAATCAAAGAGATCAAAAGGCCAGGCTACTACAATGCAGATGCCCTCACTAATTGATTATGCTATCTTCATGGTTACTCACATACTAAATGAGTGGATTCTACCCAACTCATGCAAATCAAGCAGGTATCAATGAAGCAAAACTTCTGGGATTCCTTCTCAGATGACTTTGATATTAGGTTGCTAAGTAAGTAAACCATAAATGTACACTTGTAATGAGCTCTTACCTGCAGCGTTACTCCAAGACATAGTATAACTTTCAGTTCTTCATTGCCAAGATACGTTGTTTTATTATTTTTCTTGCTTCTCCGTATTTTGGTTGGCAGATTGCTGCAACTCCATCCAGTTCTGCCAAAGAATGCATTGTGTACAATAACAATTCCATATTGGAAAATTATGGCTGTAATATGGGATGGTGACAGTGGGCCTGGTGAGACATTTCTTGTAATTCACTTGTGGCGGTTGAGTGGAGTGCCTCCAGACAGCTGTTGTTTGTGGCAAGCAAGAGGCCATTAAACAGCTGTGCTTTGCAGAGAGAAACATCACTGCCAAACAAATGCAGAAATCCCGTAAGAAGATGTTCCGAGCATTTCAGCAACGGTGAAAAGTAGAAGATTCGCTAACCCGATTTGTAGGCTATCCATCCAGCATGGAAGTTGTAAAGCCGCTCCCCTGTGGTTGTCTTACATGCTGTACTGGTAATGAATGGGTATCTTGGTGATGTTTGTTTGTTTATGTTAAAATTGTGCAGCTTCTCCAAATGCTGAAGCCTGCTAACCATAAAACTCATAAAATGAAATCACAATGTAAATTAGATTAAAATAATCAGCCCGTATAGTGAAAGCAGTGGCTGCAGCTGATTTGCCTGGTTTGCAGACCCAGCCTGAATATTTGACCTTCATTTTGGAAGGTCAGGAGAAGGGAAGGCGACTGGATCTTTTCTAATAGATTGTTCTGTATTGTGGCAATCAGAGTAGCCTTGCTTGTGGCCTGAGATGTACTCCCATTTCCTGCAACACAGGGTTTCTCAGCAACACCCATCTTCAGGACCCCAATGGGTGTTCCTCATATTCATAATACCGGTATGTGTTCCTTGTGAAATGTCAGGCCATTTATATGACCAATAATGAATGCCTATCTTGCTAAGTTGTTGTGAGGCTTACTAAAACGTGGCTTGCAAAGCATTAGTAGTTAATCATCTATTAGCAATACTTGTACACTATTGTGCTCTGATTGCATGTGCCATTCAGAAAAGAAGAAAAAAAAGAGTTTGGATTTATGCACCATTTTTCTCTCCTGTAAGGAAACTCAAGGTAACTTATAAGCTTCTTTCCCTTCCTCTCCCCACAACAGACACCTTGTGAAGTAGGTGGGGCTGGGAGAGTTCTGAAGAACTGTGACTAGTCCAAGGTCACCCAGCAGGAATGTAGGAGTGTGGAAATACATCTGGTTCACCAGATAAGCCTCTGCCACTCAGGTGGAGAAGTGGGGAGTCAAACCTGCTCTTAACCACTACACCATACTGGCTCCATAACTGGGCATTTCAAGGGCTTTTGTCAGATCAAGAAAGAGAGTTGACTGTAGCATGGCCTTGTGTCTTATATTTTAATTGGTCTGTTGTTGGCTGCAAGGAATTTATCACTGCCTCTTTAAGATTTTTCTCTCACATCTGAGAATTGCTCGCTGACAGTGAAATAAATGTCAAAAGAATAGCTGGTCATGTAGGCAGGCAGTTGGAAAGAGAGACCTAGAGGAGTCTTTTTAAAAATTCCAGCTATTTCATAAAGCCTTGGAAAAACGTTTAAAATGTTGCAACCAGCAAATTATGTCTTCAAAAAGAGACAAAACATGTTTTGTTTTGTTTTGTTTTAGTTGATGCCTTATACACCTCAGCTTTTACATAGGTGTTAGGCCGAATCACTCATTTAATGTAGTTTGAAGATTCTTCCTTCCAAAGCAGTATTTCCTTGCAGAAATGCCACCTAGGAAGCTTGAATCTAGACCAAAGGACCAGTGAGGTAAAGAGAAAGAGATGTTTGATTTCTCCAGCCCTAAACAGCCATTGCATACTCTAAATCTCACCCTCCAGAACAGATACCAAGGATTGTGTGGTGATGGAGTTTGCTGTGTATCTTACAGCCATTCTGCTGAAGAAAGAGAGACAAGGGATGGTCTTACATCCTCTCTTAAGCCATCCAATCCCCATGGCATTTTGTCCCCCAAATTCCAGTAATACACTTTCAGGATCACAGGATGCTGTTGAGCAGAGGAAAACAAAGGGAAAAGCCTGTTTGCATTAGCATAATGTCAGTAGGATAGAGCCTGCTTTTTCTTATTCAGTGCATTTGGTTTGTGATTTAAGTCTGATACATTGTATGTCACATTTAAATGTTATATTTAAATACTTATAAATAAATAAATATACATTTAAATGTATATTAACAATATTTTCAATGTATAATATAACCATGTAATTGCTAGTTTAAGGATATTCTTTACTAATGAAGGAATCAATATTTGATAGGAAAGGTAAGATAGGCATTCTAACTAACCATCTAACTAGATGGGGGCAGCTGGAAGGAAATTCCTGTGATTAGCAGTTCCTGTGATTCTGTCATTAACATTTTCAACTTGAAGTTCCATATATAGAGGAACTGTATCCTTACAAAAAAAAATACAGGCAGACAACAGGTAGTTTGGGGAAAGTGTTTTTATGTCCAAAGTTAGCACAATAGTGATTATACTAGATAGCCAGATGGGCAACCAAGCTGACTCAATGCAGTATATTTGTATGTAAACACTGGCCTTCTGTTTCCAGTTTCCTATACAATACTTTAGCATCATAATACTTTCCAGAATTTCACTGTTATGGACAGTTTCCAGTCACAGGCACATAAACAATGTATACCATCAGCCCCCTGGGCTTGCCAACCATTTGTAATGGATGATCTATAAATATTGAGAGTGCGTTCTCATTTGCAGTTTTTCATCCAGTAAATGTTTTACACAATAAATTGTTCATAAAATTGCATGGTATGAAGGAGAGCTCATCGTAACGAAACTGTAGCTACAGGGGAAAACTGCTGAAGTTGTTGTCAGAGAGGGCAGTATCACAGGAGCTGTCCCACCAACCAAGTGTGGTCAGATCTGGAAAAGAAATGTGTATCAGTGCTTGTGGACTACAAGTTGTGTCTGTTGAATATATGCAGAGGGGAGTGGGGAAGTGTCTGCCAGTTGTGCCCAACCTCTGTATGTTGCCTAAGTGTGTACAAGTGCAGGGCTGTAGCAGCTTCCACATATTGGGAAATAAGTCCTGGCCTTATCATAAAGGCACACTAGGCATTGCCTAGGATGCCAGGCACTGAGAGGCACCGAATTTGACAGAAGTAACGTATAATATAAATATGACATTTCTTAAAAGTATCAATTGTAGTTGTAAAACCATGCATCATTGCAATATCAGATGTTGTATAATATTATGCACATTTAGGATCATGGCTGGGGACTGGGACCCTGCCAAATTCTTGACTCACACAGGGCTGCAAAAACCCTTCGGCAGGCGGAAAGCAGAGTCTCTCACAACACAAGCAGAACCTTTGTATAAACCTTTGTATGTATATATGGGTGCTTTTTCAGACATCCTACAGAATGTGTAGCAGGTGAGGCAAGCAGGTGTGATCCCGCTGTTGTCTACATGAGCACAGAGAATGCATAAAAAAAAACTCTGGCTCACAGGTACAGAAGAAAAATGACAACACCTGTAGATTCCTCCATTGTTATCACTTGAGGACTCAAGCCCATTAAACAAGTTTATGGCCCAGTTTAGAGACAATGACTCTGCTGCAGCTACTCAGAGTCTTCCTTTCACTCAGGCTGTGAGAAATGGATCAGGCCATACATCTTTATATGGTTTCAGCATTCCTTTCATTGTTTTGCTTGCCATTTCTTGGTAAACAGCAATTTCAGCCCTGCATGATTGTTCTTGTCTTCTAGGTTTTCTTAAGCAACGATACAATTAGTTCTTTCCCTTCTGCCTTCTAGCAGTACAGGCACCAGTTTTGGGAAACATCTATAATAACTATAGCCAAACTGATGCCAATCTCTTTAGCAGTATGCAAAAACCTGCCTTTTCCCCTTCTGAAAAATTATTAGGCGTCAGGCTAAACAAATGTATAGAGAAAAGTTGTGGCAACAAGCCTGCTTTGCTAAATGGTTTAATTTTCCATGATAGTGACCTTACATGTTTAGACTAGATGTGCCCAATCTTGTTTCGCCTGTGGGTCCATTTGGACCTTTGATTAAGGGTAGCATAGGCCAACACAAAATGGCTGCCCCAGGGCTGGGAGTCAATCACAACATGTGCTACATTGGAATGTGCTACATTGTGTAGCCAAGTCTCCTCCTATGCTACAGGCAGTTGCTTCACCCTGTAAACACAAGGACAATGCCTCCTGGAGCACTTCCCACACCAAAGACATACTGTCCTAAACAGCTACAGGAAACTCTGTGAGGAAGTTTGCCAAGCCAAAGGGCTACAGATAATCTGCTTATGTCTGGTTACATTCATACATTACTTTGCACTCCCAAGTCCACTTCTGGCTCCAGACTGTACCTGCAAGATTTAGGGATGTGCTAATGCTTTTGCTTTCACTTCACTTTATTTTCAATTTCTTCATTTTCATTTTATGTGGTCACTGTATAATTTGTTATTGTTATATAATACATTGGTTTCAATGGGAAGCTTATTTCTGGCTGTAAGAAACTGTATACTGTTGGGACGTTCTATGCCAAATGATAAGTGGATAAGAGGAAGAGTCCTCTTATCCAGGTGATTAACAGTGTCATCTTGAGCAAAGTTACAGTTTCTAAGGCCATTGACTTCAATGGACTTAGAAGCATGGCACTGTATATTTCTCACTAGCAGAGTAGGCATAGGTAGATGTTTTGCACCTTTAACAAGTAGGCAGAAGAACTGAGGACAGAGTTGGCATGTGGGCATCCCAAGAAATATAGGAGTAGAGCAGAATGGGCAACTGTTTCATTGTTCAGACATGTGAAGGTCATGGCACAATGACAGAGCATTTGCTTTGTATGCTATGGTTCCAGATTCAGTCCCCAGAATTTCCAGTCAAAAAGGATCAGGTTGCAGGTAATGTGAAAGATCTCTGCCTAAGATCCCAGAGAGCTGCTGCCAGTCAGAATAAGCACTGACCTTGGTAGACCAATGGTCTGACTCGGAATAAGGCAGCTTCACATATGAGTCCCAGTGCTTGTTAGAAAGCAGATCCTGAACTAAGAGTGCTTTGCTGCAATCACTTGAAGCCTGCATGCACTATGAGTGACACACACCCCAAGCGTCCATGTAGAGGACTCAGGGCGGACACACGCTGCTGTCGCCACAATAGGAAAGAGAGGCTTGCTGTTTTTATATCACTTGGTATGTCAACATTCCTGTATCTATCAGTATTTGAGGCTTGACATTAAAATAAAGTTTTACAAAGCCCTCCTAATCATTGGGAGAGCAGACTGGGGGAGGTGAAATGGAGTCCAAAAGCCCAAAGCAAAGATCAATGCAGGACCATTTCTTTCATCTTCCCTGCGAAGCAGGGGAAAAGGTATCCCTTTGCCTGCTCGCATAAACAGCAGAGGTTATGGGTTCTACCACACAGGGGGAAAGCATCTGTAACAGAAGCTTTACCCCCCAAAGAATCTCCCCCCAGTGTGGGGCAGAGCACCAGTGTATAATTGGCCCCAGATATGAAAGGAACGTTAAGATTAAGACTCTGAGGCAGAATCTTCCAGCTGGTATCAGTAGTATCTGTTATCCTTACTATAATTAACTTCTACTAGGTGCTTTAAATCAGGAGAAATTGAAAGAACCTTATCAATAAACTAATGTCCCACCGAAGGTAGTAGAATTACCACAGTGCTTTAAGCCATGACACTTCCATGTTCCTGTGTTGCTTATCTGCACAAATGGCACACTTTGACCATTCCACACTGACATGCACTGAATCCACCCTTTGGTCCATCTAATGATGTTTTAACTATTCATTGGTTCGCTTTCCAGGGTCTCAGGCAGAGAAAAGTTTTTCCTAATCTTTCCTGTCTGAGATGTTTTTAACTGGGATTTCTAGGGAAACTATATGAAACCTTCTTCCTGAAAAAAGCATATATTCTGCCAATTAATATAAAACCTACCCTGACCCTCTAATTAATGTGAAATTAAATAACAATGGCATTTTCCCTATGGCCAATATATCCAGGGATAAAGAAGTGAACCATCCCGGTTTGACCATGAATTCCGCATGGCTTCCAGGCCTAAATTGGGCCTGCTCTGTAGGATTTGCATTATCCTGCTCCCATGCAAACACCGCGGGAGATGGACCTGTCTATTTCTCCTGCCTCACCACCTGCTGTCCCTGCCCCTTAGCTGCAGCCAATCAGAACGTTGGAAAAATGGAATCTACGTAAACTACGTAAACATAGGTAAACTATGTAAACATAAACGTTCATGTGGAAAATGAAAATAAACCAGGGGTGCATGCATAATTCACTGGAGTTCTTCCACCTGGCCTGAATGCGCTGACAGGCAGCTGTGCGAAGGGAGAAACTGGAATAAAAACACCCTAGGATATATGATCCCGGGTCTATCCCAGGATATTTTGTCTGTGGGGAAAACACCAATAATACGTTTGAAGAAGCTTCCTTTCCTATTTCCCTCTTTATATAATTAACTTGTAATTAAATTGTAATAAAAGTTTTAATAAAGCTCAGCATTCATTGATGTAAGTTTTTCAATTTCCTTTCAATTAATATGTAGAACTTCAAAAGATTCCCCCTGAATGCAGATGGGGGTGCGATAGACTTCTAGGAAACTTCTTTTAAAGAATGCCTTTCAGAAGATGCCCTTTTTAGACTTAGAGTTGTTTTTATTCTAAAGATTCTTCCCCTCTCCCTGCTGCGCAGGAGGGTGGCAGATGTTTGTTGCTTTTCCTTGTGTGGTGAGTTAGCATATTTCCTTAAGACAGAAGAGGTAACATATTTTTCACACATTCCTGAATTCATGATTTGTTATCAGAGAACTCTATTCATTTCAACTCCTTCATGGCAATTAACTGAAAGAACATACCAGAACACTTTGTAATTTTTGGGACTCCCTAAAAGTTGTATCTTTTGAACATGTTCACAAGATTTCTCCGAAGGTTCCTCAGGAAGTAGAACTATTTCATTCATTTTTTCTGTTTGTCTTAACTAGGTGGGTGGTTGTCTTGTGGTTTAGTTTGGGCTGCTCCTTAAAATCCACCTCAAAGCACTACTTAGGTGCACAGCCATTTTGGATAATTCTTTCCCAAGGGTAGCTCAATGACACCAGCAGAGGACGTGTTCGCTTACAATCACACACTACAGGGCATACAGAATGTATTTATAGATAGCGATACACCATGTTTTCACCCATACAAAACAACATCACATTATAGCATTATTGCATTACAACATCATTCTCTTCCGTTTTATCCAAACAAAACCACTGTAAGGAAGGTTAGGTTAAGAAAAAATGATGGGCTCATGATCACCGGTGGTGCATCCTTGGCAGAATGGAGAGTCAAACCTGGTTCACTTAGGCCCGTTTGTTATTCATCAGCTCCTTTGTCCTTAAACCTGTTACTCACATGCCAATTTCTTCTTTCCAATAAATGGAAGTTGTTCTGAACACATCCATTTCTACTGTGTAAACAGGAATCTGAGTGAATTAGAATCCCATTCCTGATTGCAAACAAAAAGGAACACTGGTTGTTATGGGCTTTCCGGGCTGTGTGGCCATGGTCTGGTAGGTCTTGTTCCTAATGTTTCGCCTGCATCTGTAGCTGGCATCTTCAGAGGTGTATCACAGAGAGAAGTGTGCTACACATTGTGTCCAGTGAGAAAGGAGTGTTTAGTTGGGTATATATTGTCCATGTCCCAGGGTGGGGAATCAAGTGTTTGGGTGGAACTTGCTATGCAAAGGTGTGGTTGACTGCATTGTATTGCTAGTGCAGTTTTTAGTCCATTTACATTCGTATTTGCAGTTGCATTCCCTGCAGTAGCAACAGTATTAGTGAATGCAAATCCTGTGCCTGGGTGGAGTTCATTGTCCATGAACCTAGAATGCCTTTGATTCTGGTGTTTTCAAGTACTGGTAGCCAAGTTTTGTTAATTCTCAGAGTCTCTTCTTTCTTGTTTCTTGTCTTGATGTTTGTGGATTTCAGTAGCCTCCCTGTGTAGTCTGACATGCAGCATTCAGACTCGTATTAAAGAACATGAAAGACACTGTTGACCTAACCATCCTGAAAAATCTGCAGTAGTAGTAAGATTTATTTACGGTCTTTAACCAAAGCATTTACAATACAATTTAAAATAAACCAGCTTAGATGCAGCAGTAGAACATGCTCTAAACAAAATTGAACATAACATTTTATTTGAAAACAATGAAATTCTGGACAACTCAGACGGTTACTACGTCGGACTACACATATGCTTGCTTCTGGGATGGGCAGTATACCAAATTTAATAAATAATAATAATAATTACACCTGAACCTATCTTTAGTTTCTTACTCTGCAGAGCTTCCCGGGACAACTTAATTTATCTTTTCAGAATGCAATGCAGACACAAATCGCACAGCATGTAATAAAATTCATGGCAGTATGTATTTTAGGATCTAGAGTGAATTTACTAATGTTCTATCTGCCCGACACATGACACTATAAAGCAATCATCATTCAAAAGCCTGGCATGCTTGTTTCCAGGAAGCATATTATAATCATTCTAATTTACTACTGGGAACCATTTGGCTTAGTGGGAATCTGATACTTCTCTACTAGCAGTGGTTGACACAGTGGACTTAATTTTAAGAAGGGGCTTAAAAAGGACTCAGCTTCCAGCCTGTTCAGACCTTTAATATTTCTATGCTATTCTATTTATATAATAATAATAATGTGTAAGACAGATTAAATACCATATTTTCCTTTTACACCTTTTTAGGGTGCAATTTAGTGTCTTCTGCTGACAGTGAATTTCAGGTGCGGGGGGTGGGGGGTTGAGCGAAGGTAGAGATCTATCAAATGTAGATCTAGATCCACTCTACATTTAGGATGTGTTGACTTCCTATTGTTCAGCACTATTTTGCAATGGTGATACCTAGAGGTTTGTTGTAAAGAATGATAATGAAATTCTCCAAGATAATTTTTAAAATGTCCTCTCATGTGGGTGTGCTGCTGAAATTAGAGCTGACTTGGAAAAAGAACATAGATTTCTATCTACCTCAGCACTTTTCAATCCGACTGATTTTCAGTTAAGGAAACTTGAGCAGATGTTTAAAAGCTCCTGTTGAAATCCAAGGAAATTAAATGTCCTTAATTTGGGCTTAATCATACTTGTGACTTTCAGACACTTATTGATCCAGAATCATTTCTGAATGATGCAGAATATATTCAGGGATCTCGTTTTCTCCTTTGCATTCTGGATATAAATGCAAGAAATTTTTTTCACTATTATCACATTTCTGGAGAAGTAGATATTGTCTGTGTCTTGGGTAGCACTGGCCCAAGGAGTCCTGACTTTACAAAAGTTTCTGGAGCCGGTTTTCTTTCTTTGTCCTTTGCAGTGCTGAGATAATTTCACTGTTCCTGCTGATCACTGATACCTCTGCTTCTGAGTATTTCTCATCACAGGGTTATCTGTTCAAGCTAAGGGAACAGGGAACGTGTACTGGCAAAGGCTTCAGATGAGACCAGTTGAGCTCTTGTTGATGAATGCCAGTATTGTTTACTTTGAATACTTTGTTAGGAACTTTCTCAAAGAGAAAGTGAATTTGAGATGTTAATTGTTTCCACCCAAAGCTGGTTAGGAGGGGTTTGGAGGCCTGGTGTTTTTGGCCTCTTTTCAGTATCTTGACAGACTTTGGTGGATTCTTCACAGGGCAAAAATAATGGGTGTAGGGAGCAATACAAACCGTTTGGGGGGGACTTTTTTTTAGGGGGGACAGGTCCTGTCCCCAAAATGAGTTTGCCCTGTTTTATTTCTCTCAACACTGGATTTTTGAAAATCCCTAAACCAGTGATCCCTTTTGCAAAATCCCAGGTTGGAGCCATTCCACCGCAAATGACCTGGCAGGAAACCCCTTATTCCCCTCTCTTCCACTGATCTCTATTGTCTGGAGAACAATTGAAATCCCAGGGCATCTCCATGCCCCACTTGGAGGGTGGCAAACCTAAACAAAAATAATTTCATTTGCTGCACAGGAGATAGCCACTAAATGTCAGGACTGTGAATCTGGATGGAATTTGGATATGAGAAAAGGAGAGAGCAGAGAGCCCTGACTTAGATAACCCAGGCTAGTCTAATCTCATCAGATTTCAGAAGCTAAGCAAGACCAAGCCTGTTATTTGGATGGGAGACTCCCCCCCCCCTCAAGCCATACCAGGGTTGTGATGCACAGACATGCAACAGCAAACCCCCTCTGAATGTCTCTTGCCTTGAAAACCCCACCAGGAGTTGCCATAAGTCGATGTGACTTGACGACAAAAAAACCCAAACAAAAACCAGTGCAGAGTAGGAAGGTGAGCGTGTTCTCCATCTTCTTCGTGCTTTCCTAATCATCTTGCCCACCTTCCCCTCTTGCCTAAAGCCCTGTTTGGTGGCAGCCATCCTTTTGGCCACATTTCCTCCTAAGCCACTATCATGTCTTACAAGGGGGTACGTTTTGAGAGAAAGAGTTGATTTACTTGATGCCTATGTTGCAAAGGGGCCAGATGTCATTTTTGTTTGCACATGCCACTTGCAAGAGGTAGTCTTACCGAGGCCATTTCCTCAAGGGCCAATAAACATGGGTAAAAGGTGGGTTACATGAACCTGTCCTTGCCCTGGCCTGTTTGCATGGCCAGTGGACACCAAGCGCATTGGCCAGGGTGCTCGCCTCCTCATGGAGGTGCATCTTTTTTTGTGAGTTCTTACCTGTCTCTGATGTGTAGCCCAGCAGGCAGCCACAGCCAATCCCCCAGAGCCACGATAAGGCCCTAATAATCTTGCTCGCCTTCCTTTAAGGCTGCACAGACAAGAGCTGGGGAACCCCAAACACACTTGAGATTCTTTTGTTTTAATGGACCTCCTGCCTGGCCGTTTGCTTGGGCTGTGAAGCACATTAAAACAAAAGAATTACAAAAATCTCAATTGTTGAATAACCTGGTTGGGGAAAGGGGAAATGCGGAGCGGATCCACATTAGGAATGGGATCCATGTGAAGCCCCCCCCCCCCCAGGTTTTTTACCGGTATTATCCCAGTTTAATTGGCCCGTGCAGAAAGGGCCCTAGACTAGTTCTCTTCAGGAAAGAGAGAACTGACATGACATTTTGTTTATTTATTTACAAATATACAGGTAAAACACAGGTGAAGGCACAGAGGCAGTCCTATGGGGCAGCATATTTGCTATTCTACACCACAGCCTCAGGGAGGCTGCACCTCCAAGGTGCCCCAACCAATTTCAGTCTGTCTGCTCCAGCAATCTCTGCACTTGCTTTTCACACACACACACACACCCAGCCTAGTCTCTTCTGAAATAGGAGGTCACTTCCCTGAACCCAGATGGACTGTTTCCTGGCATTCAAAGCTTGCGTTTTCCTTGAAGTTATATTAGTCCTATCTGAGAATCACTGAAAACTCTATGGTTTCCTAGAAAACTGTTTAGCATGATGTGCTGCCACACCATCAACCTGACAGCCACTTAAAAATTATCTCCCTTCACTGCTTAGAGCTGTGGCAGGAAAGAAGAGCTGGAGGCTTGTAGCCTTGCGTGCAGATCAGCTGTAATTCCAAGAGAACTCCAGGTCGCACTTAGAGGTCGGTAACCCTAATCAGAATTCAGGGGAATGGAGTTCCAGAGGCAGTCAGTGCTCAAAACCTCAGAAGATATATTAGAGTCATAAAACCAGTACAAGAGAGAGATTTTGAATCACAATCCTGAATCCAAATCCAAGGATTTAGATGTCTTGCCCCCAATGGTCCAATCCTGTTTTTAAAAACACCTGATCTAGTGGCCTCTCCTGGCAGCAGTGAACTCCTTGATTTGATGATCCATTGTGTGTGTGTGTGTGGGGGGGAGAGTACGGCAAACATGCTTGCATCTTCTTTTGTTTTTCACATGGGAAAGTTTAGGAGTGAGGGAGATGAGCACTTTGGAGCATGGCATGGCATGGCATTGCTGCTAAGTTTGTGGCAGGAGTGGTCATTTAGGAACAATTTTGGAGGCTGGTGTTGGGATCTCAGTGGCCAGCTGTACCATGTTCTTTATTTGTGGTCTACTTGTGGTCTAGGAGTAGGACAATTATCTCTGTGCCTCACTAGATCTGCCTCTGTAAAATGAATGCTGTATTGTGGCAACAAATGAGCGGGTCAGTGGCGCAATCTGCTCTCACATTCCCTTTTTACCTTGTACCTGGTTCAGGAAAGAGCTAACACAATGAAATTGTTTCTTCCCAGCATCTGGCAGTCAGAGATGTATTGTCTTTGGACATGCAATCTTCATTCATTTGTCATGGCAGTTGAGAGAGGCTTGAGTTGCAATGGGACAGACAGAGGGAGCACCAAATGGTTGAAGCCAAAGGAAGGTTTGGTATCTGGACTGAGTTGGGTATCACTTGAAGCATCCGCTGGTTCTAGAGTACCAGCTGCTTTTGTCAGTCAAGATCAACCAGCTACATAGGGGCACTTTTGCACATGCAGAATAATGCACTTTCAATCCACTTTCAATGCACTGGATTTTACTGTGCAAAATAGCAAAATCCACTTGCAAACATGTGTGAAAGTGCATTGAAAGTGAAGAAAAAAAATGCTGGATTAAAGGAAAGGATACTTAACTATGTTCTGAGTCCTCCTTTGAAACTATCTCTCCTATACCTATTTACCTGGCTGAAAAAGTAGGCTGGGGATAGCCATCTGGAAAGGAATCACTTACTTCAAGTATTTCCCTTCTGCTTGAGGGTTCATCCGCAGAACAGTAAGTGGTTGGAGTCAGCACAGTCATTTTCTGGAATTCTCCCAGGCAGGTAAGCATACTAGAAATAAATTGGCCGTCACAGTTAATAAGAGGATATTCCAGTTCTCTCTGGAGAAGTGTGGTTTCTCTGCACCATTTTCGTCTTGTACTAATTCAGGATTAAATACTTTGCATGTATGTTCATGGTTAACCACTCAGTGTGATAATTTCTAAATGGTTTCTAGATTCCCAACAAAACTTGAGCTCTTAAGCATTGAACAAGGCTTGGCTCCCAACCAAGTTCTGACACCATCTCTCTCCCTCCTCCTTAGCATGCAGTCTCTTATTCTCCTTCTTCAAAGGGGACAATGGCCTGGATTCACTTGGAAGGGTGCAGCTGCAGCGCAAATCACACCCCTCTCTGCCAGGGAAAACAACAGCATTTTGTGGCAACTCCTGCCCTCAGGGAAGGCGAGTGGCATCTGCATTACAATTACATATGGGAAGCCTGCCAGAGGGTAGCCTTAAATTGCTGTCAGTACCCCCATCACATTTCAGCTGGTGTGTATCACCTTGGGAACATCCTGAATAGGGTGGTCACGCTGCTGCCTAGGAAATGTTGATGCTCCTGTCATAGGATTTTTGCAAGGAAAGTGAAACCTGTAAAGCATTCAGAACTGATAAAACTGACCCTTCCCATGTCTTATTACCTTTTCATTAACTATAACTGGAATATCCCTATTTGATTATCTTATCCCTTCCTTATGATTGGGCCCCTCACTATGTTTGATGCCATTCAGTTTGTAGCTTTTATTACTGTGATGTATTTAAATTGTGTATTGTATTTAAATTGTGTATTGTTGGAAACCTCCCTGAGCCCAGTTTGCCAGGAAAGGGTGGGATATAAGTCAAACAAACAAATAATACTGTTGTTGTGGGTTTTCTGGGCTGTGTGGTCATGGTCTGGTAGATCTTATTCCTAACGTTTTGCCTGCATCTGTGGCTGGCATCTTCAGAGGTGTAAATAATAAATGAATATTGGGTGAGGGGCTGGTCAGTGTCTCCCTCCAATTTTGTTGGCTAATGTGGCAATCCTAAATGTTTCAGCCCAGAAGGAAATTTTATTGAAGTAAATAGGACTTGCTTCTGGGTAAAGATGGAGATGGGTGGGTGGCCATTCCTATGCAGAGCTGTGAGAAGAACACTAAGAACCCAGTGGGATGTGAGTGTAATTAAAATCTATCCATCCAGCAGATCTTCAGTTGACAACTGAAAAATAAATCAAGTCGCATTTTGTTCTTTGACAGCATACAATGGTCTGCATAGTAATGTAAAAATGCAAATGTTTATACAGATTTTTTTCAGTAAATATACTGAAGACACAACTTGTTATTTTCAGTTAGGATTACAATTGATGAGATGGTAGAAGATCTGTGAAATTGATAAATAGGAGCTGTACTGTTCCTCCCAGTATGGATTTATGGATTCCATAGTGCTGGAGAGGGGATTTAATGGCCCTTCCCTGGGTCTTTCCTCAGTCACAAGCCACTCTGTAGAACTGCCATTTGAGCCACTGGGGCACATACACATACTGAAAGGCAGCCTATATACATTTTTCCCTCAGAGATAAATGGATTATTGCCTATCAATTTGAGGATGGGAAATTGGTTCTGGGTAAAGAGTTTTAAACACCCCAGACCTGGATGGCCCAGGCTTGCCCAGTCTCACCAGATTAGCCATGGTTAGTACTTGACTGAGAGACTGCCATGAAAGACCAGGGTTGCTACAGAGAGACTGGCAATGACAAATAACCTCTACTCATCTCTTGCCATGGAAAACCTATGGGGTTGCCATAATACACCAGAGGCGGAGCGAGGGAAAACTATGCCCGGGGCACATGCGTGCTCTGCACCCCTGCCATGATGTCACCCCCTGCCCCTGGAATGCCCCACCATGCCCCCCCCCCTCGGTGGCCTAGCCATGCGGCTGCTCCACACCCCACCATGCCCCTCGGTGGCCCAGCCATGTCGCTGCTCCACCTGGGGCATTGCCCCCCGTCCCATGGGTGCTACGCCACTGTAATACACCAATGATTTCAGGGCACTTTCCACCACCACTCTGTGTCCCAGTGCTATGCCTCCAGTCTAGCAAGATAAACTGATCCACTTATGAATTGCATTTTTATGTATTAGTACATTTATATCCTGCCTTTCCCAGAGAAGACTCAAGGCAGTGTATGAAGTGCACTATGACACAAAGCCAACAACACGCACAAAACCTCTCAAAATCATGATAATAGCCATGACAGTCCAACTAGTTCTAAAACACTCAGGAATTTCTCATGTCTCATGTCATTGGACCTTCCACAGCAAAAGGGGTAATTTTAGACAGACTTTAATGATCTGGTGTATAGTTTTGTGGAACCTGCTTTTTCAGCCCTTGCTCTGCCTCCTCTACATCTGAAGCAATTCAGTAAAAGAGCAATTTAAAAGACCTGTCAAATGGAAACATCTTCAGATCTGCTTGGCTGCCTAAACTAAACTCTTTGGAAAGACTGTAATGTATCTTCTTGCTGCTGGCTAAATAATATGTGCATTCATATTAATGTCCCCCCTCGATTTTATGCAAACACATCAGCACACTTCACCAGCTGAGCCGAAAACTTAATGGTTCTCTAATCGCTGTTCACAGAAAAGGAATATAATTTATGCTCAGTAGCAGTTTCTGAAATAAAAAATTTCAGTTGCCTGCCATGCTGAAAAGAGTTCACGCAGCAAGTCTGAAATAGTTCTCTTATTAGCAGGAGGGATTGTCTTTTCAAGACAGGATTTTAAGGCTCAAGGCTATGGTGGGGGGCAGAATTAATGAGGATGGTCCATCTGTAAAGGCTACACAACAGAGATGAAGGTCCTTTGCGTCATCTCTCTGCCCATGACTGAAAGGGAATTAATTGTGTTGCAGTTGGGCCAAAGTAAATAACTACCGTCAGGCTATTGATGTGACCAGCTACTGGGACATGAGTAGGGGGCTTTGCTAGCAAAAACATTATGATGGAAAGAGAGCTTTGTAAAGGGCTATAGATGAGACAGATGGAATTGGGGGGGGGGGGGGGAAGCTGGCATTCAGGGCTATAGGCAAAAATTTTGTTGTAAAGGAACCTACAAAAACCCAGAAAGAGATGGCATTGTTAATTAGCAACAATGGTACTTCTTAACATTATTATACATCTGAAATTTTAATACATTTGTCAATTGTAATACATCTGTTAAAATTATGAGGGCTTACCACAATTAATTTACTTTTGACTGAGCAACTGAGTACAATGTGGTGTATATGTGTTTCCTTATATCATTATAAGTTAAAGGGCTATCGACTGTCTACATTCAAATGAAAGCTGAAGATCTGCGGAAGGGCCTCACACAATCTCCCATAAAGAGGACGATGAAGAAGAAGAAAATATTATATATATCCTACCCTCTCCTGGAGAACCGAGCTCATGTTTGTATTTCATCTGTTGTTTCAAATGACAGAATCCTATGGATCGAGCAAGTAGATAGTGGTACAAAACTTTCAAGACACCTATGAATTCACATTTGTAGTTTGCTCAAGGAATTAACTTATTTTCCAGTTTCCAGAATTGGCTGAACCCTTTTGTCCCTGAATGATGAACATCGACGCTGAGGCGAGCCATATTGCAGGGGCTTGCAGAATGAGAATTCATCCGTACGAGATCAATGAGCATCTGTCGATGACTCTGAGCCGCATTTTGCTGGCTGCGCTGCCTATGATTTTGCAAGCAGAGAAAATGTCATTCTGAGACGACATTATATTTGACATTTGCGGTTAAGGGCCATCATTGTCATCAAATTCATGACATTGCACAGCAAGCAGAAAATCAGTTGTGAGACTTTTCTCAAACATAGGTGACTTGAATACAGAAACCTGCTTTTTCAGTAGGCTTTGCAAGCCCTTCTTAACTTTTGTGAGATTAGCAAAGTTCACCATGAAGTTTCTTTTGTAGTTCAGTAATAAATAAGTTTGCCAGATGAATCATCTAGAAGGGAAACAAACCAGTCCCTGCTGTGTTGCACTTATTAACTTATTTATTGGTGTGCATGACCAAGTACCTATTGCCAATTTGAGTTTGAAAGTTTTTCCCAGTGCCAAATCTTCATGCCAGGGAATCTGAGATTAAATGTTTGTTTGTTACATAGCTTACTGATGATGATGATGATGATGATGATGATGATGATGATGATGATGATGATGATGATGATGATGATGACGACGACGACGACGACGACGATGACAGGAAAGTGGCAAACCCTGGAGCAAAATGGAGCTGATTATGTCCACATGGAACTACATTTGCTGTGGCACAGCTTCAGGAGGCAAATGGGCACAACTGATTTGTTTTGCTTTGTTTTTTCACATTGTTTAATGCTCATCCCAAAAACTCAGGTCATTAATTGGGTGGCTGGGGCAGTTCTACTCATAGGCAAGGGTCAACTGATGCCTCCAGCTCTTTTCCTCAACTTTGTGCCTTTCCAGTTTCCTCCTGATTCTGCTTACTGTCTTGACTGCCTCTCTTTGCGGCTGCTCTGGAGCCCCCCACTCTTCACAGCAAGCCATGTCCTCCAGTGGTTTGAATGCTGAAGGATTGGGAGGGAAGGAAAATATCTCTCTGACACATTAATTATTCCATGCTGAGTATGGAATAAAAGGAGAGGATGTTGTATGGTGTAAGATCTCCTAAGTAAGCTTACCACTCATGGGATAAGATGACCGGTTCTTATAATGTTAAAAATTGGTTGAACAGGAAGCATAGGAATAAATGGACAGTTCTCACAGTGGAGAGATGTGGGGTCCCGCAAGAATCAGTATTGGGACGAAAGCTATTTAATTTGTTCATTAATGATCTGCAACTGAGGGGTGAGCAAGTATAGTGGTCAGATTTGTAGAGGATACCAAATTACTCAGGATGATGAACACCAAAGTAGATGGTAAAAGAACTCCAGGAGGATGTATCAAAACTGGGAATGTGGGCAACTATTTGGCAAATGAACTTCAGTGATGACAAGGGAAAAGTGATGCACATTGGAACCAGACCCTCTAATTTAAATACATGCTGATGGTTTTTGAACTGGCTGAGACCAAGACTGGAAGAGATCCTGTTAACTCAGTATGGAAGGCAACATGAGGGGAAGATCTTGGCCTCTGTGCTCTGTTCATTGGTGCTTCAGGGCCATTGGCTGGTGTCTGTGAAACAGGATGCTGGATTAGATGGGTCCTTTGTTTGATCTATCAGGGCTCTTCTTTTGTAGGTACCTTTGGGTTTTACCTTTTCTCTTTATCGTTAACAACTGGACATTTGTCAGGTGAGCCCTTCCATCACAACCCAGTTATCTAAGACATTGGTTATGGTGCCATCAAATGGACAGCAATGTTGTGCATGGGCTTGGCTTATTCCTGACCATCAGTGGTGCAGGAGGACAGGATTTTCTTCTGAACCCACATGCCTCCAGCCAGTTCTGAGCTGAGCCCCTGAGACGATGACTGTGGAGCCTCACTTTAGACCAGGCTGACAGCAGCAGCAAACAAAAGTAATGGTCGTCCATAGCATAGGATAACAAAAGCGCAGAGCCCTTTAAAGATAGGGTGGGATCTAAATCCAAATAAATAAAAATATTTTGGATCAACCCTGGTAATGGAAGCCACAGTTAGAGTGGATGATTAAGCCTTCTTCCCTTGCATTACCACCTTCATCTCCCCACCATGCCATTACATTAGAAGAATGCTATTTAAATATTGTTTGATACAGTAGTAGTTTCCATTAAGTAATACAGGATTTACCATTATTATCTTTACAGCATCACAAATTTACAGCATTATTATCTTTACAGCATCACAAATGTAAATTAGATTAAATATACAGTGGTTCAGTGCACAGTAGAAGGCTGGGGTCATTAGCCTGCACACATTTCTAATTTCATCCGCTTGATGCTTAACCTGGATTTCACAGCTACACAGCGGTTTATGCAGCAAACTTCAGAAACTTTCCTTGAGAAAGAATATCAGAGACATTTTCCATCCCAGGGCTCATCAGTATGAAAGTGCACCCCCCGCCCCACATGTGAAGCCCTGCCTCACCCTACCCAAACCTTCAGATTAAGGAAGAGGCTGGGGAAGATTCTTAGGCTGTCTTTCTCAGATGTTTGCTTCAAAAGCCTAATTCTTACACATCTGCCAGATAGACCAATGCTATCCACAGGATGAAACACCCAAACAATGCAATGGGATCTGGATTTGCAAATCTGGAAGCATGCCACTCGAAAGAAAAGTCCAAAGTCACTAGATGCTAACCTTTCTAAATTGGCAAGCCAATGTTAGCTTTCGGACTGCCTTAGACATGTGATTACAGAAACTGCTGCTAAGGTGGGCTCTATATGAAGAGTCATACATTTTACTGGAGTTAAACTCCAAAAGCAAATTACGGCTTTAGAGGATGGACTGAATGGTCTCACATCCCTGCTGAGCATTCCTCCACCCCAGACGCCACCCTGCCCAGGTTCCACCCCCAAATATCCAGGAATTCCCCAAACTGACGTTGGCAACCCTACATACATGTCTGAGGGCAACTTCTTTTCCCCCATGCACAGACACATTACTTTGACAATAGTCACACACCTTGAAAAACATTGAGACAGGAGAGGAGGCCTGTACCCCTCATTATCAATTGTCAAGGGAAGACTGTTCAACTCATACCTGGAGCTGAAATCTGTGGCTTCCCCTTTCCTTTGGAGAGCTCAAAAAATGAGTGAGTTTGCAGTAGGGTTGTCAGCTCTGGGTTGGAAAGTACCTGGAGATTTTGGGAGTGGAGCCTGAGTAAGGTGGGGTTGGGGAAGGACTTTAATGTGATATAATAGCCAATTACCCACCAGTGCTCTGGTGCATGGTGGGACAGGAACCACATCGGGGCAAGAAATCTTGTTCTGACATGCTTCCTGTTTGTGGCCTGTTGAGAGAGGAGGTGCATCAGGACAAGATTTCTTGTCCCAAAATGCTTCCTCTTGCCCTGCACTTGTTTCTTGCTTTTCATGCCAGAGTGGGGCGAGGTTGAAGAACGGGGGCAGTGGGTAACTGGCCAATGAGTCAACCTTACAAAGTGGCCATTTTCTCCCACCAAGCTGATTTCTGTCGCTCAGAGATCAGATCAAATCCCAGAATCTCTCTCGACAACACCTGGAGGTAAAGGTGCTTTTCAAGCACTTTGTAGGAAGGGTATCAGGATATTCTTGAGGAGCTTTGAAGGATGCTCAGCAGGGCAAAATGCACACCTTGGCCTCTGGTGGCCTGGGTTGAAATGGCAACAAAGATGAAGTATTATTGGATAAGCACAGTATCATACAGGGTGGGGTGGGGTGGACTTGAAGCTGGCCTTCTACAGGAACCAATGTTTCACTCCAATGGAAAGATCTAGTGCTGTCTGCAAAATGGCCTTTAGCAGCCTCTGCTGAGTGAAGAACTGTAGGGGTGAAGGTGGGAAGTGGAGGGAGGGGGGGGACTTGCCTGACCTTTTCCCTCACACAGTTCATTGACTGCTTTGCCTTAGAATTCAAGCCTTTCCACTGTCCTTTGACACCAAATTAAACTTTGATTCAGATGGAGATGGGAGCACCTCCTGCTTGCAGGTTCAACCACAGAAGCATCAATAAGATCTTCGGGGAGTTAATTACAGTGTAAGTCTTTGGCTGCTGGCGCAGCTCATTAAATCCCTTCTCTCCCCCCTCCCAAAAGTCTCCCGCTCTTTCCCGCTCACCCCCTCTGCCAGCCCCTAATGATTAAACTGCTTACCAGACAATGTAACAGTCTGTCACCCTGCTCCTGTTGTAACCTCAATTTTCTGTATATTTTCTAAAGAGACAGGCTTCCCCTCGCTTCCCCAAGATGAGAACAGATTCAATTTGCTTTCTGCCCAAGGTGGGGGGGGGGGATGTTATCACTGTCACCAAGGAGAACACTAAAACAAACTGGCCAATTAGTCATGTTCTGCCAGTCTGGGTGTCCTCTTGACTTGCTATTAGCATAAGTAAATAGAAAATCCACATCAAACTTGGTAACTTTCAAAAAGGCAAAAATTAACATCCTATTAGTACTTGGGGCAAGCAAGAGCAAGGAGATCAATGGCAGCCGTGCAATTCATCATGGTAATTAAATGGATGTAAGTACTGCACTAATCTGTAGACAACAGGGAGAATTGGTTTGATATTGCAGGGAAATACAGGGAGGCAGGAAGAGAACCTTCATCCCCATTTCAGACTGAAGAGGCAAGTGCATCCGTCATGCCAACTCTCTCTTGTCCCTGCTGCTCTCTGTAAGCAGCTCTAGCCCAAATGCCCAAGGGCTTTCTGCTGTCAGAGAGAACTGCCTTTTCTCTGCCTATTCTTGTGAGCACACTACAACAGGAGGCAGTGACATTTGCTACTAGCTTCAATAGCTTTTCAAAGGCGGATTGGGCAAAGCGGTGGCAGATAAGGCAAAATGGACCCACCATGTGCAGAAGCAGTATACCTCTGAAGATCAGTGAAGGCAACAAGAAGGGGAGGATTTTTGGGTCTGTGCTCCAGTTAATTGGCTGGCTACTGGAAAACAGAATTTTGAGCTAGGTGGGCTGCTGGTGTTATCCAGCAGGGCTCTTCTTACGCTAGTTTGCTGTGAGAACTGTAAAATTTGAGTGCACTGTGAAAGTATCCACGCAAAGGGGGAGGGCTGCGTATTTATTTATTTATTTCATTTATACCCCACCTTTCTCTTCAATGAGGACAAGCAGCCAGCATCTTTCTTCCGTTTTATCTTCACAATAACCCCCTGAGGTAGGTAAGGCTGAACATGTATGACTGGTCCAAGGGCACTCAGGAAGCATCCATGGCAAAGTGGGGATTTGATCCTGGGTCTCCCAGATCCTAGTCCAACACTAAGCACTGTATCAACCCTGTTGTACCTTGGTGAGCTTCAGAGCTCTGGCCTCATTCCAGTATGCCTTTGACAGGGCTGGGTAATACTGCTGCCTCTCAACACAGGATACATTATTGAATCATTCCATTACTACTAATGCAGTGATGTAGCAGAAATTACCTTGCTGCAGAGGAGGCTGTTGAATACATCTCTGTATGAGTCACAGTCCTGTCTCAAAACAAGATTCAAGAACATATGAGATTTGAGGCGTATTACCTGGAGTTTTGAGGCGTACTACCTGCTTATATGACCTTTGGTCTTTTTGGCTACTTAAATCTGATGGGTGGGGTGGCTTACTGCATCTGAGAAGTAATTAGTGCTTCCTTGAAAGAGGAGTTGGATGCCCAGCTTTGTAACAGATTCTGGTGTGCCCATTTCTAAAGAAGACTACCCTGGATCCAGGAAATTTCAATGTCAACCAGGCTTAAATGATCCATTCTTGACGAAGGTGATTGACAACTTCAAACTTTTCTGGATAAATGGATTGTTTGGCTTATTTCCAATCTGGTTATGGGACTGAAACAGACTTGGTAACCCTGGTACCTGCACCAGGAGATGGGTGTAGGAGTTGCAACTCCGTTGATTCCCCTTTCAGTACTATCGATCATGATATCCTTCTTGACTGTCTATGCAGGCTGGAACTGGGAGCCAGTTCTCTGGTGGTCCCACAAGAAGATGTTGCTAAGAGACTGCTACATGACCCCTGGGGGTTCTGCAAGGCTTCTGGGGTTTCTGCAAGGCTTCATCTTGTCCATGCCTTTCAACCTCCACATGAAACTGCTGGGTGAGGTCATCTAGAGTTGACTGGGTTGTCACTACTTTGCAATTGACCCTCAGTTCTTAGGCTTCTGGCTAAACCCAGGGAATCTGTGGAAACTCTGAACTGGTGCGTGACCCTGGAGGCAGTTTTAGAGTGGATGTAGACTAAAAACCACAAGGATAGTAGTACTACTGGTGAACAGGTGGTAGAGCCTTAACAGTGCAATAATAAACAGCATTATGCTCTTCTAAGCCCTTCTGAGAATTTAGAAGGGTGTAACTCTGTTTAGAATTGCACAGTTAGTCTGAGAAATCTTTTAGAAACCAAAGAAGGCAATTTCAGTTTTAAACATTTTACGTAAGCATTTGCTTCCAACTACACATAGCAGAGATTGCTCAAACATGGGAATGTTAATGATTTGTTAATAGTTGTATTCACCCAGCTAGGCAGAAAATAATTCGGTTCAAGCATTGGCATGTGCCAGCTTTTTATGTTTAATAGTTTCTAAGTTTTAATTAAATACATAACAATTTATTAAAAACCTTTGCAAAACAAAATCATTTAGTAACCCTCTGTTTCCCACCTCATTCACATAGGCTTGGCTTTTCCGAGTCCTTTACCCTCTAGTCAGGAAGACAGGCAAGAAGTGACTTGTTTAACTGTCGGAAACAGCATTCCTTGAATAGCCTGCGAAGTTTTGTCAGGCCTAGGAATTTTACTTTCTCCATCCAAAGGGTAATCAGAGGGGAAACTAACATAGTATCCACAATCCTTTGCACATCTTCTATTAACTCAAAAGATAATGTGAAGATGGGGAGGGAGCTGAAAAGGCAAGATGTGAGAATGTTTAAAATTACCCGTAAGAATGCTTTGATAATATTTATGGCTTTTGCTGATTGCTGTTGCTGAGGAAAGTTGTCCTCAGCTAGGTACAGTGGCACATTCTTAGTGTGGTTCTAGTGTTTCTGTAGTTTGACAGGCAAGCAGCTGAAAATATTTGAGAGCAAGGGGCGGCATCTTTAGCACCCAAATTGCCATTTGGCCCCGCCTCCCGAAGCCCCCCCCCCGGCCCGGGCTCCCGAAGCCCTGCCTTCAGCCAAGCTGGGGGGATAGACAGTGGTGGTGACGCCAACAATGGCAAGTTGCACTTGGGACACGGCGAGTGAAAAGGCCTCTCCTTCCCTGCCCCCTCCTTTCCTTCCTTCCTTCCTTCCTTCCTCCCTTCCTTCCTTCCTTCCTTCCTTCCTTCCTTCCTTCCTTCCTTCCTTCCTTCCTTCCTTCCTTCCTTCTTCCCTTCCTTCCTTCCTCCCTCCTCCCTCCCTTCTCTCCTCCCCTCTTCCTTCCTTCCCTTCTTCCTCTTCCTCTTCCTTCTTCCTTCCTTCCTTCCCTTCCTTCTTTCTTCCTTTCCTCCTCTTCCCTCCCTCCCCCCCTCCCCTTCCTTCTTCCTTCCTTCCTTCCTTCCTTCCTTCCTTCCTTCCTTCCTTCCTTCCTTCCTCCCTTCCTCCCCTTCCTCCCCTCTCCCTCTTCCTCCCTCCTCTCCCTCTCCCTCCTCCTCCCCCTCCCTCCCTCCCTCCCTCCCTCCCTTCCTTCCTTCCTTCCTTCCTTCCTTCCTTCCTTCCTTCCTTCCTTCCTTCCTTCCTTCCTTCCTTCCTTCCTTCCTTCCTTCCTTCCTTCCTTCCTTCCTTCCTTCGGCGTCCTTTCCTCTCCTTCCCAGCACCAGATGAGGCTGCCGTCTATCCCGCCCAAGCCACGCAGGATGAAAGAGCCGCATGCGGCTCCAGAGCCACGGGTTGCCGACCCCTGATCTGAGAGCATTCCTTATTAGGAAGAGAGGTCTCCAGGAACCATTGCTGTATAATTCCCACTTATTTCAATGGAACAAAATGGAGTGAGCACCAAGCTATGATGACCCATATTAGCTTTTCTCCTCAGTTTCAGCAGTTACTGATGTGTGTCCTTGTTTTGGTGAGTCCAGACAACATTGTCATGGAAGGACCATCATCAAACCATCAACTTCCTTTACTTTCTCTTAATTATTTTCACTTTGGGAAATGGACCTGATTTAGGATTGCCAGCTCTTGGTTGGGGAATACTTAGAGAACGGGGGGGTGGGGGGGTGGAGTCTGAGGAGGTTGGGGTTCGAGAAGGGGAGGGACTTCAATGGTGTATAATGACATAATCCATTTTCTCCTGAAGAAATTATCTCTGTTGCCTTGGGATCAATTGTAATTCCAGGAGATTTCCAGCCACCACTTTGAGGTTGGCAACCCTTAGTTGATGTGATGTACTCTTTCCTGTTGAAAGCATACTAGCACAATCAATAAACCTCTGAAAGGAACAGCATTATAGTTACGCTGTTTTTGGAAGAAGAGCACTGTGCCATGAGCAGCTGGCTATGCTCTGTCTGGGACTCCAACATTATGCTCCTGGTTGACTGGTGGGAGACCAGTTATGTGGTGGGGATATGAGGAGGGTCTCATCAGCGATGGTGTGCTATCACCTCACCATGGTTTTGCCATGAGTTTCCTAGAGAGGAATTACTCCACTTTTGAGTTTTCCCTGGAAGTGATGTCACATTGTTATCCCAGTGGAGATTTGATTAAATTTTTCTTCCACTGCCACTCTGTGAGCTGCTGGTGGGAGGTCTCCTGCCATAGTGGGGAGACCAGGCAACTCTGCAGTAGCAATAGGACAATTGGAGGGCTGACATAAGAATTTTTGTCAGGGTTGTCCACTCTGTCTTCCTGTGTTCTACAAATCAGAAACAAAACTGTTTTAAGCACTGTACCTGGGAAAGGAGAAACCAGCAACATCTGTTGCTAAAATTGCTCAGGAATTACATAGGGAGAGGGTGCTATATCCAGAGGACTAGCTGAAGCAGAATCATCTTAGGGCTGGCCTTTGTTCGCCACCTGATCTGCAGCTAGGGTTGCCAACTGATCTGGAGAAAAATGTAATGTCTCCTGTATAAAGGTTTAATGTGTAGACATGGGTCAATTCTGAATGGTACAAATATAACGGATTGACGAAAGGAAATATCCTAGTTTGGGCAAGAACTTTGCATGGGACCCTTCCTCAAAGCAGGATTGACCCACAATACTTCTCTCAACCCATTTTTTTTCACCAAAATTGTGATCTTTTTCAAAAAATCCTGGGTTGAGCCCCCTGGACAGTTGAAGCTTTTCATGGTGTGCAGGTAAATAACATTATCACCTAACTCCTATTCAACCTCTATTAAAGAGGCAGGGCGTTATTCTACAGGCTGTTGACAACCTTGTTCTCTGGCTTCTGGAGCAGCTTCAGCCCAACTAGTTATTTTTAGGACAATATCATGAAGCAGATACACAACTTTCAGTCCTTTAGCACCACTGCAAAGAGGAGGGGAACCACTTGGGTTCATTTGTTTTTGCCAGTTTTGTAGGTCACTTTGGCTACTGGGATATGATGCATGCTATAACCAAATCCAATTTATGCTGTAAAGAAATCATTTACAATTGACATAAATAAATTCCTAGGAAAGGTAAACTTTCTACATGACTCTTCCATCTGGCAATGACTTGATCCTTGGCATCGAACTGTAGATTTCTTGGAAGGACAAGTAATCTGGCCGGAATTCACAAACTTGCTTCTTGAATGTGACAAAGAGGGTGTCTCTCTCCTTCCCCTGCTGATTTCAGTTTCATTTCTATTGGCTCATCTTACTATAAAAACAAAACTTTCCTGTAAAACAAAAAAGAAGCCATGTAACACCTAAACTTGCAGATTTATTGTGGCCATAAGTCTTGGTGGGTGGACTAGAGCCCACTTTGTCAGATGACTCGACTCTTGCATCATTTCCTTATTCTCTTATCCTGACCAAAACATGTTTCTGGCAAGACAAAGGACAGTGGGACTTCATTGTTTTATAGTGTCTTGTTTAAACTGGGCTAGTTACCTGTGCAAATTAGTTACAGGCAACAGTGTCATTAAGGGTAGCTTTGCTCGGAAAGCAGCCTAGTTTAAACAAGGGGCTGTGTGAGTTCCAGGTTTCAGGGGTGAGTGTTTTGCCTCCTCACCAGTGTCATGTTTCAGTTGAGCCTTATTCTGAAGTCAAGGAGGATATTTTTATCTGCTCGTGCTGGGTATCTTTTCAGAGGCTCACCTGGCCTAATTAGCTCTGGATTTTCTTCAATGGCCTTCAAAGATACAAGCAAATGCAATTATTTTTAAAAGGCCACTGATCATATCAGAGCTACTGTACAGCAACTGTTCCCAAAAGGTCTTTCATATCTCCCATTACAGGATTATTTGCTTGCTCCGACCATTTACATCAGCTCATTTGCTATCTTTCACCTTTTATTGGAAATGGCTGTGTCGAACATCATGCTGGGAAATGTTGTAGAGATGAGAAATGAGATTATAGAAACTCCCCCTTCTTAGCGGATAAGCTTAAGCAGGAGGAAAAATGGAGAGAAAAGCTAAAGAAAAGGCCACAGTGTACCCTTAAAGGAAGTCAGCACTCTCTTTTACATTCTTTAATCAGTTTTGTTCTATTCTGCACTGCTGGGTTACGACACTCAGCACCGGAGGCAAGTGTTTGGATCTCCTCAGTCCTTGCCAAATAACCTTCCTCGAGGGTACCCAGGATTGGCTCAGCTGGTTGCTTTTCTGCTTGGAACACAAAGTTCATCCTGTTCTCATCAATGGAGAATGAATTCTCAGTCCTACATCAGTACAGGATATTGAGTGTATATGCAATTGTTCAGGGGAGAAGTTGAAGAAATCATTATTTTATCTGACAGGAAGCCCAACCTGGGCTGTGGCACAGAAAAACAGTCTCACAATTGTTTAATCCTTTTGAATTGTTTTCATATGTGAAAGGGGAACTTTGGGCTTAATAAAGATGCACCATTCGTTCATGTTCAACCATGTCTTCCATTTCACTTCCTGCCTTTCCTTTGTGGTTTTGATTCCCATTACTCAGCGTGTATTTCTCCCTGGCCATCTGCCTCCCCTACAGTCTTCCTGAATGCTAAATTTGGACCTCCATGGAGTCTTACACTGCTTATGGGGACCACTAGAGGAAAATTATTTCTCGTTCTCCCGGAATGTTCTGTTCCTGTCTAGCTCACGCAAATGTCTAAACTATTTCAAAACAGCAACCCCTGAAGGGTTTGTAGCCCCGAGCTTTTCCTTTGTAAAATGAAAGGCAAAGGATATCTGATTGTTTTCAGCTTGTAAACTTCCATTTGCTGACTTTGCTGTTCATTTCAGGACTGAACACAGAACCTACTGTGATCATCTTGGGTGACACACTGGGTTTCTTTAAGGTTCTTATTTTGCACTTTAAAAAAAACCAAAGGTAAAAAGCTGTTTCTGATCTTGTGAGGATAATTTGTACATGGAAATCTATGACTGAGTGCTACAAACCATTAGTGCTTTTACTTTTTATTTTATTTATAGACCACCATTCACATTGAGGCTCAAGGCAGATTATATGGTATAAACAATGCAGTTGAATAGCATGAGGCATGCAGTTAAGAATTCTATAGGAGTAGGATTACAACAATGTGAAAAGCATCAGACATGATATTCAAGCACTGCAAAAAAATTTTTTTACAAAAGTTGAAAACAATGCAGTCAGATATTACATTTAAATAACAGTGGCATAGATGGTGATCCTATTTCCCTTAACAAAGTGTCTTCCCTGAAGCAACGTTCCCTTTATAAGAATGTGCATAGCACATAGCTGGCATCAACTGACTGTGTCAGTTTAGCATTGCATAAAACATATTATTTGTGTGTTAATTTATTTTTATTAATTAAATATGCTCCAATTGTACTTTCATATGCTTCATACTCTCTGCTCCAGTTTGACGTAAGGTTAAAGAGGAGTCATTTTATAAACAGAGAAAGTTAGTTTGGACAAGTATGTCTAATTTGTGTGCAATGGGAGAAAATATTTTTTAAAAAGGTCATTGGGATAACTAGAGGTGGGTACAATGTTGCGGGGGGGGGAGCCAGGGAAAACTAAAAGCCCACCCTCCATGTCTAAATCCTCTGGCACTGGTCTTTATGAGCAAAGCCCTTGCACAGAACATTATACTCTAAGTGTACATTTCCAGTTGGCCTAGAAATAGAACAGGTATGTTCAGTGGGTGAGGTGGTCGGGCAATGTAGAGTCCTCTGAGTGTGCATAGGGTGAATGTGCTTATACATCAGTTCACCCTTCAGTCCTGCTCTGTAGCCAACATACAGGAGCAGGGGCCTACCTACAGAAACCAGCGTCCAGAACAGGCTGTCAAATTGCACCCCCTCCAACTTCTAGATCTGCCTCTCCCTCCCCAGCATTTGGATTTGCCCATTATTCACCCCAACTTTTGATCTTCCTAGCATTCACCCCACCCCAACTTCTTAATCTACTAGCACTTTCCAAACCTCTGTAGAACCTCTGCACAGGCTGACAGTTGTGAGTTGTTGCTTCTTCACAACATCCTACAGCAGCCTGAGTCGAGGTGGATGGGAAGTGCAGGAAGAGTGATTGCTGTTAGGGCGAGGCTTTGCCCGTGCTGCTACCTGGATGTGTCAGGCATCTGTGACCTGGCCCCTGCCGCTTCCCGCCTTTGCCTCATCTGGCCAGGCTACCGCCTGCTGCCTATCTGGGCACCCCTTTGCTTGCCTGCATGACTTCCTTCCTGCATGGCAGTTCAGGGAGTGCCCTTTCTGGAAGACCTGCTCCCCCACTGGGTCCCCTGTCTGGAAGATCTGCTCCTCCACTGGCCCCGCGGAGCATCTTTTGGGGGAGGCTCGTGCTGGGCTTGTGCTGGCTGCTTTACAAAGGGGCAGCCTGCCCACTTGCCTGGGAGCGCTCCACCACTTCCACCTTCCAGCCTGAGATGAGCCACAGGTTGGCAGCGGCCGCCCAAACTCCTTACTGGGAAGGGGGGTTAAGGGATGGGCATCACCCTCCACATGACCTGCACAAGTCACATCTGGGGCACCCTCCCCCTCTGCCCTCCCTTGGTTCCCCATCTGCACAGGAGACTACATTTGATATTTCCTCTTGCAGCAGCTTCAACAATAGGTCTCTTTATGGCTCCCTGCCTGGAAAGAACATTTCAAACAGGGTACACTAATTCATGCACTGAAAGAGTTCAACCAACATCAAGTTACTCATTTAAAGCTACACCAACCACATGTATCATAGACATGAATGTACTCCTTCATTATGGGTCCCCCTTTAATAAACCTGGTCCACACTTGCGTGCTGTGCTTATATGACATTTCTTTGATCGTACAACTGGTTGTAGTGAGATTAATTTTCTGCAAGTGACAGCATAGTCAGCAATACAAAATAACATGTGATATAGCTGCTATACAGCACTGTCTGCAGAGGCAAACTCTGTTTAAATAGGGGGTTTCCTGATATCTTCCAGTCAGTACTGTTGAAGGTAAGATATTTAACCTGGCAAGTGTAAAGGCTCTGTGTTGCTGTGGACTGATAGAAGTTGCTGTAGATGATAGAAGTGTGATGCAGGGTGATCAGGGGATGGAAAGTCCCCAAGTATAATGGGGAACAAGTTTTCCTAGCTGCCATATTTAGTTCTTGAAGCTTGATGTCTAAAATTCCTCACTTTATGCTATTCTAAACAGCTGGTGTGGATGCCAAAGACAGCAAGTCCAGAGTTAACCCTATTTTTTTAAAATATATTTTGCTCAATATAGTTTGTTGCAGACATAAAGGCATTGACTCCAGTGTACCTGCTGAACTGTACTCTGATTCACAAATATTTATGCTAGAATATATTCTGGTAGTCTCAAAGGTGGCACTGAGCACCTGTTTTATGGAAATGTCAGTACAATTGTAATTCTCTGAGAAGGTGAACAGGAGTAGCACAGATTTCTGATCTACAGATGTACCAACATACTAAAGACTTTGCTTCAGTAAGGGTCTCTTATTCACTCCCATGTACTAATTATTCTAGTGTCATCCAGATGGCAGTGCTCAGCAAATATTTTGGACAGCTGGCTAAATATTGAATCAATGTCCCGCCTTTGCTGACTGTGGTCTGATCATATTTTTCAGCTGACTTTTCCACCCTCAGCAAACCTTGCTACTGAAATGGGAGGAAAAATTCAAATCAAGGCCATGCCCCCTGGACTGGCAGCAATCCAATAGACAAGACACATCAGCCAATAAAGGGGATTTTTGATGAGAACAAAAATTGATCGGGTATCTCTTGGGAGATTTAGGCTGGGGAAAGTCAGTATTTAATTTCATCTGGTATATTCCAATCCAATCCCCCTATGCCATCAAACAGCTAGCCTTTTTGAGCTCCGTGTATGAAGGAGTATTATAGGTTATTAGGACTGTTCTAACTGTCCAATATATTCTTACATATATTGACATGCTTAGCTATTTGCCATGGCTGGCTGTTTCCAGTTCAGTAGAGCTGCTGGCCCTAAAAGATATTTTCCTTGATCCTTTGAAAAGGGCAAGGATGTGATCCTACCTTCTTAAACCCAGCAGGGAACATTTTGGTTCTCTCACAAACAGTTCCCTGGTGAGCAGGTGATTGCATAACTTGCAAAGCGAAAGCGAGGGATTTTCTTTCCAAGCTGCTCAACTCAATACATATCATGAATACTTTTGCTTGTCCGGTGTGGTTAAACGCCAATTAAAGGCAGCTCTTTCCCCCGTATTGTCAGATCTTTGAAGTGGCAAGTTATTAAAGTGGCGATCAACAAATATTCCAGTGAATGGCGAGGTGTCTTGACAGGTGCACAATTATTCTGGCATGTGGTGCTATTAAACTAAAATGAATCATCAGAAAGTCTTTCAGTAGGAAATGCATGTGAACTCAGCGAGCTGTAAAATACACTGAACTTAGGCACAGTAAATTGATTCAGGTGCATGTACTTAGTTTGGTATGCGGCCAGCTTCGGAGCGACCTCCCCATATTGACATTCTGTGACAAAGAAAATTCATAGCTTAAGCCTAGTTGAAACCATCTACACTGGCTTGTACATTTCCCTCAGCTAAGTTAATCGGAACTGACTTTCTAACGCATATGTTTTAAGTCCATTGCCTTCATTTGCTTCCTGTTTTCAGAACACACAGAGGAGTATCTATACCTTCTTCAGATTCAGTTGTTTTATACCCTGCACAACTCATAAACTGGCCTGGGTTCTAGGTTTGCTTGTAAAATACACACAATCCTTTGCTTAAAAGGGGAGGCTGGTTCTAGCCTTGTGTGTAATGGTGCCACTTGGGACAAAAAACTACCAAGTGAAACAATACAAAATAGCAATAGTGGTCTAGAGGCCCCTTGCCTGTCTTTTGGTCCTGTTTTGGACCACTTCAACTGACTCTCCCAGTATGACTCTCCCAGAATACTTGGGGCTGCAAAGCCTACCATGTGCCTCTTGGGTCTGTACCCATTCTGGTTGGTGAAGGCCAGCCAGAATGTGTTGTAGATTCCCTTAGGCAACATTATCAACTTGTCCCAGGTTCATGGACTTTTGCCAAGGGACTAAAAGAGGCTGTGGTGAGACCACTCTAAAAGAGGCCATCTTGAGTTCCTTGGGATCTGTCTAATTATTACCCAGTGTCAAACCTTCCATTTCTGGGTAAGGTACTTGAGAGAGTGGTTGCAGAGCAGCTCTGGACTTTTCTGGAGGAGGGTCCCAGATCTATTCCAATCCAGCTTCTACACTAGCCATGGGGTGGAAGCAGTTCAAGGATGATCTCCTGAGACACCTGGACTGAGGCAGGTCAGCCAGCTCCAAGATTATTTTCTGGAGGTGTGGGGAGTAGAAAAAAAAGCTCCCAAACCCTCCTGCTGCTGGAAAGCCCCGTAGGGTGGTATGAGTCCAAGGAATCGGGCACCACTCCTCTGGCCCCAAATTCTGGGAGAGAGCCAACTAATATTGGCTCTGCCCCTGGGAACACTTTGCCCCATTCCCCCAGATCTCCTGATCTGCAATATGGGGGTAAAATATTAGCCTACCTTTCTGTAGATATCTACTAGGGTTGCCAATTGCATGAAGAAAAAGAAATCTGATCCTTACTAGATGATGCTATTTTCTTCCATGCCATGAAAAGCTTCAGATGCCCACTTCCACACATGAAGCATTTCTTAGGCCCCTTCCGCATATGTAGAATAATGCACTTCCAATGCACTTTCACAATTGTTTGCAGGTGGATTTTGTTATTTCACACAGTATAATCCAGCTGCAAAGTGGATTGAAAGTTCATTATTCTGCATGTGCAGAAGGGGTCTTAGAGGGAGGACCCCTTCTGCACATGCAGAATAATGCACTTTCAATCCAGTCCAGTATTTTTCTCCAGTCCAGTATACAGCCCTGAATTACAAGACTGAAAGTGCTATGCAGATAGTATTATTGAACCTTGTTGCTTCCTAGATACTGAAATGGTGCCCCTGCATACATCTTGGGGCTGTGCCAAGGAAGGTAGGCTGAGAAAATGAAAAGGGGGTCTATAGAACATTAAGAATTACTTTCTAACTTGGTATGTCTGGGGAGAAGGACTATGGTGATTACTCTGAATTGTTACTGCTGAAAAATGCAAAATGGCTGGTGAATTAAATATCAATGAATCTTAACTGAAGGATGGGTCAAACAAAGGGAAGTCTTTACCATCCCATAGCTTCCTATGCTGCACTCTATGGCAGATCCTTCCCTTTGTCCATCCTTACAACTCTGATTCCCCAGCCCACCCCTACGCCATTCTGTGTATTTCTTAATGCATGGCAATCATTTCAAACCGCTAAGTGAATGAACATTTTTACTGTGCCTCAGGCTGTTGGCTAAGCTTAGTCAATGCTGTTGACATCATTGTTTCCATGGAGTACTGTAGTTCTCAGACTAGAATGTATTTTTTTGGTGCAGTCACGGACATATTTTTTTTAAATGGCTGCTTCGAAGTTTCAGCATAGATGCTGTGCTCTTTGGAGAATGCTCAGATGTTTCCGTCACACCCAGTCAGGAATTCATTTATTATTTGTATGCCAATATTTTTGTTCCTACAAGTCTCCTTTCCAGCTGACAGGATCTCCTCTTCCTTTCTTTGTTCACAGGAATAACTATCCCGGATCTCCCAGTAAAGCACAATGAGCCTAACTGTGCTGGCAACTTTGTTTTGGACAGTAATATTTTAGGAGCACTGATTCAGTTGTTAACTCTGGCCTTGGAAATTTGTGGGTAGTGCATTGGAAAGGTGGAGTCTGGGGAGGGAAGGAACTTCAGCCTTCAGATGTGATGCCATTCTAGGACTTCTGTTTTTCCTAGACTCTGTGTTAGTCCGAATCCCCACTGAAAATTAAATACAGATAAAACCAGGTTTCAAAATAAACTGCACCTTTTCATCGAGGTTTCAACATCCCCACTGCAGCATGTTTCCAGTGAAGGCATCTATGCCTACCTCGGTTTCAAAGAATGTGTCAATCCCCACTTACACGCGATCGGCTTGGAGGGCCTATCCTGATTGGCTGTCGTGCCGTGTAGGGATGGGAACTTTTATTTGTCGTGACAGTACTTGGTAACGTGAGCACATAAACGCGTACATGTGGTATGCAGTTTTTTTTCTGATTGACCCCTTGTGCCCATGTTTGACAGGTTCCTGTTCTTTGTGCCCATGTTAGAGCGGTTCTCGCTCCCTCGTGCACATGTTTCAACAATAACCTCAGCCAAGCGAAACAAAAAAAGTCAAGCGAAACAAAAAAAAGGCTGCGTGCATATCGCGCACAACCCGCTGCACTCTAATTGGCTGGAAGGATTTGTGTCACTCTGTACGGTGGGAAATTAGAAACCACATTAGACCCCCGAACCTCCCCACTGATCTGGATTGGAGATGTGTTTTTTTAAAGGTTTTAAAGGTTTTTTAAAAAAAGGTTTAAAGGTTAAAGGTTAAAAGGTTAAAGGTTCATGCAGGTTCTGGAAAAAACAGGGGATAAAAGGGGAGCGCCAGCTGTGGGGAGTTCTTTGTGAATCCTGGATATTTTGGGTGAGTATCCTGGGATTAATCAGCAGTGGGGATATTGCTATAGAGTCTGATCTCTGTAGCCTAGAGATCTGTTATAGGAATATTCCAGGCCCTAACTTGTGGTTGGCATTCCAAAGCCCCAACAATGCAGTGCAGATGCATATACGCTCCAAATACTGTGTATTATGAATTTCAAAGAGTTCAGAGCAAGTATATAAGGAGAGAGAGAGAGAGAGAGAGAGAGAGAGAGAGAGAGAGAGAGAGAGTATTGCAAGCAGGATATGTTTAGTTTGCCAGATATGTGATTTGAGAAGATTCCATACAGCACGTCTAGTATCTCAGCATCCTTTGCCATGCAGAGATCCTGCTCTCACAGCAGCTGCTTGAGACAGAGAAGCCTTTCAGCTGGACCTTCAGTGAAGTGGTGATGGCCAAGGGCTCAACGTTTGACACCAATTAGGTATGCTGAGTCTGTCATGCTGAGAGTTTCCTGAAACTGAATATTTCACAGGAAGACCATATTGCCATTACTAATTTTTCCATTAGGCAAACACAGCCCTGAAGAACTTCCACAGATGCTTGGAATTCCCAAAGTTGCAAGGTGGACAGTGTTGGGGAGAAGGAACAAAGGGGATCGTGGTACTCACGTGCTTAGGGATTATGGCACTCACATGATAACTTTTGAAATTCAAATTTTATCTCTCTTTCAGGTATGCTCTACATAAGCACAGTAAGTAAAAACAGAATTTCCAATTACAGGAGCAAATGTGCACAGTGTGGATTTGATTCAAGACCCCGAAGGGGCAAATCTCCTTAAGAGAGACGTTACTACAGATGACTAAGAAACTTGGTTCACAAGTTTTTAAAAAGAAAAGAAAATGTAATTGTTCTGTCAGGTTGATGGTATGTGTAACAAATCATTTCCTGGGGAAGACACACTCCCATCTTTCAACTAACACCCCACCCAGCCTAATAAAAGTTCTGTGCAGAAGCATTGGGGAAATTCCAAACTTGGCATTTGGATAGTTTATTTCATCTTGATTTTTCTTATCTAGCTGTGGCATTTGCTGTTCTAAGTGGGATGAAGAAACATTTGCAAATGCATGAAACTGCTTGCCATTCAAAATGAATGAAACCCTTGCCATTCTCCCACTTACAGGGCTAGGACTAAAGAAAATGTGGCATTGCCTCACTGGTGGTTGGTCACATGGAAGGCCAGTACAGGAGAGGATGAGTTTACATTGGTGTTGTCAGGAAAAGGGACAAATAAGGTGCAGCTGTACTTCTCTGGCTTTCCTCAAGCCTGAACTTGTGTTTCCATTCCCGACACTTGTTTATAACAGTGGCCCCCAAACTTTAGCCAGTTGACAATCCCATTTTTAAAAAGTTTCCATAGACTTATCCTTCTCCATTGTTGGTGCCCCAATGTGCAGGACTGCCCCCTTTTTAAAGGTAGAGTCCAGATGAGTTGGTGGGAAGGGTATAGCTTCCAGAGCAGTTCACAGAAATAGAAAATGACCACATCACCATCACACAAAGCCCAAACTTCTGATATTCTGTTGTGACCCTCCACTGGCCACCCTTTCCTGTCTCCTCACAGCTTTTTGCCTCTTTCCTGCCCCTTGCCACTTTTGCCCCCTTTCTTACCCCTTTTCTTGCTCTCTTGCCATTTGTTACATCCGTCCTCTTTCCCTTTCCTATGCCATTCCCCCCTCTTCTCACCCATGCTGCTTTTCACCACTTCCCCCCAATCTTTGCAATTTTTGTTTCCTTATTTTTAATTTTTAAAAGTTATTTACAGTTCGCTTTCTCACAGAGGCTCAAGGAGAATTGCATATGGTGAATCAGTACAATCCACAACATGGGACATTCAATAACTAATCCATTTTAGAAGTCTGGAACCATCAGAAAGACCGAAGCATAGCATAAATATTTACATGGCACATTAAAAGCTACAGAAATTCTGAATATAGGATCCTGTTTATGATGAACTATACATAACAGTAGTCCGCAGTCCCTAATACTTTATCTGAGCAAGATTGTAAACCATTTTGTACAGTGCGACCCTATTACTTGCAAAGAAAGGCCTTCTTAATAATTCAGTTTTACATAGTTTGCAGACATCCAGAAGGATGGGAGCTTTCCTGAACTCCTTGTGCAAAATGTTCCACAAGGTAGATGCTACAACTGTGGTGATTTCCTCACTGGCGATTAATCTGGGATAGTCACCTGAAATATCCAGGTTCCCCTGAGATCTCCTCACAGCTGAACTGTGGAACACAGATCAGTCCTGTTTCTGGCACTTCTCCCCACCTTATCATGGGATTTTCCTGGACCTGCTTGTATATGCACCTTTTTGAAAAAACACTCCACTGGGAGCTAATAGGAGATGGGGGCTACACATTTGAGGGTCCATAACTTTGGCCCCCCTGAACCAAATTTCACCAAATCTGGTTGGTATCATCAGGAGGGTCTCTTAAAGATACTCTGAAATGTTGGTGCTGCTAGCTTAACAATTGTACCCCTGACAGCAGGCACCCCCCACCCAAGGCACCTTCCCAAGGGGCAGGCCTAGATGTCTTCACTAGAAACATGCTGCAGTGAGGATGTTGGAACCTGATGAAAACGTGCCGATTCTTTTGAAACTTGGCTATATCTCAGAGAAACTAGAGCCCACTGAACTCACTTATAAGATTTAAGCAATTATTGTTGATATTGATATGCATAATGTCGCATATCTGGAGAGCTTTACGGTCTTCAAAGCATTTCACGGAACTTAGATCAGTAATACTTATAACAACTCTGTAAGGTTTGGGAAGGGAGGGAATTCAGCGGGGTATAATACTACATATGGGGATAATTATTCTGTTAATTATGATGTCACTTGTTTTTGCTATCTGATGTTTTCTTATTATGATGTTACGGTGTTATGATTGTTATTATGTTGTTGAAATACTATTATGATATAATGTCGTTATGAAATGTTGTTGCTATGCAACGTTATTATGATGACTATGTCTGATTATTGATATTTGAAATATTGTTTATTGTTGTTGTAGCCTGACATCTGACTATTGCTGTTATGTTTATAATGTTGTATTGTTCTATCATGATTGCTGATGTATTAATATTTTGTAATACTGCTTATTGTTGCTTATATTGTGTGTGTTGTACACTGCCCTGAGCCCTTCGGGGGAGGGCGGTATAGAAATTAAATTACCCAATTACCATAAAATTTTCAGTGGGAATTCGGCCAGAGAAAGCAACTGCATGGGCAGTTCATGATTTGGCTCATTTGCAGGTTGAATCTGCAGAAGCCTCTGCTAACTTGAGCAAAGTAGTCAGGGTGAAACATAGGGAGAGAAGCAGTCCCATAAATAAGAAGGGCCAGGACCATTAAGGGCTTTGTATGTAACAACCAATACCTTAAACTGAGCACTTGGTCTTATTCTACATGGACTTGCATGGAGTCCTGTTGAAGCAAATACCCAGTACTTTGCTCTGACATGATGCAGCAGTAGGTGTATAGGGAAGTGTATTCTTTAGATTAGGATTTCTATCTTTCTTTCAACTGCAACAAGAATGTGAACAGAATCTAGTTGAATAAATGTAAGTTTTACCTTGTGCAATTTACTTCTCGGGAAGACTGATTTTACCGCACTCAGCATCACACTTCCATGGCTGGGCAAAAATCTGTAATATTAACCAGTATACCAAACACCATAAATAAGAAGGGCCAAGACCATGAAGGGCTTTGTATGTGATAGCCAATACCTTAAACTGAGCCTGGTAATACCGTGTTTCCCCGAATATAAGACAGTGTCTTATATTAATTTTTGCTCCCAAAGATGTGCTATGTCTTATTTTCAGGGGATGTCTTATTTTTCTGTGTTCTGTTTGTTGGGCATGCTTCCAAACAAAAACTTTGCTATGTCTTACTTTCGGGGGATGCCTTATATTTCGCACTTCAACAAAACCTTTACTATGTCTTATTTTTAGGGGATGTCTTATATTTGGGGAAACAGGGTAGTTGGACAACCAATGGATTGTTTGCAGAATGAGAGTAATGTGCATGCTCCATCTAGCTCCATTTAATAGCCAAGCTACGCATGAAGGAGCTTGCAGGCAGCCAGACGGATTATGGTGATCTCCAAAGGATGTTCTTTAGAGCAAATAGCATGTACACTCCACTACCACTCCTTATTCCAGCCACCTGACTCGCTCACTTGACAACATAGCGCACACACACACACACACACACACACACACACACACACACACACACACACACACACACCCGGTCTTATTCTCCTGAGCTGTTAAGTGTTCCCTGTACACCAAGCGGCAAAGGTTTTTGAGGCAGGCATATTTTAGCCCTTTAGGGCCCACTGCAAAAACATTTCCAGCTGGATAAAGACTAGAATAAATAGTCATCTTCCCTGCTGAAGGTCCTTATAATTTAAATAAATTACTGCCACTAGGAAAATATATTTCTTGGAATATATACCCCCCCCCCCGCCCCGCCCAGGCATTCATAGCCCCATGTAAGGGATGGGAGATTATTCACCAAAAGTATTTTGAGTCTCTCTTTGAGCCCAAATATTTATAGAACATCCATTATTACTGCTACTGTCAACTGTTATCAACCCTTTCCAGTGTTGTGTGCTTCCCAAGACAAACTCTTCTATCAGCTAGACAGTAGGAGTGGGATAATACTTTATTTCAAAAGAAATAAAAAAGATGGTTGGCATTGCAATAGCCACCTGCTTGATACATCAAAGAGCTTCATTTCGTGGCCTGCAAGTCATATGTTTTCTGCCTCTCACTTAGAATTACCCAGTTGCCAGTTCTTGATTCTGGCCAGTGGTGCAGAGGAGTCTGTCCAAAAAGCTCCTGTATACGTGCTGCTCCACCTTACAAATGTTCATATCAGCCTTTCAGTGGAATGCCACTTTGTTTTGCTTTGTAAATCATTCAGTGAGCTTATGATTAGAGATGGGAATTTGCCAGAAGATTCAACTCTTGATCTGATTGTAAAACACCTCAGGTGCTCAGATCACAGCTTGAGCATGATTCATTTTTGTGCAGCTACCATATGGGGAAATTAAGGTCAACATTAGTTTTTTTATGTCTGACACAGACTCCCTTTCCCAACCCTTGGTGCTGCTGAGGCACTAGAGTTGCACTAAACGATGCACAAAAGATAAAGTATCAGGACTGTGGTCTATGCTATCGAGTCTAGCTTATTGAAACTAGGATCCTACAATGTAATTATTGTATTATTCAACCTCTGAAGATGTCAGCCACAGATGCAGGCAAAACATCAGGAGAAAATGCTACTAGAACACAGCCATACAGCCCGGAAACCACACAACACCCCAATATTATGATTTACTTCTACATTTTTTTGGCAGAATTTTCATGCTCCAGCCCCTTTCTCCCAAGATTTTCTCTTGTCTGGAAATGCTGAACAAAAATTCTGAACTGGAAAAATTATATTTTGCTAGCTGCTCAGAAAAGCCAACTATAGAAAACATTTAGACATATGATTTGGATGCTGAGTCTTATCAGAGTGAAATATCTCTGGACAGGCCTTTGCATCTTTAAAAACAAACATGATGTCAGAATGTTTATTGTTTCTTTCCTGGGAACATATTCTTGGCATCTGGATTTGATCTTCTATTTTACAGGTGTGTCTAATTGTTTTAAATCCACAGCTACACAATTTTCATTTCCTAGTGAATTTTAATTTCAGAGCAATAGAACCTTCTTCTCATTTTTTACCTTTGAAATTTCTCTAAAGCTTTTCTAATTGAATTATGAGTACTGCAGAAGAACATAAAGCAACATTTCCTCCAGACCCTCAAAGGCAGGTTTCTTCCTTTCAGTTCAAGCATGAGAAGATGCATAATTGTTTTAGGTATAATTATAGGATGGGGAAGATTTGTCTTGGCAGTACTATGTGTGAAAAGGATCTAGGGGTCTTAGTAGACCATCCACTGAATGTGAGTCAGGAGCGGTAGCCAAACCGGCAAATGCGATTCAACAGAAGAAGCAACAGAAGTTAAAGTGTCCAGATGATATTGCTTTACTGTGCTCACCTAGCGTATTTAGTTTTGGCCACTACAATTTAAGAAGGATGTAGACAAGCTGGAATGTGCTTAAAGAAGGGCAATAAAAATGGTGAGGGGTCTGGAGACCAAGTCATATGAGGAAAGGCTGAAGGAGCTTTGTATCTTTAGCGTGGAGAGGCAATGACTGAGTGGTGATGTGATAATCACCTTCAAGTACCTGAAGGACTGTCATATAGAGGATAGTACCAAGTGGTTTTCTGTTCTTTTAAAAGAGTTTTTGGCTAAACATTAGGAACAACAGTTCCTTAATAGAGCAGACTTCCTTGGGAGGTAGTGGACTCTTCCTCTTTGGAGGTTTTTAAGCAAAGGCTAGATGGCCATACTGATCCTGTGAACTTAGGCAGATTATAAGAGGGAGGGCAGGAAGGGTTGTGTCAGTGCCTTTTGGACCTTTCTTACATGCCCAGGGTAATGCTGACCACTTTCAGGTCAAGATGCAATGTTCGTTCAGGCCAGATTGGCCAGGGATCCTGGGTTGGGTTTTTTTGCCATTTTCTGGGCATGGAGCAGGGGTCACCGAGGGTATAGGAGGGAGGTAGTTGTGAATTTCCTGCATTGTGCATGGTCTTGAACTAGATGACCCTGGTGATCTCTTCCAACTATGTTTCTAAGATTCTAAGACCTTTCAGAGGACTAGGGTTGCCAGGTCCCTCCTGGCCACTGGCTGGGGGTGGGGGTGGGTAGGATTGCCAGATCCTGGGTGAGAAACTCTTGCAGATTTGTGGATGGAGCCTGGTGAGGACAGGGACCTCAGTGGGATTCAATGCCATAGAGTCCACCTTCCAAAACATCTATTTTCTCCAGGGGAACTGATCTTTGTAGTCTAGAGATGAGCCATAATTCCAGGGGATCCCCACCTGGAGAATGACATCCCTTTGGCATGGAAAGTATGTTCCCCACCCACTGAGCTACAGACCCTCCCTAAAGCATTCTCCATGTTGCACACTTGTGCTGCTTTGTATTATAGTTGTTCAAATGCTCACTTTATAACTTGTGTATATGCATATAAGATTTGACAGATGTCAGTCAACTGTAATTAGATCATACTAGACCTGGTGGTAAGTTCTAGCTAAGATGGGGCTGGATGGGTGATAAAGTCAGGAAAAGTCCATGTTAAATCTGACATTAATCAAGATGAAAAGACACAAACTTTCGTATTAATATCAGATCATGGGGTCTATTCAAGTCAAAGTAAACCTAACCTCTGGAAGTATGTCTCTTTGAAATGCTTAGGATTCAGTTCTCCATAGAAGTGGATGGTACTGGCCTTGGAAATAACCCTGTTCTCTCCTGTTCCGCATTTACAAATAAGGATGCCAGCTCTCATCTTTGTGTTTTAGACAATCCCAAGGTGTGCAAGTAGGAACCAAACAATTGACATCCAAACCTAGAGGTGAATTAATTCCAACTTAGAGGTGAATTAACAGTGGAAAGCACTGCCTTGGAATGTGGTGGAACCTCCTTTTTAGAAGTTTGTAAACAGCTGGATGGCCAATTGTCAAGGGTGCTTTGAGTTTTCCTGCATGGGAGGGGTTGGACTGGATGGCCCTTGTGGTTCTTCCAAGTCTATGATTCTATGACTTTTTTTTTAACAAGGGAGAGTTGCTACTGGAGAAGTGATTACATTATCCCAAAGTGTAGGTTTATCTGAAGAAAAGATGGAAGGAAGCTTCATTCTGCAAAATGGTGCTTTTGCATCCTAACTATTCTGCAAACAAGATCTCATAGGAGACATAAATATATTAACATATGAACATTTTAAAAGCAGCTTCATGCTCAGCTCAACTATTACAGCAATGGTTAGAACAATGGGAAATCAGCCAATGGAACATAAAAGGACCCCCAGGCGCTGAAGTGAAAATATGTAGCTGTGAACTTGAGCTATTATGGTTTGCATCAAGATAAAAGATGAAAGATTACATCAGCTTGTCACTCATTAAAATCAAACAGGATGATGACCTCAGCACTCTGCTTCTATTCTTGCCAGCTCAAATTTGTCCTTCATCCATAGTTCCTGAGTGATTAGCATTTTGAGGCTCAAACCGCAGCACTGGAACGCCAGGTCCTGGGATGTGAATCTTCTGAAGTACAGTAATAACATCTGAGAAAGAATAGGATGTTGGGGCAGGAAGAAAGAAATTGGATTGCGTCTGTAATTTAATCAGCATGAAGTCCGGACTTGCAACATCTGAGGCACGTCTACAGCAGACGTCGTGCACCTGAAAGAAAAAAGCCTGCACTAAGAATAACCTTGCTCTTACCCAGTGTGCTTATAGGATTAATTACTCTGGGACAATAAACTGAAAATGTTCTTCAGTCTGCTGTTAGTTTATATTCAAGGGTCAGTCAGAGGTAGAAATGAGTTGGCAGAAAACCAGCCACAACATTGGGTATTCTTGACCAAGGTACATTTTATCACTGGACAAATATTCAAGTAAGCCATTGGCTGAATATAATGATTAGAATAGGGAACCTTTGTGTCGCCATCTGTCTTTCAGGCCCCTTCCACACAGCAAACGTATAATGGGTTGGAGTTGGGATAAAGGAACCCATTTTACTATTTTCGCATTCACATGCATCCATGCAGGCAGTGAGTGGAGCCCAGGGAAACAATCTGGGTTGCTGTCGTGCTTTCACATGGAGACGCATCTATTAAAAAAAAATTTAAAAAAGGAAAAGGGAGGCGAGTAAAGCCCCTCCTGTTACCCACAGCCAGGGGTAACTAGAAAGTGATTTCAGAGTGATTTCAGCTTTGGCAGCAGTGAGTGGATGCAGAGGCAGACTGCCTTCAGAGCAGAGGTTCTTTATTGTGATTTCAAGCTCTTTCCAGGCCAGACCACCCAGTACAGAATGAAACACAGCCCTTTTTATACAGTTTTTCACCCAATCAGAGGAGGAAGGGGGAAGTCCCCTGCCACATAATACAGACAATTTAAAACAAAGAGGAGGAAGATAGTCTTTTGTTTTTGCTGATGGGATTAAGTCCCAGAAGAAAAGGCTGCCAATGAATCTTGAGATCCTAGAAGTGGAAACTTCAATAGTCCAATGGGTCTTGAGATCCTCAAAGTGAAAATTCAAATAGTCCAATGGGAAGTAGGGTGAGAGGGGATGTCCTTTCAAAACGGCCAAGGCACTCCTTGTAAGTCCAAAAAGGTATTTTGTTGAGGTTGACAAACTTATCAGATTGTAAGAAGGAGTTATCCTTACTTTGCATTTTCTGGACCTTTTTTCCTTGTTAACGAAGCTAAAATAAAAACCACTAAAACTCCTAAGAGGCTTCTTCTAATAATACAATAAAGTAAGAAGAATATTTCTAGTCCATTTCTCTTCTTGTCTATCACTTAAAGTAACTCTATAGAATCCCTTTAACCCTTTATAACAAAGAACCTCCAATAACTGTACACAAAGCCCATATAAAACACATATAAGCAAGAGAATCCTAAATTAACAGTAACAAAACCTTAAAGCAACTGGAGAACCTAGCTAAAGTATAATCCTAAACATCTGGCAAATAATAAATCCCACACTGAGGGGCTTACATTAAACCTTAAAGGGGAAAAAGGCAAGAAGGAAACCATGTGAAATATCAGCACATTTGTATATACATGTTCTTTCCAGGACTTGTGGAGGCTTTTGGACAACACTGGTCTCTTTGCTCTGATCCTTAGCCAGTGTAGTTCGGTGGCAGGCTCAGGAAAATATTTTTCCTATTTTCCTGCTGGTAACACTCCTGCCTGGCCATTGGCTCACGAGCAGCTGCAACCTGGGATTTTTGAAAAGACTCGCTAGTTTAGCAATTAAAAAAGCAGTTTGGGGAAATAACACGGGACAGACTCATTCCGGCGGCAGGATCTGTGCAAAGTTCCCCTCTAAACGGGTTTTTTAGTACCCTACACCCATGTTTATTGGCCAGAGGTGTAGCTGGGGAAAATGAAGCCTGGGACGGATTCCAAGTTTTCCACCCCCCACTCCATGGGCCCCCGCCCAGTCCCCCGTGCCCCCTGCACTCGCCCCCCATGCCCCACTTACTTGGCGTTTTGCTTGGAGGGCCGGGAGGGGAGGGGAGAAGAGATTTGCTCTTTTTTTGCACCGATTCCCACCCCGCCTTCTTACAGCTAAACTGTGACAGGGCCATTCCCCACCCTACCCCCTTATAGCTATGCTGGGGTAGGGCTGGTCCCCACCCTGCCACCTTATAGCTATTATGGGGCAGGGCTGACCTGGCAGCAGTCTCTACAGGGCCTGGCAGGGTGAGGGGGCAAGGAGGAGGGGTCTGAGTGGTGATTTTCCACCCCCACATGACCTCACCGGCGTCTGCTCAGTGCACGGGTCTCCACCCCACCCCCTTATAGCTATGCATCTGTTATTGTCCCATGCAGAAGGGGTTTCAGATTAAGCTACATCTCAGGCTTATCATGAGGGGGGGGGGGAAATGGGATAACCTTTTTGTTTCATTTGGCATACCCCCAGCAATGGTTGCTGTCTCTTCTGCTGGGGGTATGCCATGAGTTTTTCATTGTGTTGTTCTATAAATTTAACTATATTTTAATTGCTCAAATGTTTTAATGTTTCTTTAAAATATTATGTTTGCCACCTTGTGGACCCTGATCAAGTGGAAAGTGCAGGAAAATGGATGGCCAGCGTAGTGCAGTGGTTAAGAGCGGCCTAAACTAAAGAACAGCTTTTGTTTCCCCACTCCTACACATTCAGCCTGCTGGGTGACCTTGGGCTAGTCACAGGTGTCTCCAATCTCTCTCAGTCCCGACCAGGTGTCTGTTGTGGGAAAGGGAAAGGAAGGTGAGCTGCTTTGATACTCCTTAGAAGTGGAGAAAAAGCAGGGTGTAAAAACCAACTTTTCTTCCAGATAAATGAAGCTGCTTGGAGGAAAATGGAATACAAGTTAAATTGGACAAATCCAGAATCCGCATATCTTTTATTAGGAGAAACCCAAATAATGCAAAATAGTGTGTAAGCTTTCAAATCCTCTGGAATTCTCCATCAGGCCTGATGTTGAAAAGTCCGGAGATGTGGAGAAAAAGAAGACATTTCATGCTATAATGTTAAAGCCTTATCCTGTAAGCATCCCCTGAGCAGGTACATAGAATTGAAACCATGCAGGTCAAGCACCTCATTGGCTCTTGTGGGAGAGGGGAAGGAAACAAGCAAAAAGCCGTAACAGCTGATTCCATAGCCATATATTCTTTTTAGTATCAAAGAGTGAGACTCCATGTTTGTCCTTGAGAGGGCAAAGAAAAAAAAGAAGAATCATGGCAGTCATTAAATAGTTAAATAGTGTGCTTTTGAACTTGCAAGGACAGGGGGTCCGCAGTTTTCTGGGGGAAGCCCTGTGACCTGAGAATGACCCCAGATTGCCTAGATAACTGAAGATGAAACCCAAACTTGACTGTTTCTCAGCAGCTGCCACCACCAGAGTCTTGTGAATGTTCCCAAAATAAACAGAAGTTCCCAAAAATAAACAGAAGCCACTACTTTGAAGCCCGGGATGTCCCCGATTGTTCCAACCGGAGTTCTGGGTTCACCCTTCTAATATGCACATAAATCCTGTTTATAGGGGTAGGTCTATTCAACTTCTTGTGTGAAATTTTAGTGTAAACCTGATACCTCTTAAACACTGCTCTTGTTAAATTAAATATTATTGTCTAGGCATGTGACACTGACATCCTTTCTTTGTTGCTTTTTGGGGGTATCTCAATTGCAGCATGCCTTCTGCTTACAACCTCCATGCCCTTCAGTGAGACTTTTATGGAGCATTCAGTACTGAGAATATAGCATATAGCTGCAATTCTTTCCTTTTTCTTGGCACATTGTCAACACAAAATATTGATCAAAATTCCCCCGCATGTCTGCAAACATCTTACAATGCTTTTACAAATTCCTAAAAGCAGGAGGAACACAAACTAGTGTTTAATGAAGATCCATTTTGATTTTCTTTGGAGATGATATCACATGTTTGCAGGTGTGTGTCATGAGTAATAATTTGAACTGTCTGTTGGGTTTTAGTGGGAAAAATCATCACCCTTTTTAAATTCCATGAAGTATTGAAAAGAATTGGCTGTCCTCACAAGGAAAACCCCCTCCAGATGCTTCAACCATTTATGCTTTCTCTTTCTGACATCTAATTCCAAACTACTAATGGAAACCAACATATTAAACCGTATGCGTTAGTCTCCGAACACAAGGTGTAAGCAGAGGTAGTCATAAAGCTGGATTAGCTGCAGCTAAGACTAGAACGCAGTGACAGCCGGTGTCAGACATGCTGTGAAACTTCCTGGAATAAGCAGTAATCTTCTTAAATGTTTATATTTGGCGACAATAAGCCTCTTTAAGAAGCAAACCATAATAATAAGTTGCGCCTTAAGGAACCAGGTTTTTCAAAACAGGACACGGAGTGGATAGAAAAGTAATTTAAGGATGTCCTTTTGACCAAGGCTACAGTGAGGAAGGAGCAGGGTCTGGGTCAGGAGTGCTGTATTTTAACCTGCGGACAGTAGAGTGCCAACAAGACCTTAATTATAATTTTCAGTTGCTTGATGGTTACGAGCATTTCAATGAAGCTTATTAACACAATATGTTGCCATTCATTTCGTGACTGTTTTAATTGCCACATGTGCCACTTTAATGACCTTTTCTATCTGCCTGAAATCCTGGGCAGATGACCCATCTGCCTGTTGACTCCCTGCAGGCACACATGCTTTTTTCTTGTTCTCTGCCTTTGTGCAGTCGTCAAGTTATCTGCATGGTGCAAATGCACAATGTGTGAGCACCTCCTCCCTGTGATCAGCACAGAATGACGCTGACCAAGGGCAGTGGTGTGATAGGAGAGATCAAACCCCTTTGAGATGGTGCAGAATAGAGCAGTATGCTTCCTGGCACTTTTACAGTAATTTTGCCACATGGTCATTCAGCAAACACACTCTGAGGAGCTGTTTCACCTGATTGATTCAGGAATGAGCTAGGCCCATAGATAAATGTCACTGGAGAGTGGCTCAATCCTAAATTCTTGAGATGAAACTAACTGGTCACTGATTAAAAGCAGTGATGAATCACAATGATGTAAAAGTGCTGTAAATCTGCCATAAAGCACACCACTATAAAATGCAGTAAAGCGCCCCATGGTGCTCAGTACTAAGCTGCAGTACTGCAGTCAAAGTTCTGTTCACTACCTGAGGTCAAAAATTGGTTTCAGGTAGCCAGCTTAAGGCTGACTTCATCTCACATCCTTTTGAGGTTGGTAAAATGAGTACTCAGCTTGCTGGGAGTAGAGTGTAGATGACTGGGGGGAGGCAATGGCAAATCACCGCATAAACATATTGTGTCTGGTAAACATCATGATGTGACATCACCTCATGGGTCAGTAGTGACCTGGTACTTGCACCTTTACCTTTTAATAAAATGCAATAAGCCACAACACATGTTGTACTCAACCTTTGTGGAGCAGTTGCTTCAGAGAAGAAGCAGCTTGGGAAAAATGGCTTCTAGCGGAACTGTCATAAGAAACCTATGTGAACTTCATTGAAACAGAAATTACTGCAATTAGAATTTAGGAGCTGCATATTTCGCTGAAATAAAATGTGCTGCCATGACATTGTGCTCCAGATACAGGTTGTTAGGGCCTGCCCCCATAATTGGTCTGTTTTGTCACATAGTGCTACAACATGTATGTCATGTTAATACAACAAGGGAACCTAGAAATTTTCCTCAGAAGCTAGGTTCCAGCGCTGTGTTTTTTGAGGTTTTCCAGTGTCTGGGTGCAATTCTCTTATAAAGACTATATTTTACTGGGGCCCATACATAAAGGACCATTGCTTGAATGAACCTGTGCAACATCTCTGGCACTTTCCACACAGCAAATGTATAGCGAGTTGTAGTTGAGATAAAGGAACCCACTTTCCTGTTTTCATGTTTGCATGCATCCGTGCAGGCAGCAATTGGAGCCCATGGCAAAATGTGGGTTGCTGTCATGCCTTTGCACGGAGGTGCATTAATTTTTTTATTTACCTCCCATCGATGCGTAGCTATACAGGCATGCACAAATGAACCCCCACAGGAAGGCTGATTTCTCACGATACCATGATATGACCATTTGCACCTGCATGGCTATGCAGATGTAAGCCGGGAAATTTGTTTAAAAAGGAAAGCGCAGCCAAATAAAGCCCCTCCTGCCCGGCCATTCGTTTGCAAGGGGCTATAACCCGGGATTTTTCAAAAGACTCACAGATAGTGAAATTCTCTAAATGCCTGGTTTGGGGAAAATAATATGGGGCAGACTCGTTTTAGGGAGAAGATCCATGTGAAGTCCCCCCCCCCAAAAAGCTTTTTTTTACTGTCCTTCATCTATGTTTATTGGCCCATACAGAATGGGCCTTTGTTTGTTAAAACAGTGCCTTCACCTCACCCGCTTGTGTACCACAGTGTAGTAAACTACACACGTTGTCTTCTTCACATTCAGCATACATTCCCTTTGGGTTTGATTCTTGATTATGCTCATGTTTCCCCCTCTTCTTCAATAGTCACTCCATCTTCAGATCACAGAATCCCTGCAGTTTCCAAAAACTCTGAAAGTTTGACTTTCCCTCTCCCTTTGCAGAGAAAGTGAATAGATCAGCCTGCATTTAGCTTTCTTTGGGTTTTCTCGCTCTCCCCACCTTTCCCCGCCCACACCACAGCAGTTCCTCCCACTCTTTGGGCCACCATTTCAGAAGAATCAGAAGGGCTTTTTTAAAAAAAAATTTCATGCTAAAAGGTCTATTGCAGAAGCAATAGACACTGTGAAAATGACATGGTTTAGCAATCTAATCTAGACCAAAAACAGAAAAAAACAGAGCAGACAATCTTTCCAAATGGAGAAGCAAGGAAACAACAAGGAAGTGCGAGCAGGCAAAATGGCAGTTTGGATTGGCTAGGGACAGTTTGCAGGGGGAGAATCCCTGTCCAAACAAAAAAACACAGGAAAACCCCACTGTGAAGCAAACAATGGTGATGTAAGTAGTGCATGCATAAAAAGCATGCAGCTCCCTTTTCTGTAGCTGTCACCATGCTATGAAATAATTTGCCTCAGGACATGAGACAAGTGCTTTCTGTACTAGCTTCCAGTAGTGGCTTTAAAAGCAAATTTTTTAGGAAAGCATTTTGGGCATCTTAGAGGGCACTAGCAGTATTTTGGTGTTCTGGTGAGTCCTGTTCATGTAGTTTCATATTTTGTTTCATATTTTGCTGGCTAGTTTTGTTTTTTGTTCCTTGGTCACTTTTGGTCATTTTATTGTTATTTTATCTCTGCTGCTACCCACTATGTTGGAGAAAGCTCCTGATGATAACACATTAGTGTTTAATATACGAATATAATATATTGTTATCAAGATTATTATAGTAGCTGAATATCTGTAGATAGACTATTGCTTTTAATCAAATAATTAAATGGATATATTCCCACTGCATATTTTTGATGGTATTTTCAGATACTCTACGGATGTACAATGGATGTATATGTATAGGGGTGCAGGATTGGCAAGTTCTACTCCCAACCAATACAGCCTATGCACATATGTATGTATACACATATAACTTTTCCCATGTGAGTTGGATTCTTGTATGGTGTAGTGGTTACAGCATCATTCTAAAGGATCAATGTCTGAATCCACTCTCTGCCTTGGAAACTCACGGGGTGACTTTGGGCCAGCTACATTCTCTGAGCCCAACCTATTTCAGAGGGTTATTGGAATGATAAAATGGAGAATAGGAGTCTCATATGAGACACTTTGGATCCCCACTGCAGGGAAAGGCAGAGTATAAATGAAGTGAATTTCACAGTATTCCAGAATTACATGCACAGGACATGCAGATTTACAGCTTGTTCCTGTGCAGGCTCTACTGAGAAAACTGCCCGAATCTGTAGATGTTGGAGGCATTGCTAATGAGCATTTTCCTATTTTTCCTATTTTCCTCTCCATGCAACCATTGAAATCAGACTGGTGTATTAATAAGGTATCTGTGAAACTCTTAATGTTTGTTCTGTGGAGTTCTGATAACCTATAGATTTTCAAACTGAGGGTGGCCATTATCTTCTTTAAAGCTATGATGATAAAAACTGAAGCACATGAGAAACAATACAGCAATATTCAAAAGTCTGCAGAGTCAGCAGCTGTTCACTGAAGAAGGTGCAATGTGGCTCATTGTTGTTACAGAACCAACAAAGCCTCAAACACTCTTAACTCAGCACTTCATTTTTCTCTTGAAAACTGATACTTGCTTTTACCTAGAAACTTAATGCTATTTTCTTCCCCACCCTTTGTTTCACTCCCTTGTTTAAACAACAAAATATGAGAGCAGATGTCAAAGGAACATAGCCAAACCAGGTGGCTTGTACTGTTGAATCTTGTACTGTTGGGAAGAAGGAAACAGCCATCAACTGCCATAGTGTATCTTGCTGGGGTCTTCTGTTAGCAGAATGCTCTTTCTACCTAGAATTTAATAAAATACTGCCCTGCTCCCCACAGCGTCAGCAAGAGCTTGTACACTTCATTAACTTGGTGCTTCATAATCTTGATTATCACTCACATTTATCTCATTTATTTTAAGCACCTCCATCAGCCATTATTCTACTATCTGTTTGGTTACAAGAGACACTTGGTTCTCAGATAGAGAAAGCTACAATTCCTATGTGAATGACTGTTGAAAATATCACTTCCTAGGTGGCTTCTGAGTGACAGCTCGATCACAGGTGCCTGCTTATAAGCAGAGATTCTGATGATGTTCACAAACAATGGACTTGTAATATGAATTTACTTGGTTTTCTTGTTTTGCATTATGATTCCCGTACCCTTACCCACAAACTATTTATACAGAAATGTTTTCAAGCACATGTCCCATTTTTGTGTCCATGTAGTAAGCACTAATCAGACTAAGCTAGTAGTTTGTGTATGCTCAGAACTCACTTGATTTCTTTAACCACTTGGTCTGAGACTCTGGAAAAGAAACAGTTGTTTCTTCCTGATAGATGAAAGTGACTACTGTTCATGCATTTATACTTCATCTTTCTCCACAGTGGGAATCCAAAGTGGCTTACATTGTTCTCTGGATGGTAGAAGGGAAGACCAAGCACAACAGTGGGGCTATGATATGGCCCTTTCTGTACAGCAAAAGTTCAGTGGGTTGCAGTTGGCATAAAGCAACGTACTGTCCCACCCGCGCATTCACATGCCTCCATGCAGGCAGTAAATGGAGCCCATGGGTCTTTGCATGGAGGTGCGGGTGGGGGAAGGTTTTGTTACTTACCTCCTGCTGAGTAGCTATGCAGGTGAAACCGCATGGACCACCACAGCCATTCTGATGTCCCTGTAACCCTATGCAGCTACCCAGCTGAGAGGCGGGACCTCTACAAACAAAGGGAAGCCAGGCTGATTAAAGCATTTCCCAGCCAGCCGTTTGCTTGCAAGTGGCTGCAACCTGCGGTAAAACAAAAGAATCGCACATAGCTCAATTCTCAAATAACCCGTTTCAGGGGACATAGCATGGGGCAGCCTTGCTTTAGGGGCAGGAGCCATGCGAAGTTTCGCCCCGGAATGGGGTTTTTCCCATCCCCTACCCGGGTTTATTGGCCCGTGCAGAAGGGGCCTAGGTCTGGCAACACTGGAGAATAGAACTTACTTAGTCACTTCCTCTTTGCCAGCTCACTATTAGGTGATGCAATGCTGGTGGCTGATGATAGGCATGCAAGGGATTACATTCACTGGGTTGGATCCATGGAAGATTTCCGCATGTGCAACAGCCCTTGTGGAATCATTGAAATTACTGCTCACTCTATGCTTGTGCTATGTTAAAGCAAACCTTCTCCACATGCACAAGACATAGCACAGGATAGTTCTGCTGATATAATGTCAAAATCAAATTAACTGAAGCTGTGTGAACCATATGCTGTAAATTCCATTGTCATTCCTTCAAGATTGTGCTAAACCACTATGCATTGCTGCAGTCATTAAGAAGAAGAAGAAGAAGAGTTTGGATTTATATCCCCCCTTTCTCTCCTGCAGGAGACTCAAAGGGGCTTACAATCTCCTTGCCCTTTCCCCGTCACAACAAACACCCTGTGAGGTAGGTGGGGCTGAGAGAGCTCAGAGAAGCTGTGACTAGCCCAAGGTCATCCCGCTGGCGTGTGTGGGAGTGTACAGGCTAATCTGAATTCCCCAGATAAGCCTCCAGAGCTCAGGCGGCAGAGCTGGGAATCAAACCTGGTTCCTCCAGATTAGATACACGAGCTCTTAACCTCCTACGCCACTGCTTAACACACTGTTAAGTGTGTTTTCTGCCTGAACCACACTTGCTGCATTGCTAGCAGCTAACTGGAAGATAGACAGATGGATAAGTACCTCTTTCCTCCTCCTCCTCCACCTGCAACTTCAATGATACTTTAGATGCTGTGACTGCAGCATCCAAGGCAGAAGTTCACAGTACACTTTGGGAAATATCAGTCACCTTGAGGACTACATTTACTAGAAAGCACTAAGGCCTTTACCATACCAGTTATTTGCCCCAAATTCTATGCTGTTGGGAAGCAAAATTTTTCCTTCTTCTCCACAGCATTGCTCCTCTGAAATTTCCCTGGTTTCCCCCTGATCTTTCCCATACCTGATTTGCTCCAGTGTTTTGAAAAATATCAAAGCAAAGCCTGCACAGGAAAACCAGCATGGTGTAGTAGTTAAGAGAGGTGGACTCTGATCTGGAGAACTGGGTTTGATTCCTCATCTCTCCACATGAGTGGCGGACTCTTATTTGATGAACCAGGTTTGTTTTCCCATTCCTCCACATGAAGCTTGCTAGGTGATCTTTGGCTAGTCACAATTCTCTCAGAACTTTCTCAGCCCCACCTCCAGAAGCCCTCCTTTCCACCAGCCAGCCCACAGAAACCCTCTTACCTTTCACCACCACCTGCCAGCCCAGCCTGTGGAAAAGCTGTCCTGCGGGTTGCAGAAGCCCTCCCCCCCACCCCAAGCATCCCCATTCCATCCTTCCCTCACCAAAGTCTCACCCTTCTGCCCTCCCCACCCAATGATCACCTTCCAACTCTCCCCCACCCAAGCCACATCATCCAACTCTTTCCACACCCCAAGCCATATCTTCAAACCCTCCCCATTCCATCCTCCCCACCCCAAGAATCACCTTCCCCCTTCAAGCCTCACCTTCCAATTCCCCCCACCCAAGCCTCCCCATTCCACCCTCCCACACCCCAAGCCTCACCTTTCAACTCTCCTGCCATCCCAAGCCACTCTGTTTCATACTCTCCCAGCCTAAGCCTCACCTTGCCATCCTCCCCCCTCCCCAAGTCACTCCTCTCCCCCCTCCCCATATCCTCACCTTCCCACCTACCCCAGCCCACATCTGTCCAGTCTCCCCGACCCCCAAGCCACACAGGGCCAGAACCAAATAGGTGGCAAGCGTCATGCTGGGAGCAGGTGTGTGTGTGTGTGTGTGTGTGTGTGTGTAGGCGCTACAGCCCCAGTAAAGCCCACTGCAGGGGTGATGCCTTCTCTTCCACCCTTTGCTTTTCGTAATGTTATAATGTTATATCAATATATCAATTTGTAGTTGATTTAAACCCCCTGAAAAAGTCCAAGGATGATGGCCACAGTGGCACAGAATCCATGGGGAAAGCTGCCGTTTGGAAGCTCCCAATGTTGCTGAACTGTGTAAGCCTGTTCCCATGAGGCTAACTGCTGAGGCACAGTTCTTCTACTGCAGCTAAACAGCACTCCAAGAAGCTGGGGGAGTATGTCAGAAAATATATTCTCTTCCTGTCTGCTGACTGTCTGGCAAAACAGCCGTCTTTCTGGCTTGCTTCACCCCCACAGCTGCAACTGTTATACAGTAAGTGGGAGAAGAGGAAGGGGTTGGAGAGAAGGTATGAACACATTTTCGTCATCTGCTATTACTGTCATTTGTTATCCAAATAAATGAGGCTTCCTTGGGTTTTTAAAAATTAATTTAAAAAATGAACATAAAGCAATAAACAGAAACAGAGAGTGGCAGACACTTAGATGTTACTGTTAACAGCTACACCGTTTGAGTAAAGTTTTTCATTACCCATTCCTGCCTCTGCTTGCATAATTTATAAAGTCTAAAGTAGCAAATATCCCAGCTGCTATGAGTCTTGAGGAGAGGTGGTGTTCTGTTTGTGTGCTTCCAGGATCACCTCATAACTCTGGGGAGGGTAAAATGCCAGGGGAACATCAGAAAGGTGGCTTAGGTATGAGGATTGCCATCCTCTGGGTGAGGCCCAGAGATCTCCTGCAATTTCAAATGATTTCCAGACTACAGAAATCAGTTTCCCTGGAGAAAATGGCTGCATTGGAGGGTGGGCCCTATGGCTTTATGCTGTGCTGAGGTCCGACCCCTGGCTTCTCTCCCAATAGCCAGGAATTTCACAGCTCAAAGCTGGTAACTGTACTAAGCCTCTGAGTCCTGTTTGTTAGCCTTCAAGGGCAACTGGTTGACCACCGTGTGAAACAATATGTTGGGCTAGAGGACCACTGGATCTGATCCAGCAAGGCTCTTTTAATGTTCTTATTATCATTTAATTTTTATGTTTGCGTTCCTGCTATTCTCCCTTATAGGGACCCATGGTTATTGGAAATGGGACAAGTTCATGTGATGGATAATGAAGGCAAATAATGGTGCAGGGTGATAAGTGCGCATGATAGATGTGCTTGTTCGTAAAGCAGAGGAAGGTGTGTTCTTAGGCACTGAAGAGGTTGTGAGAGGTGCATTTAGTGGTTTGTTGCCAGCACTGAAATGCAGCCAGAAACAGCCAGCTAATAGCCCTCTAGGAGATGGAGGCTGTTCCCAATTCAGACAATCAATCTTTATCAGGCCATGGATAAATATCTCCATCCTAATTATTTTTAATCCTACAAAGTTATTATACGGAGGCTGCAAAGCAACTTCTATGTGCCATATCCACTCTATAATAAAATAGAACCAGGCATTTTAAATTGTGCTGAGAAAACAATATGGTGTATTTGGCACTGGTCTAATCACAAAAGACCTTGAAAATCATGCTTTTTATGTCCCAAGACCCACTTTCAGCTGCCAAGATGATATGTAACACTGGGAACATTTAGTCCATATCTGGATGTTTTCCATTTCTTGGCCTCTGATAACACGCTGCAATTCAATGAAAGGCCAAGATGAATGGGAGGAAAGGCCGCATGTAAAAAACCTCTGGTATTCAGACCCCTGTGTAGCAGATAAAGTGTCATTCCAAATTCACTTATGACTTTATCAGTCAGGTTCAAGGTTCTGGTGTCAGTAAACCCACCACAATCAACAGAGAATATTTGTTCACATTCCTAAAGCTGTACAGTATTAAGTACAGAATCAGTTCAAATTCCCCACCTTAGTTCATTTACTAGGGTGTAAGAACAATGCTTTATCTCATTCTCTTTAACTTGTGGGAGCTAAGGCATTCCAGAGCTCATGGGCATATTTAGAACAACGTTGTGGAAAATATTCACACAGGGATCAAGCTTTAAAAACAATCTGTGCCAAAATCTAAAATATTTCCTTTAAGATGATAAAAAATACCTGGTCTCAGTAATATGACCTTCCTCAGTATGGTTGGTTGCCACTAAGAAACTCTCAAACCTGTGCTAAGATCCATTGCTGGCTTAGGGTCGATTGGCTTTCAGCATCTGATTGCAGATGGTGGGGGCGGGGGGGACACCTCTCTGTAATGTGCTTAAAGCTAGCTCATGTGGAGCTAAGCACACGCCTACACCAGTCTCATGACCTTTTTAGCAAATGCAATCAGTGTAGCATGGCTATATTTGTATCTCTTTGCGTGTATGTAGGATTGCCAACTGTCTGCTGTCAACCCCTGGGTTTGGGGGTGGGGGAACAGAACAAGGCTGGCCAGGAAATCCTGGCCACCCATGCCCCCTGCTTCCATTTCCGACACATACACAGCCTGAATTTTAGATGGTCTTGTGCCATATGCTTTTACTAATTCTGCACATGAAATAAATGGGAGCAAATGTTTCTAATTCTGCAGCTAATAGATATATTTGGGGTTTTCCATACTTTTTTTAGGAGGGAAGGTGGCAGATCTCAGAAGCTGAGCAGGGTCAATATGTAGAAGGGAGACCACCCAGGAAGATTCTGCTGTGGAAGGAAATGGCAAACCATCTCTGATGTCTCAAGATCTTATCCATTATCGTGATTTTCCTCATTTTAAGAAGGGATCTTTCCAGTAGTGGATTCTGTAATATCCTCTGTGGTCTGGTGTGTAGGATTAAGTTCACCAATCCAGACAGCATGCAGGAGACTGGCAGTTTCAACTATACGCTCCTTTCTTGCTTCACAAACACACACTTGGAATTACAACCTACCCCTACAGAACTAGAACCTAAGTGAGGCCTAGAGACGGAAATAGAAAGTGGTTTATAAAGACTCACTTAAAGGTAAACAAACATATGTATATCACAGATCCTTAGGACTGCCAACCTGGAGATCTTTCAGAGGTACAACTGCTCTCCAGATGATGGAGATTTGTTCACCTGGAGATTATGTTTATTTTAGAGAGTAAACTGTATGGCATTATGGCCCATTGAAGTCCCTCCCCTCCCAAAAATTCACCCTTTCCAGGCTGTGCCCAAAAATCTTCAACATTTATTCAAAAACAGTGTACCAATGAATGATACTCAAAAAAATAAAAGGGAAAAAACCCTACTATGCAAAGGCACAATACTCAGATTAAGACCAACCAAAGGGGGTGGTGGTGGTGCAAACTGAATGATAGTGAATGAAATATTATAGTGACATAGTGAACATAAAATCTTTCAAGACAAACAGAGCAACAAACAAGATGTATACATGAATACTAAATCCACAAAAGGCAGAATGGCATATAAAAGACATTCAAGACTTGTATATGTCACCAAAATGCTCAGATAAGTCTCTAATAAGTCTTGATATATGCACAGCTGAATGGAAATGGATTCCTTAAGAGTTGATGGGGATTCTGGATATCACGCATGTTTCACAGTGTGGTCTTAGACTAAGAATTGGTTGGTCTTAGTCTAAGTGCTGTGCCTTTGCATTGGGAGGGGGGGCGGGAATGTTCCTTTACTTTTTGTGCACCCCAAAATCTCCAGGCATTTCCCAACCTAGATTTGGCATCCCTATCCTTCAAGTTACTGTAGAAACACTGGTATTGGTATTTATTTGGTATTATCAATAAATATTAACACGTTGAATAGGATTAATATTGTTCAGATCATGAATATTTTTTCTTTTTTTTTCATTATCATCTAACTAAATTTTTTCTCTTTTTTCGATTAATGTTCAGTAGTAGAGTTCATTCATTCATATAAATCCAAATTCATATAAATCCAAGTTCTTGCTACCAGAGTCAGCTACCAGAGGAAGGTGTGGTAGGATCTAACAGCTTCTTGGAAAGCGTTTATTACCTATAGAACACCTCATGTACAAGTAAATGGCAAATTGGCACTGATGAAGGCAATCGAAGAAATGCCTAATTGCGGGCGATGCGTCCTGCCAGCAATGAATTGGAAGACTGCAATATTTATGACTGAACTTTTTGTTATCAACTGTAAAGAACTTGGATTTATATGAATTTGGATTATAAGGAATGTGGATACACCTTGAAAGGACTATTGAATGAAAAAAGAGAAAAGGTTTAGCTTTAGATTATTGAATGAAAAGAGAAAAATAATTCATGTGATGATACAACAGTGAATTATATTATTGTATGTTATGAGCATTGTTCCTTATTATACAAATAAGAAATACCACACTTAAATTGGCTGCCAGTGGGTTACGTGGTTTGTATGTTAATGCTTATTTAGACATTACCTACATCTTTGTTACCTTTATCCCTATCCTTCCAAAAGTTGATCCTCCATCTGCAGTCTAGAATTATAAAGTTCATTTGATTACCTCTCTGTCAAGCTCCAGGTGAGGCCTGGAGATTGTTATCGCTGCTGCTCGGGTAACATTAAGTGATTTCAGCTCAGGCAACGTAGTGAGGATGGTCGTGCCTGCGTTCTTCAAAACAGAATATTTTATTCAAAAGTGGTGGCTACAGCTCAGGCAGGGGGAAATCACTCTCGTAGCCAAGCGCAGGACCTTTTATGCACAAAGATCAAAAGAGGGCAAGGGGGCAGGTAAGGGGGCAGACCCTTACCTTGCAACAATAAAGAAAACATCAACACATAAAAGCAAGGTACAATTACAACTTTGTGAATGGAACCATGAGATCTTGCTGTCAGGCGTCTCCCGTGAGACTTTACGATAGTGCAGAAGGGGTTGGAGAGTGTCCATTCATAAAACTGGGTGAGGCTGTTAACGCACCCAGGTATCTGGTTATCAGATGGGCTGCTTCCTTGAGTTATGTCCTGAGGCTCCCCGTGCCTCAGTCCCCGCAAACAAAGAAAAGTTCAAATGGTCCAATGGCATCTTGGACGCTGCTTCTTAACAGCTGGGACCTCTAAAGCCGGGCCATCAGATTCAATTTGTAATTCCAAAGAGTCTTTGTTTTTGCTAAAGAGATCTACTGGGTGTTGGTCCAAACTGAATTCCAAGACTAACTTCCTTGGGTCTTAATAGCAGCTGCTACAAGCTATTACTTTTCCTAACAGATACAAATATCTAAAATAACATTTCTAATTTAAATATTAGTTGCAAACCTAAAGAACTTAAAGGATACCTTATATATGTGAACAAGAATATCCTAAACTAACATAAATAAACCATAGATCGACTGGAAAACCTAGCTAAGACATAAGCATACACATTGGGCAAACAATAAATCCAACACTGAGGGGCTTATACTTGGTTTTAAAAGAAATAAAAGCAGGATGAAAACCATGTGAAACATTAGCACAACCATATATACACGTCCTTTCCAGGCCCTAGGGAGACTTTTGGACAGCACTGGTCTCTTTGCTCTGGTCCTTAGTCAGTGTAGTCAGACGATAGGCTTAGGAAAATATTTTTCATATTTTCCTGGCAGTAACAAGATCTCCTGGGATTAGAACTGATCTCCAGGCAACAAAGATCAGTTCCGCTGGAAAAAAAAAATGACTACTTTGGAGGGTGGACTCTATGGCATTATAACCCACTGATGTTCTGCCCCTCCCCCAAATCTTCAGGTATATCCACCCCCCAAATTTCCTGACCTAAAGTTGGCAGCCCTACCCATTGCCACCTTATTGCCTCGCATGTAAAAATCCAGCCTAAGAGTGAGAAAACCCAGTGACTGTCTTGGCTTTGAAAAGACCTTTGCAAACTTGGCTCCAGAGAACTGCTTAAGATTGTTCATGGATAAGCTAGGTTCTACCATAAATATATATCTTTAGATTTAATTTAGAATTAATCAGTATTATTCATCATAAGCTATTTTATGGATTACTATTAATGTTTGTTACCGCTGTTTTAAAGATTTTAGTGACTTGTTTTTTACCATGTTTTATAGCTGTACACCTACCTGTTCTAGGAGGATGGGGCGGCATAAAAGTTTAATAAATAAATAAATAAATAAAAAATATCAGCCTACTCTTCTGTACCTATTTACCTTACTATGTTTAGCGACATTCAGATCCTTACTATGTATATCAACATTCACAATGATCCAGGCATTTTTCATCATGTGCAGAAATACTCAATTTGGATATAATGAACTTTTTGACATATGATTTATTATATCAGGGTCTCTGTGCAATGCTTTCTAAATCTGTATGTTGAAAATGTTCAGAAATTGCTGGAAAAAAATTGCTGCTGTTGCTGCCACCACTGTGACTTCTTTGTCTAACATACTTTCCAAATGTCTTTGGAAGGCTGACATAGTGCAGTCTTTAAAGCAGAGTACATCCTTCTAATCCAATTAGAAGGCTATAACTTTGCTTAGAGTTGCACTGTTGAACTTCCAAATTTTTCTTCCTCTTCTTTTCAGTGATAACAGAAAACAATAACCTAAGGGGTATGTAATAAAGCTGCAAGCACCCTCAGGACTGTTAATTCACCGAATCATTTGAGTCACATGGTTTCTTTCAGTTCCAAATGGTTTTCCATGGAGCTACTTTTTACCAATATGACATTTCAACTCAAGAACAGTGTGCTACGGTAACCTTCAAAATGACAGCCATTCCAATCAAGACTAATGCTATATCGCCAAGTCCGTTCCGTGAACAATCAGCCATTTTGAAAGTCATTGATCTATATGCAGGTATTTATATATTATATATTTTTAAAAATATATCCTGACTCCCCTTTCAAATAAAAATCCAAAGGGAATTCAAATATAGGATGCCCTTCATGAAGATGGACATTTGATATTATTTTGGGGATTCTAACAAATAATGCAATTATAACTTGTTTTTACTCTTCCAGCTACCTAAAGCAGAATGTACTTTTGTATAACTCATTTTTACACAGTCTATTTAAGCCTGTAATTTCTTTAAATGTTTGTATACATTTACAAACATTTAGCAAATTATATTATATACCATTATGAAGTTTGAGCTTCTTATATAATGAAAATCTTCTCTTTTTCATGAAAACCACAGGCGTTTACATATGGATGGAACTGTCAATTGGTACTGCATATCCCCCATCTAATCTAAGCTTCTTTACAAGATATCTTTTTCAATAGTAGTGACATGAAATAATGTTTGTCATTTCTTACTGATGACTTAGAGGGCTGACAACATGAAGAAAAGGGGGCTCTGATGGGTAGACTTTCTGCTTGTTCACTGACATAACAACTTGGGTGGCATGAAGTTTTGCCGAGATGTGTATGAACACTGATTCCTTTCTCTTACCAAAACATCTGGGATCCAAAATCCAATTGTCAAACACCACACATGTTACCCAAAAACAACTGGACAGAGAAAACAGAACCACAAAAATTTGGACTAAACAGGATTATTGTTGTTGTTGTAAAAACCCCAAGCCTTTAAGGTTATACTTCAAAGCAAATATTTTCATTGCACCATGTTCAAACAATTTGATTTATTAGACAACAGTGTATAGACTTAGCCTGCCTGACAGAAGAGGCAGGGAAGAGAAAAAGCTGGGTGCTTCGAAAGGGAAGGAGTCTTTCAGGCAATTTAAGCCTCAACATGTCCAAAGGCAGGAGAGGCAAACAAACTGTGAACATCTGAGCTTTGGCGGAATATTTGCCCCTGTGCTTTGTTGCAGCTAATTTAGGCCTGGTCTTGCCCAAAGGGGTCCTAGCTTGTGACCCCCCGTGAGCCACACTGCCAGAATCAGCATCAGCCTGGCAGGACATCATATTCCATAACCTGTTGTAAAAGTGTTCCAAGAGCCCATATGACTATCTGTTGAAGTTGTGGGGTGTTTCTGGATATTTTATATGTAAGCCCAGAGGTGGGGTGCAGCCTATTCACACCTATTCGGTAGAACCGGTTACTAAAATTTTCTCAGTTCAGAGAACCGGTTATTAATGATTAATTTCACTAGGGACAAGGGGGTAATCTCTGTTCCTGGGTACAACAAATCTTGTCAAGTGGGGGATGCAAAATCGCCCCCCAGGGCCCCCTGCCCCCCCATGGCACCCCCTACGTGTGTATGAACTGTATGAAATAATACAATATATAGTAATTCTATTTTTTTGTTGTTCATTGGTATAAAGGTTGGGAAAGTATTATAGGTAAAGATTTTTAATTTTCTTTTTTTCCCTTGAAATTTATATTGGAAAGAGAGGAGTTTAAACTACTCTTTTAGATTAAGAATTTTGGATCTCTCCCTCTGTTAGTTTTCTTTCAAGTGGAGTAGATAAAGTAGTTATAGTAATCTGAAGGGAAAGTAGAAAGTAGGGAGGGAGGGAGGGAAGAGTGGGAAGGAGGGAGGCAATAAGATGCTCTTTAGTTGGGGGGGGTTGAGAGAGATAGACAATTAGATATGTTGGTAATATGTTAACAATTGCAAACAGTTTTGATTTCCTCTCCTTACTTATGTTATTATTTAAAATCAATCAATATAATTATATAAAAAAAGAAATAATATATCACTCGTATATTAAGTATTTTTTTTAATACTTTTAAACAGTCATTATTTGAATTCAGAGGCGGGCTAAGGAACTTCACCTGGTGCATATATGCCTCATGGCCTTGCCACAGCCGCCACTGTTTGAATCCCACCACCATCGGAACCTGTTACTAAAATTTTTGAATCCCACCACTGTGTAAGCCACTTTGAGTTCCTAGCATGGGAAACAAAGTGGGGTATAAGTGTTTAAGCAAATATTTTTCACTTCCACATACCATCTCCTGTTATTTTCTCTCTTCATTTATTTTTGATTTTTAAAGAAGTACTGCTTCTATATCACAAGGACTTGGAGTTATTGAAGCATTTTTACATAGTTGAAATGAGAGCTAATTCATATTCTGGTGGCATGGCTGCTATTCCATGGACTAATTCCTTGTATATTATCCTACTTCATAACTATACATTGATAATTCCCTCAAAATTGTAAGTATCCTCTGATGTACTAATTATTAGCTCCAACTATTGGGATAGAGATTGCTTAATTGTCAGTTATTATGGCACCCATGGCAATGTATGAACATACTCAGAGTTTTGAATTACTCTTTGCTTCTCATACTCTTTACATAATCTGCTGACTTACTTTAGTATCTGCATGACTATTGGAAGCCCTTGCATCAGGTCAATATCCACTTCATTAAGGCTGTAGGCTGATGACAACCAGTGGATTGCTGAGCATCACTTCTGCAAGCACAAGGCAATGTGATGATTTTTTTCTTTCTAAGCTAAAGAAAGTGGCAGTGTTAAAGGAGAAAAGCAAATAGCTTTTTTCTTCTTGTTGGTATGACAATAAACTGATGCTCATTCAACGTATATTAGGAATGAGCAGATCCTGGGGAAAATCTGACATTTTGAGGCATGACGTTTGCCACTACTACCCTACCCGCAATAGTCCATTTAAAGTTGAAAGAGAGGTCTAGAAGGAATGACAGTTGCCGCAATAGGATTTCCTAGCAGCTGATTTTAAGGCAACAGCTTGGCCCATGATCCCCACTCTATGGCTGATTCCACATGGGCCAAAAACAGCAGTGTGAAAAAGGTGTGAAAATGGTGTAAAAGAAGAGTTTGGATTTATATCCTCCTTTCTCTCCTGCAGGAGACTCAAAGGGGCTTACAATCTCCTTGCCCTTCCCCCCTCACAACAAACACCCTGTGAGGTAGGTGGGGCTGAGAGAGCTCTCAGGGTTTAAAAGGGTTTAAAACAGTGTAAAAGGGTTTATATTGTTTTCACACCGTTTTCACACCGCTGTTTTTGGCCCATGCGGAATCAGCCAATATTTCCAGCATGATGGACCAGCAAAACTAATTGCTGACCATGGGCTTATATGAACATATGGAAAGACTCTGCAGGAACTGTGAGGGGCACAACCAATTCATCCCAAAGAAACTCAGAATGACAATCCTGCAAGATGCATAAGGCAGAAGCAACACTGGTGTGCCAGTAATGACGGGCAAGTACTAAGACACCAACAGGGCTATTCTAACCAGATCTACACAGACTCCTACTGAAGTCTACACAGTGGGGCTTATTCCAAACAAAGTGCTCTTTGGATTGCTCTGTAAGAGGACAACCCTAAGCAAAATTGCACTCCATTGACTTCAGTGGATTTAGGAAGGGTGTCATGCTGTTTAGGAGTGCACCGCAAGAAACACAGATTGCCTTGAGAGAAGAATAAAGCCACCCACAGTTACTGAGGGACAAAATGCTCAGGAAGGGATTCAAGAATAAAATGTCAGGCCGTCCCTTTTGGAGAAATACCCCCCAGCTTCCTTTCTGTGAGTAAATGACAGAGGTCTAAAGACCACTCCTGTGAGCCTAGGGGTAGACTGGGAATTTCATGGGACACAAAACCCAGTAATGGCATGTTTATGTTACAGAACCTCTCTTTCCATTTGAAAGCTGAAATTCTTTACTCTTAGTATGTGCATCAGGTTCATGCCCAGACTTAAACAAGATCTGTGCATCGTGCTTATATCATTTTTCTTTACGATCAGAAGTATAAGGAGAAAAGGCTGGTGATTTATTTAAGTCACAGCCATTCAACTTGAGATAAGAGAGAGCCCTATCTTAACCTCTACATTTTGAGCTAATGAATGAGCAAGGAAAATTGCAGCAAGATCAAAGTTGTTTGATGACTGAATTTCTGACATTCCTGAAATAGCACAGAGTGCCTTTATTCACACCAAGGCAGACTCAAGTTCACTGACATCTAAAAGGGAAACCACAAAGGGATTTTCGGTGTTTATTGTTACCTTAATTATTAGCTTATTGCCTTGGCTGGTCTTTGACTAAAGCCCCAAAGAAATGGCTACTGGATCATCCTTTGTCCTCTCCTTATAAAAAGGGGTAAGTGTTAAGCTGGATGAATGCAAAATGATAAAAAGATCAACCTTTCAAAAGCAAGCTCTCTGCACAAGCATGGAAGAACTCAGGACTGGACAGACTATAGTTTGTGACTGAGAAAAACAAAGAAGCGAGAATCTCAAGGTTCTGCAAAAGCAGGAGAGATCAGACTCTTTTTTCCTTATGAAAGTCACATCTCAGTTACACAGAGGCGCAAAAATTATCATATTTAATAATTATCAAATTATTAGAGTTTGAGAAAATCTGAGTTACGTTCATATGGGGGGAGCGACTCACAATCAGTGCAAGATTATCTATTTATCTTATCTATTAATAGCTTAAAAGACAACCTTTTGGTTTAGAATATGTTTGAGTTTTTTTAAAAATATATTGTATACATTTTAATATTGTTTATATTTAATGGTTTGTCATTTTTGAAAAAAAAAACCAAACACAGTTTCAAGGGGAAAACAAACCAGCATTGCCTGTGAAATACTGACCAGACCTCAGAATGCTGTGTCTTTAACGCTGAGACATCTTAATGCTGTCTTCAGTTGCAGAGGACCTCAGAAGCTTAATGTGTGCTTTGAGGCCTGAATGGGCTGCAGCTCATAAAGAAGCTATGTGACAAATTTAGTGCTGCCTGTGCTGAACCAATCCCAGCACTCAAGAAATAACAATCTAAGGTTCAGCCTAGGAGTGCAATTTTTTTCCTCTGCCAGGGAGCTTTCTCTTTGTAGGGAGACCTAATTCCTCTGGAACAGGATGTTAAGTGATGCAACAGATTCATCATCCTGCCCCCTACAAGCCCATTACCACTCTGTGAATTCATTACACACATTGAAAATGGGATTTTCTAAAAAGATGGATTGGGCTTTATTTTGTTTCTTGTGAAGATAAATGGCATTTTCTTTTTCTTTTTTCTTTTAAAACCAACTTAGAGGCATAGTGCTTATGAAACAAAAGACCCTGGGCTCAACAAGGGCATTTGGTCTTCTATTGCTATATTACCCCTGCACTCACACACTTACACGGAAAAGAAACCATTTTCCCAATTTGTTTTTTCTTTGACGTTTCCACAGAATTCAGTTGCAACTCAAACCCCAGTGCTTATGAAATAGCATGAGAACATGGTTGTTGTGGTATCTCTTTGTTTTAAGGGCCATCTCACAATGCATCCCATGTGCATCCTTTTGTTAATTAACCCAATATGGTGGCACTATCTCCTTCAAGTTCCACTGAAATGAATGGGAGCTGCAGCAGAGCAGCACTGCACCAAACCTGGATATTTTGCATGAGTATCACGCATCTAATCCTCAGTGGTGATTTGACCCTAGTCTATGGAATGTGTGTTATTCCATAGACTAGGAGTATGTAGATTTAGGCTACTTTGTGTTATTCTGTACGTATAGGTTGATGTCATTACCAAAGAATGTAGTGGTTGCCATGTTCATCATAGTTGCCATGACATGTGGACAAGTACTGCCATGATTCTTAAGTTGTTTTCCAGATTAGAATTACCCTTATCAGTTTCTTAACAGCATGGCTAATTGGCCATGCTGACAGAGGCTGATGGGGAATTGTAGTTCTGAACATCTGGAGAGCCGCAGGTTCCCTACCTCCCTGTTCTAAGCGCTAATAGGATAAAGGAATATTGTCATATATGCAACCAGATAGCACTGGTGTTGCCACTTCCAAAGCGCTTTGTTCCTGTAATGGTGTGTGTATCAGCATTATTCCCACAAGTAACACATTTATTACTATGAATCAAATGGAGTCTTAATTTGCAAGATGTGTTGTGCCATTGATAGTAAAGGAAATATCAAAAAACAGAAAAGATCAGAATTGAAATCTATTTTAGAAAATGGCACGCTCAAGGCACCATTTCGTTAAATTCTGGCTTACAATCAGTTAACAATTTGCACTTCCAAAAAAGTCTACTGACACATGATGAGAGGATCTTAATTAGTTCCAGTGGGTTTTGAAAGAAGTTCACAATGAGATAATTAATTCTGACGGATATTTTCAATGCAGGTAAATGGAACATTTTGATGAATACATTGCTTTCTTAAATGTATTAGTATTCCAGCTGAGACAAGGATGGCTTAATGAAACAAAACATAGCCTCTGTATGAAAGTGACTGACATTTTCTATTACCTTACGTAATGAATCTGGTCAGGCATTCTCAGTTGCCAGAATCTGTTGTTGGTAGTCTACTACTTTTCACAATTACCTTTACTTGACTCAAAAGTTGTAATCCTTTTTATCAGTCTCCTGGGCAACTGAAGATTCAGAACTGTGGATAAATATAATAATGTAAAAAATCTTAACACAATGTAGAAAAAATTTGCAATGGAGTAATAATTTCTGAACTTTAAACCTAGGAAGAATCCTGTTACTTTTACACATAGAAAGCTCCCTCTGCTCCCCGAAGATCTCCTCTTCCAGGCTTCTCCATGCATTCAAGGGCTGCAGCATGTCATTCTGGCTCTTGGTCAATGCCAAATGGAGCTACCTGACCAGGAGGAACAGCAGAAGACAGAACCCTGAAGACTATAACTGAAGAACGGGAGCATATGGGAAGAGAACTTCAGATTCCAAGTTGCCTTCAACGGCAGCTCAGCATGAACAAACTGCAGTAATCCAACAGTGAGATTACCAAAGCATGAATTAGCATGGACAGATGGGTTTAGTTTAAGAAAAGAGAAAAGTTGGTGAACACACTTGTCACTGCATCAGGCTGTTTTTTTTTCAAGCAGTAAGGCTGGAACCATGACCACCCCAAAGTTTTAATCTACTTTAGAAAAAAGCTTCGCTAACCTTTCTGCATCCAGGAGAAATTAATCCAAACCCTCTAGAATATCAGCCTTTCCAATCCAACATTAAGCTTTATTTCATTTGATTCCACTGAAGTTTATTCTGCCTTGAAGCATCAGAATTCAGAAATCCAGATGAATGCATCTGGAGGCTTAGCTAATGTGATATAGACCTTGAGTATCATCTGCATATTGATGATACCCAGCCTCAAAGCACTGGATGATCTCATTCAGCAGCCTCCTTAAGGTCAGCAGACTCCCAGGACAAATTGAACTCTTTGTCCTGAGTCAGACAGAAAGACGGAAACTGTCAAAGACTACTTCCTTAAAAGTTGCCTTACATTCCAACTGATAGATAAGAATGGAGTGCCCAGCTGAATCAAAGGTCTTGATAGATCTAACAGTATAAAACAGTATAAACAGGAAACCTTCTGTCCATATTTAAAACAAAGATTTTACCAGTAAACAAAGTCGGGTCGTTCCAAATCCAGACCTGAAGTTGTATTGAAATGGGTCAAGGACAAATATGTCATCTAGAATCCCCAGAGTTTTCAACCACTGTTGGCCACTTCATCCCAAGATAGTGAAGTTTTATTTTTTTTTTCAAAGCAAAGGTCTATCTAATAATTGCCTCCTCAAAGATCTAATGGTATTCACCAACTCCAATACCTTTGGGTGTATAAGTCCCAATGGAAGGCTTTCAGCAACAGAGTTTTGGTTTTTTCCTCCTTTCTGCACCTCCAGCTGTTGCAGCACAGTCCAGGGATCTGATTATGCTGTTAGAGAGATGTAACTAACACAATGAGGGGTCTAGTGCTCTCAGGTTCTAAGTATCCGGTTTTCTAGGTCTGAACAAGTTCAAGCCCCAGCTGCCTTTTTTTT